>NC_091001.1:43507464-44107464 GCF_041146395.1 Eulemur rufifrons | reverse complement strand
TATTTTCTCTAACTGTCTAAGCTGAGTGGGTGAGATATTATAACATTTAGGGGGCACAGACCCTTCTTATGAGTTGATGAAAGCTTTAGTCAACAAGGAAAATGTACTACACACATGCACAATTTGTAAATTTGGAGCAATAAAATATTCCTCCACTTTGAGGGCCAGTCCCAACCATCTAAAAATATTTCCTGCTCTTGGGAAATACAAAATGAGTATTATAATGGGAGAGTGGTTTAGGCTGCCAGGAAAATTTGGGAAAGCTAACTATGAGTTTAAAAAAAAAGCAAAAACAAATAGTCAAAGTTCTCACACCTATGAAGAACCCAACCTAGACTGCTTGAGACAGAAATGAGATAACAAACTCTACCGGGCTTTAACTCACCTGGAATTAGTCCTTGGCCCAGATCCCTCCTACTGTTTAGAAGGTAGAGGGGTGTGGAAATACAAAGTGAATTTCTCTGTGCAACATTGATTATGCAACACTAAAGCCATTTCAAAAGATTCCCGTGCAATTTGAGTAGATTCCCAAATGCTCAGAGACCCTTGGCTTGTCAAAAGGTGGGAACAGGGATCCCTAAACCATAGCTGGATCCAAGGGAGAGAAGGTCACATGGGCCCCCTGGGGCCATGGGCATGATGTCCTCATCAAGTCCTTTAATTTCCCCCCTGCAGACCTCAGCTGACTTCCAGGTATGTCCCAGGAGCCTCTACCTGCCCCTGCCCTAGGGTGTGAAAACTGGGTTTGGAGAGAGACCAGCAAGTGTCCTACCCCATGTCTGGCCCCACCACACACTGCCTGTGTGACCTCAGGTCTCAATCCCCTCTAGTACAGCACCACCCCATAGACTGTGCTGAAGGTTAAATATGGAAATGTAAGTAATGTGCATATGGCTGCATCTGGCCAGAGCAGCCTCTAATGGCAGGAGGGGGACAGGGACCCCTTTGCAGGGGCTGACTGGCACAGTGGGGCTGAGACACCCTTGTTGGCATAGATGAGCTGGGAGTAAGCAGTGGAAGGTATCAAGTGGCAGTTCTCTGGTCCTTCTAAGGGAGTTAGGATTGTTGTATGGACTAGATGAGGCAGTCTGAGTGAATGCATTTTATAAACTGTAAAGTACCTGGTGAATGTGAGGTGATGATGGTATTAACTACAAATTCATTCAAAAGAATTGTTCCTTGACCTCCCCCTTTCCCCACCTACTTTATTCCAGGCCCTGTGTTGGCACCAGGAATACAGTGGTGAATGGCACAGAACATTCTCTGCTCTCAGAGTTCTAACATGTGTCTAAAATTTTATAAATTCTGGTGCAGTCACTAAGTCCTGAATGCCATGTCTACTAATGGCTAGCATTGTTTGGGGGTTGACCATGTACCAGCATTTTTATGCATTTCCCATGGCTTGGTGAGGAGGACACTTGGCAGGTACTTTAAAGCTGAGCCCTAGCACCTCTCTGCAGCATCATTGGCCCCTGTGGCTGAGATTGGCCTGCAGGAGCCCAGCTCAGAGGCTCCCATTCCTTAATACTCCCTCCTCAGGACAACCCAGCACTGACTCACTCACAAGCAGTCTCAGACCCAGCCTAAGGCTTCCAAAATTCACCGGGAAATTGATTGTTAAGGCCTGCGGGAATTTCCTCCCAGAACTGGTGTCTTAAGAGGTGACCAGCCTTCTGGAGGTGTTTCCCAGCCCTGTAAGAACTGTACGTGTACTCCTTGCCCAGGAGTCTCTGTCTCATGGTCAACTTCCTCTTCTGTTCTGGTTCTTCCCCTCCTCTTCCTTTTTACTCCTTAAGGAGCCCATGAATTCTCTGTAAATTACAAAGTGCTTTTCCTTTTCAAGACAACAGCAGTGAAAGCCTCAGAAGGGACAGGGTGACATATATATGTCCATGTTTTAGCCAGTTATAAGGTAATAACTGCTAGTCTCAGAAAGCTTGGGATATATTATCAAAAGCAGAACCTGTAAGTTGCATATCTTTCAGCTGAGCCACACAAATGTGAGTGGAATTGTTTGGCCTAGAAGGTCTCTAATAGCATCATTCAGAACTGAGCTGCCCCACCGACATGAGCTCCCAATCACAATTCACTAAACATAAGAAGAAACAAACAGAAATGAAAGTTAACAGAAGCCACAACCTGCAGAATCAAGCTACTAAGACCAAGTTAATGGAAATTTCAGGTATTAAATATAAAAACAAATACCAAGCAGGAGTAATAGAAAGACACCCACATTGCAACACATTGTATTGCTTATTGCACAGCCTGCAGAACACCAAAAAGAGAGAGAGGACCCTAAATGCACCCAGATAATAAAGACAGATTCCTACAAAGCACCAACAGTTCAACTGACAGCTGACCTCTCAACAGCAATAATGAAAGCCAGAACACAATGGAATAATATATAGACTATAGTAGGAATGTATCTTAGAAGCACTGAGAGAAAATAATTGCCAGGGGAAAATTAAGGCCATTTTCTAACAAATCAAACTGACTACTCCCAACTGACCTTCACTAAAGAGACTACTACAGGTTGTATTTCAGGAACAAAGAAAATGATCCTAAAAGGAAAGTCTGAGATGCAAGCATATCTTCATGACTCCGGGTAGGGAAGGATTTCTTAAACTTGATAAAAGGCACAGTCTATAAAGGAAAGGGTTGACATAATCAACTGCCTTAAATTTAAGGACTTAGTTCATTGAAAGACACCATAAAATATGTGAGACATGTGCTAGCAGAATATATCTGCAATGTTTCTAACAGCCAATAAAACCCACACTATCAGAAAGAATTCCTATGAATCAATAAGAAAAAGACAAATCTATTAAAAAATTGCAACCAATGGCCGGGCGCGGTGGCTCACGCCTGTAATCCTAGCACTCTGGGAGGCCGAGGTGGGCGGATCGTTTGAGCTCAGGAGTTCGAGACCAGCCTGAGCAAGAGCGAGACCCCACCTCTACTAAAAATAGAAAGAAATTATATGGACAGCTAAAAATATATATAGAAAAAATTAGCCGGGCATGGTGGCACATGCCTGTAGTCCCAGCTACTCGGGAGGCTGAGACAGGAGGATCGCTTGAGCTCAGGAGTTTGAGGTTGCTGTGAGCTAGGCTGATGCCACGGCACTCACTCTAGCCTGGGCAACAGGGTGAGACTCTGTCTCAAAAAAAAAAAAAAAAAAAAAAAAAAAAAAAAAATTGCAACCAATAAAAACAATGAAAATTTCACAGAAGAGGAAATATTAATGGCTAACAAATACAAATAAGCTCTATCTCATTAGTAATCATGAAAATTAAAACTAAAATCTAATAAGATACATAGAAAATCCCAAGAAATCTACCAAAAACAACCACCAAAAAAAAACCCTTCTTGACCTAAGAAGTAAGTTTAGCATGTTGCAGGATACAATGTCAACACATAAAAAATAAATTATATTGGGAAATGGAATTTTTTAAAAGCAATACTATTTACAACAGCTCCCCCAAAATAAAATACTTAGAAATAAGTATAACAAAATGTGTACAGCCACTGTATGCTAAAAACTACAAAACATTGATAAAAAGATGTCAAATAACACCTTAATAATTGGAGAGACATACCACGTTCATGGATTAGAAGATTCAAGATAGTAAGGATGTTGATTCTCCTCAAGTTGACCTATAGATTTAACACAATAAAAATTCCAGTGTGTATGTATATTAATATTGTAAATATTAATATTGATAAGTTGATTCTAAAATGTATGTGGAAAGGCAACAGAACTTGGGAAGGGGATGGGTTGTCTCCTGAGACGAGCAGAAATGTGAGTCACCGTACTGACAACTCTTTTGATTACCATAACTTTACAGAAAGTTTTAAAATATGATAGTGTAATTCCTCCAAACCACAAATTCAGAGTTATCCTTGGGTCCTCTGTCCCCATCTCCAGTGGTTTCACAGTCCAATAAGCTCTTCTTCTTTTTCAAAATTATTTTATTGCTTTATAAAAGATAAACTCTTGTGTGTCCAGTATGAAATAGAAATAGAATATTATCATTATCTTTAGAGGCCTCTGTACACTCATTCCCAATCCTATAACTCTCTCTCCCTCCGTTGGGTCATTCTCTGCAGGGGCTGAAGAGGATGGGTTCTGAAGGAATTTGAGAGCGGCAATGGGTTCAGATTGTGTTCCTGTTGAATTTGAGGAGTTTGAAGGGCAGGACCAGGACTGGAGTGAGGAAGTGAAGTGCCTAGGGTGCAAAACCTAATGAGGCATTCACTCTTGAGGTCATGCAAGTGCAGGGTCAGCTCCTGCAGAGGAACATGCAGGTAGAAACATCCAGTGGGCAGGTGGATACGTGGGGCTGAAAGTCACAGAGACAAATGGGCTGCAGGCGATCCTGAGATCGCCAGCCTGTGTGGTACTTAAAAGCACGGATGTAATGGGAGTGAGGAGAGGGAGAACCGAGGAGGGCTGCAATGACATCCTCAGGAGGTCCCAGCAAGGAGAGGAACTCAGAAAGTCAGAGACAAACTGATAACAAAACCACCTGGTGTCACGCCAACCCTCTTCCTCAAAGTGTCTAACTGAACATCCCATTTACTGGACATTTAGGTCCTCCCCTGAGCTCACCAACATGGGTGGAAGCTCAGCCTGAAAACAAAGACAGAGCCCACAGAGATGTACAGGGAAAAGGGTTGGCTTCCCCACCAAGAGTATAACAAATAACTGGACAGGATAGCATAAGGTTGGAGGGTGGGGTGGGGGATGTGGTCCACTGAGGACTCTAGGTCCTTTTTTTTTTTTTTTTTTTTTTTGACAGAGTCTCGCTCTGTTGCCTGGGCTAGAGTGAGTGCCATGGCATCAGCCTAGCTCACAGCAACCTCAAACTCCTGGGCTCAAGCAATCTTCCTGCCTCAGCCTCCCAAGTAGCTGGGACTACAGGCATGCACCACCATGCCCGACTAATTTTTTTCCTATATATATTTTTAGCTGTCCAGATCATTTCTTTCTATTTTTAGTAGAGACAGGGTTCTCGCTCTTGCTCAGGCTGGTCTTGAACTCCTGACCTTGACGATCCTTCCGCCTCGGCCTCCCAGAGTGCTAGGATTAGAGGCGTGAGCCACCGCGCCCAGCCTTTAGGTCCTTTTTGAAGAGATAGTCACAACTCTTTCCAGCCTACTCTGGCCTGGGCAGAGTACACTGTGGCCAGAACCATGGATTTCTAAAGAAATGTCCCAAAACTGGATTTTTCATGTGAGATATCCTGTTTTAAATGTTGGCAACTTGGCTGGACATGGTGATTCATCCCTATAATCCCAGTGCTTTAGGACAGTGATTCCCAACCTTTTTGACACCAGGGATCGGCTTCATGAAAGACAATGTTTCATGGGGTGGGAGGAGGTGGAGCTCAGACGGTGATGTGAGCAATGAGAAGTGGCTATACATACAGATGAAGCTTCGTTCACTTGCCTACCACTCACCTCCTGCCGTGCGACTTGGTTCCTAAGTTTCATGGAAGACAATTTTTCCACGGGGTGGGGAGAAGCAGAGCTCTGCAGCCCAGTTCGTAACAGGCCATGGACAGGTACTGGTCTGTGGTCCCGGGGCTGAGGACCACAGCTTTAGGGGGCTGAGAGGGGAGGATCGCTTGAGGCCAGGAGTTTGAGACCAGCCTGAGCAACAGAGCAAGATCTCATCTCTAAAAAAAAAAAGAAAAAAAAATGTTGTGGACTTAATCAGAATTGTTTAAAACTGTACATACCAACACTGCCAACCTTGGCTGAGATTCCCTCAGTTCACGACCTCTGTGTTAACCCCTTGCATTTTCTAACAATAGGGCCTGACTTTACCGTGACTCAGAGGGGCCAGTCTTCCGTCCTCATTTCCTTCTTGGTCCACCCCTAAGTTCACTTAAGCTTTTATCCAGAGGCAGAGGGAAGAATAGATGCCCTGCAAAGGGCAACGGGCCCCACACAAGCAAATGAAGCTGCTGCTTTTGTGCTTTTCTCCAACAGGTATTTGGGTTCTGGGTCTGGGTCCTGGTCGCTGCCACCCACGTCGCAAGCCCGCTGCTGCAAGGATGGGTGATATATGTCTCGCTCACCTCGTTCCTCATCTCCTTGATGCTCCTCTTGTCTTACCTGGTTGGATTTTATAAAAGATTCGAGTCCTGGAGAGTTCTGGTAAGAACCAGTGGGGTGGCTCTCCTAACCTTATATCCTGGGTGGTGTGAGGACAACAGGCCCTTCTGGGCAGAGAGGGAGAACCAGAGAACAGGGATCAGAGACCCTCCCTGGGCTAGACCCAAGGATCCAAGACTTTGGATTTTAGTATGTTTACTATTAAGCCCAAATGAAAACCTTTCTCTGCAACAGTAAACCCTTCTTTGTATCCCCCTCCACTGCCTTCCCCGTCAGGAATGTACACAGTGCTCTGTAATCAGCACATTCTGATGTGTTTCCCCTACATTTTATCCATGGCAAAATCACTGGAGCAATATTGAAGAAAATGCTGGTAGGAAAAAAAATCACTTCCAGTCTCAAGGTTCTGTCACAATCACTGTGATATTTAATAGGCTCTTTCTTCCATATTCCACATGAATTTTATGCAAAATGTATGAACATTTTAATCACACTGAACAAATAATTTTGGATGTAGATGCTTTCATTTATTGTGATGTCATTAATTTTTTCCATGATGTCACATCGTCTTGATAACCACTGTAAGTTTTTCTGTACTAAACAATTTAAAACACATACAGAAGTCCAAAATACTGTAGTATAGACCCTCATGTGGCCATCGAGACACACTCCAGCATTATCAAGATTTTACCACACTCGCTTCATCCAGCTTTTTTTTCCCCCGGGGGAAGTTTAAAGCAAACCTCAGACATCGTGTTATTCCATTGCACACACTTCAGTATGTTTCCAAAAAATATGCAAACTCTCTGCCATTGTTACCACACCTATCCAGAGTTGACAATAATCCTTCAGTGTATCTGAGACAGTATACAGTAGGCCCTCCTTATCCTCAGGGAATTCATTCCAAGACCTCCAGTGGATGCTTGAAACTGCAAAGAGTACCAAACCCTAGATATACTATGCACAAATTTCTTCTTTTCTTTTTCACAATTTCACAGATCAAAGATTCCTTCTTACCATAGATCTTAGCAACCTCAACATAGAGTTTTTTTCTTTCCTTAGCAAGTGGAGAACTTTCTCCTTCCCTTAAAGAAAGCACTGTACGGCTTCTCTGTGGCGTATTCAAATTGCCAGCATCACTGCTTTTGCGCTGTGGGGCCATTACTAAGTCAAATAAGGGTGACTCAAGCCTAAGCACTTCTTTTTTTTTTTTATTTCATCATATTATGGGGGTACAAATGATTAGGTTACATATATTGCCTTTGCTCCACCCTAGTCAGAGCTACAAGCGTGTCCATCCCCAGACAGTGTGCACCACACCCATTAGGTGTGAATATACCCATCCCCTGCTCCCCATTCCCACCCACCCGACACCCGATGAATGTTACTACTATATATGCACACAAGTGTTGATCAGTTAATACCGATTTGATGGTGAGTACACGTGGTGCTTGTTTTCCATTCTTGTGATACTTCGCTTATTAGAATAGGTTCCAGCTCCATCCGGGATAATACAAGAGGTGCTAGATGGCCATTGTTCTTGTGGCTGAGTAGAACTCCATGGTATACATATACCACACTTTATTAGTGCCCATTAATACACGAGTGAAGCCCAAGCACTGCTCTCCCGCCACGGTCGATCTGATACCAGAGAGGGCTACCAAGTGACTAATGGGTGGGGAGGCAGGTACAGCACTGATCTCCTAGACAAACGGAGGAGTCACATCCTGGGCAGGACAGAGCAGGACAGTGAAGTATTTCATCACCCCACTCAGAATGCAATTTAAAACTTATGAATTGCTTATTTCTGGAATTTTCCATATAATATTTCGGACCCCTGCTGATCTCGGGTAACAGAAACCATGGGAAGTGACACAGTTTCCCTGAGAGGCTCAAAAATGCAAGTCTGGAGTCGGATTGGCCTGACTTTACCACTCTACCACGTGCTGGCCAAGCCTCGGTGTCCTAACCTGCAGACTGGGAATAACAGCAGTAGCTGCCCCGAGAAATTAGCTGTGAAAATTCAGTGAGATAACGTGTGTGTGGTTAGGACGATGCCCGGCACAGAGTAGGTCTTCATGATGCTAACGGCTGGGAACACAGGCGTGGAGTTAATGGGGCCGGGGCTGAGGTCCTGTCTGAGCCATTTACCATTGGCCTTAACCCTGAGCTTCCACTGCCTCACAATAAGGCTGGTAATAAACAGTGCCCCCCTCACAGTGGACAGGATTAAATGGGATAAATGAGGAAAGGGCGTGGACAGACCATGCCGCAGAACAAGCACGTAGTAAATGCTAGCTGGCACTGATATTATTATTGCTACTTATAAATCTGCTGGGGTTTGCCACATTGATACTTCATTAAAAACATGCAGAAAACAGCAGGAGTTAGGGGGCTGGGCCTGTCTGTTGTTCTCACTCTTCCCAGCTGTGCAGCCACAGAAGAAAGGGCTCACTGAGTGATGGTGGCCGTGCACGGCCTCTCCTCTGCATTTCCAGGACAGCCTGTACCACGGGACCACTGCCATCCTGTACATGAGCGCCGCCGTCTTACAAGCAAATGCCACGATCATTTCTGAGTCCGACAACCTGAGCCACTACTACATCAACACAGCAGCCTCGGTGAGTGGGCCGGGACCCCGACAGCCACCGTCACTGGAGGGCATTTATGCATGAGGCTTGATTCTGCCTGGTGTGTTTGGGAGAGACGACCCTGTGCCCTCACACTGAAGGAGCCGTGGGGGCTGCAGAAGGGCGTGTGTGTCCGTGTAAACACGTGTGCTCACGTCAGGGTCCTCTCCCGCCTTCTTCTCCCATCTCAGTCTGCCTTGCTCCCTCGTACACCTGACACACTGTCTGCGAACAATTTTTTTTCCAAAACATAAATTGGAACACGTCGCTCTCTCCTACTGAAAATCCTGTGATGGCTCTCACTGCCTATGGCTGAACTGTTCCAGTGTCCTTTTATGTCAATGGCAGAAGCCCCCCAGGGTGGCATGGTGGCTGACGGACCCCAAAGCCAGGTGGTCCAGCGGAATGGAGGAGACCTCCCTGCACACCAGCCCTCCTCCCCTCCTGGGTGTGCCCTCGAGTGGCAGGGAGCACGATTCTCCTCTGCAGTGGCCTCACCTCCTCCTTCATCCTACCTTAAAAACGTCCTCTGACACCAAGGCGGAGTCCATGCCCACCTCCAGACCAGTCGCTGTGGCCAGAAAGTCCTGTGTCAATCTGGCAGCTCCTGCAGGGCTCACGTGGCCACGGCAGGAGGAAGGGATGCATGTGGGGTGCTGTCCTAGAGTAAGAGTAAGAATGGGGTTCCAGGCAAGCACTGTGACCCTCCGTGGTGGCCACAAGATATTTTAGCCGCCTTCCAGCCTGCCTGCCTCCCTTCCCTCCTCATCAAGCTAGATTAGCTTCCTAAACTCACAACCCCAGAAATGGCCCACAGGCCCTCCATGGCCCAGCCCGTCCCAAGAGTGGCCCTCTCCTCCCGCTGGTCCCTGGTCAGCCGCCCCAGCCACACTGGCCTCCTTGCTGGCCCGGCACACAGACACGCTGTCACCTGGGGCCTTCCCTGGCACCCCCCCCCCCCATTCTCTGTTCCCTGTTCCTGCCTCATTTTCCCCTGGTGCTTATCCCCGCTAACCTACGCATGCCCTGCTTGTTTACCTTGCTTGTCTTCTGCCTCTTACCACGACAATGTTAGGGCAGGGATTTTTGAGTGTTCTGTTCACTGTTACAGCCAGAGTCGTTCTTGAAGTATAGCAGGTGCTTAAGGGATACCTGCGGAAGGAAGGAATGAATGATGGTAAGAGTGTGCGTGGGCAGCCACGCAGAGTGCGCTGGACCAGTTGGTGGGTCTGGAAGACGAGTTAGGGGTGACAACCTCTGTCCTGAGCAAGAGGAGAGCCACCCTAGGTTTCCACACAGGACACCACGCTGGGGTTTTCCCCTGGGGCAGATTAGGGGCGGCAGAGCAGGCAGGAGTGGACAAGTGAGGCCGTGAGAAGTGCTGGCGGGGGATGCTGGTGGCCAGGACGAAGGAGAGTGGGTGTCCCAAGAGCTGGGCAGGCAGTGAAACAGCAGGCTCTGGGGGGCTTCGGACGCAGCAGGCGGGTGGAAGGGAGTCAGAGAGGTCGCAGGTGTCTGACTGGGGTAGCTGGAAGAGATGAGGATCTGGAGGTTCGCAGAGCTTGTGAGGCTTGTGGGGCAATATCAGGAGCTCGAGAGCTTGAGGGACGTCTTAGCACTCATAGGAAGCTGACGAGTGGGACAGCAGGAGCCGGCGAAGCACAGACAGGGGCTGGAGGGGGCAGAGGATGGCCCAGGGCAGGCGTGGAGGTGAGTCCCTACGTGGCCAGGTGGTGGAGGACACATGGGCAGACAAGACAGAGACCTAGTAGTCAGGCAGGACAGGAGGATGGCCATAGGGACGCCCTGGAAAGAAAAGTTTTCCAGAAGGACAGCATCATTGTCCAGTGGTTGCTGTCCCCAGGCCAGGCAGGGGACGGAGGCAGGGTCACAGCATGTGGCCTCCTGGGCTGCACGGGCTGAAGGCCCCGGGGGTGGGCAAGAGCTGGCTGTCCCTCACGGTCACTCTCCGCCTCCTTCCAGTTCTTCGCCTTCCTCACCACGCTGATGTACATCCTCCACGCCTTCAGCGTCTACTACCACTGACGCAGGGGGCCACGCCCAGGGGAAGCGCCCTTCTGAAGCCCGGATCATCAGCCCCTCAAAGCAGCCTTCAGCATTTGCCTTCTGAATGACAAACGGAAGATCCACGGAGACATCCGTGGCACTAACAGACCACCTTTGCAGGCTGAGTCTGAGCGATGATACCACACTTTGGCATATTTGTTTGGACATTTTAATTCACTATGATAAATATGAAAAAAAACTGTCATTTTCTTTTCCCTGTAAAAGCAACTGTCACTAGGAATTGTCTGACCATGCTAGCTCTTCTAGAAAACCCACCTCGAAGCCCTCGCCGTTGAGAGTCCCGGCCCCACTGTTGCCCCATCTGTTTGGGGATTTTGCCTCAGCGGTGGGCATCCCTACAATAGCTGCAGGGGAATATTCAGTCTGATTTTCCTAAACTGGAAAAGGTGCTGTCGAGGCCTTCAGGTCCAACACAGATGTGCACACCCTGTTCCTGTTCCTCGGTTCTGCCTCTGCTGCGGAGCGGAGGTTCACGGTCCCTGGGGAAGAGGACAGGGACAAGCTATCCTGCCCACCTCCCTCCCGTTTCTCCTCCCCTTTTCTCCCAAGCATTGAGGTCCAAGGAAAATCTGCATAAAACCAGCTTTGAGGGTAGATTTGTGGAGAAAATTAGTGATTGACTCTACAAAATCATCACACAGTAAGACCTGGGGTGGGGTGGGGGAGGGGGCGGGAAGAGGTTCTCCAGGAGTCAGGCGACTCGGAGAACTGTGCGGCTGCAGCGCACCCTGCCAGGGCTCCAGGACCCCAGCACCCAAGGACTAGAAGCCTCGTCATCCCTCAGAAAAGACCCTCAGGTGAAGGAGGCCGGGATGTTACATCCACAGATTCTCCTGCCACAACCACATGGGAGGAAAAAGCTGCTGCATGGCCCCAGGGGGCAGGGAGAGGACCCCTGTCCCCCGGACTGTGCTCTTCTGCACACACTCACTCCTCTTGCATCCGCTTAAGTGCCACTCGGCCCAAAGCCTTGGGGACGAGTGGTGCCTGCTGGGTGGGGCCAGGGCCCTCAGCTGGGCTCACAAGGACCTCGAAAGGCATTTGCACTTTTGGCCTATTCATAAAGAAAGGGCTGGCTGTGCACACAGAAATGTCAAATTGAGGCGCCTGGTTTCAGAGTCAATGCTTTTCAAAAGAGAGCTGTGCCCTTCTGCTGACCCAGGCACGTAGCGCACAGCCCTGTAACTGCAGGTGCCGCTGTCGTTTGATATGAAATAAATTATGACATGAAACTGATTCTGGGGCTTATGGTTTTGTATCAACTGTTTTCCACTCCTGGGGATGGGGGACTCCAGGAGTCACAGAAAAGAACTGGCTTCACTATCGTTTGCCGCTCACTTTCTAATTGCCTTGATGTCTTGGAAAGCCACCATTTATCTCTCATGTTGTTGCTGGCAGCTGTCTGGGGTCATCACTGTTTAATATGTACCAAGTAGCCACATGCAAATAAAAGTCATTTGTATGGTGAAACATCTTGAGTCGGTCGCCTTCGTCTTGTTAGCAGCTGGAACCGGCCACCATTTCCTGGCTCTTGTCAACAGTTTCTCCCAAAGCACCCTTGGAGTGTTTGACAACCCACATTCCCCGAGGGTGGAAGCCCAGCTCACTGGGCCTTGTTTCTAGGGCAGCAGGGAAGGGAAGTCAAGTTTGTCGCCAGGGCCTCGGGCTTGTGATGTCACTTCTACTTCAGTAAGGACGATTTGGGTGCAAGTCCCAAAAACAGAGCTTAAGCAGCATGGGCCAAGTTGGGATGCACCAGCTGGGGCTGGGAGAGGTGAAGAGCCTCAGTGGCAGCAGAGCTCACCCCGCAAGGCTCTCTGCCTCACCCCTGCCGCACTTCTCTCCACCGCGCTGCAAGAACTGCCCAGGTCCCAAGAAACGCCAGCCCCCTGAGCCCTGTGCAGACGCTGAGACCCTGAGCCCCGTGTCCCTCAGCAGCTGTTGCAGTGCTGCTATCGTCCTGCCTCGAGGGGCGGCTCTCCTCTTGGTCTGGGGGTCTCTCCAGGCTCCCAGCTTCTGGAGGGAAAACCTGAGGCTCCTGAGAGGCCCCCAGGAGTGGGCCATGACACAGGTTTTATTGAGTTTTCTCCTTTCCCTGCTCTGCACCTGCCTCCTTCCCTCGGGGCTTCCCTTGATCCTCCCCCCGAGTCCTGTCTCAGGATTGGCTTCCAGGGAGACTCAGACCAAGACAGCCCACAACCATCTCCTGAGGACCTCATGTGTGCTGGGCACTGGAGACGCAGTGTGCTGGGACACGCGGTCCTGCCAGCCACACCCCAGCGCCCCACTGAGCAAGCCGGTTTGCTTTGCAGCTTGGTCCAGGACAGCCAGAGGCTCTGCTTTGGCCAAAAACTGGGCTGTGATCTTTAAAGGAAACAGGAAAAAAAAAAAAACAATAAAATGTTAAAATTTGAAAAACAAACATCCTAACCTCTGGGGTTGGCCAC
This sequence comes from Eulemur rufifrons, assembly GCF_041146395.1. Classification (NCBI taxonomy): domain Eukaryota; kingdom Metazoa; phylum Chordata; class Mammalia; order Primates; family Lemuridae; genus Eulemur; species Eulemur rufifrons. The sequence continues at coordinate 44,094,176 of NC_091001.1, read as the reverse complement.
AGCAGGCCTGGCAGTCCCTCTTCCTGCCCCAGAATCCATCACTGAATTGGAAGGGAAGCAAATCTCAGTAAAAACTCGATGCTGGACTCAAAGAGTCACAGGCAAGCTCTGGTTTGACAGGAGGGACTCTGAGGGAGCACTGCCAGTTCCTCCCCCAAATCTGCAGAGCTCAGATCCCAAGTTGTGCTGCTAGACCCAATCAGAAGGATCTGATCCTCCCTGGGACACCAGCAGGTGAAAAGTCTCCTTTCCCCGAGCCTCTCTGTCCCTCCATCAGTCATCTCCAGTACTACACGCTCCTCCATCCAAGCCTGATTCCTGACACAGCACCTGCCCTGTCACCTCCCACCACTTCCTGGGCTGGGGGAGGGTGTGGCATTTCCATGGTGATCCTGGACCACCATGAACTTTCACTGATGCAGTGGATGAGGGCTGCGTTGTGTTGGGGCTAATCTCTGTGTGCAGGTGTAGAGCGGGATTGTAAACCCCTCTATCTCTTGTGAATGTGTGTTTTCATCAAAGACAGAATGTTGGAGTTAGTGGCAAAATACCTGGGGTGAGACAAGGCCCCACCCAGATGCCTCTTTTATTCTAACTTACCTGCCAGGGGCACCCAGAAAATGGGAAACACACTGGTTTCTGCACCCACATCTAGGGTATCCATCCCCTGGAGGGCCACGTGGCTCTGCCCCTCACCCTGCATTCAACTCACTGGTTCCACCTCCCTTTCTGAGTCCCAGGGACCCAGGTCCACCCTCATTCCAGCCCTGCTCCTGCCACACCTCTTGGGGGATCCAAGCCAGGTGGGGCATCTCTAGCCCACCTGTCCCCTCCCTGCCCCCACAGAGGTCCACCTTGCTCCCCAGTCCTCTCTGCTCTGCCTCGCTCTTGCCTGGCTCGCCCCAGCCCTGTTCCACTGTTCCAAGATACTGCCTCCTGCGCTCACTCAGAGTCATCACATCTTCTCCACACAGATGAGGAAATGGTGCAGATGTCACAGCCAGAACACGGTGGTGCAACCAAGGCTTAGATCAAAGCCTCTTAAATGCCAACCGCAGTGTTTCTCCACGTTTTCTTCCTTGTGTCAGCCCTTAGCCATAAAGAGAGGTATTCAAAACACAGGAAACAAAGAGATACGGCCCAGTTTATAGAAACATGCAAAACATCATCCCAGGAATGTTAACTGTCCCTGAAGCATGCTATCTTCCCACTTTCCCATGAGCTCTGGGTTGATAAATTAAACATGTGTTTTTAGCCTCTAACACTTCCGTGACACCCGTTTCTGCCTTCTCCTTTGCTAACACAGTGCTGCACCCCGGCCCCCGTGCGGTGAGGGCTCAACGCTGGCCATTGAGAGAGAAGCAGAGGCCTGCTTCCAGGGTGAGGTGGGGCAGGGGGTCTGGGAAACCTTTTGCTTTCCTGATAAAGGGGTCAGACATAACTGGACATCTTGGACTGACTTTCTGGGGACAGACTCTGAGACTGGGAGCTGCGTGCATACGGGAATTTTACTGGGGAGGGCTCTGGGGAGACACACGTGGGACAGGTAAGGGAGGCAGGCTGGGGAAGCAGGTGTTCCGAGAATTGGGGAACTGGTTTGTGTAAGAAGTGAAGTGTTGAGAGCAGTCGCAGGGAGGACACAGGGCTTACGTTTCAGAGACACAATCTCGCTTGTAGGAGAAAGGGAGCACAGAGAAAGACTCAGGGCCAATTCCACCGAGCGTCCTGACCCAGCCTTGAATTTGGGCATCAGGGAGGGCAGGCAGGAATTGTGGAGGAGGCTGTTTCTGCTTCTTTCTGGAAACGCAGACTTGCCAACTCTGGAAAGTTATGTCGCTGCTGCAAGACTCAAATTTTTGTTCACAAATTGGAATGCATGGGGATGCCTGCACCATTATGTCACGGTGTAGTCATGTCAAGGTGCAGTTACGGCAGGGTGGGTTATGTCACCTTGCCAAGGGGTTATGCCAAGGTTAGGTTACGCCAAGGTGCAGTTAGATTAGATGTAATTACAACAAGGTGTAGCAATATCAAGGTGCGTTTACACAAAGGTTTAGAAATGGCAAGGGATACTTATGTCAAGATGCCATTAGGTGAAGATGTAGCTATTCCAAGATGTAGCCATGTCAAGATGGATGCTGTGGAGTGAATTGCGTCCCACCCCCACACTTCGTATGTTGAAGCCCTATCTCCCAATGCAACTGTATTTGCAGATACGGTTTTTAGGAGATAATTAAGGTTAAATGAGGCCATAAGGATGAGGCCCTAATCCAATAGCGCTGGTGCCCTTGTAAGAACAGGAAGAGACACAAGAGCTCGCTCTCCACCGTGTGGGGACCCGGTGAGAAGGCAGCCATCTGCAAGCCAAGAACAGAGCCCTCACCAGGAGTCAGACTGGCTGGCGCCTTGATCTTGGACTTCCAGCCTCCAGAACTGTGAGATATAAATTTCTCTTGTCTGTGGTATTTTGTTATGGCGGCCCCAGCTGACTAAGATGGGGTTAGGCCAAGGTGCGGTTGAGAGGTGCATGTAGAAGTGTGCCCCAGTAGGTTTGGGGGCCCGGGAAGCATTAGCATTGCTGGTCTGCATCATGAAACCTGCCAGGAACCTGCAGGGTAACATCCCTTCGGCCACGAGAGAAAATAGTCCCACTGCCGCTAGGGTCATGGAACTATTTCTCACTGCAGAGTTGAGTCTTTTTAAGGGAAAATAATTTGAGAACCTGGTTGAAAGAGCTCTGTTCAGTTACCCGAGGGTTCCACTGGGTGGCGCGTGGGCTCCGCCCGAATGCTGGAGGGTGCGGTCTGCGGGTGACATCTGGTGGCCAGAGCTGGGAGTGTCGGGGGCCTGACCCAGGCGGGACCTTGGGGATCTTAGCTGGGAAGGCTGCTAGTGCGTGGGTAGCACAGCCGCCTCGGGCACGGGGTGCCCGTTTCCCTGGGACGGAGGCGTGGGCCCTAGCTCAGCGGAGGGTTCGTGGAGGATGAGGGAAGGGACACTAGGTGAGACTTAGGATGCGCCAGGCAGGGACACCTGCTCCCCACCCCCACAACCCCCGGCCCCCACCACTGCCCCGGGCGCCGCTCCTCACCCGCTTTGGCTCAGAGAGGTGAGCAGCCAGCCCACGGCGCACAAAGTGGGGGACTGCTGGGGCCACGCTCAGGCCTAGGTCCGACCGCCCGAAGCCCCCAGGGCCTATACTGCTGAGGGGAAGGTTAGGTGTAGGCCGGGCTCCTCCCCGGACCCTCACAGGCTCCTGAGTCCTCAGACAGCTTGTGTGAGAAATGGGGCTAGTAATATTTCCCATGCGTTCCGGAAAAGGGCAAGATAACGCAAGCTTCCCCCAAATAGCCCCCAATTCTGGGGGAACCATCGTCTGCAAAGCTATGGGTTTCCCTCCTGCCCAAGTGCAGTTACCGCACCCTGGGCCAGTGGGCCCCTTGGCCCAAGGCGTCTGTGTTTTCAGTGCTGAAATAGGCCAGTATTCTCTGCAGCCCCAGGTAGAAACACTTCTGTGGCTGAAACTAGCCAGCTTCATAGGCATCTCGCCTGGTACAGCTTGGGGGAAACACTTGCCTTTTATTTCACGAGTTAAAATAATGCTCTAGAAACAAATTCACACTAAAATGTAAATGGTGGATACAGGCCACTCCTTCCTTCAGCAAACATTTATCCAGAGCCAACTGGACAGGAGTCAGAGGCTCTGTCCTGAGCAATTTGCTCACCTTCTTCCCCTTCTGGTGTGAGAATTAAGAAAGAAAATGCAGACTCAGGGCCTGGCACAGAGTAGAACCGCCTCTCAACCTTTTTCACATCATGGAACTCGTAGAAAATGGTACGATTTTTTTGCACACTGGGATAAACTGGGGTAGCTATATGGGGCTTAGTGAAAAAAACTCTTTACATTAAATTTCCATACACATTTAATTTTAAATTTTAAATTTATTTAATAAAAATCAATTTAAAAGTATTAGGGGAGATATTAAAGGTAGAATTGATATGAGACATCAAAATAAAGTCTTTTTTAAAAACTTGAGAAACTTGGACTTGCATTTATGGACATACTTATTTGGTATCAGTTTGTTTGCTTGAACTGGTTACAATTACTGATCAAGACTTTTAGGTGAGTCAGCGGAACTGCCCACAAGGTCTGCTGGCAACTGGAACAGCAACGGCCCTTCCCAGCAGGCACACACATGCCAGTCTCAGAGGGATTGTGCATGAGCTCAGAAATGCTTAGGTATTAGTATCTGGGTGTTAAGGAATCTGCACATTTGGAATGTTACGCAGGTAGTGTGTCAGAGATTTGGGACTCACACTCCTGCTGTGTATTTGCATAATTGCTTTACACTTGTGGTTTCAGGTTGAAATGTAAGTTCATAAACAGTGTGGGAACATTGAGGAGACTGTAAAGTTCATCATATTTCATGTTCAACTTATTAGATATAGAGACTCATTTAAGAGATTCTCTTGTCATTTAAGACATACTTTAAAAAGAAAATGAGTATGTTAAACGTATAAAGGCAGTTTAGAATGTTGGAAGATGTTTCCTGAAATAAGTTTGCAACTGAAACCAAATGTTAATCAAGGGACCATTAAAAGTGGTTGCTGATACATTACAGGTTGCTTGCCAAAAAAAGAAATAAAAGGGATTGCTGGCTAGACACTGGCAATGAACAATCCAAAAATAAAATTAAGAAAATAATTCCTGTAAGTAGCATCAAAAGGAATGAAATCCTTAGACACAAAGTCAACAAAAAAGTGTAAGATTTGTACATTGAAAACCACAAAACATCACTGAGAGAAATTTAAAAACTCCTAAATCGATGGAAAGAAATCCATGTTTATGGACTGGAAGACCTAATATTAAAAAGACTTATATTCTTATAGTCTTCAAATTATCTACAGATTAATGCAATCTCTTTCAGAATCCCTTTGGCAATTTTTAGAGAAATTGACAAACTGACCCATATGGATTCATATGGAAATGCAAAGCACCCACAATAGCCCAAACAATCTTGAAAAAGAAGGACAAAGTTAGAGGACTCACACTTCTTCATTTCAAAACTTAGTACAAAGCTACCTACAGTAATACAAATACTAGCAAAAGTGTAAACATATAGAGCAACAGAATAGAATTAAGGGTCCGGGAAATAACCCTCACATTCACAGTCAATTGATTTTTGACAAGAGGACAAAGACAATTCAAAGGAGAAAGAATAATCTTTTCAACAAATGGTGCTGAGACAACTGGCCATCTACATGCAAAAGAATGAAGATGGGCCCCTACTTTACACCAGATGCAAAATTAATTCAAAATGGATAAAAGGCTTTAAAGTTAAAACTACTAAAGTCTTAAAAGAAAACATAGGAGTAAATGTTTGTGACCTTGGATTAGGCAATGATTTCTTAGCTATGACACTAAAAGCACAAGCAACAAAAGAAAAAAATAAACTGGACGTCATCAAAATTAAAAACTTTTGTGCTTCAAGGACACCATCAAGAAAGTGAAATGACAACTCACAATATGGGAGAAAGTATTGCAAAGCATATATCTGATGAGGGACTTGTATTAATATCTACAATATATAAAGAATTCTTACAATTCAATAATAAAAAGACAAAAATCCCATTCAAAAGTAGGCGAAGGATCAGAATGGTAAAAAATATACAAATGCCCAATAACCACATTCAAAAATGCTCTACTTCATTTACCAGGAGGGAAATGCAAATTAAAACCACAAATAGATATCACACACACCTATCAGAATGGCTAAATTAAAAAATAATGACAACACCACATGCTGGCAAGGATGTGAAAAAACTGGATCACTTACACATTGTTGATGGGAATGTAAAATGGCATAGCACTCTGTAAAACTAAACATACAACTACCATGTCACCCAGCAAGTGCTTTCCCAGAGAAATGAAAGCTTACAGTCACACAAGAACTTGTACACAAATGTTCATAACAGTCCCAAACTGGAAACAACCCCAATGTCCTTCAACAGGTGACTGGTTAAACACACTGTGGTACGCCCATACTATAGAATAATAAATACTCAGCAACAGAAGGGATGAACTATTGATACATACAACCTGGTTACATCTCCAGAGAATTATGCTGGGTTTCAAACTCCAATCCCAAAATGTTACATCCCGCATGAGTCCATTTAAATAATATTCTTGAAGTGACAACATTACCGAAATGGAAAATGGGCCAGGGGTTAGAGGGGAGGAGGGGCAGGAGGGAAGTGGGGGTGACGACGAAGGGCAGCACAGGGTCCCTGCGGGGAAGGAGATTTTCTGCATCTTGACTATGGTGGTGAACACAAATCCGTTCTGCACGTGTGATAAAATTGTGTGGAGCACACACATATGCATGCGCACACAAACACAAAGGAGTGCTAGTAAAACTAGTAAAACTGAGGAAACATGAACAAATCAGTAGAGTGTTATCGGTGTCAATTCCTGGTTGTGATAATGTGTTGTGGTTTTGCAAGATGTTTTTAGGGAAGGAAACTGGGCAGAGAGTACACACGATCTCTCTGTATTATTTCTTACAACTGCATTTGAGTCTACAGTAATCTCCAAATAAAAAGGTGGTTTTTTTTGTTTGTTTGTTTGGGGTTTTTTGTTTGTTTGTTTGTTTTTTGTTTGTTGTTTGTTTGTTTTAATAAAAGTGCTTTGGAGCAGGAGAGATGAGGCCTGGGGTCTGGCCATGGTCACTGTGTGACCCTGAACAGGTCACTTTTCCTTGCTGCTTCTGTTTCACTTTTGTTTCCTTACCTGGAAGATAGAGGTTTGAATGTCCCAAAAGTGTGCTGCAGTGCAGACAGCCTGGAGTCAAGGCTGTTGTGTGGGTGTGGCCTGAAGCCACAGATGAGAGGCTGCTCCAGGCATGCCCTGTCCCCTGGGGGGACCTCAGTGCCAGGCACAGCACAGGACACAGGATGTTAGGTACCAGAGACCAGGAGTCCTGGCCTGAGGGGTCACTTGCTGCTGCAGGCTGGGGCCAAGCTGGCCTTAGGCCAGATACTCTTATTCTGATCCTGCACTTGTTCCCTCTGGGAGGCAGAGAACACAGCCAGGGGCAAAACGCACGTGGGCCAGCCAGGAGCTGCAAGCAGGGCGGGAGGAAGGTGCCACATCTGCCGAGTAAGCCAGGCTGAGGTCCAAAAGGGCTTGGCCAACTGCATCAGCCAGGGTCCAGTGTAGAAAACTGAAACCATGTTAGGTATTTCACAGAGAGGGATTTAATTCAGGTACCTGGTTACAAATGATTTGAAGGGCTGCAGGAGCAAAAAGGGGGATGAGAGGGACACAACGCAGGAGGTCAGACGGCAGAGCCCAGCAGGGCCTGACTACTGAGGAGCTGCAGTGGGACCTGGGAGCCACCCAAGACCCTGGAGCCCAGAGCCACCTGCCGCAGCCAGTACCCCCATCGGAAGTAGAGAGAGAGCAATGGCTCTTCCCTCCAGCCACCTTCCAATAGCCTGCCAGAGCCCACCACGGCCAAACACAAGGAAACCTAGCGGCAAGGTGCCTGGGAAATGATGCAGAGCAGGACAGAGCAGGGCAGGAAAGGTTGACATGTTTCACTTTCCAAATACACCAAAGCCTGTTTACACATAAGTGTGAGCACAGACGCGCGCACACAAATGCCTGCGATTTATGTCATTCTTGATGTATATTTTTTTGAAAACATTCACATTCTTATTTTATTTGACTCCAAGGAGTTCCTGGTTTTTCTGGGGAAAAAAATCTCATTATAGAAATTTTTAAAATACTTTAGAAAATTCTGAGACTCGCAAAGTGAAAATAGAAATCACTTGGAATGCTCCTCTACCCCGGGGAGACCCAATGTGAAATCCTGGGGCTGGCGTGCCCTTCCTGGCTGTATTTGTAAATGTGATGGGTGGTAATGGGGTCTTGGCATCTCTGCGGGGAGAAGGCTGTGCCACAGGATCCCAGTGATGAAGTTCAGGCCACGCAGGACTCTCGGAGGGGGTGCTCTGCCACTGCTATTAGTCCATCGCCCACGCCGATGATGGAAGTGGGGGGTCCCCACGCCAAATGAAGGGCATGTCAAGAGTGGCTCAGAGCACTTGGCTGGATCCCTGGGCTGGGGGAACAGGGGAAGGGGCGGGGTGGGCGCCAGGGCCCAGCCCCACATTTGTACCTGGAAATTCTAAGAGCAAGAGCTGCCACCCGAGCTGCCTCTACAGCAGAGGAGGAGGGAGTCGGGGCGGGAGTGCTCGGCCTTCCGTGGGCTGCAGGGTCAGCCCCACGAACTGGCATCTCCGAGGGGCCTGGGGGGCCTGGACAAGCAAGGTGACCCTTCACCCATGGGAACCCCGGGTGGACAGACAGCCAGTAACCCAGAGCTGAGCAGCAAACCGCCAGCAAAGAGCCCCGTCAAGGGGCCACAGCACAAAAGCACCGGGTATGAGAGAGTGCGCCTGTCCAGGCCGCTACTGGGGCAGGAAGAACTTCAGCGAGCACCAGCGGCCTAGGATTTCGCCATTTTCCTTTAATTGTTCCGCCCACTGGAAAGTATAGCTACTGAATGAAAGAAAAGCCCCCTCCCCAAAGCTGCCCCTTCTAGTGAAGGTTTCCAAGCCTGGGCTGGGGGCGGAGACATTTTGGATTGGATAAAAGATTGCAGCTTTGGTTTCAGACTGGACTGGACTTTCTTATACCCGAAAAACAAAATCATTCTTTAATAGCTGAGAACTTACTTAAGATGAAGTAGATTGAGCCAGGTGGGGTGGCTCACACCTGTAATTCCAGCACTCTGGGAGGCCGAGGTGGGAGGATTGCTTGAGCTCAGGAGTTTGAGACCAACCTGGGCAACATGGTGAGACCCGTATCTCTACAAAAAATAAAAAAATTAGCCGGCAATCATGGTACGCACCTGTAGTCCCACCTACTCAGGAGGCTGAGACAGGAGAATCATTTAGCCCAGGACTTTGAGGTTGCTGTGAGCTGTGATTGTACCACTCTGCTCCAACCTGGGCGGCAAGGGGAGACCCTGTCTCTAAGAATATAAAAGAGGAAGTAGATTAATTGCACCCTTTTCTCTCCCCTAGGGCATGGCTTCTGGCTCCCAAAAAGTTTTTTCTAATGTCTACCTCTCAGCCTTTCATCTTTTGATATGAGTGAGCTTTTAGGAGGCTTGCAACCAATTTTCACCATCTGCTCCATTAAAATTCTGCACGTGGTTGCCCCAGGAGAAAACACAACCGCAAATCTCTCTGGGAATGTGGTTTATTGGACAGGAAAGGCTACGCTAATGGTGAGGAAACTCAGAAGCACAGTGGATTTGGGGGTTCCCGTGAGAGCCGCCCCACCCAGCCTGGCAAAATCTTCCTTATAAGTGTGTCCTAGATCAGGGCTGCTTCACACCATCTCCAAAGGCCCTTTCTGGGTCTCATCAACCAGCAGACATGTGGCCATTGATGTCACAGTGCTGCCATCACTCACGTAAAGATGACTGCCCTCGCAGCAGATGCTCTGGTCTCTGTCCCAGAACATTTTCATTCTGGCAGTTGTGTGCCTGCTGGGTAACATCTGCGGTGTTCTCAGATGGTCAAGTTGAGAACCAGGCTTCTCAACTGCTAGTACGTTGCACTTGGCCCCTCCTCCCTCAACATGGTAGGGGTCTAGCCCCTCCCAAGATGAAAGACTCCAGGAGACAATCGACTCTGTCTCTGGTTGCCCCCACTGAACTGCATGTACTGTACATATGCAAAGCAAAATGGTTCACTCCCTTTCATATTTGTATATTTACAGAGTATATTTGATTCACCTTCCCATGTTATTGTAGTTACACACTGTAATTGTTTTCTCATAACAGATCCCAGAATCCCTGCAAGGTAGATAAGATGAAACTCCCTCCCAGTTTGGCTTGAGGTCACCTGTTTCTGCTACAGTCGCTTAAAAAGTCATGTGGTGCCTTGAGAGGGAAGCAGGCTCCCTCCCTGGCCAGGAGCCAGCGATAAGCCCTGGATGCCCTGCTCTCTGTGGGCCCAGCCTGTGTCCTGACTGCCACCTCGCAGAGGGCTGCCAGACCCCAGGCCCCTGGTCACTATCGTGGTGGCTCCCAGCCTTCCCTATACACTGCCCACCCCGCTCCTCCCTGTCTCTGAGTCCGCACGGCCCAGGAAGGTTTAGGATGAAGTGCAGAATTATTTGAAAATCAACCAAACCCCAAATGATAATTTTTCCTGTAAATTTGAACATAGTTCACAAATTTTCTAGATTCAATTTATTAGATTTGTAAGAGTTATTTAAATATTTGGGAAGATTTTCTATAAGTCAAATAATTAGAATACATAAAAGAAAAATAGAAACGATTACATTTATAAATAGAATTTTAAAGCCTTAAGGGAATTTGATTATTAAGAAATAAAAATGCCTTTAAAATAATTGCTAAAAATGTAAGATAAAATATATAAGTTTTGAAATTTTGCCGGCTGAAACTAATGCTTAGGTAAAAACTAGGTTTTTTAATTTATGAGTTTAATGAATGGGATATTAAAATTATAAAGTAAAGGCCAGGCGCAGTGGCTCATGCCTGTAATCCTAGCACTCTGGGAGGCTGAGGCGGGTGGATCATTTGATCTCAGGAGTTTGAGACCAGCCTGAGCAAGAGCGAGACCCCATCTCTACTAAAAATAGAAAGAAATTAGCTGGACAACTAAAAAGATGTAGAAAAAATTAGCCAGGCATGGTGGTGCATGCCTGTAGTTCCAGGTACTCGGGAGGCTGAGGCAGGAGGATTGTTTGAGCCCAGGAGTTTGAGGTTGCTGTGAGCTAGGCTGATGCTACGGCACTCTAGCCTGGGCAACAGAGTGAGACTCTGTCTCAAGAAAAAAAAATTATAAAGTAAAGTAACCTCTGGTTAACCTTTCCAGCACCAAAAAACTCCTTCAAGGACAGCAAAAGATGCCAAGGAGGAGGCTTCCCTCAAGGGGAACCAGAGTGATCCTGACACCCAAAGAAGTAGAATAAAAGAATGAAAAGAGTAAGCATGATTAAAACAAGGAAAGTCTGGTCAAGTAAATCCATGTTTATCACTAGGGGTCATAATCTTTATTTATTGCTCCAAATTTGCATTATCTGGGCAATAATTTCAAAATGCATTGTGCATCCTATTATTTAATAAATCTACTCTTCAATTATTTGTGAAGTTCCCAGTGGGTGCTGTGAAGCCTGTTTCCCAGCCCCTGCTTGCAGAGTCCCTTCCATAGCCCGGGGAGGGAGCCCTGACAACTGATGTGCTCACAAAGTTATGTTTTGTGTAAATTTTGCAAACTCTGAGTATATAGATAACTATTTTAAAATTTGAATTACTGAGACCCAGAGGCAACTTAGCTGGATTGGAACAAAAGAGAACACTGTGGTTAAGATTAAGGACTCTAGAGCCCAAAAGAACCAGGTACAAATCCCAACTCCATCATTTTCTAGCTGTGTGTTTCTAGGAGAGCTATTTCATCTCTCTGTGCCTCTGTCTCCTTATCCTTGTAATGGGCATTCCAGCATTGCTTCCCTGATAGAGCTGATGTGAGCTAATCTAGGCCAAGACTTACCCATGGGCTACTGCCCAGAAAACACGGCAGCACTTAGTGGTGTTGCTGCTGCTACTTTACAGCTAAAGTCAAAGAGTGTGGGTTCTCGCTTTGCGTATTAGTCAACTCTGACTGCCACAACAAAATACCGAGGACTGGGCAGCTTAAACAACTGACATTTATTTCTCACGGTTCTGGAGGGTACGAAGTCCAAGATCAAGATGACAGCAGATTTGCTTCCTGGTGAGGACTCTCTCCTGGCTTGCAGACAGCCACCTTCTCACTGTGTCCTCACATGGTAGAGAGAAAGGGAGCTCTGGTCTCTTCTTAAAAGGACACTAATCCCATCCTGGGAGCCCCATCCTCATGACCTCATCTAAACTTAATTGCCTCCCAAAGGCCCCACCTCCAAATCCTATCACTCTGGAGGTTAGGGCTTCTACATATGCATTTGGGAGAACACAATTCAGTCTATAGCACCTTGATGGCTGAAGGCCTCGTGGAAGACAGCCATGGGGTGATAGTGCCCGGGCAAGGCATGAAGAAGAGAGTGCAGGAGCATGTGCAGAAGGCTGCGCAGGCCACCGGAGAGCTTCCTCCATTTAGGAAATAGTCCTCTGTGAATCCACACAGCTGTATTTGGCTCTCACTGTAGGCAAAGCTGTGTGTCAAATGAGTGTCTCTGATCTGTGCTCTGAGGCGCTCCCTGGCCAGAGGCTATGGAGAAGCTCACAGGAGAAGCAGGATCAGAGGGGTGGAGAGACGGAGCGATCCTAGGCCAGGGTTGTGAAAGGCGCAGGGTAGGAATGCAGGCTGGGGCGGATTGCACAGAGAGAGGAGAGAGGGGAAGCCCTTCCCGATCATAACTAATGCTGGGGCTGTCCTTTCTTAGCCACTCATGGGATGTGTTTGGGACAGGAAGGGCTCCTTTAACCCCCAAAAAGCGCCTGGGGAGGTACCACTAGGATGCCTGCTTCCAGGTGAGCAGCCTGGGCTGTGAAATGACTTGCCACAGCTTCCAGGTGGCAGAGATGGACTGGAGCTCATGCTATGGGACCCAGCACCCAGCAGGCCTCACAGGGCCCACTGAGTGCCCATTCCTCAGGCCCCTGTTGTTCCTACTCTCTAAATGCCACTCCACCCACCGCCAGGAGGCCACTGGAACAGGCTTCCCATCCAGTGCTGCCGGAGCCCGCAGAGCTGCAGGGCTGGGGCCCACCTCCCCCTCCTGCCCAGTCAGTTAGTCCTGCTGCAGGCTCGCCGGGCCCCTGCTGTGGACAGAGGGCCAGAGGGGCCTAGTCGCCAGCAACCCAGCCCAGTGCAGGCCGGCGGTGGCCGGCTCTGTTCCGGCAGCCGAGTGATGAAAGTCCAGATTACATTCCAGGGTTTCTCCCAGGCTATAAAACCTGGAGCCCGCTGCCAGCCCCACCCCGTGTGTACCCCACTGCCCGCATATCTTCAGCTCCAGCACTTGGGGGCCATGAGGGCCAGAGGCCTTCTGTGCCTTGGGCCCTGTAGTGGGGGATATGAAATAATGGGGTCGTCTGTGACTTTCTCAAAGACCTTAGGCTCGACGCTGGGATGCCATCAGCAGCCCCGTCTTCTCCTTTTCCTACGGCCAATGGCAGTCGATTTGAAAAGAGGCCATCTGACCAGGAGGTGGGTCACACAGAGGGGCTGGCATCAGTGGTCAAAGGCTGCCCTGTGCCAGGCACCACATGCGTCCTTCTCAACTCTTGTGACCCCACTTTACAGATTAGGGGACTGAGGCTCAGGGATGAGGTTAATAGCCCAGGCTGCCACCGAGGCAACTGCCCAGGGCATTGGACACCCAGGATGGTGGCCAGAAGGAAGAACAGGCTCTGCATTCCAGGACAGACCTGGGCTCAAATCAGGCTCCTCCATTTCTTTTCTGTGTGGGTTTGGGGAAGTCACTGAGCCTCTTTGGGCATCACTTTCTTTGTGTATAAGGATAGCTGTGAGGTTTAGAGATCACGGGCAAAAAGCCCTTGGCACTTAATACATGCTCAATAAATGGCCACTTCTATCCTCTAATCCTCAGAAAAGCAGGTGGGACTTAGAGGACAGAAGTGTCCATCAGATGGCTCCAGCCACCAGCTGGAAACCTGGCAAAGAGCTCCTTGTACCAGCGACCTTGCATGTAAGTCACAGGTTGCAAGGAAAAGCCCCCAAGCCCCGAGCCACAGGTGAGTTATCTTCGGCCATGGGACAGGCTGCCATCCTTTACAGGGGCTCCCTTATCTTCCAGGTGCAGTGGCCCCTGGTGACCCAGGTCACGGTTACTAGCACCTTGGCCTTTTGGTGATGCAGGAAAGTGACTCCCGATGCTGGTGGCCACTTAAAGTCCAAGTGGGTCCTTGACTTCACTCAAGAAAGAATTCAGGAGCAAACCAATAAAATAAAGTGAAAGCAAGATTTATTCAGAAACTATAGAAAGTTAGAAAGGCTACTCCGCAGACAGAGCAGAGGCTGGCATTCTCCCCTGGTTCCTGTTGCCTTTCTATTTAAGCAAAGGATGAAACAAGGGGAAGAATACTCATGGGAGGGGCGGTGTTGCTCCACCATCTTGGTTCGAACCAGCTGGAACTTGGCCCGACTTCCATCCTGTTTTGATTGGGGCAGTTAGAAACTTTGAGAACTCCTGACTCAGTAAGGCAAAGCTGCAACAATGCCCACAGCAGTGCCTGACCCAAAGCAGTACCTGCCAGTTCCCTGTCTCCAGAGTGGTCAGCACTTAGACCATTCCTTAGGTTTTCAGGTCCTTGGTGACAACAGCAGAGGGGACGGATGCTCCCCTCTCCTACAGCTTCCTCTTGTCAGGCTGCCAAGTATGGGTCCTTGACTCTGACCTCCCCCACCGCCACCCTCCCTATCGAGGGGCAGGCACGGTTCCTGCTCATCCCTGAGTAGTGGTCTCGGTTCCCTGCCAGCCCACAGAATTATTCAAACAAGCCAATCCCATCGTCAGGTGGGAATCCGAGGGCACCCCACCCTCTTACTACTGCTAAGCTTCCCCAGCCCCTGCTGGCTCGCTCCCAAGTGCCACCCCCGTGTGGCCCTGAGTCCTCCTCTCCCAAGCTGTGAGTATATGTGATTAATAAACTGTTGTCCATCTAATCTGTCCAGTGTGTCCATGTCGTGTGTTGGGCCATGCCCACGACCCTGGGGCGAGAATCCCTCCCTCACTGTCCGGGTGAGTGGGAGGCGATTAGCCGACCATGGCAGCCCTCTCCCACCAGAGCATAAGCTCCATGGGGAAGGGCCTTTGTTCTGTTCGGTGCGAACTTCTCTGCACCCACAATGGTGCAGGGAAAGAGTAGGTGCTCATATAAGTGGAATAAACGCATGAATGAAAAGCGAACAAATGCATTCTCTCATTGGCCAGGGCTGTGTGCCTGCCCGTGCCTGAACTAACACCGGCAGGGGGCATAGCGTCGCCATGACTGACCTGGACCCGGCATTTCGTCTGGTGTGTGGGAGTGAGCAGGTCCCAGGGTGCTGACATGTTGCTCCCTCAGGCCTGGAAGAGGGTCCTGTCACCTGCACCTGTTGTAATATAATTAAAAAAAATAATACTGTCTTGATCCAGTTTTGAGGCCTGGTTAGACACCAGTTAGTTTGCTTTCTTGAGCAGTTAAGCCCACACCCCAACCACTTCTGCTATGGGGCTGTCACTGCGAGAGTCTCTCCAGGCCACTATGCGCCAGCCCCAATTGCCTGCGGTCAGTGTCAGACTGCTGGGGACAGCGCCTCTCCTCCTGAGCCTGCGAAATTATTTCAATTAATCAGTTCACAGGGAGCCCATGAAACCCAGCCAAGCCCACCCCACTGGCCATACACAAGCTGCCCTGGCAGCTCCAGTGTGCTGATATGCTGTCCCCGGGTGCAACCCCCCGCGTGGCCCTGCCTGGCAGCCTGCTCCCCTTTGGCGCTATAAGTAACAAAGAGTTCTGCCTTTCATCTCTCTGAGTGTCTTTGTGTTGTGTTCACCATCAAAAGAACCTTTAAAGCTTATAAAATAATTGGTGCTGTGAGCAGGATGGGGTGGCTGTGGCCACTGGCTCTTGCACAGCTTGTTTAGGGACTGTTCTTGGCCTCGCAGTTGGTTCCAGACCACTGCGAGCAGGGTGGGGAACAGAACAGAACTTGAACTTGCACTTGAACTTGCACTTTAGCCTTGCTGCCTACTGCTGTGTCTGCCGGCGATTGCCACATCTCTCCTGGCCCAAATATCCTCAGCGTGGGAATATTCGAAGTGAACAGTGCTAATCGGCTAAACTCTGGCCTAGACACCAGCCCGGGGGTGGGGGGGCCTTAGAGCAAGAGGCGTGCTGGGTCCCTGGAGCGGCACTTCCCGGGCAAGGCGTTCCGTGTGTTTCTGGCCACAGCCTGTATTTAGCAGAAGTCTGTTCTGCGGGCTCATCAGTTCTTCAGCATCAATCAGTGTTTCTCTATTATTATTTGGGGCAGAACCCCGGTTTACCTGTGTCTTTTGAGCCACCCCTATGGAGGAAGGTGTTTGGGCCCCCCAGGGCAGACAAATGACACCTGACATCATTGTTGCTGCTCAGGTGGGGTAGCTGCCTGCCTGTCTCCTTTGCTGCTGTGTCCCGTGCTGCTGTCACCAGCAAACTGCATGTCACACAGCACACTCCAGATCCCTGTCACTACTCCCGTTAGTGCCCTCAGAGACTCCTTCACCGTACATACTTTGGCAACCTCCTCAAGCCTCCTGGCCATTCGCCCACAGGCTTCTGATGCAAAAAACTGCCCTTCCCGGCTCCACACTATATACCATTAGAGAAAAAATTGCGGCCACATACCGGGCTCTCCTGAAAATAGAGGCTCTCACAGACCCCGAGCCTGTGAGGCTCCACACCAGCTGTCATGATTCTTCGGGTCATGAAAGCAGCACCCCCACAAGCTCGGCACAGCTGCCAAGGATGGAGCCAAGCCTGGGCCCCCCCATGTATTCCACCTACAGGAGAGAGTGGCCCCCCTGCCGTCAGTTCCTTGCTAGATGCCAGGGTGCTGGAGGAGGCCCCCTCCCCAGACCCCTTGAGACTAACCCAGTGAACAGCAGTAAGAGTCCCTAGACTGTATAGATGGCACTGGCAACCCTCATAAAAATGATGGAGCTCAGTGGGGTGTGGCTGATTTCCGTCCCTCAGCCAGGATGTCCCTAACGGAGAACAGGACCCAAGGGTCAGCACAATTGGCCAAGCTTCAGGCAATCGTCTTAGCACGGGCTGCCCTCATCAGCCAGCGGCCCCACCTGCACATGTTCACAAACAGGTGGGCTATGGCCAAGAGTTGTCCCCTTCAGGGTAAAAACTCCGGGACTCTCTTGCCTCACAGATAACCAACATATAAATCAAGGTCGCACATGCTCCGTGTGTACGCAGGCCACGATAGGAGGCCTTGCTAGGACACCACTTGTTCCCGTCCAAGGCTCAAGGCACTACTGGTAGTAACCAAGACACACATTTCACTCCTCAGGACCCACAATGCTGGGCTCTGTAACAACGTATTCAGTCGAACTCTCACTTACCCCCAGGCCCCAGGCAGCTGGTTTAACTGAGAGGCCTAAGGGGCTCTTCAAAGAACTCCTTTTTAAGTTAAAGACAAGTAAACTCTCAAACAGTTCTCTATCTTGCCCCAGGGCTTAATCTCTCTTAATTCAAGGCCCCTTGGCCGACTCACAGCTCGTACCGACCTTTTAAACCCTTCCCATCACCCTTACCTATATTTAAAGGCCTGTACATTAAACGCTGCCAAGTATCTGAAGATTCATTATATGTGAAGCCCTTTAAAAATGTCACCCTTGTTTTCATGGATTTTTGATCCTGCCCCCCTCTGGTAAGGGCTAGAGTCCTGACAGAGGGCACCTACTCCCGGGGACCCGCAAGCCACAGACAGCTGCCCATGTGGAATGAATGGGACTCATCTGAGCCTGGATTTCAACCACACAAAAACCCTTCCTCGATATTTGGGTTACAAAGGGTGGATAAGTCATCCAGACTCCCCCTCTGATGCCCTCCAGGGAATTAGAATCAGTTCCCCACGGCCATTCCCCTAGACAGGAGGACTACTAGCAACAGAGATTTTAAAAACTCCCCTTAGTAAATACAACTCTCATTCCGAGATAGCACCATATCCCATAATAATAAAACCAGACAACCTCTCCTTGGCCATAATCTATTCCAGAGGAAAATCAACAGCAGACGACAGAAGCCCGGCAGGTGCAGCTACACACCATTAGTGTCAACTGTTGGTCTTGCTCCTGAAACCACCAGCCTGGAGGCGCCCCCGGGCCACCTCTCCCAAAGTGCTGACGAGCTGGACCCAGGACGCTGATTGCTCTTCTTCCTTTGTTACTAGGGATTCTGCTGTGTTTCCTAAGCTTGCTGCTTGCTTAGCCTGTGATCCTATGACATTCCTTACTCTCTGCCAAGGCACACATTTCTACACTCCTTGGCCTAAAGAGAAGTCTTATAGGTGTTACCACTGTGAGTCTGTGACCACGGCCACCACTACCAGCTCCTTTCCCTCGGTTACGAATAAATATCACTAATCATAGACCTCACTATCCCATGGGGCCATACCTTCCAACAAGGTCACTGCTAGACCACCACCTTGACCCAAGAAATATACCCAGGCATTATTGTCATAAAAATATAACTCATACTTTTCACACACTTTACACTTCCACCAAGATATTATTAGAGACCACGAAACTTTTATATCCATTTTCTTGGCTAATACTACATAAATGGGAAACTTGGTCATAGGCTGGCCTACAAGGACTCCTTATACTTCTACTTGCTTTCTTCCTCTTTACCTCTTACAATGAAATGTTTTCGATGAAATTTTTCTCTAAAAGTCTCATCTACTATTTGGGCCACTCAAATAATCAAGCTCAAAACTGATGTCAGGATATTCAGGGATCAATTGTAATAGAGGCTTTTTTGTTTTGCTTTGTTTTGTTTTAACGCTGGTTTGACCTTGTTTTGAGGCCCTGGCTACAGGCCTCTCAGTTTACCTTCTGGAGCAGTTAACAAAGTCCACACCCAACCACCTCCTTTCTGGGGCTCCCACCCTCTGGACTACCATGCATCGTCCCTAATCGCCCAGGGCCAGGTCCCAGACAACCAGGAACAACCCTGTGCCCCAGGGTTTACGATGCAAAAGTACTCAAGTTATCCAATCCCCAGGGAGCCTGTGAAACCCAGCTAAGCCCACCCCACTGGCCGTACACAGCTGCCCTGACAGCTCCAGTACACCGTACACTGTCCCCAGGTGCAACTCCCTGTGTGGCCCTGCCTGGCAGCCTGCTCCACTTTGGAGCTGTAAGTAACAAAGAATTTTGCCATCCATCTACCTGAGTGTGTGTCCACCATGAAAAGAACCTTTAAATCTTATACAAGAAGACTTTCTGACTCAGGAAGGTTGGGAAGCACTGGGCCTGGGAAGGAAGGGGCCATGGAGTTTATGGGGGCCCAGGACCTGACCAAAATCTGGGTCTTGACCAAGAAAGAAGGCAAGGTGGGGATGGATGTCTCCAAGGTCAGCCAGTTGTTGCTGCCAGCTCACGTCTGTCCCCTGCGTGTCCTGTGCCAGAACCATCGTATAGGCACTGCGACAGCCAGGAAGGATGGATCATTCACTCACACCCTCGCTCATTCATGCATTCACCTTCACTCGCCCATTCACTCGCTCATTCATTCATTCGCTGGCTCAGTCATGCATTCATTCACTCATGCAGTCGCTCACTCACTTATTCTCATACTCATTTATTCATTCACTCACTCCTTCCTTCACTCCCTCACTCACTCACACCCTCAGTCATTCAGTCGTTCACTTATTTATCAGACATGTGTGCTCTGGCCTTAAGGATAAGAAGATGACCAAGATTGTGCTTTCCTTGAAAATCTGCCAGGCTTTTGCCATGGAAAATACCTCATTACTTCGGGAGAAGTGTTGTGGGAATGAACTGCCACAGAGGCCTGGGGAGGAGCTGACGGGGGTGCAGGAAGGAGAGGCTGCGGGCTCTGGAGTGCAGGGTGTGCGTGGAGAGGGCGGAAGGCACTCTAGGCAGAGGGTCCAGCACGCTCGAATGCACAGCGCAGAGAAGAGCAGGGAAGGGCCTGGTTATTGAGCAGAGGGCTGTGAGCGCCACATCAGACAAGTTCTAGGGCAAAATGAGAAGCTGGAGGGAATTCCGACTGATCTCCACGGAGAAGGAAAGGAGCGCTGGTAGAGAAAGAGACGATGTTGAGCAGGGGTTTAAGAAAGTAGGGCAGCCTCGTGGAAGAAGCACGCACGGCTCGTGCACCAGGCGTGAGATCAGAACACGGTGCTTCCTGGCCCGGCTCTGAGTTCTTACCGCACACACCAGAAGGTACCTATGTGTGGTGATGGATGTGTTAATCAGCTTGATTGTGGTGATTATTTCACAAGGTATACGTACATCAAATCATCATGTTGTACACCTTAAATACATATAATTTTTATTTGTCAATTGTACCCTAATAAAGCTGGAGGGGAAAAAAAGAAAATGAACAGTTGGAGCTGATGGCAATGTGGTTATGGGAATGGTTTCGCAGTGTATGCTGTGACGCATCACTCATCAACTCACACTTTAAATTGTCCAGTGCATTATGCACCAATTACATCTCAATGAAGTGGTAAAATTAAGAAAAGAAAAAGAACCACCACCACCAAGAAAGAATCAGGGGAGCATTTGTGGAATCAGTTGTTGCTTCAGGAGTAGCGTGACGGCTTCCCAGGGGGTCCCCACCATGCTTGAGCCAATCTGTTCACTCCTGTGTAAGTGTGCTCCTTACCACTCCCTGCCTAACTCAGAAAGAACAGAGAGAACCGAGCCCCCAAATCAGTACAGCGGCTACAAATGTGTAGGTGCGACTCCTGCCACCACGGTGCCACGTGATTTCAGGTTGGAAGTGCACTTGGCAATATATGGCACCAAATTGTGGTGGGAGAGCTATTCCCTTTTTAATTTTTTACATAAAGCATTCCTTTTATTTTATTAATTAGTTAAAATAAAACTAAAAAGTTATAAATGGGTATATGGGGAAAAATAAATTTTCTTTCCATCCCTCTCCGCCAACCACCCACCTGCCCTCCCGGGAGGCAACTGTTGCTACCAGGTCTCTATGCATGTGTCCAAAATATCCCAGGCCTCTAGAAGCAGGTGCCAGGATAGTGGGGGAAGACTGGACAATTCGGTGACTGCTGCTGGGAAAATCGGTCAAGCATATTAAAAAAAATAAAATTGGATCCCTACCCCTCACCACATACAAGTATCAATTCTAAACGGATTAAGTCCTAAGTGAGAAAACAAAAGCAATGATCTTAGGATAGGGGCGAATTTCATAAAACACACACTGTAAGAGAGAAGCCTGATAAATTCCACTCCCGTCCTCCCTGGGTATGCTGGGGGATTGGTTCCAGGACCCCCCACGGATACCCAAGCCCCAGGTTGCTCGAGTCCCTCAGGTGGCCCAGTATCCACAGGTTCCACAGCCACAGACATGAAGGGCCAAGGGTACATTAAAAGACAAAAGCAAACAAACCTCAGAACTGTTCCTCCAAAGGCAAGTCACAGAGTAGGGGAAAAAACATTTGCAAAGGAAAAAACAATTACAGAACTAGTACCTGAAAATACAAAGAACACCAACAAATACCACCTCAGACCCTCAGATTGGCAAAACTTTTTCTTTTCTTTTTTTTTTTTGCACCCCCCCCCACCCCTCCCCTGATTGGCAAACTTAAAGAGCTTGATGAGACCTGGCATCAGAGACATGTGGAGTGACAGGGCCCCTCCCCAGGGAGGGAGAATCAGTCCCCACCCCCTCCCGAGAGCAGCAGACCAGGCTGCAGCCGCCTCATGCTGTTGTTGGGGCCACATCTCCACACTTTCTCAGGCCCCCACGGAGACCCTGGGTTGGCCACAGAATCTTCTGGAATGTAACCCTGCTGTTTGGTTTTCATGGTTTCTATTTTCAGAGCTCCTTTCTATATATGGCAAATGATGCTGTTTTTCTGTTTAGAATGGTGACAATGTTTCCACTTAAAAAGAGCAGTTGTGCAATTACATGAGAGAGCGTGTGAAACAGCAAGCTCATGGAGACACTTGAGCAGACGGCAGCTGTTGTTCCAATAACTGACAACGAGCATTCCCACCCACACTGCACCACCAGAAGGCAGACGGAAGCCCATTTTTGTACCCCAAGAGATCTGGGAGAGGGAAAGAGTTTGTGTCTGAGCTGGCTGGGGACTGACAGCAGAGGAGGCACCCACAGATGGTAACGGAGCCGGGGGCCAATGCAGTGCAGTGTGGGCAGGATGTGGGGAGCAGAGGGGTGAGGAGCAGTTTGCTCCCCCCGCCCCAGGGCCGGGGCTCAGTGGGCAAGAGCACCCATCCCTCTGGGCTGGTAGTGCCAGAGCAGGAACCAGAGGTAACCACAGAGGCAAGATGGAGCCTTCTGGGCCTGAAGCCAGCACTCAGGACCCCTGAGCCAGGCCTGACCTGAGGGGCTGCCAGTGAGTGGCCAGCCTGCCGTGTCCCATAGATCTGAGCTGGGTGGGCCCCCGTCCACCCTCACAGGTCCAAGAAGCCACTCGGAGGTGAAACCTCCAGAGACAGCTCACAGGGGGAGTAAGGCCTGGCGAGGCAGGGGAGGATGCATCCAGCTGCCACCCTAGGTGGCCTGGTCCACGCATGCCAGATGTGGTGCCACCAGCTGGTGCAGTGGGAGCTACAGGGAGGAGGCCTAGAGGCAGCGCGTCCACCAACGACTGGGTTTCCACTGGGCCTGAGAGACTTTCATTTGCTGATGAAAACTCTAGGGCCCTTTTGTTTTTGTTTGTTTGTTTTTTTTTTTTGTTTTTTTTTTTTTTTTTTTGAGACAGAGTCTCACTCTGTTGCCCAGGCTAGAGTGAGTGCCGTGGCGTCAGCCTAGCTCACAGCAACCTCAAACTCCTGAGCTCAAGCGATCCTCCTGTCTCAGCCTCCCGAGTAGCTGGGATTACAGGCATGCACCACCATGCCCGGCTAATTTTTTCTATATATATTTTTAGCTGTCCATATAATTTCTTTCTATTTTTAGTAGAGATGGGGTCTCGCTCTTGCTCAGGCTGGTCTCGAACTCCTGAGCTCAAACGATCCACCCACCTCGGCCTCCCAGAGTGCTAGGATTACAGGCGTGAGCCACCGCGCCCGGCCTCTAGGGCCCTTTTGAATGCGTTTTCCTTCCCTAGCATGGCAGGGCCACAGTGACCCCTTGTAAGGGTTCAAAGTTAAGAAACGGTGACACCCACAGTGTCATCCTTTGGTTTTGTTGTAGGCTCAGCTGCCAGCTGTGGGGCTGGCTCACGTGGCCTTCCCATCTGCTTACAAGAATTAGCGGTGTGGTGGCCCATGCAGTGACCAGAACGGGAACTTCTGTGTGTGGGAACCAGAACGTTCTCTAAGGGAAGCTGCATCCAAATAGGGGAGAAAAGTTTTCTTCTGAGAGTGAAGGTGTGTGACAGGGCCACACACACATGACAGTGGAGAACCCTAGGGGATTGTGAGCCTCTATTGGTGCCAATGCCAACTTCCTTCTCTTGAAGTTTGCCTCATGCCAGGCACCGCAAGGGGCATTCAACACAGGTCATCTCGTTACCTCCACGGGTAGCCCTGTGCAAGACAGATCACTATCTCCACCGTATAGACAAGGAAACTGAGGCACAGAGAGGGCAAGTGATTTGTCTGAAGTTGCACAGCAAGTAAATAGCAGAAGGGAGATTTTTAATCCAGGTCCCAAGCTCCCGCTGTCACCTGAGGGCTCTCTGAGGGCTTGCAGAATGAATGAATGTCTGTTGTTTATTCAACATGAGACCAGAGGGAAGGTGATGGTTGTGAGAAAACAGCAGCGTAGCCCCGACCCAGGATGTGGCTGTCTTCAGGAAGGTGAAATGCAGAAGAGACAGCCAGAGGCCAAAGGTCGGAACTGCCAGGCACGTAAATGGTCAATGCCTTCTTGGAGGAAGGAAACCTAAGGCACAGGGCAGTAACGGTGCAATGGCCTGGGGCAGCCCAAGCAAGCAAAGAGCTCAGAGTGGTCACCAGCCAGGGGCATCCTGGGGACAGTAGGCGTGCCTCGTGTCCCAGCCTCAGGTGCGCAACCACCTCTGTCCAGCTAGGCCTCTACCCTGTCTTTTGGAGGTTGGGGCAAAGGAAAAGGACCTTCCTAGAAATGGGCAGCTCTGACATCCCAGGTCTCCTGCCCCAGCCAGCTGTGTCTTCAGCAGGCAGGACTTCCCGGGGGGGTAGAACCAAAGGACCGTGCAGGTCAGCAGGCCGGAGTCAAGGCGTGCGTTCCTCTCACAGATTTGCAGTTCGAAGATCTATATCCTGTGCCCACTGTTTAAGGAAAAAGTGACGTCCCTCTCCTGCCCTCAGCCCCACCTCTCCCCCATCCCCAAATCCCATCCCCAGTGAGAACCACTGTGAAGAATGTGGCTTCTGTCCTTCCAGGTGCTTAGTTACAAGTGGCATATTTTCTTAAAAGAAAAGATATGGACTATGCTTTATGTATGGGTCTGTAACTTCCTCTTTTTACCTCCATAGTACACTCTCCTGGCCATCCTCTGTGTCAGCACACAGATGTCTACTGACTTTCTTCCATCCCTGTCATGGTGTCATTCCATGGCATGGACACAGACCCCTGTGCTGAGTGGATTGGACACAGGCCATTGTGAGAGTATCTGTGCTTTCCCACATGAGGAGCAACCAGGAGTGCCAGGCTTCTGGGCTCTCTGTTTTTTTTGTTTGTTTGTTTGTTTTCAGAGACAGGATCTCACTCTGTCACCCAGCCTGGAGTGCAGTAACATCATCATAGTTCACTGCAACCTCAGATTCCTGGGCTCAAATGATCCTCTGCCTCAGCCTCCCAAGTAGCTGAGACTACAGGCAGGTGCCACCACACCTAGCTAATGTTATTTTTATTTTTGTAGAGACAGGGGTCTTGCTATGTTGCCCAGGCTGGTCTTGAACTCCTGGTCTCAAGCAATCCGCTCGCCTCAGCTTCCCAAAGTCCTGGCATTACAGGTGTGAGCCACTGTGGGGAGTTAGCTATGCTCCCAGCAAAAATCGGGTCCCTTTGGCAGGGGTAGTCACAAGGGATAGGAAAATAATAGAAATAGAAAATAGAGAATAGAGAAATAAAAGGATACACAGAGACAAAAGTACAGTTTTATAAAGATGGGGAGCCAGGGAACCTCCAGCATTCCCGTGAGCTGTGAGGCCACGACTGAAGTCCCGCATCAGTATTTATTGGTACAGCGACTGGTTGCCAGGGGTAACAGATTTACACAACAACAGGTAGTTTGTTTAGGCTTAAAGTCTCCCAAAAAGCTTCTAAAGTTCCCTTAATTAACTCTATCTGCATTAGCAAACGGTTACAAGATCTTTTTAAGACAAATTTCTAAGTCCTAAGATAAAATTATCATTTAGCAGAAAGGCTAAACAGAAATACAGTGGCTCTATACTTCTTTATCCAGCTTTTTGTTGATTGAGACAGGTAGTCAGGAGTGAAGCAGGAACTGTCCCTTAGGCCAATTGCTTTTAGCCGCAGGTGTCTGTTGGGGGGCCACTCTTTGATCAGCTCTCATCCTGCAGCCCCATACTAAGCTTTGTCGTACAGAAGCGTCAGGCACAAACCAACAGGTCTGAGACACAGCATCGTTGTGGAAAGTGCTACTGGTCAGTGAGATGCCCTCCTGAGGTGATATGTGAACTAACACGGTCACATATTCCTTCAGGGCACAGCCCCGCAAAACTCCTGAAATCTTATATGTCTCTGTAGGACAACATCTCCATAGGGCAACTTCTCTATAGGGCAACAAGCCACCACACCCAGCCTGTCTCTCTGATTTTTTAAGAGTTTTGGAGGAGGTGATGGATCTGAGAAGTGACAGAGTCTGGGTGTTTTGGGAAGATGGCAGGGCCTGGAAGGAGATGGGTCTAGGAGGTGACAGGGTCTAGAAGGTGAAGCAGAGGGGACAGGTCTGAGTCATCCCCACAGTGTAGTGGCCAGTTCTGCACAGTTAGGAATGCTCCCCAAACAAGCCGAGCTGGTCAGACTCGGGCCAGCCCTCATCTCCATGGGCTGTGGCCGCCATCCACCCTCTTCAGCCTCTTATTTCCTACACACCTCTGAGGTGAACCTTCCTGGAAGCCTCCTCCTCTGTCATTCAGGTGAGGCGGTGGCAAGTCCCCTCCTTTCCTCTGAGGCTCACCTGCTCTGAATCATAGACCAAGACCTGGGGCAGCCAAGAGCTTTTCCTTCCTCTTCCTTTAGGCCCTACAGCTGGAAAAATGGGTCTGTTTGTCAAAACAGGAACCAATTCACCCAAAGGACACACATTGTGTTACTGGTGGCAAGTTTAGGAAACCAACTGAATGCAGCCCTGTGGGGCCGGAGGGTTCCTGGGCTTTCCAGAACCTATGGACATGTGCTTGTTTTGTCCCTCCCCCCTCTCCTTCCCTCCCTTTCTTCCACTCCCCCTCCCTCTTTCACTGGCACTCATGGCCCCACCCATGGGCCGGGCACCGAGAGATGAATCAGCAAGTTCCTACTACTCTCCATAAAAACATTCCATTCTTCTTTTGCAGCAAGTTTTTGTATTCTATTTGGTTGAGGTTTTATGGTTTTGTTGTGTTTTCTGATCTCTTACTGTTCCTGATTCCCAAGGTCCCTGGGCCAACTCAGAGACATCTGGGCTGGTCCTTGCACCTCTGTTTCTTTGGGCTCTGTTCCAAGTGCTTGGCACTGGCCAAGCATTCCAAGGACTGAAGAAACACTGGCACTCGCTGGACCCCACTCCCTTCCCCCAGAGGACTCACACTGACCTTGGCAAGGGCCTTGACAGCCCCCACCCTGGAATGTCTGCAGGTGCAATGGCCTCACCTCCACCTCCCGTGTGTGCCTCCCTGTCCAGCCTGGTTACCTGTGCTCACACGGCTTGGGTGTGGCCCTGGGAGAGAGCATTTGAGACTGAATGAATGGACAAGTCACTACATGGAAATTGCAGCTCAGAGAGGTACCGAGTTTGCCTCTCCAAGAGTTCTAAAAGATAATATGCAGAGATGAAAATAGTCTCCTTGATTTGGAAGAATCAGGGGGCATTAATACAATGTTCTTTTTCTATGTTTTCTAAGTGTGGATGTATTTTTTTCCAACAGGCAACAGAAATGCTAGGAAGAGTCTGTAGCAGGAGAGTGCCCACTGTCACATGGGGTGGGTGGCAGAGGTCTCCCTTTCACTCTCCCTGTCTGAAGGGCCAAGTGGCTTCCCTAGGAGGTGGGTTCCTGGTCATCCACGAGGGAATCAGTTCCCATGGGAGGCCTTTGGAGGAAGCCCCAAGTAGAAGTAGAGGTTTGAGAGTGAAAGGGCTGGGGGCCAAGGTCATTCTGAGATGGACTTGCTAAATTCTGATATTTACTCAACAACTGCCCCAGAGCCTAAGAAGGCAGGCAAAGGCTACCCGAGGGGTGTTGTCAGTGAAACCCTGAAGGAAGGTGCTTGGCACTGGAGCAAGCCAGCCCAGCCCCAAACCTGCTGAGACTGCATTCCGAGGACCCACTGGCCCTGCCCTGCTCTGTGTGTCCGATGTCTCAGGCAAGTTGGACCAAATTCCTGGTGCAACTTGCTGGGCAGGTTGTAAACTCTTGTGTGGAGGTGAAGGGTCTGGCCCCCCTCTAGGGCAGAGAAAATGGGCTCCAACCAGGGAGCAGCAGGGACCACTACTCTTGGGGCTGAACGAGGTGGGGTGGGAATGACTAAATTCAGTATGTGCTTTCATACCCTTTGGATCTCACCTCTTTTCTCTGAGCCCAGCCCACCTGTAGCCTTTCCAGCTCTGCCCAGGAGCCACCTGGCCCCCCACACAGATCGAAGTCCTCCCTGCCCCCAGGACCCGCCTGTGCCACTCCCTTGGCCTGGAGCCCCTTCTTCCTCTTCCTCAAGCATCCAGATTCCACGCAGCCCCACAGGACCCCCTCAGACTCCCCTGCCAGCATCAGTCCTGTCCTCCTCTACTGCCAGAACTTGCTGCCTGTGCTGTTTCCTCCTGCCCTGGACTCCTGTGGCTGTTTATAGCCGGCTGCCTCCCCCTACCCTATTGCTTGCCTCTAACTGATGATCTCCTCCCATGTGCTCGAGGCCCTGCGCTATGTGGTGTGGGGCCTGGTGCTGCGCCTGTGTCGGGAAAGCTATCTCCCTTCACCTGCTAACCACCGCCCACCAGCCCAAGGGCAAGCTGGGTTGGGCCAGGTTGGGCCAGTGGATGCTCTTGGGCCCCTTGCATGCTCCTTCCAGACCAAACATCGTGGCGCATTTATTATGCTGTGTCTGACTGAGGGCTGTTTCCTGCACCTCATGATAAGCTTCAAAAAGGCAGGGGTCATGTCCCCCTGCTCCAGGGCACCCCCATTGCCCAGCACTTCCTGAACTGGGACTGATGGCAGGGGCTCTATTCAGTTGACTGCTACATCTGTGGGGCAGGCACACAGTCGCCACCTACAAGGTGCTCAGAAACAGGGCCCCACCGTGCAGCCTACCCACACTCCAGCCTTGTTGTAGAACAGCTGGTCCATGTGCCACCTGCTATGGTCTATATATTTGTGTCCCCTCAAATTCATATGCTCAAATCCTAACCCCCAAGGCAATTGTATCAGGAGGTGGGGCTTTGGGGGGGTGATTAGGTCATAAGAGTGGAGCCTCATGAATGGGATTAGGCCAGAGAGACCCCTGACCCCTTCCACATGTGAGGACACAGGGAGAAGGTGCTATCTGTGAGCCACAAAGTGGGTCTTCACTAGATAGCAAATCTGCCTGCACCTTGATCTTGGACTTTACAGCCTCCAGAACTGTGAGAAATAAACCTGGCTGTTTATAAAGCAGCCAGTCTATGGTAGTTTGTTACAGCAGCCCGAGCAGACTAAGACCCCACCCCTCAGCATTTGGCCTGCGGTCTCGGGGAAAGTGCCCAGTGCAGGCCCAGCCCAGAGAAGGCCCTGGCCACGTGTCTACTAACTTGAGTGCGGGGTCCCTTCTGGATGGAACTTTCCTAGGGAGCAGGGACTCAATCTTCTGACTCACACACCTGCTACCTTCCATCCCTGCTCCCAAGACCCCCAGACAGTGCCAGTCCCTGTTTTGTGCTCAGAATCTTAGAGCTTGGTGATGACTTTCTCAGACAGTGGCAGAATGCCCTGTCTCCCTAGAAAAAACAATCCTAGATGTGGCTGGGGGTGGGCAGGGGCCTTCCCCTCATTGTCACTGGAGGCAATGGGCGCACAATGCCCCACGGGCCCATCAAAGGACCACAGTCTGGTGAGCAACCCCACTCCTGGCTTTCAAGTTTGTGGATTTTGTGCAGTAGGCACAGGGGCAGTGGGAACAGAGCCTGCTTTCTGGAGTCAAGAGGCCTAGTGGCCCACCATGTGGCCTGGGCACTTTATCCCCGACTGTGAGCCTATAGGGTGGGTGACACCTATCAGAAAGGCTCTGTGGGATTGAGTGAGGTCACGTGGGCAAAGCGCCTATGCCAGTGCTGGGCACTTAGTAGGTCCTCAGTAGCACTGGCTCCCTCAGCCCTCTGAGGCCCAGGCAGCTGTGACTGCCTTTCTACTATCCACCAGCAGGTGACCCCATTGCTTTATGCCATCTGTGGAAGTTGCAGCTGTGGGTGACTGTGTCTGTTGTACAAATAAAATCTCTGCGGGGAGGTGCAGGCCCAGGGTAGCCCCCTGAACCCAAGTCTTCACCCAGCCTCCCCAGCCAGAAGTGGGGATGACAACCCCAACTTCCTTGTGTTCCCAGTCGGAGGAGGAAAGGTCTAGAGCCCCTTTCACCTGGCAGAGAAGCCCCAGGGAACAAGTGCCCAGAGCCATGCCTAAGATGACCACGAGGACTGGATTTGGGAGGCTGCAATGGTCTGCGTGGAGCGTGGCATTGACTGGCAACTGCCCATCTTGATCAAGTCTTCATCGAGTACTTGCAGCTTTGGAGGTGCAGCATCACTTAGGTTCAAGGCTGAGCGGCACTGCTCACCCACTGTGTGGCCTTGGGTAGCTACTTAACCTTTCTGAGCCTCTGCTACCTCATCAGTAAAATGGGCGTCATCTTACCAAACCTGAAAAGCAAATTGCACCTGCTACTATTTGTTGGTGACTCTTGTCCCGAGAATCGTTCCCGAAGCACATCCTTCCCCCTCAATCTCCTCTCTCCCCTTTTCAGTACACACAAGCTGGGGGTAACCTCTTCCTACCTCAGGCTGGCACCATAACCACAACTTTCTGGTTTCTACTTCATAGACACCTTAGGCCATGTCATTAATTTGACAGAAACTCCAGATCCGCCCCAGACCAACTCCCTCATTCACACCCACTACACTGCTAGGAAGACTGAGGACACTGCAACGAGTTATTATTGGCTGAGTTGCTTTTTTGTATCCTGCTGGAAACCAAAGCATGGCCCTAGGCTACTGATAAATATGAACCCCCTAAATCATCAGCAAGAGTCCCAGAGTGCCCTGGGGAAGCTCTGCTGGGAAACGAAGACAGGCCCATCTCTACTCACGAAGGCTCTTGATCTTCAAACAGGGTCATTTGCCTTCCTCCTCAGGGGCCAGGCACAGGCTGGGCCGATGTTTACTGAGCACCCACTGTGGGCTGGTCCTGGTTAGGTGCTGAGGATGTGCTATGGTGGGGAGGGACATGGGCAGACGCCCTGCAGAGGGTAGAGTCTGGTCAGAAGATGAACATCAAGCAAAGGACCCCAGGTGAGACGAGGGGTTCACAGAGACAGGGGCAAGCCCCCTTGGCCTTGGCCAGCTGCCTTCCTAGGCCTCTGAAGCCTCCGTAGAGGTTGTTTGCCCTTACACCTTACCAAAGGAAGGCTGGAACTGTTGAGCGTCGCTGAGGTGCACCAGGGAGCCGAGCCCTTTCCCCAAAGTCTCAGACCCAAGTTTGAAGGACTTAGCAACAAAGGCTTGAAATAGGTAGCAAAACCCGAACTGAACCAAAGCAACACAAACCCTCAAGGCCAGGCAAAGACATTAAGAGTTGATGGGAACTTTCCGTTTTCTGACTGATATATACTGATAGAAAAATCGCCAAGCAGCTTTGGTGGGATTTGCTTGAGGTCATCCCAGCCCCTGTCAGCTGTGGCTTTCTGTGGTCGCCCAGCTTTCAGCACTGTTCCCACTACCGTCTCCTCAGGAGGGAGAAGATGTCCTCTCAGGAGCCAGCAGCTTCAACTGTAAGATGCTCCAGGTGGGTGAGGATCTGGTTGGGAGGGCCTCTGACAGTCCCACAGCCCACTGTGTCCAGAGAGGTCCTGCTCTGGAGACCTGGTGGGGGCCCTGACACAATGGCATCGAGGTGGCAGCTCACAGAGACACAATGGGATTTTCTCATTTCAAATGCCTGGTCCCTTTCCATAAGCAGTTAGAATGGGGAGCGCACGGGTGTGCATTTTTGCTTTTGAAAATGTATCCCGGAAAGTGCTTCTCTCCACAAGGACTGGGAAGGAGGGGGAGCTGTGCAGGGAAGGGGTGAAGGCGGCACAGGAGAGAGGATCCCCTTGCCCTGCTAGCAGCACCTGGGGGTGAAGCCGGAGAAGCTCTGGGGAGTCTGAGCTGGAGGCTGAGAAGCTGTTTTCTTTCTTGGCACAAGGGAATCTGAACTGGGGCAGATTTTAGGCTTTGGTGTTTATGGGAGAAAACTCGGCAATAATACTATTAATCCTAAATTGAAATAAACAGGCAACTACTGGAGTGTGACATTTGTTGTAAAATAAAGGCAAAAAGAATAAAGAAATTGTGTTACAGAAATGAACAAAAAACCCGGCAAAGGACCTGGGGACAGAGGTCGTCCTACCCGCGTCAGTGTAGGGCTTCTTGCTCGGACAGAAAGCGATAAATCTCTTCTGGTAAAGCCCCTTTCTGTCCCCTGGATTCAATACAGACCTACCGTACCACCGCCACCACGTGGGCCTGGCACAGCTGCCCACTCTCAGCCAGACAGGCAAGCCCCCGTACCCAGCGGCGCGGCCGGACGCAGGACTCGTAGGACGCACGGAGAAAGGGTAGGTGGCAGAGCCCGGCTCAGCCCCATCCCTGCAGACCCCCAGCCTGCGGCGCCCCTCAGGACTGGAAGCCTGCGCGCAGAAGTCGGGCACATTAACACACCTGGCGGAAAGAGGAGGGAGACTCAAGAGTTAAAACAATGGTGACCCGAGGGTGCCAAGGTGGGAAGGTTTCGGGCGGGTCACCGATGGTTATCATTCTTAAGGCATGGCGATCACCTGCGAAGCGTGCAAAGCGTGAGAAGCGCCTCACCAAAGTAGCTTGGTCCTGATCCCCGCAGGAGGTGGTACCCAGGGGTGGGACGCAGGAGTCAGGCCCCCGTGCTCAGCTCGGCACGCCCGCAGCGCGCCCTCAGTGCGGTTGAGGGTGGTGTCCCTGGGGCTCCGGCCCGGTCCCCTGGGGCTGGGGGCGGGGCTGCCTGTGGCCGGAGCTCCTCCCTCTTCAGCCCCCGGCTCCCCTGCTCTTAACCCGCGCGCGGGGGCGTCCAGGCCACTGGGCTCCGCGGAGCAAGCCAGACATCAGTGCGGAGCCGGAGCCGTGCGCGTCCTGTCCCGAGGCCGACGCCAGCTCGCCGGCATGGCCCCTGCAGCGGCGTCGGGTGGCAGCACCCTGCCCAGTGGCTTCTCGGTCTTCACCACCTTCCCCGACTTGCTCTTCGTCCTTGAGTTTGTGAGTGGCTCTCGCGCCCCGCGCCCTAGCGGGGGAAGGGACGGGATGGGCTGAATCGCGCGCTTTAGTAGGGGCTGTCCCGGCTGGATCCGCAAGCAGCGCTGGTCCTGGGAGCCTTGGTGTAGCAGGGACAGGGTGAGGGGGCTACCACTGGAAAGTCCCCTCCCCTTGTCCCCTTCTAGACCAACAAATTGGGAGAAACAATCTCCAGGACTACGGTGGAAAAACCAAATTCGCAACCCGGGTCAGAAGTTGGAAGCGGGCCAGGCAGGGGCCATTCTTTGCGCGCCGGGTCCTAAACTGCGCGTAAAGGGACCCACTTCGCACGCGGCAGCGCAAAGAAAGCTCATCCCCGCGCTCTGCCCCTGTCAGAGGGCGGTGTCCTTGTAGCAGTGCCGGCTTTTCCAGGGAGAGGATTTCGTTTAAGAAAAAAAAAAATCAGCAAAAGAAACCTTAAAATCATTAGAAACCTCACTATTACTAACTGAGGTTTGGAGATGGGACTGAACTGAATCGGGATTATTCTCTTACGGCCTTTTAAAGTTTCTGGCGAGTGAAATCTATTTGCGACAAATTTGATCTGAAAATAAGAAAATAGAGGCCATCGTTTGGTCCACCGCGGGATTTCTGTCCTGTGCGTGGGGCGGGGGGATATGGGGAGGCTGGAGAGAGCTGTGGGCTGTGCCTCGCTTGACCTTGAGCTGTCCGGAGACCTACGCACCTGCAGTCGGCCGCCTTGCGCCCCTGCCTGTGGCTGTGGGAAAGCGCTTCCTACTGTGGGCTCCTCATAAAGTGCTTACTGTGTCTTCAGCTGTCAGAACTTCCTCAGCCTCAACTCCCCAGGGGCCACTGGCCCTTGCCTGGGAGGAATGTGCTTTATTTTATTTACTCTGTGGGTGTGGTGTGTGCAGCTGCAGGGATATCTTTTCCTGTGCCCCCACCGCAGAAGCAAAGGCATGGAGAGTTGGTTGGGAAAGAAGGTGCTGGAACCTGACTGTTTAAAAACTGGACCCCAGGTTCTTATTGACTGATTGCAGCGGGGAGGGTGTGAACACAAAAGGGAGCAGGCTCTGTCATCCCTGAAGGGCGTGGGGGAAGGGGCAAAGAAAGCCAAGGTTCCTGGTAGCAGGGGTATCATTGAACCTGTGGTAAGAATTGAGTTGAGCCCAAACCTGGTTGTATCCAGTGACTTTCTTGATAGCCAGAATCAAAGAAGTGACATTTAGAAGAACTCATGCACACCAATGAGCCCAGCCCCACCATTGGTAGCTAGGGACCCCCAGGCCCAGAGTGGGGAGGGCTTGCCCAAGGGCAGTCAGCTCGCCAACCAACTCTCCTGCCTTTCCACGGTCCTCCCATGTTCCAGGTCACCAGGTAAAAACCTGGAACAGTGACCAGCTGAATGCATTTGACACAAGTACTTGGCAGATGCAGGAACCCTCCCCAGGGCTGGCTTATACCCCAGAGCACCCACTGGATTGTTCTTTTCCCCAAAGACTCATCATGGTCCCTCTCTTTATCATCTCTTAGCCCATGTTTGTCCAAGGTTGCATTCCTGAAAATGATCATAGTGTCCACAACCTCTGGATAAGTAATGGGTGGTTCCTTCAGAGGCGTTATGCAGAGGTATTTACAAAGGTAGTTTTGTGACCAAAGAGATGATGTCTAATGGTGAGATGTGATGGAGCAGAGAAGTTTTGAGGCAACAAAGCTCTTCTTAATGTCTGTTAAATTGCCCTGAGTGACTTATCTTGCCTTTGTAGCTGTTTGGGGAGCATTATAACAAGATTCATGACGGAGTGTGTTAGTTGGGCTTTGGGCTTCTGCAGAAGGCTCTCGTGCACCTCCTTCCTCTTGCCCTTGGGAGAGCTGGGCTCAGGTGGTGCACTCTCAGCCGAGAGAAGGAGTGCCCCTGAGGATAGGAACAGCCCAGCCAGGCAGGGTGATCTGACCTGTGGGGGAGGGGAAGGCAGGCTCCCACCCAACCCACCGGCCCCACAGAGAGAGGTAGCATGTGGGAAACCTGTGAAATACCAATTAGTGGAAACTTACTCTTCCAGTGCCTTGTTGTGACCTGCAGTAGGAGGGGCTTCCTAAAGAAATAGTTCCCCCCTGTAGGAAACACTTCCCTCTCAGCTATCTTAGAAGTTGTTTCTCCTCTGCCTCAGCTCTGTTCCCCGTCCCCTCTCCCCACTTCCTAGGAGACCGGAATGCTAAGGAGTTGCCTTCTCCAGAAATCTTCCTTCCCCTCTATGTCGGTGCGGGCTCACAGGTACCTGGGAGAGGACAAAGTCCTTCAGGTTTTCCTCTGAATGGACTGTAAATATGAAGGTGTGAGTTTTGATATATGGAGGGAATGGGGGATTAAAGGGTTCAAGGAGACACTGGCCATCCCTGGGAGGGTTTTTTAAAATTAAGAAATATTACCACTCAACAACAAAAAGGCAAACAACCCAATTAGAAAATGGACAAAGGACTTGAACAGACCTTTCTCCAAAGAAGATACACAAATGGCCAAGAAACATATGAAAAGATGTTCAACAACATTAGTCATTAGGAAAATGAAATCAAAACCACAAAGAGATACCACTTCACACCCATTAGGATGGTTATTTTACCCCCCCAAAAAATGGAAAATAACAAATATTGGCCAGGATGTGGAGAAATTGAAACCCTTGTACGTTGCTGGTGGGAATGTGAAATGGAAAACAGTTTGGTGGTTCCTCAAAAAATTACTCTATGACCCAGCCATTCCACCCCTGGGTATATAACCAAAGGATTCAAAGCAGGGACTCAAGTGCATGTACATGCAGTTCCAGCAGCACCATTCACAATAACCAACAGGTGGAAACAGCCCAAATGTCCACGGTGATGAGCTGCATAAACAAAATGTGATATATCCATATAATGGAATATTAATCAACCATAGAAAGAAATGAAGTACCGATCTATGCCACCAAGTTGTTAAACTTTGAAAACTCTCTGTTAAGTGAAAGTAGCCAGACACAAAAGGTTACATATTGTATGATTCCATTTATATAAAATATCCAGAATAGGTAAATCTGTAGAGACAGGACACAAACTGGTGGTTTGCCAGCAATTGAGGGGAGGGGGAAATGAGGAGTGATTGCTTAATCGGTATGGGGTTTCCTTTTGGAGTAACAAAAATGTTTTGAAATTAGATAGAGGTGGTGGTTGCACAACACCATGAATGTACTGACTGCCACTGAACTGGTTAAAAATGGCTGGTTTTATGATTTGTAAATTCACCTCAATTTAAAAAAACAAAAAAATTAAGAAATATTTCAATTACTACAGAAGCATACATATAATATTTTAACAGACATCCACATAATTATTGCCCAACTTTGTCAAATCTTAATATTTTGCCTTATTTGGTTTTTATAGTAAGGAATTAAGGCTTCTCAGATGGCATTTCAGCCCCCTGGACACCTTTCTGTTATCTTACTCTCTCTCTCCTCCTTCCATCCTCAGAGCCATCTGTAGGCTGAATGTGGTGTCCATCACTCCCAAGAACAATTTAGGCTGTTACTGTGCACATAACCATGGACTACACATGGCATTGTTTTACATGTTGTCACACTTTCTGAAAATAGTGTCATACTGTACATATCCTTTTGCAACATGCTCTCTAGGCAACATTATGCTTTGAGATTTAGACATGCTGACGTGTTTATCCATTCTTCCCTTAATAGACATTTTGGCTATTTCCAATTTGCTACCTTGAGCTATTGCAGATAGCATTTCCAAGAACATGCTCCTATTTGCCTCTGTAGTTACATGGTGGAATTTTCTCCCAGAAACACATGGAGGATTTGACTTGCTGGTTCATAGGGATGACATTTTCATTTTCCCAGATGTTACCACTTTGCTGTCCAAAAGGGTTATTCCAATTTACACACCCCAGGAATGGATTCACTGAGAAGCTGATGAAGTTTAATTAAGTTCAAGATCCCTCACTTACTCAGGCCCCTTCCAAGACCCTGCTTAATTTGTATCCTTTCATAAAGAAGGTCCCCAAATTGTATAAGCTTCAGGCTAATTCTGACTTTCCCTGGCTCCCACCAGCAGCGTATGAAAGTCACCATTGTTCCTCATCACTTGGTAGTGTCAGACTTTATAATTTTCTGCTAATCCAATGGGTGTGAAATGCCTGATTATTTTTTAAATCTGTAGCCCAGTGAGTTGTTGATGACTCACAGTTCAGATTCCCATGCCTGACCTCCCAGTGGCCTGGGAGGTACAGATGGCCAAGGCCAACAGGGTGGAACTCCACTGCACTTCCACGGCAGGGGAACTGCCCACTGGAGCAGGCGAGGATGGCGACTCAGGGTGAGGCATAGCAGCTCACCTTGGCCCATCACCCCTATCCCAGAGCTCCTGACTTCTGAAAGCTGCAGGGTCTCCACAGGCAGAGGAAGGCAGGTACCTTTCTGAGCACCCTATAGCCACAGAGGCTGTACTGCTATTGCAGGTGGTGGGATCACAGGTGCACCCCTATATAGTCCTGGGACGAAATGTCCAATGCTGTCCTCTCCCCCAACAACTCAACCCAGGGCTTTACTTCTGGCCTGTTATGCTGCAAAAAGTGCCCACCCAGTGAGGAACCTTTCCTTTTGGAGCCAGTCTCTGTCTCCTTCTGTTCCTCCTCCTCCCTTCTAAGCCAGAGGCTTCATGACACTTGGCCACCATTCACAGAAGAGGAGGTCCACATGCCTCAATGTGGACAAGACCTCCAGGGACAACTCCTCCCATGGAGTGCAAGGAGAGATCCCTCTGCTCTTTCAAGACTTGTGAAGGAAGTGCCTGAAAACAGGTGATGAGATCATTAACCAGACTCCCTCCTCCCTGGCCTGCAAAGGAGGTGGGGTCACCAAAGAATGGTTGGGAATTAAGAGAGACAATACTTATGGCTTAAGAGAGACAATGCCTTGGACCAGCATGTGCTGGGAAGGCCACCCACCCTCCAGGGGTGGGGCCCCTCCTCTGTGCCTCAAGAGCATGGGAGACAAAGAGGAGTAGTGTCATATTTGGGGGTGAGGTGGGGTCGGTGAGCCACCTGGAATTGGTTTGCAGTTTTGACTCTTACAATGAACTGGACATAGTGATTACTAAAATGACACCTCTCTGTGACCCAAAGTGACTAGATTTTTTTTATTTAAGAGCAACTAGACACATCTTGGAACCTGCCCTAGAGTTTTACCCAGCTGGGGAAGGGCTGCCCACACAGAGCCGGGATTGGGCTGTTAAAGCAGTTTTGTGTTGGGTGGGCCACGCTCTGGCTGCACTGGGAAGGGAGTGTGAGAACTCCTAGAAGACAAGAAGTGTAGAATCATGGAAACCTAATTTTCAGAGCTGAGAGGAAACAGGCTCAGAGAGAGAGTGGCTTGCCCAGGTCACTCCAGGGTCCCGGGAGCACTTCTTGCACTGATAGCAGGTCACCCAAACACCCACTCTAAGGGACCCTGAGTAGGCAGTCCTGCCTACCTGGCAGCCCTGGGCAGGCTTGGGTCCTTTCTTTCCCCCACAGAACGAAGGGGCTGCTCAGAGCCACTGGGCAGCCCACACCCGCTGAGCCTCCTTGTAAAAAACACACCCTGCAG
This sequence comes from Eulemur rufifrons, assembly GCF_041146395.1. Taxonomy (NCBI): domain Eukaryota; kingdom Metazoa; phylum Chordata; class Mammalia; order Primates; family Lemuridae; genus Eulemur; species Eulemur rufifrons. The sequence continues at coordinate 44,056,125 of NC_091001.1, read as the reverse complement.
GTTCTGAGTCACTAGGTCCAGGGAGGGTCTAAGAATCTGCATTTGATAAGCACTGCACACCCTCCACTGATTCAGTGAGATCTGGAGTGGTCATCTGTAGGTCAGGCCACCCCCTTGACGTTTTCACGGGGGACAGAATGGTGGGAACAAGTTCCCAGTGACAGGCCGGGGCAAGGAGCCAGGTGCTCTAAGATTCTTACGGGTTCAGGTCAGGGACCTCCTCTGTTCCTGGAGAAATTTTCCTGCTGCCCCAGCCGGGAACCTCCCCAGCAGTCGCCAGCCGCCAGGGAGTGGGGCTGGCCCTCCCTGGCCAGCATCGGACGGTGGCTGAGTTGGTCTTCCCTGGCTGTGTCTACCAGCTCCTGACCCTGTCCCCTCCTGTGGCCACTTACAGAGGGGTACTGCCTGATACTGCCCGGGATTTTCTCCTTTCCTCCTCTCCAGAGGAAAGAGAAGTATTTCAGGTAGAGGTCTCTCAGGGGTTTGGTGGAATTGAGAAGTGACTTTTCCGGTTTTTCTTTTTTTTTTTTTTTTTTTTTGAGACAGAGTCTCACTCTGTTGCCCAGGCTAGAGTGAGTGCCGTGGCGTTAGCCTAGCTCACAGCAACCTCAAACTCCTGAGCTCAAGCGATCCTCCTGTCTCAGCCTCCCGAGTAGCTGGGACTACAGGCATGTGCCACCATGCCCGGCTAATTTTTTCTATATATATTTTTAGCTGTCCATATAATTTCTTTCTATTTTTAGTAGAGATGGGGTCTCGCTCTTGCTCAGGCTGGTCTCGAACTCCTGAGCTCAAACGATCCGCCCACCTCGGCCTCCCAGAGTGCTAGGATTACAGGCGTGAGCCACCGCGCCCGGCCACTTTTCCGGTTTTTCAAGCCCCAGAGGCCTGCTTTGATCAGGATGCAGTGACTGGAGCTGTTCTCTGGAAGCTGCTAAGTGTGGTGATGGGGCTCAGTTCTGCAGGGTTGTCATACATGCATCATCGCAACCGAGTTCTATTTTAAAAGTTTGCCTTTTAGCTTTTCATAAGTAACTCCCCCACCTCACGGAGATGGGGGAATGCCAGGGGAGGTAAAAAAGTGCCCTCTCTACCCATAAGCTTTCAGGAGAGAGTAGGAGGACCAGGGAGAGCTCACGCTCAGGTTGGCCAGGAACAGAAGCTGACTGTTTGCACCTGCACCCACCACGCCAGCCGGCCAGCGAGAGAGCCCAGGCCAGTTCTTCGCAGCCTTTGGAGTGGTTGCCTTTGTTCTGGGGCCAGGACACAGTCCCTGAGAGAAGGAGCTGGGGGAGGGGACTGGGCCACCTGGGGTCTGCCTTGCCCTGGGATGGAGCCAGCCAGTCTGGAACTAGATGGGGGCTGGGGCTGACTCATTATAGATTCAGTGCGGAGCCCCCCGCCCCCAGCTTTCTAGCACGAGGGGCTGGTTAGGTTGCACCCCTGACCTGAGCTGGTCTAGTCACAGTCCAGTCACAGACCCTGGACACGGTGCTTTGGACCAACAGTCACCAGGCGCTGGTAGGATACCCCAGCAGGTGTTCCCTTCTGGTTCTGATGGACGTAGTAGGGTCAGTGAGTGTTGGCACCCCTTGTTCTTGAAGCAGGAATGCCATGGGGTGTGTGGCCAACTCCTTCTCACGGGTTTCCAATTGTCCCCAGGAACATGGAACATGGAGCAGGCCCCTGGCAATCTGTAATCCTGGGGACTCCAAATTGCCCTCTACACTCTGGTGGAAAGCGTTGGCTCCCAGCTGGCTCCTGGCTGGGCACCAGCAGCACAACTATTTCCTAGGGTCATAAATGTACTGGCATTCTGTGGCTTCTCTGCCGATCCTGCCTCTTTCATAGCTAATGTTCTACCTGGCTGAGTCAAAACAACCCCAGTGCTGAATCGTTTTAATGCCCCAAGGCCTTGGGGCCTGAGCAAAATATGTAGGAAATTAAAGGAAAGCCTTGTCAGCAGCCATAACACATCGATATACACCAGTGGGAAGAGAAAGGCCCAGGGCGACATGGCCAGTCTCAGAGGACCTGAAATTCCAGGCCAGAGCCTCAGATTCCTGTGACAATGCAGGGAGGGGAAGGCGGCAGGAAGAGAAGTGAAGTCCCGGATCCAACTTTGAGAGGGGTGGGCACTCCAGGGACAGGGCAAATGGGGAAGGACAGAGGGTGACATGCCCTGGCTTGCTAGTGGTTGGGGCGGGGTCTCCATGGTGGGCCAGGGGACGGGAACTGCCGGCCTGTGTCTGCGGAAGAGCGATGACATCTTTCAGTGTTTGATCTTTCTCTTGTGTACGGGTCGTAAACACAAGCACTGCCATTCTTTTCCTCTGAAGGAACAGGGCCTATTGAGAGGCTGGCCCCGTGGAGGCGGGGGAGGGAGACAGTCCCCACCCCGTCCCCACAGGCCCTCAGCAGCCTCCTTTGCAGCTCTCCCGGCTCAGCGGGAAGGCTCACGGGCTACGCCCTCTCCCCATGGTAATATTCTCATGGCCATTTCCAAAGCCCACCCTAGACGTGAGGGTGTGGGGTTCATGGTAAACTGCTGGGGGGACACCATGGGTAACCACCACACCCATGGAAGCCCAGACCAGGGCCCGTGTGGGCTTATCAGAGCCGGCCCCCAGCAGCCGTGGGAATGCGGGCAGGCAACGGCGCCTCAGCTTCTGCGTCAGTAAAATGGGGGTGTAGCAGCACCTACCTCAAGGATTGCTGTGAGGATTAAGTAAATGTGACACACAAAAAGTTCTTAAAATTCTGTACGCATAGGTACTGCTCAATAGCTATTAGGCGTGGTTCAAAAACCACACCTAATGGTAACGAACCTTCACCTAATGTTAGTGAACCGGCTCTGAGATCAACTGGCCAATCTGTGCCAACGGTGGCAAGCGGGGAGGAGGTCCTCAGACCCTACCCTCACCACCTGTGCCTTAGGTGCCCTCCTATACCGTCCTCAGGGCTGGGGTGAGTGAGATTTGGGATTGTGCTGGGCTATTGGGGGCACACTTGACTTGTCCCTGGGGTCACCGAGTCCTGCACAGACACCACCATCTTGGGGCCTTCCCCGTGGCTCTTCTGTCACTGAGAAGGAACAACTGAGGGTCCAAGGTTGTTGTGTCCCCTGCTAGGAGCTGCCCCTGGCCAGAGGCTGTGGTGGCAGCCCTGTCCTGCCTTCTGCCGTGGCGGCAGGGTGCTTCTCGCCCAGCCAGCCTGCTGCCGGGACAAGGTGACACAAATTGCTGCATCTGCCCGCAGGTGTAGCAGCCAGTTAGCAGCGAGCCTGGATTAAACCTTTCAAAAGTGATTTGTCATCTGTGTCAGTGTGTCTGCTGTCTGGAAGGGCACTGGTTCAGGGAGGGGCAGCCTCTGGCACAAAAGTGTGCCCTCACCTCCCCCAGCCTCCATCCTACCCGGAAGCCACTTGGCAGGCAGGGCACAGTTGGATTAAGGGGCCTGGCAGGGAGGGAACCACCCAGCTTGTGTGTCTTAGGACTCTTTCTAAAGCCAGCCACAGAGCTTCCGCATCTCCACGTGTGGTGCGGCGCGTGGGAATGCCTGTGTCGGAGGCGGCCCCTCAGGCCCGGGCTTAACCGTCACCTCCACCTGGAAGCCCACCCTGATAGCCCCCTCTGTGGCACTCAGCACACGCCCTGCAGGCTCTTCCTTGTCTGTCTCATGCCTACGCCCCAAGTGTGCCCACATCCCTGGCACAGACCAGGTACCCTGAAATATTCATTCTCAGCAAGCGCTGGTAGGAAAGGGGTTGGTGCCGTGTCTCCCACCTGGCTCGCATTTATGAATCACAAGATGAGTCCTTGACCTCAAGGACAGACAGAGGGTGAAGCTGACAATGACCACCACTTCCCAAGAGACCCTGGGGATTCCCATTCCCTGGGACCCTCAAGAGAAGCACCGAGCCCTGGATGGGCGGTTTCTTCTCACCTTTTGCAGGTATGCACCTGTTTTGTCTGTTTGCTCACATTACTAACCTACTTGGTGACTCCCATCAAGACCTTTTGTTTTTCCTGCATTTAAGCCACTCCTGGCTGGCCTAGCGTTTCCACAGATTTTGTCTCTGACGGGTGGCTTACCTGGTATTTTTCATGGAACCTCCTGGTTTCCGTTTATCCTGCTGAGTAAACCAGGGGTATAGGTGTGGTAGGTGAAATTTTCCATCCAGACGAGGACATGCCTGTCGGAAAGGCCCTAGATTTGTGGACCTGAGAGGAGTTTTCACTTATTGAGGAACTAGGGACCGTCCTCTACCTGGCGAGGGAGCCGTAGATTAAGTCAGCAGTCATTTCGTCGTGCCGGTGGCAGGTGCTGCGGGAGAGAAGGCTTCCCGGGACTGGAGGGTGGGTGGGATCGCAGGCCCGAACAGGGTGCTCTGCCCAGTCCACACTCGCCTTGTGAATATCATCTACGGCCTGAACTCAGCCCTCCTCTCTTTGAATCCCAAGTCTCCATCCCTTCTTCACAAACAGACCCAAGGCCCCCTGAGTCCCGGTCTTGCCTTCGGATTAGATAAAGGGACACTGTCTACGCCTACTTGCGGGGGGATGATGGCATGGTAGGTCCACCTGGGAGGAAGAAGCCCGCTGAAGAAGGGGTCAGGAGGGGAGAGCGACTGGCATGGGTAAACTGAGTCAGGCGGCCCACACACCACTCCTGGTGTTCACCTGGGGAGTAGCCCCAGAGGCCAGACTCCCAACAAGCTGCCTTTTCAGCTGGCAGAGGGGGAGAGAGTCGCCACACAGAGGCTCTTCTGACCCCTTCTCCCGACCCCTCCCCATAGGGTCAGACGGGGATCCTGTGAGAATTACTGGGTGCTGTCCCTATCCTGTGTGACATTTTTAGCCAGTCACCCCCGCTGGGACCCTGATACTTTCTCCAGGGCCTGAATCTACCCCTGACCCAGAGCGGCTCCAATGAGACGCCTGTTAAGTGCATGAAAGAATGAACCCGTGAGTGAGACAAGGAAGCTGCCCTCTGACTCGATGGAGCTGGGCTCCCCCTACAAGAACCAGAGAACCCTGCTGTGTTTGCTTCCTCACCTCTCAGACCCGTTCTCTGAAGGGAAGAGCCAGGGGACCTTGGGGAGGACTTCAGCACTTAGGGGTCTTGGATCTTCACACCCCGCACTCCCGCTCTGCATATTCATTCTCCCGCCACCTGGTGCTTGGCGACCTCTTGACTTCACCCTAGTGTCAAAGCCTGTTTGTCCTATGGTGCCATTTCCCTCCTCTGCAGTGGCTCACCCTTAACCCACCCCTACCTACACCTGCACGCACACACACGTGCATGTGCACACATGCACACGTGCCTATCCGCATGCACACACATGCACATATACACACAGAAGCACACTTCTACACATGCTTATATACACATACAGATAGGCACACACACACCCAGGCACACACACATATACGTACCCACACGGGAAAATGCCCCCCACCCTCTGTCTAGCTCACAGAACGATTAACTGTTTTAGTCAATCACCCTTTAGAGCTGGACAGAGATTGCTGAGCCTCTCCTGGGCACACAGCTGTACACTGGTCAGATCATTTACACACGATGTCCTCGTGGCGTTGCGATAACCCTGGCTGCTAAACAGTTCAGTGAGTGAGGATATTGGCAGCAACACGCGATGGGCTTGCTGTTCCTGGAGGCCTTGGGAGAGCGCCAAAGGGGTGGGGGCTTGCAGCCCTCCCAGCAGACAGGCGTGAGTCTGTGTGTGCCCCTCATCCGGCGAGGACATCTTTTCTTTTCTTTGCTGGGGAGGTGATTTTTGCCACTTGACCCGAGTGGCAGGATGGCTTGGCATTTGGGGCACAGCCTATGTTCTGTGGCCAGTTTCCTTTACATCTCACGAATTCAGGACACAAACTCCTGTGTCCATATGCCTTCAAGGGTGCAGCCACATGCTCCGAGCTGTTGGGATTTCTGATGCTGGGCTCCAGGGGCCACGCCACCAGGTGTGTAGGTGGAAAGCCCTGCGTGGGAAGACCTCTTTGGCTCACGTCTGGATGTGTTATTGGAAGAATTCCTGCTGGTGGATACCCTTACCAAGTAAAATGGAGCCCCAGAAAAATATGCAGAGAATTTGAGCAAGCACTCTGCCTTGACCTCGGATGCCCAAGTCCTGGGGCAGAAACACTGGGATTGTAGATGAAGAGTTCTTTCAGCCACATGCAATGGAAACTCCAGACGAATCTCAAGAATGTGCCAGAGAATTCCTTTTCCCTCGTTCATGACCAAGGCTCATTGTTTGAAGGAAGTCTTTCTCAAATCTTTATGCCCTTTGTGTTTCCTTCTGCAGAGGCGGACACATTTTTCTCAACTTTTGATTTCTGGGAGACTGTAGGTTTTTCTCTTTTTGATGCTTTTGAGGTTATTTTTAAACTCTGGCTCTCAACAAGTTTTGGAGTGGATAATTGTACATACTGAGATCATAGACCACTGGAATTTCCAAATGGTTACAGGTGAGACTTGGCTTCATCTTACGATGACTGTGATAGCAAGCGCCCCTAGTGGTGGCCGTGTGCCAGCACTCTGCACATATAACTCATTTCATAATTGCTGTTCTTGTCACTGTTCGGGTGAGGGAATAGAGATGTTAAATAACTTGCCCAGGGACAGCAGGTCACCCAGCTAGTGAGTGACAGAACTAGCTTCAAACTTGCTAACTCTGACTCTAAAGCCTACTACGTAACCAACCTAGCCTGCCTTCCACGGATTAATTCAGAAAGAAAAAGTGAGAACCCTCTCTGATCTCACACAAGAGCTCCTTGGAAAACTATTTCCTGAGGGAGTTTTTTCACAAAACTTGTTTGATTGGATGGATGTGAGCACTTTGGAAACCTTTTGTCCAGTTCTATACGTTATCCCTGGTTCTTTGAGAATCTCAGCTCTTCTCAGCACCCCAAAGTGGACTGAATCAAAGATGGTGGCCTCCAGCCACGACACACCCATTCACAGACAACGAGGCTGTGTCCTGGCATTTAAAGGACAGCCAAAGACCAGCTGGTCTCGTCTCATGTTCAAGGAAAGACAGGGATCAAAGCTTGGGGAGAGGAGAGGAGAGGAAAGGAAGCTTTAGGGTGACGTTGCACACTGAGAGGCCAGGCAGGAGCGGGAGAGGAGTACTCAGCGGGCGTCGCAGGAAAGCTGGGCATTTGAGATAGGAGCCATTTCCTCTTCTGTTTGACATGCTTGTGCTACCAGAAGATCATCCACAGTCTTATGTCATGAAAACACTTTACAAGACCTTTGGCAAAGAGCCTGGGATGTCTGTTTCTTGTCCTGTAACTCTCTTTCCAGTTGAATCAGACTCTGGGCATGAGTCCTGGGCATTGGTGTTCTTTTTAAAGGTGACTTAACGTATAGTCAGGGTTGAAAACAATAGTGTTGACCCAGCCCCCCACTCCATTTCCAACTTGGGGCTCTGGGATTCAGACAGAGAGCTCAGTGGATGTGGCCCTCGGACCACCCAACCTGGAGACGTTTGTCTGAGACCACCCTGCCAGCTGCACCATCTCTGTTACGATGGACAGTGGCCGGGTGCAGGGGGCGTGGTGAGAAGTCTGGCCTATTGCAGAGATACACAGACATGAATAACGTTTTCAGAGTAATTGCCTCTGAGCATTTGCCGCCTGGAGGCTGGAAACCACCTAGAGTTTTCTTGATGAAAGGAAATGCTTGAACCCTCACCTATCCTCTTGCTCTTGACAAATATTTGGCCAGTGGGGTGCTGAGGCCAGGCTGGAGCGATTGCCTGATGCCCAGGAGTGCCTTATCTCAGTGGGTGCGGGTGCTGGGTTGCTCTCTGTTTGCTCTTCGTACGCTTAGAAGGTGGAGTGGGGTGGGAACTGGCTTTGGTGCCCGTGATTCACACTGAATCTCAGCTCTCCTTGGAGCGGGGCATGAAGGCTCACTCTCCCGTGAGTCCCATCTCCTGCCACTCCTTGACCCCACCTCGTGCCCAGCTCCCTGGCCTTCGGAAGCCCTTGTGGTTGCTTCAGCATCCTCTGGGCTTGGCATAGGCCCTTTCCTCCCCCTGGAGGGCCACTCCCTGACCCTTTGGCCTGGTTAACCAGTTAAGTCCACCACTCCCTTCGAGACTCAACTGAAGCCACACACAGTCCACGCTTTGCCCCTCGGGGCTGGTTGTCAGCCTGCATTGTAACTGGCTGCTCGGCCTCCCATCCCTGGGTGTTGAGTAGTGCTGGGCATGGTGCCAGACGCTTCACACTCACAGCCACAGTCTCAGCCAGTTCACACCAGCCCACAGCATGGGGAGACATCTGCCAATTTACAGGCGAGGAAGCCAGGCCGAGAGGCTGAGTCCCTCCTGCAGCCTCCTGCAGCAAATTCGGCCCCCTGAGGATGCCCTACAGGAGCTGGCAGGAGAGGAGGGAGCCTTCACCCATCACTGCTGTCACAGCTGCCACCGTGCCCCGTACTAGAGTCTCACAGTGGCCCACAGCTCTTCTACAGGGAAGACTGGAGCAAAGGGCCATGCTCCAAAGGGAGGGGGCACAACTCCGTGGCAAAGCTGGAACGGGAAGCTGTTTCCGTTGCACAGACATCTGGCTGGGAAAATAATCTCTCCTTGCTCAGCCTTGCCTTTTTCTCCTACTGCTCCTGGTCCTCTCAGAGTGGCTCTGCACTGTCCCCAGCACCCTCCAAGATGGCCCATGGCTCCTTCCCGCAGCACAGCCACCCTGCACTCCTCCCTGGGCACTCCCGGGCAGGGCTGTGCGGGGGAAGGCCCACTTCCCCCTCCTGGGAGCAAAACCCTGTGCTGAGGATATTACCTTCACATGACCTGTCACCTAAAACATGTTTCTGGGACAGAGGAGGACTGGTGGCACCCTTCCTGTAAGAACATCCCTGGGAACTGGGGTTCCTCAGCTCTTTCTGGCTTGGAGGCTCCAGAGAGATGAGACACACTCCCCAGGCCCCCCAAATGGTGGAAGACAGGGTGGGCCATTGTGGGGGCTATGACAGTAGAGATATTTTGTAAAAGTCCCCTTGAGAGAGAATTTCTCACCTTGAGGACATTATGCTAAAGGAAAGAAAGAAATTAGTCACAAAGTCCATATATTATACGGTTCCATTTGTGTGCAAGTTCAGAATAGGGAAATCGACAGAGACAGAAAGTAGATTAGTTGCCTGGCGAGGGCAGGGGGGCAGTAGCTGATGGGACTTCCTTCCGAGGTGATGAAAATGCCCGAAGATTGACTGTGGCAATGGTCGCATGTATCTGTGAATATACTAAAAACCATTCAATCACACACTTTCAGTGGGTGAATTGTATGGTTTATGAATTATATCTCATTAAAGCTGTTTAGAAAAGAAAAAGAATTCCTCCCCACTATCTCACTATGAAACCTTCTGCTATAGAGAACCCATACAAAGAAAAAAAAAGTCAGCTGAATTTTTTAAAGGACCCATTCGCAAGGCGATGCCCCCAGAGGCAGGGTGGGACACTGTGGACAGGGGCCTGTCATAAACTGCAGGAATCTGCATGACAGTGTGTGCATGGGAGGGAGAGGGAGAGAGAATGCATTTTCCAGGGATCCAGAACACAGAAAAGCACACCCCAAACAGGTCGGAGTCTGGCTTAACCTAGAGCCCAGGCAGCGGCTGCGTGCAGCAGGTGGAGTCTGTAGGAGACTCTAGCAGGCCTCAGTGCACCGGCCTCACCCCAACTCTGCCTTGTTTCTCCTGCCCTCGCTTCCTAACCATGGGTCCCATCTCAAGCCACATGGGGAGAATGGCGCAGAAAAAGGTATAGTGAGCCAACTCTGCGGACCAGCAACCAAGGCCACGTGCTCAGATTTTGCCATTTCTAGGTGCCGCCTGTGCATCAGTTTACCTCCTATGTATTAATATTTTACAGTTAATGTATTTCCCAAAATAACAGCATCACTGCATAAACATAGAAACAATGTCACTACCCAGCTCACATTTGCCTGACTGTACTCTAAAAGATCCCAGACACCTGGCTCCACTCTGAGCACTTCTTGCCTTAGAAAAACCAAAGAGGGTGAAGGAGGGAATCATTTCCTCACTGTGGCATTCGGTGGTCTTCAATGCCATGCCCAATGGTCACCCACAAGTGCCTCCGGCCCACCAGATCCCACTGGGATTCCATCATGGAGTTCCTTCCCGCCCTGTGCAACCCAAGCCGCCCCTTTGGGGTTTGGCTCACAAGCAGCTGCAGTGTAGGCACACCCAGCTACCAGGAGACCAAAGGCCAGTTAGCTAACTTGGGCACTGTGCATGGTCGGGCAGGTCCTCCCAGTGTCCCCCACCAGGGAGGCAGCTGTGTGCAAGGCAGACCTCACTCCCATTACCACCTGTTCAGAGGAAGCACCATTTCATCACTAAAAAAACACACTTGTGTTTGTGCCAAGTGCTGCAGAGACATGCAGGACTCCCTGGGAGCATATGAACAAGGGACCCACTCAGACTGGTCGTCCTTGGATGGTCAGGAAGGGACCAGGCAAAGGACGCTTAGGAGAGGGGTGTCCCTCCCTCTGCCGGCTGGACAGACATACCTAATCTATCCTTCTGTTTCTCCATGCCACACCCTCCTGCCTCCACCAAAAGTCCTGCTCAGCCATCAAGGGGCTCGTGTCACTTTGTTGGTGCCTGTTATGGAAAAAGCCAAGTAATCCGTTTGATCTTAAACACAACTGTGCATGAAATCTACACGCACATCTTATTCTGCGGTGGTCTGAGGATTTTTATTTAATTGATTTTGCTCCGGTTCTCACAAGGTGTACGGTGTGTCCCACTGGCTCTGTCACATGCCTCAGGCAACTTAGGATCCATCAATCAGCAGAGGACGTCACATGTTCTAATCAGAGATGCCCCTATCCCATGCACTAGCCACAACCTGGTTTCGATGAATCCAGACTCTTCGTGCACTGATTTTTCTACAAAAGTGTGATTCTCTCCTGATGCTTCTCAGCCAAGGGCTCAGAGAACACCTGTGGAGAAAGCGGCAGCTCTTACTCAGCAGGTGGGCGGCAGCAGGTCCAGGGAGATGGGGTCAAGGTATCATGTGAGTTCACACCCCAGGGGACTTGAGATGGGGAGGGCAGCCCTGTCCTCAGCCTCAGATGCTCAGAAGATGGTGTCAAGCTCTGTAGCACCTCAGAGACCTTTGGCTGCAAAGCCACCTCCACAGATGCCCAGCCCGCTCCAAGCCCAGCCCTTATTTGGGTGGGGACAGGTGGAGGGGGCTGAGCTGATTTCCCACAGGGTGAAGAGGAGGGGGAGGAGGAGTACAGAAAACCCCAGCCAGGGTCTGTGTTGCGTGTCCACGGCGAGGAGTGTGACTGTGCCATTGAGGGCTGTCACTGGCCCCTGCATCTGTCCTTGTGCTCTTCTTCAAAACGTGGGGCTCACTGACCCTGGCACATCAACTGGGGTGGCTTCTGGATAACCACAGGGGTGAACTTCCCTCATGCCTGTCCTTGGCCATCTGAGGAGACAGCTGACCTGGGCCCTCTCCACCCCAACGCCAACTCCGACAGAGCATTTCTTGGACTTAAGGATATAGGGGTCACATCTCAAGAAATGAATAAAAGCAAGAAGAAAGAAAATACTAATGACATAGTGTGGCTAATTCGTTTGGCCAAGTAAAAACCAAAAGAATCTGCTAGTTGCCACCATTGCATTAAAAAACTGCTATTTTAATATCCAAGCAGGTAGGAAGGACAGAATCTCAGAAGCCCTTCCAATACTGCACGACATAAGTCTTTCTTGAAATGATAATTTACTCAACTTCCACGTGCCTCAGTTTCCCCATTTGACAAATGAATCAGTACTTTGCTCATAGGGTTATTGTGAGAATTAACTGAGTTAGTATTTTTGAAGTGCTTAGGACCATGCCTGGCATATAAGTGTGCTATAAGTGTTTGTTAAATAAAAAATTAAAATTGTGTTTAAAATATGAATAAAATCAAGCCCACAGGGGATCGAAGAGGCTGAGGTTGGGGCCCCAGCCAAGGGCCTGGGGGGATGAAAGATTCATTTGCCGTGGTGACAGTGCCTGCCCTGTTCTCTTTGCCTCCCTCCTGTGCTTCTGCACCCCGGGGCCCAGTGTGACCACTGGGTCTGGGCCCTTCCTGGACTTGGGCTCCCCTCTGGCTGGACACTCACCCCTGCCCTCTCTCCTGCAGGTCTTCGGGGGCCTGGTGTGGATCCTGATCGCCTCCTCCCTGGTGCCCATCCCCCTGGTCCAGGGCTGGGTGATGTTCGTGTCTGTGTTCTGCTTCGTGGCCACCACCACCCTGCTCATCCTGTACATAATTGGCGCCCACGGCGGGGAGACTTCCTGGGTCACTCTGGTGAGTCCCAGCCCAGGCTGTCTGGGGGGGCAGGGGAGGGGCGGCGTGGACCCTGGCCCTGGGTGGCTGGCCCTCCCGGTGCTGGGTGAGGCCGCCCCACAGACATCTCCCTGCCGCGTTCCAAGGCGGAACTGGCCTCGCAGAGGTGGAGGCAGAGCCTGAGGCCTCTGCTGCTGGTTCTCACTGGGCCTGCCCCTCGTGCTCCCGCTCGACTGCCTTTTCACGCATACCCAGCTGCCCACCCCCTCCCCACACCCCCCGCACCTGCCAGGTGCCCACTGGCACGTCCCATCATCCAGAAGGGCTGTTGTCCCCAGGGCATCAGGGCCCTGGTGCTGACTGAGGCTTCCGCTCCTGGCGGTCAGGCCACGTTAGTGCCCAGCTCCTCAGCCACGGCCCGCCTGTGTCAGTTCTGCTTGGACGCCTGTGAAAGGGTCAAACCCACACGTGGGACACCTGCCCACTGCCTGCTACAGAGGCCTGGGGGCCGTTCAGTTGAGCCTCCCACTGGGACTTTTGAAATCACTTCTGAATCTCAACCACACAAAACTTGCTTCAGTACTTTTTTGCTTTTAAATATATCAGGAGCCAAAAAACCCAAAAGCAACAAAACAAAACAAACAAAAAAAACAATGGAAACAGCCTGAGCCTCTCTCACCCAGCACTGGTCAGTGAGGCCACACCCAAGCCAGACTGTGGCCACACACGACACTTCCCAGGTGCAGAGCCAGCTTCTCCCTGTGGACGTCCCCGGCTGCCGGGCGGCGCTGGGTGAAGAACCTCTGTGAGGACAGAGGCTGGGAGGGGGACGCAATTCAAAGGCAGTGGCGGGAGACAAGGAAGGGGCCGTAGCCATGCGATGGGGGGTCCAGGGACCTGCTGGGCCCACAGCTGCCCCTGTCCCTGCACCTGGGCAGGTGCATCTCTTTCTCCTGACCTCACCGACACCCTGTCTGACCTGCAGGACGCAGCCTACCACTGCATCGCTGCCTTGTTTTACCTCAGCGCCTCGGTCCTGGAAGCCCTGGCCACCATCTACATGCAGGATGGCTTCACCTTCAAATACTACCACGAAAACATCTCTGCTGTGGTGAGTCCAGCCACCCGCGGCAGAGGGTCTGCACAGAAGGATGCCCAAGCCCTCCCTCTTTCTTTGGTTCACTAACTTTTGAGGGAAGTCAAACCTCCCGTCCTTTCTGAAGCAACGGAGCCCCCGAGAATGGAAGTGACATGCCCAAGTCTCCCTTAGTCTGGGCAGGGCTGTGCTGCTCAGCCCTGGGTGGGTCATTCAGATGATGACCGCTGAGCGCCTGGCACTGTCAGAGCACTCTGTGACAATCCTATTTAACCTTCATGACAACCTTTCAATATAGGGTTATTAGACCCATTTCGGAGCTGGAGAAGCAAGGCATAGACAGAGTGGGTAACTGAGCCACCATCACCAGTCATTGGTGGCACCAGATGTCAAGGCCAGGGGCTCTGTCCCCCACACTCTTAGCGCCAGTTTGGAGCTGTGAGTCTGGCCTCTTGGACCCCTGGCCCTCCCCGAGTGGTTTTCCACCCAAGCATCTCCCAGGAGCAGGTGCCCTGAGGCCAGGGGTGGATTTTGTTTTTAATGGAGTGGATCAGAATGACGGGGAGTAAGAGAGTTTATTGTTTCATAAAACATTTCAGAGTTGTGCGTGTGTGCCCTTGCAGTATACTAACTCACAATGCCAAATGTGTTTCTAACCATGGGTATTGTTTCAAAAATAAGAAAAAGTTTCAGAAATAGCACTCCTCAGATTTCTAGAAATTGACCTATGATTTATGTGAATCCCAAGGTAGAGCGTGGTGCTAGGTCCCAGGATGCCAGCTCTGGTGGCCCAAAGCTGTGTCACCCTCCTTGTGGAAAGAGTATGGCAGGGGCCGGGAGAAGGCCCACAGGATGGGCATCTCGGGGTGTTGGAAAGGGTTTGGCGAGATGCCTCTTCCGGCTCCCAGGGAGGCACCTGGGAAAAGTTCCTCAAAGCCTCATCTGCCAGTCCCTGTGGGACTGTCCCCTGCCCTGAGAAGTCACATGCTGCCCTTGAGCTCCTAGCCTACAACCACTCCCCTAAACATGGCCCCTCAGGCTCCCTGGCACCCTCTTAGGTGCCCCACAGTGTGGGAACATCTCCCCACAGGGCTGGTTTCTAAACAGTAGCATAGTTCTGCTAGCACCTTGGTGTCCTTCCCTCCCTGGGAGGCTGGTAGCCCACCTCCTTGAGCACCCATCAAATGATGCTGTGTCAGCTCCTCCCCCTCCCAACCGCAGAAGCCTTCTTTCTTAATAGACATCAGCACAGCATTTGAAAACAATTTCCATAAAATCGCTGTGGCCAATGATAGTGAAATGTAGAAGAGATGTGTGGTTAGTGGTCAGCTCCTGATGGAAAGCCCAGAGGGGGTGAATTACTGCCCCTGCCCACTGGGCAGATCTCCAGTTGAGAACCACTGGGCTCTGTCTACTGCACTCAGACTTTCCGCTTTCATTTTTTACCAAAATGCAGCATACACCCAGAGAAGTATGCGGGCTGTGGACAGCTCGATGAATTTTCATAAAGTTAATGGCCCCGTGTAGCCAGCATCTGTGCTAGGAATCATGAAACAGCTCCCAGAAATCCACCACTTGTCCTGTCCCTGTCACTACTCACTGCCCCACCACCACTCAACTTCTGATTCCTAGCACCCAGCTCGGTTTTGCCCACCTTTGAACTTTGTATAAATGGAATTATGTAGTGGATATTCTTTTATGTCTGGCTTCTTTCTCTCAACCTTATGTTTGTGAGATTCATCCACATGGCTGGGTGTAGATGTAGATTTTTTATTCTCATTGTGGTAGAGTGTTCCCTTGTAGGGAAGAGTAGACCAACAGCTATTTATCCATCCCACAATTGATTAGGTCCCACAATTGATTAGGTCCCACATTTTCGTTAGTTGAGTTGGATAAACATGAACATGCCTAGGCAAAGGCAGGAATGTTAGAATCAAAAACCAGAATGTTCTCAGCAGGCTGGTGCACCAGGAAAAAAACCGCCAAGACAAAATATGAACCAGGCTGGATGTCAAGCCATGCCTTTCCTTTCAAAACACCACCTGCATCAGTGCATAGGGGAGAAGGAGTCATCATTACTCAGGATTTAACTCCAGACCCTGCCTAACCACAACATGCCCTTAGATGGTCTTCGGGGTAGCCAGTCTGGGGGATATGGGGGTACAGAAAGGCACCTCAAAAGCTGTCTCGCACACCCTGGCCTTTGGAAGCAGCCAACCTACCCTGAGCCCTGTGGTTCCTAATCAGGACCTATCTCAGAAGCTGAACTTTTCCCTTCTCTCCTTTGTTGGTGGCAGAGCTTCTTTGCTGGGATTAGTGGAAGTGATTGAGGAGAGCTGAAGATTTCTGGAGAAATTTGGAGGTTTCTAGATTTTAGCCATGGTAAACAATCATGGCAGCAGTTTGGGGAAAGGTTTTTGAGGGGCCAAAATATGTCCATTCATGTCCCCCGCTCTAAATGTCTCCAATGGGACAATGAGCTCTGTTTCTGCTCCTGCTGGGGACTGCTGAGGTGCTTCCTGCACCAAAGGTTCTCGCTGGGCCTGGAATTCCCACCTGGTGGGGAGAGGTGCTCTTTGCGGGGCTGCTCACGTGTGTATGACGGCTCCTCTCAGACAGGGTACTCAGGAGTTCCCGGGTGAGTTCTCTTCTGTTTGTTATTAAATAACTTGGTTTACTCATCACCTGGCCAATGAGGGGTAAAGAGTTCACCTGTGCGTGGGTGCAGGGAAAGCAGGCGCGGTGACGGCTGGTGTTTATGGGCATTTTCAAGAGTCACAGAAGCGTGGCCGCCCTACATGTTGTGCCTGGGTGGAAACTCTTGACCCCCACTCAAGTCACAGAACCAGATGCAGATATTGGACTTGGGGCAGGCAAGCCTAGGGGGCAGCCACTCGGAGTAGGGCAGTGGGAGCACACGGTGCCCAGGCGAATACAGCATGTCACAGGCAACCGTTTGTCACATTTCCAGGCTTTTGTTCCCAGAGCCCAAATGGCTGACTGGATGGTCCCAACAGCCAGCCCCCTCAGGAAGCCCCTCCTTTGGACAAAAGCTCAAATCCCTGTCCCTTACTTGCTGTGAAGCCGGGCTCCCTCCACCATGCCTGTGAAATTAAAGGTCCTAGAATAAAATCCCGATAGGGTCTGAGGATCTCCAGGTAGCACAGAGCCAGCAAAACCAGGTAGTCACAACCTCCCAGCAGAGCTGCTGAGACCACCGCTGGGGATGCTGGTCTAGCTGGTGTGGGGGGAGGAAGTTTTCCAGGGAGAGTGGTTAATGCCTGCTGGGATGCTTTCATTGGAGGGGCCTTGGAGGGCCCTGTTTGAAGTCAGCTGACACCAACGTGACACTGTGTGATGACGGATAGTTCTACCTTGCACACAAGTCCCAGAGATCGCTGGGATTCGGGGCACACCGGGCTCAGCAGGAAAGGATGTCTGTGTGAGCAACAGGGAGGAGCTTCGGGGCTGTCCCCCGGACCCCAGGACACAGTGTGGACAGCCGTGCCTCACCCCGTCCCCATGCACTCCCTTTAATGGTCCTTTCTCTTGGTTCCAGGTATTTTCCTACGTAGCCACTCTGCTGTACGTGGTCCACGCGGTGTTTTCCTTAATCCGATGGAAGTCTTCATAAAGCAGCAGCAGAACCTGAGCTGAAAACCCAGACGGTGTTAACTGACTGGTCCACCTTCCAGCATAACTTTTTAGAACACAGAAATGCTCTCGATGGTGGAAAAAAAGAAAAAGAACCCCCCCAAATAGCCATGCTCTGTTTCTGTGGGTGTCACATTTAACTTTCAACTACTGCGCTGTCTTTCTAGGGTCACTTCCTGTTTGCAAAAGGGGGGCTTCCTGTCTGGGGGTGGGACGTGGGAACCGTGATCTGAGAAGGAAACAAAGATCCCCTGCTGACCCCTGGACCGGATCTTGAGAACTGCGCATTGGAGTGTTCCACGGGCTCTTTTGAGCACCCCGTCTTATGGCGTGTTTCTAAGCCTTCGTGATATTCTGGTGTCGTGGGGACTAACATGCACCCAACAGATATTTCCAGATGTCTGTGGTGGAAGATGATAACCCTTTGAAATACTTTATAAAGTGCCTTTATGTTCAGTACTTTTGTGGGGTGTTTGTTGGGTTTGGGTTTTAATTCCCCGGTATCAGGAACACCATCATTTCAGCTTCCAATCCTTTGACTTGACCTGACTCTCAAGAGGCAGCATCAAGTGGCAGCTCAGGTGATGCTGTGTGCCCTGGGCCATCGCACTCTCAGAGCGCGGCACTGGGGGCCCCTCCCTCCCAGCCACGTGCGCCTGGATGGCTTCCCTGTCTCTGGAAACTGGCCAAGCGCCAGCCTGGGGGCCCTCTCCGCTTTCCTACAAGACACTGTGGTCTGTGCCCAGTTAGAATGTCGTTAAGCCAAAAGAAAACAAGATGCAAAAGTTTCCTCTCACGCGTTGCACAGCTGATCAGGATGATCTGGGCAGTGTGTTCTGTGCTCCGTTCCAGTTAGTGATGCAGATAATCAATTGTTGTTAGAATTTCCTTGAGCCACTGCATAGGAGAGGAAGGGGACCAGACTGCAGAGTGAAAGGAAGTACAGGGACAAGTAGGGAATGCCACATTTCGGGTATGAGATGTCTGGGTTGAAATGAAACAGATGATTAGGAAGGAGGGCACTAAGTTAGGAATCTTGGGATGTCCAGCTGCCCTGGTATGAAATGCTCCTCTATCCCATGGCTCAAAGAAGCTAATGACATTCCAGAGATGGGTCACCAGAACTGGTGCTTCAAAGACCTGTCAGCTCCCAGCCACGGAGGTGTGAGGGGACACGCTGCACGGCCTCCCGCAGGCAGCCTCAGACAGCAAAGATTCAAGCCTCAGGTGGAGGGTTTGACGGGGTGGCATTTTGCTACCTTTCCAACTTGGAGATCCCACAACTAAATTGGATCTTAGTGACATGTTCGGGAGGTCCTTTGTTGTCCCAGAGTAACTGGCACCAGAAACCAGCCACTTTTAGGGAGTCCACTTAAAACAGCCAAAATTTCGTAGTAAATCATGAGCAAAAGGCTTGATCCTGAAAAATTAAACTTCAAATTGAGAAATGATAGGAAGTTTGTCACATATTTAACAAAATGTGCACTCCAGTGTTGGTTGACAGAAGTCTCATTTTTTCAACAAAACTTCCCTAATCGCATTACAGGAAGCCAGCAACATAATGCTAACATAGCTCGTTTTTGACCCCTTAATAAAAAGGAAATGGAAGACTTATCTTCCCAAGAATTTCTCAATGTTTTGAAATTTTTATTACCCTCTTTAAATAAACTTTCATAAACTTTCATACACTCTTTCTCTATTTTCTCTTTTTCAGTCGCAAGTTGGTCTGACTATAAAACCTTTATTAATCAAAGGCTTTGCAGATGATTCTCTGGCACGACTTTCTCTTTCCGTCTATCTCGAGTCATTTTTTAACTTTGCAGTTTCATTTTGCATTTGACTTGCATCCTAATCTCATTGGACGTGAATGGGATGGCCAAGGATTCACCCCCAGCCTCAAAAAATGCCTTCTCCTGGCCTGGCTCTTCCTCCCCCGCCCCTGCCCTCTGTGACCTCCCCACTGTCCAGTGTCCTTGCTCCTACTTCTCAGAGCTCGGCACCATCTGTACCCAGCTGTGTGGTGATTGCAGGCAAAGTGCTTGCAGGGCTCCTCTGGGAAACCACGATGCCTGGGGAGGAAGGAGTTAGGTCCGGGGACATTTAAGAAGGCTGCTCAGCAATAGCCAGAAGGTCCTCAGACCACAGAGAATGGGCATTGACTGAGCACCTTCTGTGTGCTGGGACCACTGTCCCCCAAGGACACGGGCTGATATCTGGTCCCTTAAGCTTCTTGTTGCCGGCACACCTCACCTCTCCGCCTCTGGGTCTTGCACGGGAGGGGACCTCCTCTAGGGCATATCCTGGTGCCACCTCAAGGGCAGGTGGGTATTTCTTAGATGCTGCCTCCTTGGTGGTCCTAACTAGGATCAACGGTCAGGCAGCAGCAACTCCAACATGACTGCCCAAAAGACCCAAATTCACACGTGTCTAGCCATCTTGGCTACCACTTTGGGGGCTGTTGCCCTGGGCTAGGCGATGCATAAGCACCTGACATATATATAACCTCCTGTCATCCTCCCGGTGGCACTTCATTCTACAGGTGAGGAAACGGAGACTCATGCAGCTGGTGAGACGTGAAGCTGGGTTTAGGGCCAGCTCCTTCTGCGCTGGAACCCCGCGCCTGCTGACTACCAGAGGGTGCCCAGACCTGTCCCTAGGCACGTCCATCTCAGGAAGTGACAGTGAGACTTAGTGGTGGACCTGATGCCACGGACAGGGGCCTCCCGAGGGGGATTAGGCTGAGCATTTGGAACAGTCCCTGACTGCCACTGGGGCCTGAGGCAGGCCATGTGGCCGAGTCCGGGCCCTGGACCTGGTTGTCCCATCCAGAGGAGCCGGCTTCTCGGTGCTGCAGCCACAGCACAGCCATTCAAGTAGCTACTGGGTTCCACTTTGCAGCCCCCACACAACCAAGGGCTGCCTGCTCCAGGTGATACTTTGCAAAGAAAGTGAAGAACTGAGGGTTTTGAAGCTCAGAAAATAAAGAGCTAAATCTTTCCATGGGCCTGAGAAAGCATTAAGAAGCAGCTAATGTCTATGATGTGACCAAGAGCCCAAGCTTGCAGAACAGGCCGAACCATAGTTGGCCACCTCGCCGTGGACACGTAGGAACATGCGGAGCCTGGCCAGGTGCCAGAGGGCGCACGGGGCCAGAGCTCAGGGAACACAGCTGCACCAGTGAGTGGGCCCGGTGGCCTGGGGCTGTTCTAGCTGACCTGTCCTTGTGCAGGGCTAGCCTCTGGCCTCTTGGGAAATGACAGCGAGACGAGCCCTTGTGGTGGACAAATGCCACAAATGAAAGCGGGGTTCAGGGGTGGGTACAGCCAAGTGTTAGGGACAGCAGTTGGGAGTGGTCTGGCATGGCTTTGACTGGACAGTGATTTGGTGAGTCAGTACCCTCCTTCCAGCCTTCCTCAGCCCTTGGAGCAGCTCTCCAAGGCTTTCAATTATTTATGGACATATGTGTAGGGAGGGGGTGCAGGCTGTGGCCTGTGACTTCGCAGGCTGTGGACACCTTGCTTTGTGGGGGCTCTGGGGCACCTCCTGGGAACATCTTCCTGGTGGCCTTTCCTGTACAGGGCAGGGGTCCTGGGAGGTCTCCCCTGGGAGCCAAACTCCTGCCACCCTATTCTGTGCACATTGGATCGTCCCTTCTGAAGAAGACGCAGTTTATAGGAACTGGGCTTGTCAACATTCTAGAGCCACATTCTAAAAACCATCTCTAATCCCTGCAGGTTGTAGGACTGTTTTTGCAAAGCAGCCCAGATGGAGGATTTGAGGCCTCCTTGCGCTGACCTTAAAGAGACAGCAAAGGGTTTGCGCTGCCAGCCATGGGCTGGAGCGAGCCTGCCTTTGGGCCCACACAAGGGCCTGTTGTTCTGCGAATCAATTGGGGCCGGTGTGGGGTCACAATGGGGCCTTTCAAAGAGACAAAGCGCCTCTGGCCAGGCTGAGTGTCCCTGCACACGTGGGCATCCGCCCAGGGCATTTAAAATAACACGATTTGGAAAAACAGATTTCAAGTGATTTTCCCCACTCGCTGCGTGATTCAATGGTCTTTGTTCTGTCTCCATCATACTCGGTCATGGAAGCTTCTAAGAGTTGGGACACTGGAGGCAGACACTGGGGTTCCCAGCTGTGACTTCTGTCTTCTTTCACAGGTAACTGGGGAGAATCACAGTGCCAGGCTACCTAGATGGTACCAGAGAGGCTTGGTCCATGCAGGGTGCTCAGCTGCCAGGGCTTCCTTCAGCCGGCACACACTTGCCAAGAGCCTGCCGAGGAGCCAGGCACCCAGGGACACGAAGGGCGACGTGGCTTGCTAATGCCACACTGCGTGCTGGGTGCTGCTTGAAGCACTTTACTTCTTCGCTTAATCCTTGTGACAACCTTACGTGGTAGATACTATTCAAAGAGGTTAAAGATTTACCCAAAGTCACACAGCGAGTAGGCGTGGGTTCTAGTCCCAGCAGAGTGGCTCCAGGGCCCCGAGGAGGACTGTCATGCCCTGTGTCTCACCGTGACAGGATCCCTGTCCCTCTGGAAGCAGTGTGCACAGACATGCCAAGAAGCCACACCCACAGCACTGACTTCACCCATGCTGAAGGCTCCAAATGACACTGGACAGGTGTTGGGGAAACCCGCCAGGAGCCCAGCCTAGGGAGGTGTGTCTGAGATGAGGGGACTTTGCCAGGCAAAGAAGTCAGGAAGGGCTTCCCTGGGCAGAGCAAGGGTGACCCAGGCCAGATGTGTGTCGGGGGTAGGGGTGTGTCTCGGGAGGGTAGGAGGGCCCGGGTGCTCCTGAAAGCAGAGCTGCAGCTTGGCTGACCCCGAGGGCAAGCCCTGCAGGGGCTTTCTGTTGGGCAGCAGCAGCTGTCCGGCTGAGAGATGCTGTGGGGATGGTGGCAGTGCGTGGGCAGGCAGGGAAGTGGGACAGACTTGACCACATCTTGGTGAACTGAGAGCCAGCGGAAGGGAGTGGCCGAGGGCATGGATTCCCCAGCCGGCCTGCGTGTGGCCTCCCTCGGCCTCAGTTCCCTTGTCTGCAGAATGGGAAGATCAATCCTGCCTCATAGGTCATTGGGAGGATTTGAGGACTTGGTTCAGGTCAGCCCCTGGGACTAGGGAAGGCTCAGGAAGTAGCAGCTGCAATTATCATTATGGGAATGAAAAAAAAAGAAAGGTCTAGAATGATCCTGAAGTTTCTAGCCTGGGCCGATGATGGTTAGTCACGTTGCGCTTATTCATTAGCCATGTTCTTGGCATTCTATCATAAACTTGGATTGATACTTCTGCTTTTTCCCACAGAACTGAACCTTTAATCAGCCATGACGTGGTTTAAAATAGTCCCACCTAGCAAACCAAACTTCAGCCGGTGGGGAAGGAGGCCCTTCCGCCCACAGCCCTCCGACCACTACATGAAATGCTCCATGAGGGCTGCTCTCAAGTCAAGGTCACTGGCCAGGCCTCTTGGCTCCCTCGGTCCCCTGGGCACGAGTCATCAGGCCTGAGCAGCCTCACCCAGCAGGGGACAGCAGTGCCGGGAGAAGTCAAGGAATTTACAGAAGATGTACCTGAGCCCCAAGAGGGCAAGGGCCTCGCCCAGAGCACCAGGCAGGTTAGCACCAGGCTGGCACTCGGCTCCAGGCCTCCCAGACACCCTACCCTGCCAGCCCCTGCCCTCGTCTTCCCACCCTGCTGCCCTCCTCTCGTAGGACAGCCCACAGACTCCTGCACGGAGGCAGATGAAGCCAGGGCTGATCAGGGAACTGGCAGCCCACAGCAGAGACAGGGCGAGGGGGTGAGAGGAGCCCAGGGAGGCTTGTTGGGTGCAACTTCGACGTCTGTTGCCCAGGGGAATTTGGCCCTCTTGGCCTCCAATTTCTGGGGTTAGAGCTGGTGACCATCTTGTGGATCACACAAGATGTGTATCCACCAACAGCTGGAATGAAGGGCATGGCTGTCCCCAAGCATCACGCACAAATCACCAGCACACTCTAGGTACATTGCGCCCTGCATGTCAGTTAGCACAATGATGATGATGTTGATGATGGTGTCATCCACCAGCTTGAACCCTGCCCGGTTCTCATGCCACCACCTCTGGGAGCTACACCTGTCCTGCTCCTGCTCCTGGGTATCCTGGCTCCCTGCCCCCCACCCTCTGTCCTGAAGGCTGCAAGCCCCACCCCTGACCCCAGTCCCAGGACCCCATTGCCTCCCAGGCAGAGGCCCTGGCATGTTCCCCGAGATGCTCCCCCGTGCCCACTTGTGTCTGCCCTCGGCAGGACAGTGTGAGGCTGGAAGGACTGAGGGCTCTACGCAGCCCCCAGGACCAATTGTGGCAGAGGGAAGAGGAAGTGCATTGGCCCCGAGGATTCTGCCTGTGACTCATTCCTGTCACCGGAGCCAGGAAGGGATGGCCAGCAGGAGAAGCGCAGGTGGACAGACAGCATATTTTCACGGATTTCTCACTTCTGCAGTCGGGGTTGGGGCCTCCAGTCTCGGCCTGTGCCCCACCTCGGGCAAACAACGGCAGGAATGCACACCGAGACGTGGGCCCAGCCAAGCCCGCCTCGATGGCGAGATGCTGCAATAGGCCCTGCCCTGCCCTTCACCCCACCTACCCAGGTTGGGCAGTGGGCTGGTCCCTGGTGCTGAAGGTGAGGGATGCCCGCCCCTCTCTGTGGGTCTCCCCACAGGGTGCTCTCTTGTCTCCCGGCACAGCTCTGCTGTAATGGAAGAGGCAGGGTTCCTGGCCTCACTCGGCAGGAAGGTGGGAGAGAGAGGTTATGGAGGGACAGAGAAAGCCGGCCATGGTCAGTGCCCGGCCCCATCCCACCCTGCACCTTCTGCTGAACGTTGTTCCCTCCTGTGTCAAACACAAGGTCCCCAGGTGGTCAGGGTCCATTCTCCATAAGACTGGAGCTAAGAGCTCCACACATGCTGTCACCTCAAGACAATCCTACTGGGGAGATGCTATTATCATTTCCACTGTGCAGATGAGGAAGCATTTGAGGGTGAGTCACAGCCAGCCAATGCGGCTGCTAAGTGGCTGCGCCAGGCCTTGTACCAGGCTGGGCCGACCCAGAGCCGGCACAGATGGAGCCAGGCAAGGGTGCCACATAGGTCCACGCGTCCTCCGTGTTCCCTGCCTTCCTGTGAGTCTTTCTCCTCTTCAGCACGTGTTCCCCTCCCTCCAGTCCCCACGCCTGGATCCCCTTTGAGGCTTAAAACGGCTACCGCTAGCAAAGATTCTTGCATTTTATTTTAGCCAGAGATCCCTGAAAATCTGCAAGGAAGGCTTTCATGGCGGTGTATGGAGTACCAGACTGGACAGTATTTGGAGATTTGCAAGGCAGAAAACTAACTTTCACCAAGCGCTTCCTATACACCCCAAACAGGAACACTGCTAATCTTTTGACCTAGGGGACCGGATGAGATTTATTGTGAAGGAGACAATTGCCTGGTTCCGTTTTGTATTCTGTGTTGTTGGGCAGGGAAGGGGGTAAGGGCAGGAATGGGCAGAGGATCCAGGGCTCGGCAGAGGCCGACTGGTTCAGGTCTGCCCACTCTTTCCTGCCCCAAATCTTCTGTTTCGATGCAACTGTTCTCCTGCTGGGGTGGGGAGCAAATCCACAGGGAACAGACCCCTCCACCCAATCTGAGAGGAGCCGTGAGGAAGCCCCCGGCCAGCTTAATTAAGCAAGGTGTTCCCCACATAGGAGCAGGTGTGGCCCCCAAAGCCGGCAGAGTTCTGCGGTGAGTGTAGGGGGCAGAAGGTGGTGTAAGGGACAAGGGTAAAGAGCCCCCTCCTTCCTCAGGCACCATCACCCCCGCAGCTGGTAGCCGTAGGTTTGGTGTCCTGATTTCTGTGCCGCCTTGGCTTCTTGAGGCCTCCACGTCAGCACTGGGACCAATGTGAGGTACAGGGCTGCTCTCCTGCCACCTGCACAGAGAGTGGGGACTGGGGACACTTCCTCCCTCCCTCTCTTTCTGTGTTCCTACCCAGCATGGTAGGAACTCTCTGTGGCTTCCCAGAATTGGAGCACCCCCGTCTCCAACCTCAGCAGGGCCTCAGCCGACAGCTGAACATAATTTGAAACTCACTCTCTCCTCAAGCCCCTGTTGGTCACCCCGTTTGGCACAGTAAGCAACTTCATCTCCTACTTCTAAAACTAAAAAAATTTTAGATTTAGAAAAGAAAGAGAAGCTGGGAATGTAAAATGGTACAACCATTTGGGGAACCATTTTGATGGTTTCCTATCAACCTAACATTCACTGACCATATGACCCAACTATTCAACAACGAGGTATTTACCCAAGAGTAAAGAAAACATACACCCACACAAAGACATTTAAGTGAATGTTCTCAGAAGTTTAGTCATAATAACCAAAACTGAACCAACCCAAATGCCCATCAACAGATGGATGGATGAACAAAGACATATTCATACAATAGGATACTAGGAAAAAACCAGCAACAGAGAGAAATGAACAGCTGAAACACTCAGCATGGATGAATTACACGCACATCACGCTGAGCGAAGGAATCCAGGCACAAAAGAGTATATTCTGTGAGATCTTATTTCTATAAAACCCTAGAAATGACAAATCTAATCTATAGGAAAATGGAAAGTAGATTAGTGGCTGCCTGGGATTGAGGGGTGAGGGTGGTGAAGATTGACTGGGAGCGAGCATAAGGGAACTTCTTTATGTGACAAAATGTTCTCTAGTTTGATTGAGGTCATTGTTACACGGGTGCATATATTTGCAAAATGTATGTGCAAAACAGGCGCATCTTATTAAATGCAAATTATGTCTCAATAAAGTTGATTTTGAAATATAAGCTATTAACCAAAGACTACCAGACATCTCAGGAATGCCTTTAATATAAAATAGAGATTAAAACAAACAGAAAAAGCAAGTATAAAGGGAAAAGAAACTATGCATAAAGTTATTACTATCTCAAGAGGAAAAAAGAAAGATAAGAAAGGATTCCTTTAAAAAGGAAAAATTTGACACTAAATATGTAGATCTATTTCTGGATTCGGTTTGTGTACCCTCGATCGATGTATGTGTCCAAACTTCTGCCAACATCACACTGTTCCGATTATTGTACCTTTGTAATAATTCTTAAAGTGGGGCATTGCAAGCCCTCTGTTTTCTTCTTTTTCAAAATGGTTTTGACGCTTATAGGTCCTTTGCATTCTTTAATCAATTTCAGCAAACAAGCCTGATGGCTTTCTGATTAGGATTGCACTGAATCGACAGATCGATTTGGGGAGAATTGCCATCTTAACAATATTGAGTCTTCCAATCTTTAGTTGGGATATCTCTCCCCATTTATTTAGTCTTTAATTTCTCTCAGCAATGTTTTGTTGTTTTCCAGATACACTTATTGTACATATTTTTGTTAAATTTCTTCCTATTTTATGCTATTGTAAATACTATTATTTTTAATTTTAATTTCTAAATATTTGGTGCTATATAGAGAAATACACTTGATTTTCACATATTGATCATGCGTGACCTTGTTAAACTCACTTATTAGTTCATGTTACTTAATAGTTTTTGTAGATTCCTTAGGATTTACATATATATATGATGATATCAGCTGAGAATATAGACAGTATTACTTTTTCCTTTTAGTATAATCTGGATGCCTTTTATTACTTTTCCTTGCCTTATGATACTGGCTAGGACCTCCAGTACAATGCCGAATAGATGTGGTAAAAATGGGCATTCTTGGAGAGAAAGCATTCCATCTCTCACTGTCAAAGATGATATTTGTTGCAGGTTTTTCACAGATAGTCTTCATCAGGTTGGAGAAGTTTCCTTCTATTTCTAATTTTCTGCAAGTTTTTATCTTTAACAGTTGTTTGAATTTTGTCAAATGCTTTTCTGCATCTGTTGGGATGATCATATACATTTTCTTTATTCTGTTAGTGTTACGAATTGCATCACTTGATGTTCTAATGTTAAACCAACTTTGCATTCCTTGGATGAACTCCACTTGGTCATGGTGTATTTGTTTTGCTGGATTCAACTTTCTAATATTTTGCTAAAGATTTTTATGTCTGTCTTCATAAGAGTTATTGGTTGTTAATTTTCTTGTAATGTTATTTATCTAGTTTTGGTGGTAGGGGAAAAGGGTATTTTCTGAAAGTTTGTGTGGGGTTAGTACTATTTTATTCTTTAAATGTTTGGTGGAATTAATCTGGACCTAGAGTTTTCTTTGTGTGTCAGCTGATGTTGAAAATGGGATCTAAAAGCTGCTTGGAAATCCTGAAAGTGCAAGGGCGAGATTGCCTGGAGCATCACTGTGGGGTGGTCGGGATGGGCTGTTTAATGAGGAAATCTCAAACACCACTACCTTAAGTCTGTCCTCGGGTCTGGTCAGACTCCTCAGAGCAGGGAGAAAGGCTGGCCGTCTGCTTGTGGGAGCCCAGAGTGAGTGCATCCGTTACAGACACTCCGGGACACCCGGAGTGTGCAGATGACCCCAAGTTCACAAGGGGGTGCGGTTGAGGGCTGGGAGGAAGGGCTTGATTTCACTCTCCCCAGAGAAATCTCCCAGGTATATGCAGCAGAGGAAGGAATTTCGGGCTCTTACTCCTTATTAAACAGATCTTCCAACAATTCCTATTTTACACTCCTCTTGAGCCCCACCTCCAGAGTGGCCTGGCGTGGATAGTTCCTGAACCTTGTGAGGCTTCTGTGCTGTAGCCTGGGTTGGCTCTAGCCTTTCCCCACGGCCTCCTCAGCATTCAGGGCTGTTTCTAGTCTGAAAAACCAGCTACATTTCTCCATCTGATTTCCTGCTCCCACAGTTTTGTTGCTTTTGTCTCCCATTATTTCTGTCTTTGTAGGTTTGTGCTTTTAGAACCAACCTTCCTGTCACTGGAGTGTAGATTCAAGAAGATGCTAAAGTAGATGTGTGTATTTAATCTGCCATATTAACCCCTCCCCCAACACCCCCTTTTTATTTTCAATCCACTGCAATCTGGCTTGGGATCCCACTGTTCTACAAAAACTGCTCCTTCCAGGTCACTAATTAACTCCTTCTTGCCAAATACAATGGACCCCAGTCTACCCTTATCTTCCTGGACCTCTCAGTGCTACCACCAGGCCTTCCCCTGACAGGCTCTCCTTCCTGGGCTCCAGCGACCTCACAGCGTCTTGGCCTCTCTCCTGCCTCCTTGGCTGTATCTGCCCAGGTCTTTTGCTCCCTTAAATTTTGGCGACCTCCAGTACTCCATCTGGGACTGTCTTCTGTCTGCACCCCTCATTCTGCCTTGGAGAAATCACTCGGGCACCTGCCAGAGACACCCAAGTCCATTCCTCACCTGCCGCCCTCCCAAGCTCCAGGTGTGCAGAGCGACTGCCCACCCTCAGGCTGCTGATCTGGAGGGGAGTCTGGGCGGCTTCCCTGAGGCGGTCTCGCAGGATCTGAGCAGGCCGAGGGAGGAGGGCGGAGTATTCCCTGCACAGATAATGGAGCCACAATGCAGAGGCCACGCATGAGACAGAAGGGAGCCCATAAACTGTTAAGGACTCATGCTGCTCGGGGGCTGGGGTGGGAGGGTGTCCCCAAGTCTCTCTCATCAGCATGGTTGCCTGGGTGCTTGCAAGCTCCGTCCCTCCTCTCCCCACCCACTGCCATTGCCCTGGCTCCTTCAGAGTCTCCACACTCACCGCCTGCATTGCTGCGACATCGCCCTCGTAGGTGTGTGCCTTTTAAAGGGCTTGTGGTTGAATCTGTCTTCCCTTCCATCCAGCCAAATTGCAAATCTCGACAGTCTCTGCTCCCAGTCTAACAAGGCTCCCAGCCCCTTACGATCAAATCCACACCCCCACCGCCCAGACAAGCGCATTTCTGAGATAGCAGTGCCTGCCTCACCTCCAGCCCCGGTCCTACTTGCTGCCGGACTCCTTGTCGTCTTAGAAGAGACTCAAGGGCCTCAAGACTTCCAGGCCCTCACACACCATCCAGGCACTCCCGTGCTCACACCCTTCCTCTGTGGGGACAGCTACATTCTGAGGCACAAGAGGTTAGGACTTCAATATGTGAGTTTTGTGGAACACAACTCAGCCTGTAACGTGAATAAATGGACCAACGAAGGGAAGGGAAGTAGGGCTCACCTCAGCTCTGAGGGAAAACATGGCGGTCATAACCTAACTGTTTCCCAGAAACAAATTAAACCACTACAGATCAACTCAAATTCCTCCTCTCCCATCACTCCCCAACCCAGAACTTCCCAGAGGTGGCTGTGGTCGTCTACTTGGTGCAGAGCCATTCAGACCTTACCTCCTAGGTTGGAGGATTACCTCAGCTCCTATCTGTAAAGCCAAGTGCTCTTAAGGCTGATGCATTGGAAGGTCTGGAGGGACACGCACCACGTCCCACATGCTTACTTTCAGGGGTATGTTTGTGTCCCACAGTCTAAAGCGTGCTGTGAGACTGTTCTCCAACTTTTCTCTCCACACAAGCATATGTCTTAGAGAGCTCTGCACGCCAGGATGGATGCATATTATTCGTTGTTGATTAGGACTTTCTGTCAATGGTCATTTACTTGTTTCATATTTTACCACTGTTTAAAAACAGTATTGTAATGAATTTCCTTCTAGGAGCATTTCTCCAGGCTAGATACCAAGAAGTAAAATTTGTGAGTAGTAGTTAGTACATATGAATTTTAAGTTTCAATAGATAATATTAAATGTGCCTCAAAAGTGTATAAAAAAAGCCTATTTTTTCCACCCCCTTACCAACACATGTTATCCATATTCTTAATTTTTGTAAAAAAAAGTATGTTATTTGAAACCACAGTTCTCTAATTGCTAGTATCAACACATCTTCCATATGTATATTGTTTATTTGTGTTTCTTTTTTTTTTGTTTTTGTTTTTGTTTTTTAGAGACAGGGTCTTGCTCTGTCTCCCAGGCTGGATTTCAATGGCATCATCATAACTCACTGCAGCCTCCATCCAATTCCTGGGTTCAAGTGAACCTTGTGCCTCAGCCTCCCGAGGAGCTGGGACTACTGGTGCACGCCACCACACTCAGCTAATTTTTCTATTTTTTATAGCAATGAGGTCTCGCTATGTTGCTTAGGCTGGTCTCAAATTCCTGGCCTCAAGGGATCCTCCCACTTCAGCCTCCCAAAGTGCTGAGATTACAGGCATGAGCCACCACTCCCAGGCGTTTTGTGTTTCTTCTTATGAGAATCATCTATTTATAGCCTTCGCCTATTTTTCTACTGGGTTGTCCTTCCCTCCCCATCTGTCCCTCATATTTTAATATTATCTGGCAGTGTGGTTTATTGTAGAAAAGTTTTTAATGTGGATGTTGTCAAATGATCAATCTCCTTCTTCATGGCTTTGGCTTTTTGAGTTTAAGCAGACCTTCTCCATTTCCAGATCACAAGCATATTTTTCTAAATTTTCTACTAATACTACAATAAATTCTTCATATGTATCTTATTTCATTGTTCAGATAGTCTGGGTAAATCCTAGGCTCCTCCACTTACTAGCTGGTGACACCAGGTGGTGACTTGACCTGTTCCTCATTCTTCTTGTCTGTTGTAGTCACTTCTTGGTGCCACGGTAAGGATCAAATGAGATGACACAGGTGAAGGGCTTGGCACGGAGCCTGCCCCACATAGCACTCCATCAGCATTGCTCATAAAATGACTGCTATTAATTATTGTACCAATTAGTAATTGGCATACACATGAATAATTATAATTAAAATATAAGCAGTATTTAATAATAGAATTTGGTTATCATTGCTTTTACTTTTTCATGGTGTTTATTAGTCATTATAATTGCTGTCAATATTTTGGGTTGGGAGTCTAACTTTACTTATTTCCAAATTGGATAAAGGATTGCTCCAATAGATAACCTGAAAGATCTTCCAATTTCCCACACATGTCTGGTTAACTTTCAGACTCTATCCTGTTCCAATGATTTATTCGTCTAATCTGGAGTTGATGCCAACTTCTTAGGGATGCCAATTTCTTAGAGGTGTTGGAGGAAAAAAATAGTTGATACACTAAAAAGAATGTCTGGCACAGAGCATGTCTGGTACATGCTCAACAACATTTTTAATTGACAAATAAAATGTGTATATATTTATGGAGTACAACATGATGCTTTGGTATATGTATACATTGTGGAATGATTAAGTCAAGCTAATGAACTATAGTCACCATGTTGTACAATAGATCTCCTGAACTTATTCCTCCTGAAATTTTATATCCTTTGACCAACACCCTTTCAATCCCCATCCCTACCCTGCTCCCCTCACCCCCAACCCCGTCCCTGGTAACGAAGATTCTACTCTCTGCTTCTATGAGTTCAACTCTTTTAGATTCCACATATAAGTGAGATCATGCGGTATCTGTCGGTATTTGTCTTTCTGTGCCTGGGTTATTTCACTTAGCATAAAATTCTCCAGCTTCCTGTGTTCTTTATAATTTGTGCTCCATGCTTGGTATCTCTTTTATGTTACTTTTTCTAACTGGCCATTGCTGGGGCATGGGCCACCTTGTTATTTTCTGTGGGGTCACCCATATCTGGCCACCTTGAGCCTTGCTTGCATTTGCTCAAAGAGTCTGCCATTGATCCTCTTAGATTATCTAGGTGCACAGTTGTGTCCCCTGGAGTGAAGACTGCTTTCTTCCTTCCTGTCCCTCCTTTGCTTGCTGTGCTCTGTCAACCCCAAAGACAGAGTTGAATGGTGGACAGCAGGCCTGCATATCCTGTTCCCTTCTGCAATGGAAAAAGTGTTTCTGAGGTTTCACCATTGAGTCCTAGGTTTACTCTGGTAAGTACCATTTATCACATTAAGGAAGTTCCCTTCTACTCCTAGTTTGCCATGATATTTTATCAAGAATGGGTGTGACTTTTATCAGTTTTTAGGGGCCTCTCTTGGGAGCTATCCCAAGGTTTTGCTCTTCTAAGCTGATACTCTAGTAAATTACCTTAACAAGCTATTGTTGAAGCAGTCCCGGGGCCATTGTTCTGACATCCCTCTGCATACCCTGCCCCCACCATGTGATGATTTCTCCTACTCAGGGTGAAAGACAAAGAGAATAAACCAGGACCCATGAACTCGGGCAAGTTTCACCAAGATCTATGAGCCCCTTTCCTGGAAGGTAACTTCAGGGTACAGCATTGTGTATGTCTCCACAGTTTCCTTGCCTGATAAATCTTTGGACATTGTGCTTGCTTATTGTTTAGTGATCAGATACACATCTCAAGCCCTGAAGGAAGAAGGAGCCAAGCCAGGCTATGGCCCAGACCTGTAATTTCTTCTCTAAGGGATATGGCCAAGCACCAGAACACCACCATGCCCTCAGAGCCTGGGTGCGTATTGCAGCCAAATCCCTCAGTGCCCACCTCTGGTGAGCCTCCAGCTCTGCCATCCAGGACATCCTGGCTCAGGAGAAACTGCACCCTGGCAGAGAGATGGCCTCAGAAGGCTTTTAACTGGCTTCCATCTCTTGGTGTCTTGAAACTTCATCTCACAGTGATGAAAGGAATCAAAGAAAAACTTCACCCAGAAAAAAAAATAATTCTTAATTTCAGCAGGTTCCAACACAGTAACATTATAATGTTCTTTAGATGTGCCATAATTTATGAATATGTGGGAGTTTGGCTTTTGGATGCATACATGGAATTGACATACAGTGTTCTTTTCGTGTGTAGCCTGAACTTGGGGAGCTTTAAATAAAGCCTTGGGCACAAGCCTTGGAGATTTGAATCCACTTTCCCAGGGCTGGATACAAGAATCTACATTGTAAGAGCTTTTTAAAGGATTCTTATGGACAGCCAGGTTTGAGAACCACTGACTCAGAAGGTATGGGAAGGTCCTGGCCTCAGCCTCGTCATCACTGAGATCGAGGGGTTGCTGGAGATCTCAGAGATCACATGGGCACCATGGGCCTTACAGCAAGATCCTCTGGTGCCAGTTCTAGCCAAAGTGAAGCAAGACCCAGTGTGTCTGGGTGCACACTGCCAAGGCCAGCTCTCACTAGGAAATCAGGGGGACTCTGATTTCATAAACCTGTAGCTTCCACCCTGAGGGCCCTGGGGACTGGATCGGAGCATCCATCTGCAGTCCAAGCACCTATACACTCTGTAGTCCTATTTTTCACAACGTATAGATGTGTTCGTGATGCCTATGTTAAAAACATTGCTGTCTCAGAGCAGCTTTTTATAACCCTATATCTTTAGCAACAGTTACTATTAATATTAATATGCGTCTTGGGTAGGGGACCAATCTGTGAATTTTTTTTAAAAAATGTTAACACATGGAAAGGCTGGGAAGTCCTGGG
Source organism: Eulemur rufifrons (assembly GCF_041146395.1). Classification (NCBI taxonomy): domain Eukaryota; kingdom Metazoa; phylum Chordata; class Mammalia; order Primates; family Lemuridae; genus Eulemur; species Eulemur rufifrons. The sequence goes on along the minus strand of NC_091001.1, from coordinate 44,022,689 downwards.
GAGGGCCTCCCTGGAGCTTGCAGGGCCCCAGGGCTCACAGGTTAATGAGCAGCTGGCCGCCCTGGTCACTAGGCAGGCTCACCACTCCCCTGCCCACCCCCACCCCCAACTCGGGTGGCCAGCTGGCCCGGGTGCGCTCCAGGACTGAGTCATCCCAGTCTGTGCCAGTGAGGGCTCCATCAGAGACGAGGGTTCAGGGACAGAGTGAGCCTTATGACCGTGGAACTGCCTGGGGTGAGGGCACCATGGCTGCCATCCTAGTGAACCCCTATCCTGCTCCGACACTTCAGGCTGACTCTTAGATTCTTGTTAATGGCCTCAAAGGCTTCTGTAAGGCCCACAAAGACACACGAACGAGACCTCAGTGTCTGCCCAACCTCATGGCAACTCATGGCAACCTCACCACCCTTCCCTAGGTGTGGGCAGGGGCTGTGGATCTGGGGTGATCTGGTGAGTGTCTGATTCATAGACCCAAATAAAAATAAAAAAGCATTGGCCAGGCGGGGTGGCTCATGCCTGTAATCCTATCACTCTGGGAGGCCAAGGCGGGAGGATCGCTCAAGGTGAGGAGTTCAAGACCAGCCTGAGCAAGAGTGAGACCCCGTCTCTACTAAAAAAAATAGAAAGAAATGATCTGGCCAACTAAAAATATATATAGAAAAAATTAGCCGGGCATGGTGACACATGCCTGTAGTCCCAGCTACTCGGGAGGCTGAGGCAGGAGGATCGTTTGAGCCCAGGAGTCTGAGGTTGCTGTGAGCTAGGCTGATGCCACGGCACTCTAGCCTGGGGAATAGAGTGAGACGCTGCTGTCTCAAAAAAAAAAAAAAAAAAAAAAAAGGCACTGAAAGTCCCTCATGGCTCCCTGCTGAGAGGAGAGCAGACTTTGTTCCCACAAGTCCCAGGGGCAGAGGAAGCCCTGACAGTGCTGCCGTCCTGCGAGCACACAGGACCCGAGGTGCGCATGAGTAAAGGACTGTGTTCTCCTGAACTCTCTCGAATCCCCTGTTCTCAGCAGCATGTTCTCCAAGCCCCATCCACCCCTGCTGGGAAATTCCATTTGGTCTAAACAGGTACGTGCAGTTTCTGAGAAGTAATCACTACCTTCACTTCACTTCACTTCAGAGGTCTTTTGGCTCCTTTCATGCCAACCAACATCCTGTTTTGCTACAACGTACATGACAGACGCTTCGAACTCTGTTCGTTTCCATTCTCAGAAGTTCTGCCATTTGTTTTCTAACTGCCTCCACCTCCAAGCCCTGCAAAGCCCCGTCCCTGCTCCAGTGCTTTGAAGCGGTTCCTTGGGAAGCTGCCGTGCAGCGGTCATAACAAGCGATTCCTCAGATCGTGTTCATTTCAACAGAAGGAAGGGAGGGCCCGGATGGAACCGGTTCCGAAGCAGTTGCTCGCTCTGCTGGAGGCTGCCAGGACGGCGTTGGGTGGGACGGAGACCCTACCCAACCCTGGGAACAGACAGGGAGGGCCAGTGCAGGCCTGGCCACAGCCCAGGGTCCCAGAGGCAGGGATATGGCTCTCAGGGCAGGTGGGTGAGGACAGCTAGGGGTCAGAGGGGAAGCCTTGCTGCCCAGCAGCTCAGGCTGGGCTGAGAAGGGCAGTGCCACAGAAGCCCTGGACGGGGCAGGACAGCATTTGGCATTCAGGAGACCACAGAGGGCGAGGGATCTAGGGGAACCCCCATAGGCCTGGGGTCAGCACAATTTCTGAAGCATTTGTTAGATAAAGATCTTAGCCTGGGCCGGGCGCGGTGGCTCACGCCTGTAATCCTAGCACTCTGGGAGGCCGAGGTGGGCGGATCGTTTGAGCTCAGGAGTTCGAGACCAGCCTGAGCAAGAGCGAGACCCCATCTCTACTAAAAATAGAAAGAAATTATATGGACAGCTAAAAATATATATAGAAAAAAATTAGCCGGGCATGGTGGTGCATGCCTTTAGTCCCAGCTACTCGGGAGGCTGAGACAAGAGGATCGCTTGAGCCCAGGAGTTTGAGGTTGCTGTGAGCTAGGCTAACGCCACGGCACTCACTCTAGCCTGGGCAACAGAGTGAGACTCTGTCTCAAAAAAAAAAAATTAAAAAAAAAAAAAAAAAAAAAGATCTTAGCCTGATTGTCAGTTATATCTGCAATGTTCTTACATAGCCTCCTGGTTTATGTCTACTGGACATGAATTGAGCTGCTCTCCAGGGATAAGACAAAAATAACACAGCCCTGCTGTGTGGGCACCCCACGGATCCCCCTGGGGGAAAAAGGGCAGCTTTCTTTCCAAGGAATCTCCATTGCCAAAGATGAACCTTAAGCTGAGGGCTTAGAGCGGCCTGCTCAGGCAGATACGTGCTGTGGGTGTCCTGTGGGTGTGAGCTCGCTTACTCGCCCCCTTCGGAAAGCACGTGGTTCAGGCGGGGCCGTCTAGACCCTCACAGAGCACTCCTTGATCCCGCAGCAGCCGAGACTTTCCGGGAGGGTGGAAAGGACCCAGGGCTCCTTCCTGCGCGCGGAGCCTAGCTGGCTGCCCAGGTCCCCCGAGCGGGCGCCACCTGCGGCCCAAACACAAGCGCGCCTCGCCCCGCCCCCCCCGCACCCCCCCCCCCCCCCCCCCCCCCCCGGCTTCCCGGACCCCCGGGCTGGAGCAGAAAGGTTTTCCCTGGCCCAGGAGCGGAGGACTGCCATCCTCGCCGGGCGTCCCCGCCTGCGGCAGCGCCCGCCCTCAGTCGCTCGCCGCCGGACACGAACTGGCGGCTTCGCGCGGCTCCAGGACTGCAGCGCAAGGGGTCGGGCGGGACCAGGTGGGGCCCATCCCGCCCACGCCACGCGTGCCTGCGCAGCTGCCCGCGTCCCCTTCCTCGGTTCCCCACAAGCCCCCGCAGTCGCGATGTGTCCCAAGATGGCTCGGGCCCTGCCTGGCTCCCACAGCCAGTTTTGGCTCTGAACTAGCCTTGCTCCCCCTGACGGCACACATACAACTCCTACTCGTTCCTTAAGACCCTACGCAAAGATCCCTTCACTTCTTAGGGCTCCCCAAGCTTTCTTTCCAAAGGTTTTCGAAACTCGGCGGCCTCCCCTTGACTCTCAGAGCTGGGCTTCTCCCCTCCATCCGCAAAAGGGTTCCTGGATAAAGGAACTTATCTAGCTTTATTGGGGAAGCCTGGCATTAGCAGCTTGGCAGCGGAGCCAGCCTGCGTGGGTGCCAACCCGAGCGTCACCTTTTTCTAGCTTTACTATCTTGAGCAAGTTATTTAATCTGGGAATCTCAGAGCTCAAGGGCTATTAGTTCGGATAGGTGAGTGTATTACAACTCTGTCAAGCACTTGTTAAATGCTCAGTGAATGTCAGCTATTACCATGCTTTTTTTTTTTTTTTTTTTTAAGACAGTGTCTCGCTTTGTTGCCCAGGCTAGAGTGAGTGCCGTGGCGTCAGCCTAGCTCACAGCAACCTCAAACTCCTGGGCTTAAGTGATCCTCCTGCCTCAGCCTCCCAGGTAGCTGGGACTACAGGCATGTGCCACCATGCCCGGCTAATTTTTTAAATATATATATATATTTTAGTTGGCCAGATAATTTCTTTCTATTTTTAGTAGAGACAGGGGTCTCACTCTTGCTCAGGCTGGTCTTGAACTCCAGACCTCGAGCGATCCACCCGCCTCGGCCTCCCAGAGTGCTAGGATTACAGGCGTGAGCCACCACACCCGGCCTTACCATGCTTATTGTAAAAAAAAAAAAAAATCAAAGTTACAAGACATAAATATACACCAAACAATATTCTTGTATGAATAAGGATCTCAGTGAACATCAAAGTAAGGAGCAAGTCGCTGAGGATCCGGAGTCACTGAGTTAGCGCTAAGAAAAAGGCAGAGGTGCCTCTGCCTGGCACAGGCTGTGGAGTTGTGATAGCCCCTGTCATCGCTGTGCAGCATAAAGACACCTAATCACTCATGCCCAGTGCCGTGTGTTCGGTTCTCATTCCTGGCCAATTTTTGCCTTTTTCTGAAAAGATGAGCCTCTTAGAAGAGGCAGCACTGGGCTGATGAGAGACGCTGTCTCCACCTTACAAGGCACACAGGTCCAAGAAGAGCCCCCAACTCAGAAGGCTCCACTCCCTGGACTGCCATATGTCTCTTGCAGCCCACCAGCCACTGCTCTCTCCTCTGTGTACCTGCCTCTCACCCAGCAGCACGCTCTCAGCCTGTGCTACACGGGTGGACAGTGTGGATTTTATGGGTAACACTCAAGGGATGGAGAGCTCATTACACACTTTCAGATAGCTGAGACTGGAGGCTTGAGGTGGTGGATAGAGAAGTTAAACAAGTTGATGGATTTTCAAGCTCTAGTCCCCACATGCCATGTGCTTCCTGCAGCTGCCCCACAACCCTGACTGACTTACACTTTAGGCTTCCTATAAACTTCAGTTCATAATGCAGTGATCTGCAGCTGAAAGATGATTGAAAACCCCTCAGGAGAAGAAGAGAAGTGAATGTGATTCTTTCAAGATAGTCTTTGTAGTGCTAATCTGGAAGCTTAACTTGAATCATGTTGCTAGTAGGTCCTTACAGCCCCTGAAGATCGCACTTCTAGCATTTCAAACAGGAATGATTTCCCGGTGTAGCAGGCAAGCATTTCTAACTGCAAACTATCTCACTGAGAGGAGAGAGAGGTTTCTACCAGAATCATCAGTTTCTACATTGTAGCATTCAATAAACAAACAGGGACTACTGTATTAGGGGAGCTCTCCCTGCCCCCTGGTGGTTGTAATTGTAACTCTTAAAAAGTTTTCACGAGATTTCAATAACAAACTGCACACTTAAAAAGTGTACTCTTCTTCGCTAAGTCTTGACGTGTCTATACACTGTGAAACCATCACCACAAACAATATAATGAACATATCTATCACCCTAAAAGTTGCTTCATGCCCCTTTGTAATCTCTCCCTCAAACCCATCTTACCCCCACCCATCCCCAGGCAACCACTGATCTGCTTTCTGTTACTATAGTTTGTACTTTCAAGAATTTTATATAAATGAAATCATACAGTGTGTGCTCATTTTTTTGGTCTGGCTTCTTTCACTCAACGTAATTATTTTAAAGTTCAGCCACGTTGTGATTCAGTAGTTCATTCCTTTATGTATTTATCTGTTATTTATTTTTCGCTGAGTAACAATCCATTGTATGAATATACCACAATTTGTCTATCCATTCACCTGTTGATATACATTTGTATTGTTCTCAGTTTTTGCTATTACAAATACAGCCTCTATGAACATTTATATACAAGTCGTGGTATAGGGCAGATGCTTTTGTTTCCCTTGGATCCATACCTAGGAAGGGAAAGACCAGATTATATGGTAAGTGTATCTTTAACATTTTAAGAAACTGCCAAAGTATTTTCCAAAGTGGCTGTACCATTTTACATTCCCACTAGCAATCTATGGGTTTTGGTTGTTCCATATCTTCATCAGCATTTGTTATTAGGATTTTTAATTTTAGACATTTTAATAGGTGTGTAGTGGTATCTCTTAGTGGTTTTAATTGCATTTCCCTAATGATTGATAAGCATCTTCTCACGTGCTTCTATGCCATCTCTACATCTTCTTTGGGGAAGTGTCCAAATCTTTTTCCCATTTTTATTGGGTTGTTTATTTTCTAATTACAAGTTTTGAGAATTCTGCATGTATTCTGAATACAAGTCCTTTATTAGATACATGTTTTGCAGATATTTTCTCCAGTGTGTGACTTATCTAGTTTCTGGAAAAGACTTTTTCACACACTTAACAGTCTTTTGAAAAGAAGAAATTCTTAATTTTGATAAAGTCCAATTTATCAACATTTTATGGATTGTGCCTTTGATATTGTAGCTATGAAATCTTTGCCTAACCAAAGATCACAAAGATCACTTCTGTTTTCTTTTAGAAATTTAGTTTTGCGTTTTATATGTAGGCCTAGAAGACATCATCAGTTAGTATTTGTATATGGTGTGACAAATGGTTCAAAGCTCATTTCTGCATGTGGATATCCATCTATTCCAGCACCATTTCTTCTATCTTGTCTTCATTGAATTTCCTTTGCATCTTTGTTGAAACTGAGTTGACCATATCCTTCCCTTTCATTGATCTGTGTCTTTCTATCTTGCTGCCAGCACCACCAGGTCAGTCACTGTAGCTTTAAAGTCTGTTCAGAGCAAAACAGTTTTTAACTCCCTTTTGCTCTTTATCATGGTTACTTAGAAGTATGTCATTTTGTTTCCAAATATTTGGATTTTCCAGATGCTATTGATTTCTAATTTAAACCCATGATGATCAGGAAATATACTCTATATGACTTGAATCCTTTTAAATTTTTCGAGACTTGTTTTATGGCCCAAAAACACAGCCCATCTTGGCAAATGTCCTGTATGCCCTTGAAAACAATATTTATTTTGCTGTCAGTGGTGGAGTGTTCTATAAAAGTCAATGAGGTCAAGTCAGTTGATACTATTTTTTGTGGCTTCTATATTCTTAACAATTTTCTGTTAATTTGCACCAATTATTGAGAGAGGTGTTAAAAATCTCTATTAATTGTGGCTCTATTTTTCATTGCATTCCTGTAAGATTTTGCTTCATATATTTGAAGCTCTATTTTTAGATACCTAAATGTTTAGGACTGCTATGCTGTCTCAATAAATTAACCCTTTATTATTGTAAAATGGCCCTTCATCCCTAGTAATATTCCTTGCTCTGAAACCTACATTGCCTAAAATTAACATGCCATCAGCTTTCTATAGATGGTTAGCATGTTTTTTTTTCTATCCTCTTACTTTTAACCTACTAGTCTTTATATCTAAAGTTGGTTTCTTGTAGGCAGCATATGGTTGGGTTTTTCTTTTTGAAAAATGAAATCTGGCGATCTCTACCATTTAAGTGATTTGTTTAGACTTCTGGTTTCTGGCCCAGTGTGTAAGGAGCTTGGAGGTCATCCCACCAAGTAAAAAGTTAAGCTGAAAAACCAACTCTTCTTAGATCCATCAAAGAAGTAAGGTCACAGGGCAAACTGCTGCCCCCCAAATTGACAGACAGGCTAAATACAGAGAATCACAATTTATCAGAGCAGAAACCTGCTGAGGCAAAAACTGATAAAACTTCAAGGAGAAATAAATGAATCCACTATTGTAGTTGGAGACATCAACACTCCTCTCAGAGATGGATATATGCAGCACTTCGGAAGAAAATCAGTAAGGACACAGTTGAAAGCAACAGTACCATTAATCAGCTGGGTATAATAGACACATTTAAACCATTTATACTTGAGGTGATTATGAATATGGTTGGGTTTAAATACCATCTTGTGTCTTGTTTTCTATTTGGCCCATCTATTCATTGTTCCCCTTTTCCTCTTTTTCTGCCTTATTTTGGACTGAGTTCTTTTTAAGATTGCATTTTATCCCCATTGGCTCAATAATTACAACTCTTCCGTTACTTTCCTTTACAGTGGGTTTTTAGTGCACAACTTTAACTTAACCAATCTACCTTCAAATAATACTATATTACTTCATATATATATAAGAACCATATAACAGCAAGTTTCCATTTCTCCTCTCCCGGACTTTATGCTATTGTTATCACGTATTTTACTTCTGTGTTAAAAACCACACAATACATTGTTAGTATTTTTGCTTTAAATCATCAATTATGTTTTAGAGATATTTAAGTAAGAAAAAAGGATATATGCAGTCCTTTATGCATGTAATGGTAACCTACCCACTTACCATTTCCAGTGTTCATCTTTGTGTGTAGATCCAGGTTTGCATCTGTTAACAGCTTTCCTCTGCTTGAAGAACTTCCTGTAACAATTCTCATAGAGGTCTGCTGATTAATTCTTTCAGATTTTGTTATGTCTAGAAAACCCCTCCTTTTGGCTTCACTTTGGAAACATTTTCATTAGGAAAAGAATTCTAGGTTGGCAATTTCTTTCTTTCAGTACTTTAAAGACATTGGTCCCCTTTTTGCTTGCACTGTTTCTAACAAGAAAGTTGTTGTCATCTTTATCTTTGCTCCGCTATACCCAGTTTGTCTTTTTCTCTTGCTTTTAAGATTTCTTCTTTATCACTGGTTTCAAGAAATTTGATTGATATAGTTCATTGTACTTTTTGAGTCTGTGAGTTTATAGTTGTCAATTTGGCAAAGAATTCAGCCATTATTTCTTCAAATATTTTGTTATACCTCCCTCAACTAGAGACTGTAATTATACTCGTATTTGGCTCTTGACGTTGTCCCATAGTTCTCTAAGGCCCAATTCCTCCCCCACCTCCTTTCTTCAGTCTTTTCCTCTGTTTATTATTTTTTTACTGCTGTCTTCAAGTTCACTCATCTCTTCTTCAGCAATGTCCAATGTGCTGTTAACCCCAGCCAGTGTGTTTTTCATCTCAGATATTATAGTTTTCATCTCTAGAAGTTCAATTTGCCTGTTTTATATCTTTCTTGCCTCTACTTAACATGTAACTTTTCTCTCTAGCTTTTTGAACATATAGAATACAGTCACAATATCTGTTTTAATGTCCTGATTCTTTCATTGCACCATTTCTGGGTCAGTTTTGATCAATTTTTCCATTCATTGTGAGCTTTATTTTCATGCTTCTTTGCATGTCTAGTGATTTATTAGATGCCAGGTATTGTGAATTTTACCTTATTGGGTATTAGTTATTTTTTGTATTTCTATATTCTAGGGCTTTGTTTTGGAACACAGTTAAGTTTTTTGGAAACAGTTGTGTTCCATTTTGGTCTTTTTATGCTTTGGGAGGTGGGACCAGAGAGAGATTTATTACAGAATTAATTTTTCCACTACTGAGGCAAAAATTCTTATTAGTACTCTTCCAATGACACTTGGATTACAAAGTTTTCCACAGTGGCTGTTGAAAACAAGCACTATTTTCAGCTCCACACCTGTTCCCTCTAATCATTTTGGGTGGGTCTTTCTTTGGTCTTGAGTAGTTTCCTCACAGGAATGCACTGTTTAGTGTGAAACTGAATATTTGATGGAAACCCTCTGTAGATCTGTTCTCTCGTTGTGCAGCTCTCTCCTCTGAGGCATTCTCTCCTGTGAACTCTAGCCACCTTGACTGCCCTCAATTCCCAACTCTACCACCTCAACTCAAGGAGGCCACCAGGTCCTGAAGCCATGGACTTTCTCCATAGATAAGTAGGCAAAATTTTGTTTCCCATCTTTAAAGGATAATTGTCCTCTGTTGCCTAAAGTTCAATGTCTTGATATGTTAGATAAATTTATGGACAGAGGGTTAACTAGCAAGACAAAAAACCTTTAGACAATAACTGCCTTGCTGGAGCCAAATATCACCAGAAAAAAAAAAATGCAGCCCCACCGTCATCTGCTGACATCACGGGCTTAGAATCTTCACCATCATCTAGCCTAATATGGCCTTCTCCCTATCGTGGTGTCACTGGGGGTGTCCTGTTATTTCTAGACAGAGTGGTATCAGCAAAGGTCTAGAGGAGAGCCACAGTAGGGGACCTGGCCTTCTACCTGCACGTGGCAGTAATGAGGCAGCGCGCCCCTTCCACCACCACTGCAGTCAAAGGCCTAAAAGAGATTTACATAATGCCTAGAGTTTCATAACATGATAATGAAGCTGTCCAGGATGCAGCCAAAATCACTCATCATACCTATCATACCTAAAACAAAGAAATTTTAAACTTGAATGAGATAAATCAATCAAAGGGTGTCAACACTAAGATGACACAAATGTTGAAACTTTATGACAAGGATTTTAAAGCAGCCATCATAAAAATGCTTCAGCAAGCAATTACATACATACTCTTGAAACATAAAAAAATATAAAATCTCAGCAAACAAACAGAAAACCTCACCAAAGAAACAGAAGGTCTAAAGAACAATCAAATAGAAATTTTAGAACTGAAATATACAAATAGTCAAAATAAAAATACTGCATGGATGGCTTACAAGTAGAATGGAGAAGAAAGAGGAAATAATCAGTGAACCTAAAGATAAAACAATAGAAATTATCCAAACTGAACAACAGAGAGAAAACAGACTAGAGAAAACAGAGCCTCAGGGACTTGTGGGACTATAATATAAAAGATTTAACATTTGTGTCATCAGTGTTCCAGAAGGAGAATGTGGGTGGAGCTGAAAAGCTATTCAAAGAAATAAGAAAATAATAATGTATTTCACGGAATGGGAGAAAACTTTTACAAATCATGTATCTGATAGGGGGCTTGTATCTAGAACATATAAACAACTACCTCAATACAAATAACCCAATTTTTAAAATGTGCAAAGAATCTGAGTAGACATTTTTCCAGAAAACATATACAAATGGCCAATAAGCGCATGAAAAGATGTTTAACATCATTAGCCAGTAGGGAAATGCTAGTCAAAACCACAATGAAGTACTACTTCATACTTTCATACCCACTAGGATGGCTATAATCAAAAGACAGAACAAGTACTGGCAAGCACGTGGAGAAACCTTGTGCACTACTAATGGGAATGTAAAATGGTGCAGCCACTGTGGAAAATGGTTTGGCAGTTCCTCAGTGTAGTCAAGTTACTTAACTGCTCTGTAAAATGAAGTTAATAATGTTCATTTTGGATGAATGAGTAAATACGTATTAGCTATAATTATTATAGCAATTATTATTATGCATGTTATTTTTGACTGGGTCAGACTATTAGCTGTACTTTTGCTAGTTTAAATGAATATTTAAAGTAGTCTTGAACTGAGATATGTATGTAAAGTTCTTATCATATTGACTGGCATATACCATGTGCGCAATAAATGAAAGCTATAATTATTTATTTGTAAACAGAGGAGATAAGGTTTTATACCCCACCCCCACCCTCCCAAAAAAGGGCAACATCCCAAGGTGTGAGGGGTTGAGTCTCTCTCCTAGGTGCTGAAGCGCACCAGGGACTGGCTGTACAAAGCCAGAGAGGTTACGTGGCGGCTCTCTTTAAACCTGCCCACACAGAGTGCTTCATGCCCTGTGCAGCCTTCACTTCTTCCCAGTCCAGTTTGACGTCTGGAACCTCATCCTCCGGCTCTGGATCCTTTCTCAAGGCTCCCTGGGGGGAGGCAACCACAATGGGCAGAGGACCACATTCCTCCCGGAATTCTACAACATGGAGACCCTTCTTATCAGCCAGCTGTTGATGGGTTTCCTGGGCAAGATCAAATTGAGAAGAACAGGTTAGGTCTATGAAGTACATCTGAACTTAAAGAGCAGGAACTTCTATAAGCCAGAGGGAAGTCATGTAAAAACATGTACAGCAGCGTGAGGGAACTGAAATACCATTTCAGTTGATCCTGGGTAATGTGTTTTATGGCTAAACTACGGTGACCTGTCATTGGTGGAGCCATCTCAGCCCATCTCCCCACCCCAAACTGGGATGGAGGGAAGGGCCCTGGCCTCTTGCTTTCCAAACCCTCCTAATTACTTGCCAAACTATGCCAAAAATTGAACTAGAATCTCATCAAGCCCTTAGATCTAACTGCCAATTCACAGGAAATACAGGGGATAGAAGACATTAAGGACCCCACAGGTTTTAAGTTAGGACCAGACTGGGAAACAATGTAAGATAAACAAACTGGTTTCTTAAACAAAAAAATCACAAGAAAACAAAAAAAGAAAGAGGGGAACCTACAGATTAAGAGACTTAAAAGACACAAAAACTTACAATGTATTGACCTTTTTTGCAACCTGATTCAAATTGTGTAAAAAAATAATTTTTAAAAAATCTGACAGATACATTTGTATGAACACTGGATATCTGATAATATGAGTTACTAATTTTTTAGTTATGATAATAGTATTATAGGGTATTTTTTAGTCCTTATCTTTTAGAACTACATACTGAAAGATTTATGGATGAAACAAATAAAGTCTGAGATTTGGTTTAAAACAACTGGGGCTGGGTGGGGGTGATACTGACAAGACTGGTCATGAGCTAGGGAGAGGGCTGTGGGGATTGATGATAGAGGGTGGCCATGGAGGTCTACAAACAGGCAAATAAATTTAGTAGATGGTTTATTTATAGTGTATTAAAATACCTGGAATGTCCAACCCCATGATCCCAGACTTCATGGCTGCCTTGTACTATTGTAATTCTATATATGTTTGGAATTAGAAAAGAGATGAGCTGTTTCATAAACAAAGAAAATAATTTAAATAGGTTTATCTTATAATCAAAGCTGTGTCACTTAAATTGGTGATTTTTTTTCTTTTTGAGTGGCACACTAAATAATGTATTCTTTTCATAATAAAACATGGGCTGTAATTACTGGCTTATTAAAATACTGAATTTTGAAACTTAAAAAAATCCATGAAGTACTTTTTTAAAAGGTAATTTTCATTAACTAACTCTTCAGTGGATTTGACTAACCTGATGCAGCCAGAGATAGCAAAGAATGCCCGAGTCCTCGGGTGGCCCCGGGAGAGCATCTCCAGCAGGCCCCATGGCATCGTGGTGTCAATGCACACAACGAAATACAAACTAGAACTTCTGTTGCAGACCCTGGGGAAGGGTTACCTGCTGGGAGAGCCCACGGAAGAGGCCCTTGGTGAGGTTGACCATGTTGACGGACCCAGAGACCTTGGCATACATGTCTTTGATGCCAATGAGCCGGCAGATGGTGATGATGGCCCTGTGGCAGTGGAGGCCATAACCTAGAAAAGGGGGAAAACCAAGTGAAACAAGCCTGCTGCAGCCACCCTGCCGGCTTTCCCATGGCTTTGGCATGGGTTTGGGGGAACTGGTTGGCTTCTGGCTTCACCACTTCCCAGTCGGGTGACCCTTGACAACTTAACTTCCATGATGACACTTATTTAAATGGGATGCTATAAGGGATTAAAGAGATTTATATGTATATAAATCTCTTAAACGCAGTGGAGGAAAAAACCCAGGGCTGCTATGAAGATTAACAGAGATGCCTGAAAATTCTTGGCACCCCCACACCCTTGTTAACTAGGGCCAAGGGACACATCTGTTTTCACCCTCCTTGGAGCAGAGGGTCCACTCCCTCCTCCTGGGAAAACTCTTCTCTGGCTTTGGTCCTGGATTTCCCTCTGGCTACTGGCCCGTCCATCTCTCTCCTTGCTGGCCTCTAAATCTTGGATGGTGTCCCCTTCAGCCACTTGCCCTACTCTTGTCCACCTGTAATCCATTCTCCAGAAGAGTTTTAAAAACATAAACCAAACACATCGCTCCCCATTTAAAGCCCTTCATTTCCCACTGTTCTCTGAATTAAAATAAAATAAATAATAAACACCTCCACACCCTACAAAGCCCCTCATGCCTGAACCCTGCCCTCATCTGGAGATGCACCCTCCTCGCGTTGGCTTTCCCACCTCAAGGACTTTGCATGTGGGGTTTCCCTCAGCTTGGAATGTTCTCCCAGCTCTGTCCCCTTGTCTCCTTCTCATCTTCAGAGTCCTTCTTTGACCACACTATTCAAGGTGGCATTGTCCCTTCCACCTCCTCCCCGACTCTAATGCAGCCTCCTGATTATGGCACTCGGGCAATCGATGAAACCTGTTTATTCTATGTTTCCCCTCAGTAGAATATGGGCTCCATGAAAGGCAGGATACTGTTTGTTCACTACTATGTTCCCAGAACCTAGATCAGTACCTGGCAAATGCTAGTGGGCACGAGGGAGAGTTAAAGGCCCCTAGTTTACATTCTAACATTTTTATTTGCCAGACATGAAATTCCACACACACCTCTTCTGCTTTAAGGCAGAAGATCTACTCAATAAGGTGGACATTACTGGCTTTCTAGCTTCTGATTTCTCATGGTAAAGAACTATCCCTTCTACCTGAAAGAACCAATTAACTGTAGACTCCATAACTATGCCAGATCATGCAAGAAGCACAGACTTGAGAGGGTAGCTAACAACAGGTAACAATGGGGTTCTTTGCTTTTCTGTGTGGACTTATCCACACATAGAACTTGTGTTCATGTGTGAACATAAAGCATCCACGTATAGATGTGTCCAGATGCATATACACCTAGACAGGTACACACGAAAGGGGGTGGAAGGCAGATTTTGGAAGGACCTGGGGGGTAGACTCTAGTGTGCCAATGCTCACTGGATGACCCTCGGCAAGACTCTCTCCCTACAGTACCTACTTAGTAGTGCTGTTGGTGAGCACCAGGGGAAGGTGCATATAAGACACAGCACTTGGACCACAGGAAACACTCCATGAATGGCAGTCATTGTTTTGCACATACATAAAAATCTATATACTAGCAGTCACAGTTCTATGGTAATTATTAATATTTAACAGTACTTTGCTTGTGAACACTTCCAGGCAGAGAATATGTCAAAAAACACTTGTCTGATAAAAGTTAAATTAACGTGTGTATATTTTGGGGGGAAACCCTTTGCAGCAGTGTCTATGGAACTGACTACTAGCCTGCAGCCCAAGTAGAAGTGTGCCACGGTTAAATGAGTTTGGGAACGTTGCATTCTCTATTTCCCTTGGGAGATTCATATTGCATAGCAGTAAATTAAAGACCACAACATTCATAAAGATGCACTTTTTTTTTGCCTTTCCCTAATCCAGTTCTGCCACTTGGCATCCTTTCTGGAGTAACACCTATTACTACCTCCTATGCATTACTATCATAGAAAGAGTAATACATAGGAACATAGTTTAAGAAATGCCTATTTGTACATGTATTTAGGAAATAGCTATAGAGTATCACACTGTTTTAACTTCAAAATCAGAGTATTTAACTCCAATACACAGGTAATGGTCTAGACTACACAGAAGCCTGAAAAATGCAGCTTTGATTGGAAGACAGGGAAGATTTAAAAAAAAAAAGGTAACTTCTGAAATTAAATTAAAATTATAGCAGTCATTCAAAAATCATTCAGATATCAATGTGTCTAAACCAACACTATCCAATGTAAATATGCAAGCCACGAATGGAAACCATACATGTAATTTTAAATGTTCTCATAGATGCATTTTTACAAGTTGGAAAAAAGTTAATTTTAGTAATATATTTTATTAAGCCAGTATGTCCAAACATTATCATTTCAAAATATAATCAGTACAATAATATTTTTGAGACAGTTTACATTCTTTTTGTTTTCGTGCTAAGTCTTTGAAATCTGGTGTGTATCTGACACTTGGAGCAGATCTCAATACCCACATTTTAAGTGCTCCATAGCTAGGCTGGCTAGTAGCTACCACATGGGACAGCACAGGTCTAAACCTTGATGTCCAAGTGTTCAACTCTTTTTCAAATGACAAAATACGTGTTTTTTTATCAGGCATATGAATGATTAGTTATGGCTTTAAAGCAGAAGGTATGTTCTGGTGCATTAACACAATTAGTACTGCATTTGATTTCTTTTTCTTATTTCCAAGCCATAGGTCTTGCAGAGTGGCATGAGTATTTTGATACAAAATTTTAAATATAATGTTTTGTCTCTTATGACCCAAAGGTTTTGAGATTTATTTACCTAGAGTCATAGAAAACCATTTTTTACTGTAGAACTATAGGCAAAATGCAAATTAGAATGTTTAAGAATCCTACACCCAGAGTCCACCAGGCATGACTGCCATAGCCTACGACCCTGAACCCGCCTTCCTGCCTGCTTGTCCACGAGACAGGAAGGGCCACCACTGCATCCCTAGTGCTTAGCATAGCATCTGGCTCACAGAAGATAGTCCCTCGATACTTGATAACAAGTAATAAATGACTAGAACTAAATAAGCTATAAGAATAGAAACATTTAACAGCATCAGTGAATTTTGTAGAAGGATCTAATGTTCTTACTCATACAAACCCTATTACTCACTCAATTGCTATTTCCTATTCACAATGTATTCTCTGCACCTAAAATTACTCCTAGAACATGCCTGTGCTCCCAGGAACCTGTGTGGCTTGATTATTTCTTTATTTCCCCAGGAGCCTCATCCTTCTTAAGTCTAACTGAGGCCTTTCCATTTTGGTGCTTTCAAGATGAGTTCAAATAAAGATGGGCAAAAATAGATGAGAGAATGGAATTGTTATAATTTCTCTGCTTTATCCTCTACAAATTTTAAGAGTATTTTAGTTACCTCTGGGTTGTTTCTTCATCTTGATAAATGTCCTTTTATATCTTAAAGAAATATCATGGAATACTGGAGGGTAAAAACATAAACACAAGAATTAGATGTGTGGCTTTAATGTGACCTTGCAAATATCACAAAGCCACCCATACTACCCTAAACAGGCAGCATACGTTGACCAAGAATGAATGACAAACTCTGATTTCAATCATTTTACTAACCTTCTCAGGAGATTAGGTTTGTTTTCATATTTTATATATTTGTAAGAATGTAGTAACACACAGAAACATAAAAATACTCATGGAGATATATTGCCACACATATTTTAAGTAGTGTAATACTGCAAATTTTAAAAGAAAGATTAATACTCACTCGTATGGTCTTCATATCGTTCTATGTAATGCAAATAGTGAATTGCTTTATTCTTTGCCTAAAAGAAAGAAAAATATTTCTCTCAAATTTATTATTGAAATTTACATTTTCTCAAGGATTTCAAAAATACTTTTTATAAAATGATTTATTATAAAAAATTTCATTTATGCAAAAATTTTAGTATATGCTTCTAAAAAATAAGGACTTATTAAAAAAAACCCACAACCACAACAACACTATCACATCTAAAAAGAGATTAACAATAATTTCTTACTATCGTCAAACATTCTATCAGTGTTCAAACTTCTACAGCTGTCTGATAATTTTGGTAAGCAATCATAAATCTGATAAAAATGATGAAGAACACAAGTACTTCTGAAACTGCTTTTTATGATATAAGTAACCTTTGACAACAGAACTCAGGGGAAGATTCTGGAACAAATTATTATTGTTTTATGGTTCCCACAGTGTCTAACACAAAGCTTATTGATCTTTTACTGAGTGTCAACAAAGAAAAAACTGTACGTACTTTTCTGAAAGCATCTATCCGTTCAGTGGCTTTCCCAAGGGCAAAACCTTTAAATAAAAAAGCAAAAATATGAAAAGGGATATAAATTTGGCACATAATGTGGCTTTTACCACATTTCAAGTTTCATCTCCTACTATTTCATAGTACTTCATCTTTCTACCACCCACAAAAAACCTGCTATCCAAAATTAATGACAAAGCATGAAGCTACAGAGATTTGCTTATCTGTTCTGAGGCATTCCAGAAATACTACATGTGGACATATTTATGAAATCTAAGGTTAGATGTATAACGTTACCTTTTATAAATCTCTAGATAAAACTAAATATCCTGAGTTTTTTTAAAAAAACTATGCTGTAAATTAATATGGCAAATGATTTGGGATGTTTTTGAAAACAGGCAAAAATGACCAAAAAGGGTAAAAAAAACTATACATTGCTATAAACAAAAACCATGATTTCACTGGAACCTCAAATGGAATTCAGATTTCAATTAATCAGGAAATAAAATGAATGATGCTTTGGTTTGTGAATGCTTAACCCCATCAAATGAGGTTTATCACAAGTTACAGAAATGCTCCCCTCATTTGTTGCCACTATTAATTATTTAGCCTGAGGAATGTATTTTGTTTTTAAATTATACACAGGGAAGTAATATAAGACAATACTGCTCCATGAGCTACATAAGACTTCTGAGACCTGAGACAAAAGGAGCTATAGATTCTAATTCCTACTTTAAACAAACAAATTACACCATGGAAGTCCTAGAGGAAAATATGGATTAATTTATTAATAATCTTCAAATGAAGGCTTTCTAAGAAGACACAAAACCGTGAGAAAAGACTGATAAATTTGCTATAGAAAGGTTTAAAACGTCTGTCAATTTATAACTGTGTGGAAAAAAATTAAAAACGAAGTCAAAATATCCGATAGACAAAGGGCTTATGTCCTTAACTTATAAAGAGCTTGTACCAATCAATAAAGAAAGGAATAATTACCCAGTTGAAAAATGGGCAAAGCACATGAACTGACAGATCTCAAAAAGGAAATAACAATTGCCAATAAATGTAAAATGGCACCCAAAATCTCATAATTAAAGAAATGCAAACCAAAATTGAAAAATATGTTTCATACTGACAATCAACAAAGTTTGATAATAACCAGGGCTGGCTGGCAAACATGATGGTACAGATGAACATAAACTGATGCAATCTTTTGGCAGCACAATCTGGTAATACTTATCAACATTTAAAAATGCATGTCACTTTAAGGTAGCAATTTCTCCTTTTTATATACTTGTAAAAAATTTCCCCTATTTATTTATATACTTAAAAAAGTACAACAAATTACATGCAAAAGAAGCTCATTGTTTTTTATAAATAGCAAAAAATTGGAAACAACATAAATATTCAGCAATAGGCAAAAGGTTACAAAAATCATCCATACAATGGAACACTATGCAACCAGCACAGACAATGAGGGGGAATCTGCTTATTTTAATAGAAGATCTTTGCTTATAATACTAAGCAAGAAAAGGAAGGTGTAAAATTATGGCTGTAATATGATCCCTTTGTGTAGACATTTTTAAAGATTTATGGTGATAATATGAATACAGAATTTCTGGAAAGATACAAAAGTAATATTAAATATGATTTCCTTTGACAACATACTATTCATATGGATTACTTTGGTTTTGAAAGTGTCAGTATGGGCTAACTAGGCAGTTTTCCAGTTTTCTTTTCCTTCAGCATGCATGTATACATTTCAAAACCAGAGGTCCACTCTTGAAACTTTAAAGAAAAGTATGAGGAAAAAAATTTAAATAATCAGCAAACCTACTAATTAGAGTAAACACTATTAACGTTTTCAGTGTATAGTCTTCCAGTCTTTTGTTTGCATATAAACGTATTTTTTTAAAAAATCATAATGGATTAGAGCCTATTGGGAAAAAAACTCAAAAATGAATATATTATACAGTCTTATATGCAGTTTTTTTTAAAAACTTAGCATTATTTTCTAAGTAATTTTCCATAATTCTTTAATGGCTACAGAATATTACCATTGTATGGCTACATTGTTTTTATAACCATGGCCCTGCTGAACCAGTGTTTTTGTTACTACTGCTGAACTACTAATGTTTTTTCCTCTTAATTTTTCTCTATTATATATAATACAATAATGTCTTAAGTCTTTCAAAATATCCTGAGGAAAAAGTAGATGCAGAAAAATCTATCTTTCTTTTTTCTCTAAGGGCTTTCATGGGTTTACAGAGTTTATGAGCCCACATCACTTAAAGTTTTAATGAGCAGAAAAGGTCTGGCCAGCAGCGTGAACTCCTGGCCTCCACGGCACAGCCTGGCCTCCGCCACCACCCCCCTGCAGGCATCCCTGTGTCCCATTCACCTGCCGCTCCTTTTCCATTCCCCACAGCAACCAGGACACGGACTGATTTCTTTCTTCCCTCTTTTGCTGTCATATTGAAAACATTTCTTACCTAAAAGGCAAAATGTCTCATAAATATTACACCTTAAGAAAACTCTGACGTAGGGAACTGGAGGGACCTGCCTTCCTTAAACATGCACATGTGGTGAAAAAGGCACATTATCCTCCAACTCTGTGAGCACAAGCAACAAATTTCAAATGAAACCTCCCTCTGGACTGTTTCTTCAGGAATAAAATGGAAGTAAGATTTTCTCTTCCTATTCACAGGGTTATTAGAAGGTTCAACTGATAACCTTTAAAGGAATTTGAAACTATACAACTCAATATATCTTATCTTTATTTTGTTTATTTATTTTGTTTTTTTAGAGACAGGGTCTTGCCCTGTTTCCCAGGCTGGAGTACAGTGGCCCAATCATAGCTCGCTGTAATCTAGAATTCCTGGGCTTAAACGATCCTCCCATCTCAGCCTCCTGAGTAGCTGAGACTATCAGCGCACCATGCCTGGCTAATTTTTTTATTATTTTTTGTAGAGACGGGATCTAACTATGTTGCCCAGGCTGGTCTTGAACTCCTGGCCTCAATCCTCCTGCCTTGGCCTCCCAAAGTGCTGGGATTACCAGTGTGAGCCACTGCACCCAACCACAATATACTCTATCTTAATGAATGTACCACAGAAAGAAAAAAAGAGATGTTAAAATAGGAAAAAATGTGCACCTTAGAAATGATGAAATGCATAGAAATAATTAGCATAGGGCTCAATCTCTATGCCAAGGATTAGGCTCAGGTAAGAACAGACAATTTGGAAATAGCTACTTACTCTGAACTATAGGAAAATCTATTTTTTTTTTTGGTGGGGGCATAATTAAAAGGCCAGGAACTATGTACTGTTGACACAACTCCTTATGTGGCAGCTGGCTCTGTGGTTCATAGTGGCCCCTTTCCCATAAAATGGGGTTAAAATAAAAGCGAGCTTGAGTCCACTCCCATGGATAATCTTACAGAAAATCACCCACATGTATAAGAATTCAAAGGGATTAAATTTCAAAAGCTATAAGCTGGTATACCAAAGACATAATACTTATAAACAAATTCTAAGTTCTATTAATGCAATTGATATTGAAGAAACAATATACATATTCAGAGAGGCTCAATCACAAACTCAATAAATGATTATTCCATACGGTGCTTAACACTGATTAAGTATGCAGTGCAAGCTCAAAAGCAAGTTGACTATTTTAGAGAATGCTCTGGAAAGTGACTGCAGTTTACTTGATACGGGCTTCAGTTTTAAGAACAGGATATTCACTGCACCTCTAAGCTTTCTACCCCTGCCCCATGGCTCCTCCCAATCTCAGCTTCCTGAAATGAGTGCTATATACAGCTCATTTATAATTTAAGGATAGATTGCTAGCACTACTTTAGTTTTAGAAAGGAGGAAATTTAAACCTAATCTCCAAATTCTGTAATTAACAATACTACCGAAGTTGCCTCGTCATGAGATCTCGATCTGGTACCCCCCGAAAAGGGCAGCAGTCAGGAGACCCAACAAGAAGTAACTGAAATTAAAGCTGCACTATTTCCTTACCCAAATCAGCTCTGCGTCTCAGAAACAGCCGTGCATCAAAGGCTTTTCCTCACAGTTCTGCTTGCCCTATCCCTGCCCCACCCACCCCAACCTATCCAAAGGCTTAATTGAGTATTTAATTCAGCGAGCCTACCTCAAGTATCCTGGTATCAAAATCCTCATATGTTTCTGTAGGGAGAAAATAACAGATGTACAGATTAAATGTGTCTATATAATCAACACATGAAAACATTTTTCAACACAAGCACCATCACAGACTTTTAAGTGAGAAAGAATCTCGGATCTTTTGGTGCCACTCTCAAGGCCACACCCCAGCCCCCCATCACTAGAGACTGCTCTGCCCCTGATTCATAAACTCGGTCACTTATCTCCTCAACTGCATCCTCCGCCCCCTCCAGCGCTCTCACTTACTGGCTCCTTAGCACCTCCAGACCCTCAGTCACTGCTGTCCCTTCCAGTCCCCTCCAATCTTCACGGCCCCTCCCACTCCATCAAGACACCACAGTCCATCATTTCCACCAGATCTTTTCAATGTCCCCAACTTCCTCACCCTTTTCTTGCTCTGCCCCCCTATCCTGGCCTGAATCAACGCAGCAATGCAGCCGCACTTGGCCTGCTGGATGTAGCTGGAGAGAAGCCCAAGCAAAGCACACACAGAAGCCACTAAAAAGTCATGGTTTCCAATTCAATCAAGTTCTACCTCCGCCTGTCGGCCTTTTATGTTTTTTTAGTTAGGTCTCTCTCCGCTCACTAAGCAGCCAATTCAAAGTCTTTATGTTCTTTTATTCTTTTTAAACCTTAAATATAAAAATTTTCAATCATATAAAAATATTATAGCACAGCAGAATGAAAGCTTATGTATTCATCAGTCAGCTTTAGTAACTCATAGCCAATCTTATTTCCTCTAAATTCTGCCCAATTCCCACTCCACTGGGTAATTTTGAAGCCAGTCCCAGATATGCTACCATTTCATAAAGAAATATTCTGGTGGCCAATGCTCATCAATGCCCTCATCTCATTTTCAGATGACTCCACCTCTTCCTTACACATGAACTGCAGCCACCAGACACCATACAACACCCTCACCTGTCCACTACCAACAATATAGGCTCACCTGAATCTATACCCTGCCCTTCCTTCTGTCAGCAAGTTAGCCCATTTATCTAGACTCTGGATCTGGGCCCTCATTAGGGACTTGAATTTTGTTCTCTCCATCCCATACCTGCATCCCTCAACTAAAGCATTTTGCTCAGTTCTAAGCATGTTTGCCTGAATCGCTCCATCTCAACCTCTCCCCTCCTCTTTAAGTCAAAATTCTTAAGAAAGCAACCAAACTTTTGCCTATTTCCTCTTCTCCCAGTCATTGGCAAGAACAAGTTTTTCCGATGATTTTTACTTCTTTACATGTTCAGGAGAGGGGGAAAAATTTTGTTTTCTAATTTGGCCTAAGTATTATTAACTTTTGTTTCGTGTGTGCTTTTATGAGGTTTAATGACAACTATTTGATTTGTTGACTTCTACTGTTGAAACAGCATCCCCAAGCCGTAATGCTCTATACGTACTCCTGCAGCCAACTGTGTTTGGGAAACACTGCATCCTATAAGCAGATCCTATAGATTCACAATGCACATCACATTTAAGGCTTTGAGAAGCCACCTAATAAAGACACTAGGAACCCAGTGCTTTCCAGCCTATTGGAATACTTCTTCATTATTATGGACCTCTAACATTCCATAAAATACAGTTGGGATAATAATGTGATGCTCAACCTTTTGTGGAAAAAGGCAGTCTAAACAAAGAAATAAATATCCTTTTAAGGAAATTCTAAACTACAAGTATTCTCTCTGTCACAAAGGTAAGCAAAACTAGGACTCTGCTACCTCCGTTGGGACCAGGGTCAGGAGGGCCAAGACTGATGCCGCCCCACGAATTCCCGCTCCATCCTCGCTCCCGTTTAACCTTCATCTTCCTCTTCCGGTCCCACTCTTCTCTCTGCTGGATCAAGTCAGCCTCTATCTTCTCCTGCTCTTCCTTGCTTCTTTGGGCAATGGTCTGCACTGCTCCATTTTTCATAAGAGGGACATTCAGACCAGGCCACAGGAAACCAGAACGCCCTGAAGGTTTAACAATATAAACAAGTAAGAATTTTAAGAAAGCATTCATTTTTCAAGTGTTAAAATGCCAGGCAATGTGTGTACAGGTGACGACACACTGTTAGTGGGAATTTAAGCTAATATCATCACTTGGGCAGGTCACTTGCCACTATCAAAATCTTAAATGTACTTACATACCCGGATAGCTAGTAATTCCACTTCATGGTATTGCCTAGAGAAACACTCACAGACAGGTACAAAGCACATGTGTGCTTGGATAAGGATGTCCACTGAAATGTTATTTGTAAAGGCAAAAACTGCAAGTAATCCAAATGTCCAGCAGTAGTGGAATGGTTAAATGCACTATGGCACATCCAACATATAAAACATTCTGCACTAAACTGAAAGAACAAGGTAGCTCTCTAGCTTCTGATATAGAATGATTTCCAAGATCTATTACTGAGTGACAAAAGCAAATTATAAGACAGCATGGACCCTATGATATGAGACTAGTAGTTTCCTCAGGAAGACAATGGCACTAGGGGAGACAGAAGGGGGGCATCAAGGGGGACTTTAGGTTTCTCTAGAATCTTTGCATTTTTTTACTGAGAAGGTATTCATTCATATGTGATTCTTATTTAAAAAGTGTTAAAAAATAAACTAAGATACAAGGTAAGTTTAAAGAAAAACATGCAAGTACACATATGATGCTAGAAGTGCGGTGCAAGGTGTTTTCTTTATTCCTGAAAGGTTATTACTATCAAAAATGATCTGTCAGCAACCACAGTACAAAATGGACTAATTTAAGTACACTGCACTATTTATATTCTTCAAAAAGCATGAGTATAGGCCGGGCGCGGTGGCTCACGCCTGTAATCCTAGCACTCTGGGAGGCCGAGGTGGGCGGATCCTTTGAGCTCAGGAGTTCGAGACCAGCCTGAGCAAGAGCGAGACCCCACCTCTACTAAAAATAGAAAGAAATTATATGGACAGCTAAAAATATATATAGAAAAAATTAGCCGGGCATGGTAGCGCATGCCTGTAGTCCCAGCTACTCGGGAGGCTGAGACAGGAGGATCGCTTGAGCTCAGGAGTTTGAGGTTGCTGTGAGCTAGGCTGATGCCACGGCACTCACTCTAGCCTGGCCAACAGAGTGAGACTCTGTCTCAAAAAAAAAAAAAAAAAAAAAGCATGAGTATAAACAATCATGTGTTCTAGGGGTCAGCAAACTAAGGCCCACAGGCCAAATCTAGCCCACCAATGTTTTTGTAAATAAGGTTTTACTGGAACACAATTATGCCCATTCAATTATGTATTGTCTATGGCTGTTTTTGTGCTACAACGTTAGAGTTGATTAGCTGCAAAACAGACCACTTAACTTGCAAAGCTGAAAATATTTACTATCTTCCCTTTGCAAAGAAAATTTGCCAACTCTCCATTTATTTTATCTTCTTTCACTGAATTGTAAGCTCTTTGAGGGCAGGGACTGTTATAAGAGATGCCACACAGGGATATTCAGTGATTGTTGAATGAATAACTGAATGAACGAATCCCTTTCTATGGGATTTTCCTCCCCTTGAATTCTGGAGCAATGAGGAAGTTACTTGGTTAAATTCTAAAACCATATGTTTTGATCCTTCCAGTTTGTAAAATACCTATAAAACCTGGGGGGAAAAGTTTAAAAAGCATTTTAGCTGTTTTTTTAAATAAGTTTACCTTCACCAATGATCTGACCCCTGTTCAAATCCTTTCTTCTCCTTTTCTTAGTTCTTTTGCCTCTTCCTTTTCTTGCTCCAGCACCACTCTCTGCTAGAGCACCTTTCCATAGCTCATCTGCTGTCACTGTAATGAAACAGGGTTTTTATTTTTTTAACTCTGTAGTTTTCAAGTAATGATCTACGGTCTCCTATTGAATAAGAAGTCCAGAAGCAGCCAGGTTTACTCATATCACTATGGTAATAAAAGCAAAATTAAATCATTCTTTGTATATATCACATAGGTACATTTAGAAAGCCAAAAAGGAGACAATTCTGTTACTTTCCCCCACAAAAGACAGCCAACATTTAAATCCCAGTTATTTACTAGGAGGTTTTTTCCCTTGACATTTATCAATTATGACATAGATCTCTTCCCTGTCCTCTTGCCTCCACTATAACCAGTAAGATAATCAACTATCCTTCCTAAATGCAAGTTTCTTAGTCCAAATAAGAATCAACACTTCAGTCCAGGTGCGATGGCTCACACCTGTAATCCTAGCACTCTGGGAGGCCGAAGCGGGTGGATCGTTTGAGCTCAGGAGTTCGAGACCAGCCTGAGCAAGAGCGAGATCCCGTCTCTACTAAAAAAATATAGAAAGAAATTAGCTGGACAACTAAAAATATATATAGAAAAAATTAGCCGAGCATGGTGGCGCATGCCTGTAGTTCCAGCTACTCGGGAGGCTGAGGTAGGTGGATTGCTTGAGCCCAGGAGTTTGAGGTTGCTGTGAGCTAGGCTGACGCCACGGCACTCACTCTAGCCTGGGCAACAGAGCGAGACTCTGTCTCAAAAAAAAAAAAAAAAAATCAACACTTCAATCTGAACCCATATATCTGGAACAGAATCTATGGTTATAAAATCAATTGTTCCTTATAAATTTATTTAATAAAGAATCAGAGTGACACAAATACTGTATTAGTCAAAAATCTAAGATACATATATATCTACATGCCTGAATTACTAAACATATTTAAGAAGACAAATGAGTACCTTCATTCTCTTCTTATGAACCTTAAGGGGTTAAAAATTCTACATTGTTGCTTCCTAAAAGACCTTACCTTGATCCTCCAGGTAGATAAAATAAAAAGGGAAAATTTTTAGATTTATAGTATTTTTAAATGCTTTATATTCACTTTTTCAAAACACACATATTACAGCTGGTCTTCATAAGTGGAGCTCAGAAAAGTAAGATTCTACATCACATGCTGCTTTGTACAGCCCTGATCAGAACAAAGGATTAAGTTCAAATTTTAGGCCAACATCAATTCACTTAAAAGGACCACAGTTTCAAAATAAAAGTAACAACCTCAAACTACACTCTCATTAAAGATTTGATTGCCTCAAAACTGCTTTGGTACGTATAAATGCCACTGAAAACTTGAAAGTTCACTTGTAATGGAGGCATACTAAAAGGTCATCAATTACTGTTTCCTTCACTTAGGATCAGAAGTAAATTACTCATTAAGACTAAAAGGGATCCTAGACCAAGGCAGGAGGATCGCTTGAGGTTGGGAGTTTGAGACCAGCCTGAGCAAGAGCAAGACCTTGTCTCTACTAAAAATAGAAGAAATCAGCCAGGCATGGTAGTGCAAACCTACTAGCTGGTGGTCCCAGCTACTCAGGAGGCTGAGGCAGGAGGATCATTTGAGCCCAGGAGTTTGAGGTTGCTGTAAGCTAGGTTGACACCATGGCACTCTAGCCTAGGTGACAGAACAAGACCCTATCTCAAAAAAAAAAAAAAAAAAAAAACTAAGAGACTCAATTTTAAAAAGAACCTGACATTGAGACAAAACTGTAAAAGACTGAATTAAGAGTTTAGCTCTTTTTTTTTTTTTACATATTATAAGAGGAAAATAAAATTTCTAACTACATTTGAAAAAGACAGCAAGTTATTGGCCAACTTTTGAATACCATTATGCAATTTAAAATGTTTTAATCCATTTTCAGATTATAAAAGTTATCTTTAAAAATCTGGGAAATAGAATATAATTATACTCCCATTACCACTATTAGATCAGAACGTATATTCTGCCTTTTTCCTTATACATGCATGCATACAGGAGTACATATGTTTGTTTTAAACTGTTTCACTGAAATTATATAAATGTACAATATTGTATCTTATCTTTTTATTTAATATTACATTGTGAGCCTTTTCCCATATTCTTAAATGTTATTCATGAACGTGATTTCTGAATGACGGCAAGTTGAATTAAGTTTTTAACAGAGATTTTACTATTTTTACATCAGGTCTAAGATTCTAATAAACCAAAAAAGGCTAGTTAGAATAGATTTACTGTTTCAACTCTTTCTGTTATTTTCTGGAAGAGTGTAAGTAACAGGTAGGCTAATATATACACCTGTCAACTATCATAGTTTTAAAAAATAAGGTTCATCTTTTACATATATGCACACAACATACACATAAAATCCATAGTGTCCAGTTTGGTGTACTGAGTTATTACCACTCTCTTAATCATGCTAAGGAACACTAAATTTGAATAGAAGGGATTTAAATGGTAGACCCTCTATAGCAAAGAGATAAGTTTACAAGTACAATGTTAAATATTCTCAGGAAATCTTAATGAGTTTTGAAAAATTGTGTCTTTTTATTTCTTAGAGATTTAGAAAATAAAAGACTATTTCCTACTAAAGCAGCAAAAACTAGCCCCAGTCTAGTTTCAACTGAGTTCGCCCCATTGGAGCTAATCTCAATATGACTTGGGAGCAATAAACTCACAAGGGAACTGAGTCATATAATTGAAGATGAACATAGGCTAATGGAGAGAGTCAGAGGCAGGTGTGGGACATCCATGAAGGGAGGGGTCTCAGAGGATAAGGGGCACCTCTAGAACAAGAAAAGTTAGAGGAAAGGCTTTTTAGAACAGGGAAAGAACTGTTAAAAAATAAAAATCCCCAAGACCTGTAAATTTAGTATG
This sequence comes from Eulemur rufifrons, assembly GCF_041146395.1. Lineage (NCBI taxonomy): Eukaryota > Metazoa > Chordata > Mammalia > Primates > Lemuridae > Eulemur > Eulemur rufifrons. The sequence goes on along the minus strand of NC_091001.1, from coordinate 43,994,892 downwards.
GCCTCTAAAATATATTTTATATTTTTGGAATACAAAACTCTTAGAAAAAATTGGGGCTATGGGCACTGAGGGAAGAGACTCTTCAGGCCCCAACTCTATCCACCTCTCTTTTCACTGCACCTAAATCTGCAGGCATAACTAAGCCTACGTTACTTAATCCCCCATCACCTGATCCTCTTTTCTGCATTGCTACACAAATGGCCTAGTTACTCCAAATTCAAGTGATTTGTCTCCACGCAAAGAAGTACTCTAGGGTCATAACCTTGCACTGGAGAAGCCTAGGGGAAAATGTGCAATATACTGTTGCATGAAAAAGTCAGCAAACCTAGTTTTTCATAGTAGGAGGAATGCAGGTGATTTTCTCCTTTTTGAGTTTCCTATATTTACTTAATATTCTAAACTAATCATTAATTACCTTTATAATCCTAATTTCTTTTAATCTGCCTAATGCTGAATTGTGAATTCAATTGCCATTTATCATCTGAGGAGCTAATTTCAGTTCAGATTAAACTCTTCCAAACACCATGACAAATAAGAATAGCACTGGAGAATAATAATTCCTTAAAATTAACTTTTCCTGATTAGATATTCTAAATCCTCAACTGAGGCACAACTGAAAACGTGTGTATTCTTGGTATAAACCTAGAATACAGCAGGGGATCTAAGCCATGAATCAACACCCTTTAGGCCTTAGATGCCCTAAATGAGGGGATTAAAGTAAAGTAGTGCTCCCTAAAGTATAAGTACAACTGGTACCATGTGAGATAATTCTAGGAGACACATTAAGGAACATTTTTATTTTAATATACATCATAACTCATCACTAAAGTGTTAACTGTGGTCATTCAACGTACATTTAGTGAAGAAACTATACAGTCTATACTGCTGGCCCACGAAGTTACTGGGAGAAGAAACACAGCACTGTGTCTGCAGCGCGTGGCTCAAGCTGGTGTACCGACGGTTGTCTCTGGTTGCCAACGATGACAAAGGGCCTGTAGGCAGATAGGTAGGAATAAAAGTTTGAGTTAGATGCTTCCTGGCTGTGGACAAACACTGCCACCGCCAAATAATCGTTACTAATAAAAATGTCACTTTTAAGAATCAGACTTTGAAAAGAGTCTTTCTTTAGAAAATGAAACAAAATTTTTGATCGATAACAACTTAAATGCCCGCCCTAGTTGGAGAAGTTATAGTTGATCCACACAATGGACACAGCTGTCTAAAGAAGTAGATCTGTCCAAACCAGGGTTTCTGTGCTGCATCTTCCAGCCTGAGTTCAGCAGTCTACTCTGGGCAAATGGTGCCCTCTGCTGTACGCAGCCAGGCAATGGACTGATCTAGAAAGACCTGTAACTAACCCAGTCAGAGCAGGTACGGGACAGCATGTAGATTAGCCTACTCTTCATGTTTCAAAAACAAGGAGGGGGCTGTGAATATATTTATTGTATAGACTAACTCCAGAAGTATATGCAAGAAACTGCTAATAACGGCGTCTTTAGGAAGAAAACTGACACATTGAATATTGGATACGAGGGATTTACTTTTCTATATTTTTTGGAATTTTTTTCACCATATGAAAACGTTTTTAAACAGACATGTCTTAGAGGCAGCCATTTGATCAATCCCACGGGATGGTGGTGTCTGGGAGAGGGCAGGGTGAGAAGAATCAGCGGATGAGAGGAAATGGGAATACTGCTGACAAAAACAGGGCAAACACTCTTGAGCTTTGCATTTCAATCGAGAGGCTAATGACTACAGGACAAGTGATGAAGGGAATTAATTAAAACAGCCTTTGAAAGAAAAAAGGTTATTTAAGGGCATTGGGCTTGAAAAATGGAAAACCAAAGAGTGAAAACAGCCATTTTCAAGTCTATGCAAAGTTATGAAGACAATAGTAACAGCTGCTTCATCACCACACAGGGCCACACACTAGAAATGACCCCAAATGGCAATAAGAATTTGGTTAAGCACAAGTGAGAAAAGCAATATTAAATGGTTGCAGTAACCTATTAAAGTATCTCCACTGCACACAGACACTAAAAAATAAAGGAGTAATCTCCTTTTAATCACTAAAGATCACTTAATCCAAACTTTTCATTTTACAAAATAAGAAACTTAGGCCTACGAGGTTCGGGACTTGCCAAAAGTCACAAGACTAGTTAGAAGATGGGATTTAAACACCAATTCCAATTCCATATTAATTACTCAACTGCATGGAGGCCAACCTCAGGTGACAAACTGAGGCTACTCTAGACCCATGAGCTCACATAAAGAATCAGTCAATAAAAAGTAGATAGAAAATACTGGCTTTTCATTTTAAATATATTCAGGACTTCCACTGTCATTCCAAATCCCCTTATCTAGGACACATTTTAGCTTTTCTTGTATGCTCCTTAATTTTGAACAAAATATCTTATTTGATACTAATTTAATCTTGCATTGTTTAACATTATAATCTTTGATATACTTCAAGAAGTATAAAAATCACTATCAGATTTAGAATTCTTTAATCTTTTTCAAAAGACTGAAATACTATTCACAGATAATACTGTACTTAACCTAAAAAGGTCCAATTATCAAAAGTAGAAAGAAACTGACTTCAGAGTTTAGAAATAGTTACTTTTAATACACTGTTGCTACAACTGACTTTAAAATGTGATTTTTAAAAGAGGAGATGGCAGCAGCTTGTGTTAAATCACTCAGTTACAGATTATCACCCATCCATGAACAACTATCATTTTTGCTCTGAGCCTTTGAATTATTAATGTCAGACCATGAAGTCTCTGGCTCCTTGAGTTCAAATCGGGCTAAGCCCAGGAAGACCCCTCATGTGGGTTTCTTCAAAGACACAAAGTCTGCCCTCAAGGGTTTCATTTCAGGTTTTAACAGTTTTCACCATGAACTTCTTCCTTCTAATTTAAGTTTCTTCTATTAAATCAAACCAGTAACCAGTGATGTGTATGAGAGGTTTTATAACAATTATTGCTATGTTTCTAACCAACCTGTTGCAGCATTTAGAAAAATATAGTAATAGGTACTAAGGAAACTAAGCAGTATTTTAAAAACAAGGCAATTATTAATTCTGGGAAAAAGAAAATATTGTAGGAAAATGTAATGATAGAATACTACCTAACTCAGCTGTGAATATATATATAACCTTAATAATGAAAACACTGCCCAGAGATTCAAACAAAATTGTGCTTGTAACTGTATCAGGAGAACATAGGGACAACGGAGTAAGAGTTAACTTTTTAATTAGATAACAATGCTAATAAAAGAAAATATATACAACATATTTGGAAATACAACCAGAAGAAAACTGAAAGAATTGAAAGTGTCACTGGATGATGGGGAGGGGCAGGAAAGAGAATTGGTTTTAAGATATAAACCTTTTTTTTAGGCCAGGCGCAGTGGCTCACACCTGTAATCCTAGCACTCTGGGAGGCCGAGGCGGGCAGATCGTTTGAGCTCAGGAGTCTGAGACCAGCCTGAGCCTGAGCAAGAGCGAGACTCTGTCTCTACTATAAATAGAAAGAAATGAGCCAAACAACTAAAAATAGAAAAAATTAGCCGGGCATGGTGGCACATGCCTGTAGTCCCAGCTACCCGGGAGGCTGAGGCAGGAGGATCGCTTGAGCCCAGGAGTTTGAGGTTGCTGTGAGCTAGGCTGATGCCACGGCACTCTAGCCCGGGCAACAGAGCAAGACACTGTCTCAAAAAAAAAAAAAAAAGATATAAACCATTTTGTATTCTTCAGAAGTTCAATATTTTAAAAAACAATACAACAATTCAAAGTAAAGACTACTATCCCTAATCTATAGATGAGGAAACCAAGGCTCCAAGGAGTGATGTTTGTACCTGGCTGCAAAGACAGGAAGTGGCAGAGCAGAGAATTCTGCTGTCATTCCAGCAGTCCGCTCTGTGCTCTCCCCACCCAGGGCCTTCTCCGGGGCTACTCCCTCAGCCAAGAGTGCTCCTCTCTGGCTTTCCTCACAGAAGCCTTCTCCAGGCCCCACATCAGCTCAGGTAAGGGACACTGCCTGGCTCACAGGTAAGGGCAAAGGAAGTAGTTTATGAATGAATGAATCAACCAATCAACAAGCGAACAGATAAGTAAAGGGAAGAGCCCAGGTCTGCCAGATTCCTCTGCAGGACCTCTCAACCAAGGTGGAAAGTATCTCATAGGTGCAGTTAAGACAAGGAAAGGGAATAAGACTAAAAGTAAAGCCTCGCACTCAATACGAGATTTCAATTCTGTCCTAACCATAGTCCCTGTGGGAAAAGCAAGATTCAACAGATCACAAGTACAACATGGGCTCAGCCTGGATTGGCTTCCTTCCTAGACAGTGACTAAAGAGATGGCCTGTCCTATGGCAGTGAAAGGCCTGTGTTACATACAAGAAGACACCGCGGTATCCAGACAGCTCAGGTCCCAGCCCTGCCATTTACAGGCTGTGTGATCTTGAACAAGTCACTTAGCCTCTCAGAGACTCTCTCTACCATGTATAAAATAGAAATAATAACTCCTTCATAAAAACTGGTGTGAAGAGCCAGGTGTGGTGGCTCACACTTGTAATCCCAACACTTTGGGAGGGCGATGCAGCAGGATCACTTGAGGCCAGGAGTTCAAGACCTGTCTGGGCAACACAGTGAAACCCTGTCTATACCAAAAAAAAATTAGCTGGGTGTGGTGGAACATACCCAGGAGCTCAAGACTGCAGTGAGGTATGATCACGCCACTGTACTCCAGCCTAGGTGACAGAAAGAGAACCTGTCTCCAAAAAAAAAAAAAACCAAAAACTGGTATGAGGATTAACCACTATAATATGCTTGAAGCCTAATTAATACACAGTAATCACTCAATAATAATTATTTAGCTATTACTTTTTAAAGTCTTGAGCTATAACAATTGCAATCATAAAAAATTCAAAAAATACTCTTGAGACCTTATGAATTTCCATTATAAAGAATGTGCTTCATTCATTTACATTGTTAAAAACTACAGAAACTAGTCAGGCATGGTGGCACATGCCTATAACCCAGCTACTTGGGAGGCTAAGGCAGGAGGATCCCTAGCCCAGGATCCCTGGGCTAAAACCCAGGAGTTCAAAGCTGTAGAGGCTTGTAGTGAGCTATGATCGTGCCACCACACCCCAGCCTGGGTGACAGAGGGAGACCCCCTCTCTAAAAAAATAAAAAATTAAAAAAAAAAAAAAAACTACAGAAACTACTCTAACATTAAATCTTATGAGAAAAGGTAGTTAGATAAATGAATCTTACCATTACTGAGAGCAGTCTTCAATGCCAAAATGGAAGCTGCTGGAAAGGCATTTAGGGAAAGCTGCCTGGACCATAAATGAACTGCAAAAAAAAAAAAAAAAAGATACATTTCTACATGAAAAGGAACATTTTAAACAGGAACACCTACAGAATATTTACATCTATAGAATAAAAGAACTAAGACAAGTGAATGAGTAATTTCTGGGCTCCATGACCACTTGCCACGTAGATGACATCACATCACACCTCACCTCCCTTCACCCTCACATCCAACCAGTTAGCAGGCCCTACAGAGTCTCCTCAAAAATTGATCCACTATCAGCTGTACCCTCTCCTATGGCCTCACTGCCCCTTCTCTGTTCAGGCCTTATTGTCACTCAGCCCCAGGTAACAAGTCTCCAAATAGGTCCCCACGTTCAATCTCTCCCCCTCTAATTCACCTCCTTTCTAAAATAACAGGTCTGGTCACTTCGCAGTCCTGATGTATTATTCTTTGCCTCCCTATTGCCTGCAGAACAAAGTCAAAACTACTCAGCACAGCCTACAGGGCTGCCCCAAGGTTCCACACCGGCCTCATGCCCACCTCTCTCTCTCCTGTCCACCCTCCCTCTGGCCATGCCAGACCTACAGTTGGTCTTGAACCCACTCTGCTCTTGCACACTTCGGTGTCCCTACCAGGCTCTCCTGGTTTGTCTGAAACATTAACTCTCAGTGAAGCCTCTCTGATTTCACAGTGCTCCCCCTTTCCTCTGGAGCCCTCACAGCACCAGGCTCTGCCTGTACTGTGTACCCCTTCACACAATGAACAGGTTCTGACAGCATTTATGGGCAAGTGATTTTTGACAGGGGCACCAAGACCACTCAATGGGGAAGTAATAACATTGTCAATAAATGGTGCTAGGATGGTACTGGACAACTGGATATCAACACACAAAAGAAAGAAGTTGGAGCCCTACCTCACACTATATATAAAAATTAATGTGAAATGGAACAAAGATATAAAGGTAAGAGCTAAAACTATAAAACTCTTAGAAGAAAACATAGGGGTAAATCATCCTGACCTTGGATTTAGCAATGGTTTCTTAGATAAGGTACCAAAATCCACAGAAACAAAAAGAAAAAACATTAAGTCAGACTTCATCAAAATTTAAAACTTGTGCACTTCAAAAAACACCATCAAGAAAGTGAAAAGAGGGCCGGGCGTGGTGGCTCACGCCTGTAATCCTAGCACTCTGGGAGGCCGAGGTGGGCGGATCGTTTGAGCTCAGGAGTTCGAGACCAGCCTGAGCAAGAGCGAGACCCCATCTCTACTAAAAATAGAAACAAATTATATGGACAGCTAAAAATATATATAGAAAAAATTAGCCTGGCATGGTGGTGCATGCCTGTAGTCCCAGCTACTCGGGAGGCTGAGACAGGAGGATCGCTTGAGCTCAGGAGTTTGAGGTTGCTGTGAGCTAGGCTGACGCCACGGCACTCACTCTAGCCTGGGCAACAGAGTGAGACTCTGTCTCAAAAAAAAAAAAAGAAAGTGAAAAGATAACACATAGGACAAAACAAAATTTTTGCAAATCATGTATCTGATAAGGGACTTGTATTTTGAAAATATAAAGAATGCTTACAATTCAACAGTAAGGACAACCCAACTTAAAAATGGGCAAAAGATTTGAATACACATTTCTCCAAAGAACATAGATAAATAAATGGCCAATAAGCATGTGAGAACACGCTTATTATCTATAAGGGAAATGCAAATCAAAACCACAAATTGATACCATTTCACATCCACTAGGATGGCTATAATCAAAAGGACAGATAATAACAACCGTTAGCAAGGATATGTAGAAATCAGAGCCCTCATACACTGTTGGTAGCAATGTAAAATGTTACTTTAGGAAACAGTTCAAAAGTTAAACGTGGAGTTCCACTTGATCCAGTAATTCCATTCCCAGGTATATACACAGAGAAAAGAAAATGTATGTACACCCAAAAACACTGCATACAAATGTTTATGGCAACATTAAACATAAGAGCCGAAAGGTGGAAGCAAGCCAAACCATGAATGGATAAACAAAATGTGGTGTAGTCATTCAATTGAATATTATTCAGCCATAAGGAAAGAAGTACTGATACAGACTACAACATAGATGAACTCTGACAACATTATGCTAAGTAAAAGAAGCCAGTCACAAAAGACAACATATTACATTATTCTATTTCACCAGAATGTCCATAACAGGCAAGCTATAGTGATAGGAAGTAGAGGAGTGGTTGCCTAGGGCTGGGGGCTCAGGGGGAGCATGGAGGGTGGGGTCAGGTGGTGATAGCTTAAAGGTACAGGTTTGCTTTTTGGAGTGAAGAAAATGTTCTAAAATTCATTGTGGTGATGTATGCACAGCTCTGTGAATATACTAAAAACCACTGAACTGTACACTTAAAATGGGTGAACTGTATGGTATGTGAATTATATCTCAATAATGCTGTTTACAAACAAACAAAAAGCAGGCTTTGGAGCCAGGCAGAATGAGTGAAAAATACGAAAAGTCCTGCTAGTCTAACCTTGAGCAAGTTTCTCAATCTGTGTGCCTTCGTTCCCTCATCTATAAAATGGGAATAACAACATCTACCTCATAGAGGCATTGTTAATGAACGGACGAAAATACTTTAAAAAGGCCCTAGATATAGTAAGAGCTCATGAAGGAAAGCTACAACAGCTAGGTGCTATTTGAGTGGGGCCTTGAAGAAGGAGGAGATGGTCACAAACCTGGACAAAAGACTGTTCACATCAGATTTTCCGCCAAATGATTTCAGGTCAAATTTTGCAGCAAAATGAGTTACAAAACAGAAAATTTCGGTTTTTAGGGGGTCTTTGGACTTCGGAATTACAAATGCCAGATTGTGGACTTAACAGCAAAATACTGCAAATAGAAAAGGCAAAGGCAAAGGAACGAAGCGGTTCCTAAAGGCAAACGTTAGGCTAGAGGACAGCCGGTAAGCCATTTCTCGGGTTGCACACAACCAACAAGGGGAGAGAGGAAGGGCCATAACAGCAAAAGTAGACAGTCCAGCCCTCCGTCTTTTTAAATAAGGCCACCGATTTGCCGGGAATCTAAAATGATCGTGGCTGATCCTATTGGTCTCAAACAGGAGGGCCGCTCTTTCCTTTTCCAGCTTCTCGCTGGCGGCCCTCTCCCTTGAACCCCATGCCGACATCACTAATGAACCTGTGGGTCGCTCTCCTCGGTTAAGCGATGCCAGCCAATTCCCGCCCCTCTTAGCCGAGCACGTAGGAGCGGTTTCGCAAGCTGAAAGGAACCTTGGTAAATGGTGTACAGTTCACCCTCACTTTACAGACAAGAGCTCCCTAACCCAGAGAGGGAGAGGACGCGCGCAAGGTCACACAGCAGGCTCGGGCAGGACAGGAGCCCGGCGTGCTGAGCCAGTGGCTGCGGCTCCTCGCTTCCCTCCGTCCGGGCAGCTGCAGACCCCGGGCGAGCCCCCCGCTGCCGCCCGGCTCAGAGCCCCAGCTCCCGGCATCCTGGCTCTCACCCGCCGGCCCGCCGCACAACGCAGGGAAGCGGCCCGCAGCTCGCACTGCCGCCGCCATGCTGGAGCGCGAGCAGTGTCTCGGCAATCTGACCGGGGCCGCCTTCCCCACCGCCTACCGCGACTGCTTCTGGTCAAACTGCGGGCATGGGCCTGCGGTTGAATTCTCGAGACCCGAGGGCCACACCGCACGCCAGGCCGGGGTAGGGGTTGCCGGAACAGGCCACAAGGTAGGTTGAGTCCGGCGCAGCTGCGGACAGCCCCGCGGGGGTCCTCGCGTTAGGACCCGGGGGCGGGGCTAGCTCCCGAGGTTTTCGCCCGAGAGCGGAGCGGGGAACCGGCCATATCAACCTGGAGGCTGGCGTGGGGCATCGAGGAGGTCCTTGGGAGGGGTGACCTCGGAGTTACCTGAGCTGACGCTGCGGACCCTTGCGACGTGCAGACGTGCGCGGAAAGGGACCCAGTGCAATGAGGATCCAAGGGGTGAATAAGACAGACAAGGAGGGTAGAGGAGTTTCTTGTACCCAACTCCAGTAAAGCTCTGAGGTTTATTAGATAAAGCACTTAAATTATCTTGGATTTCACACGCATTTGTGGGTTCATTCAGATTCTGTCGTTTGGTCACACATGCGTATCTCAGGCCTAGGCCATGGTTTTTTATTCATTTATTTTTTTTAACTCACCTCGGGCTTGGGTTCATACCATCTCTGCCTGTCCAGATGAACCATATACCTGCAACAGAGAAGGAGGAACAACAGGGCTGTCTTGTAAGAGGATATGGAGCTTGCTAAAGCAGGTGTCCAGTTTTTAAGTTTAGTAAAAAAATTTTCAAGCATACAGAAGAATAAAAATAGTTGACAACCTAGAGTCAAAGATGCCTCTTTTTCCCTATTTCACTCCTACCTATTTTTGATGCATCTGGTTTTCAATAGACTTTTTACATCTCAAATTGGCTAAATTAAGAGGAAAGTGATTGAGTACACCCACATGTCAAGCCGGATGATTGGGAACATGGTAAGACCAGTTAATGCCATGAGCAGGGGCCCACCCATTGCCACACTCCATTTCCTGTGGAGTGAGTTCCTAAGTCAGAAGCAATGTGTTAGATCCGGTTCCCCTTGGCCCCAGGAACAGAGAAGCAGAGTCACTGAGGCTGCAAAAAGGCAAAGGAGTTTATTAACTAGCCCCGGGCCAGGGTCCAAATTCCAGAGCACCAACGCAGTGGCCTCTCCAGGAACTAGGACCCCGCCCTGGGGTAAAGATTAGGCTTTTATACTTTTCTGTATGCTAGTTTTCACACGACACGTTATTCTGCACATAACACGTTAGTCTGCACATGCCATACTGGTCTACACGACACACTAGTCTGCACTTTATGCCCCTTCAGTTTATTTGTTCTTTTTTTAGAAGTGGCTGATCGCATTGGCTTCAGGTTTGTTGACTCTAAGTTTTGGGCTTTTTGCACTGGCGCCAGTTGTAGTTAACATCATCCAGGGGAAGAGGAGGGTCTCCGATGGGGGAGGGGGGGCTGTTGTTGCATACCTTCTAGTTTTTGGTTACAAGTGATACTGGGAACACACGCCCTGCACAAGCCGTTCATGCGCTGATCATGTCTTGCCCTTCTTATCTACTTAGTTGGTTGGAAGGCACCTGGACTCTCCAGCCCTTTATCAGGAAGTAATTTGCAGTTACCTCCCCGGGGCTTTGTTTTCCTTTACTTTAGTGAAGCCTGCCATGGCTCCACTTACGCTAAGCACCAAGCCAGCAAGCCATATGTACAGAAGTAGAACTAGGCTTCTCACATCCAGGAAGCCTAGCCTATCATGGAGTTACCTTTGTTCTTATCTCTGTTTTTCATTCTGATTAACTATATTTATTAAACAACTAAAAGCAAGCATAGTCACAGAAGCAAATAGCATCAGTTAGAATCAAAGAGAGCACACATTTTCCTACTATCAATTCCTGTTCTTCAAATGCTGTAAGAAATACTGTAGCAGTGAATAAAGCACTCTGTAAGTCCATGGATAGTTGTTTTGGCAGAAGTGGGTAAATCCATATGCAAAGTATCTATTCCAGCAAGGACAAAGTGCTGCACCTTCCATAATAGAACTGGTCCAGTGTAATCAACCTACAACCAGATGGCTGGCTGAGCCTCCTGGAGTGGTGCCATATCAGGGGCTCAATGTTGGTCTCTGCTGTTGGAATATGGGGCACTCAGCAGTGACTGTAGCCAGATTGGCCTGGTCAGTGAAAGTCCACGTTGAGCCCCTACATAACCTTCATCCCTGACTTTATTCAGGAGTCCATTTGGCCGGGGGAAGGAGGCTGACTGGCATCTACAGAATGGGTTATTCTACCCACTTCATTAAAATCCTCCTTTGTGGAGGTCATCCTTTTGAGAAGCACTCATATGGGAGACAATAATCTTCATGTTCTGTGCCCAGTCATTGAAGTCTGTCCACGAACCTCTTCTCCAGATTTCCTGGTCACCAACTTTCTAATTATGTTCCTTTCAAGTATCTGACCACTCAGCCAAGCCATTAGACACAGCCTATGAAAAAGTATAGATTTGTACTTCTGACTAGGCAAAATGAACAACTGGGTGTGCTGCTCTAACTTCTTCCCACTGGGAGGATTTCCCTGCACCACTGTCCTTCAGAGTCATCCCAGCATGGGAGTATAGTACTGCAGCTGTCCACTTTCATATCATGCAGAACCATGTGTAAACCAAGCCCAAGAGTTTTCTTCTTCTGGAATCTGATGAGTCAATTGCTCATGAAGCTATGGGTAGGGGTTGAGAGAGAGAAGATAATGTAGCAGAAGTTGGGGCCATGGGCATGGGAAATCCCACAATTAATTACTTGTTCCTTCAGGACCTGCGCAAGTCCAGTTTTGTATTCATGTCCACTTCCATTTGATGGTGGAGTATTGCTGTGCATCCTCAACTTTATTGCTTTATAGATCGGACAACAGCCAGATCATGATGGGCAGCTCAGATCACATGGTAACTTGCTGGCCAGTGGTTTCAAACATTCAGACTCTATTAAGGTCCACAGCAATTTTAATTTTTGTTTGGTTAGTTTGTTGTTTGTTTCTGACTTTTAACTTTGAAATAATTATAGATTTGTAGGAAGTTGTAAAAATAGCACTGAGAGGTCACACACACCCTTTGTGCAGTTTCCCCCAATCATAACATCTTACATAACTATAGCACAAAATCAAAACCAGGAAATCGATATTGGTACAATCCATGGAGCATATCAGATTTTTTCAGTTTCACATGCACTCACTTGTGTGTGTGTGTGTGTGTGTGTGTCTGTGTGTTCTGTTCAATTATGTCCCATGTGTAGTGTCATAAAACCACTACCACGTTCAAGATACAGAACTGTTCTAACTCCACAAAGATCCCTTGTGCTTCTCCCTTAGTGTCACACCCATACCTCTTCTCTCCTCTCCCCAACCATCCGTAATCCTTAGCAACCACTAATCTGTTTCCCATCTCTATAATTTTATAATTTTGAGAACATTATATCAGTGGAATTATACAGTATGTAAACCTTTGAGGTTGGCTTTTTTCACTCAACATGATACCCTTGATGTCTACCCAAGTTGTTGCACGTACCAATAATTTCTTCCTTTTAACTGCTGAATAACATTCCATGATACCACCATTTGTTTAACCATTCACCCGTTGTAGGATATTTAATTTGTCTCTAATTTTTGGCTCTTTCAAACAAAGCTGCCATCCACATTTGTGTACATGTTTTTTAATATTTAAAAATTTTTGAATTGTGGTAAAATACACATATCATCTTAATCATTTTTAAGTGTACAATTCAGTGGCATTACGTACATTCATATTGTTGTGTACTGTCATTACCATCCATCCACAGAATTCTTTTCATCTTGCAAAACTGAAACTCCATACCTATTAAACAATAACTCTCCATACCCATCTTCCCCAACCCCTGGCAACCACAATTCAACCTTCTGTCTCTATGAGTTTGACTACTTTGGGTACCTCATATAAGTGCATTCATATAGCATTGTTCTTTTGTGACTGGCTCATTTCACTTAGCATAATGTCCTCAAGGTTCTTTCATGTGTATCATTTGTCAGAATTTCCTTCCTTTTTAAGTCTGAGAAATAGTCCATTGTATGTCTATACCACATTTTGTTTATCCACTCAGATGGACACTTGGATTACTTCCACCTTTTGGCTATTGTGAATAATGCTGCTATGAACATGGGTGTACAAATATTTCTTTCAGTCCTTGCTTCCAATTCTTTTGGGTATATGCCCATTGTGTACATGATTTTATGTGAGAATAAGTTTTAATTTGGGGGGGATAAATTTCAAGCATTGAGATTGCTAGATTGTATGGTAAGTACAGTATATGTTTGGTTTTGTAAGAAACTGACAAACTGTTTTCCAAACTGGCCATACCATTTTATATTCCACCAAAAATATGTGAGAGATCTAGTTTTTCTGCATCCTCACTAGCATTTGTATTGTCAACATTTTTTTGCTGTTCTAATAAGTATGTTCTAATAAGTATGTAATGTAATTTAAAACCGAGATAATCGGTTTTAAATTACATTTCCCTAATAGCTATGATGTTGAACTTCTTTTCATGTGCTTCTTTGCCATCTGTATGTCCTACTTGGTGAAATGTCTGTTGCTCATTTTCTAGTTGGATTGACTGGTTTCTTTTACTGTTGATCTTTGAGAGTTCTTTATATATTCTAGATGTGAGTCCATTTTCAAATAGGTTGTTTGAAAATATTTTCTCCCAGTCTATCGCTTGGCTTTTCATTCTTTGAACAGGGCCTTTCACCAAGAAAAAGTTTTACATTTTTATGAAGTACAATTTATCACCTTGATGAAGGCTCCGTTCTAGGCAGGTGTGATGAAGGTACGGTTCGAATTGGTTTACATGTATTAAGTCATATATTCATCCCAATAATCTTATGAGATGGAACTATTGCTAACACTATTATACACTTTAAAAAAAATTGAGGCCGAGTGGTACCAACTAAGAGGCCGTTGTAGCACTGCAGCCTTGAGATGCTGATGTCTTTGGGGAGTGTTGAGCAAGGTAAAATGGTCTAAGCTATGTTTTGTAGAACAGCAAATCAAACCTGAAGGATTAGATGTGGGGGGAGGTTAAGGAAAGCCAGCATGTAGTTAATGTAGGCTGACAGCTATAACAAATGGATAAATGGACCTCAAAATACATAATGTGTCAAATGCACAGAGGGTTTAATGTGCGGTGGCACCTTCTTCCTATTTCATCTACTGAGTCTAAGTCTCCTGTAGGAACAGAGATCACACGCAGGAAAACCACTTGCAAAGAAGCCCTGACATCTACATTGCTGAAACTGGACATGTGAGCACACGATTCCTCCCAATTTAGGAAGACTATCTAATATCGCAGTTATCTAAAAGGAGCAAAATTGAACAATGAAGATGCATTTTCCTTGAAGAAATTAGGTTGGACAATCTAGGCACAAAGCAAAGCTGTGGAATGTGAAGATGAAAACCTGTGAAAGAACATTTTTGGGGGACAACACAACATAGTTTGCTGGGTGGGACTTGAGTGTGCGTGGAAGAAATGTCTTGAAAGGGGTCAATAGAGGCCAGGTGGCTGGGCTTCCCCGTGACACAGAACTGTTCAGGCTGACCCGGAGTGAGGAGGTGGCCAGGGACCCACAGTGGACACTGAGCAAGGGAGGAAGGGCAGGGTTTTAACGCTCCCCATTGGAGAGGGAGAACTGATGGGAAGGAGATGGGTATGAAGAGACGCTGCACTCCAGGACACAAGTTCTGAGCAGCTGCACTGGGGCCACGGCAGCGGATCAGATGGAGGAGGGGACAGTCTGCAAGGCGGGATGCTGGCTGTGCAGCGTGAACAGGAGAGGAAGGAGGGCCAAGGATGAAAGGGTGCTTTTCATTTGGAAAACTACACAAAAAGTAGTGTGTTAATAAAAACAGGGCAGCAAGAGGAGCAGGGTTTGGAAAGAAGATGATCAGGTATGATGAAGAAAACAGGGCTCCCTGTCCCTTCAGCAAATCAAGGTGAGCTGGGAAGGAGGGTGCTGAGGGAGGGAGTAGATTGTGGCTCAAGTGCCACAGACTCTTTTGTTCTTATTGAGATTTAGTAGCTCTTCTTGAATAAATGTTTCTCCATTTGCTGTATGTCCTAGGACAACTTCAAGAGATTTTAAGTGTTTTGTTTTGTTTTGTTTTGTTTTGTTTTTTACAGTTACAAGCAATTATGCTTATTTTGCTGGCGAATAGGTCTGCATAGCTCCTCACCATACCATCCTGGAAGGAAAACTCCTCCCTAAGCAAAACATGTGGAGTCAGTGTTTCCCGGTATCTCACTGGGAAGGGCGGGCTATAGCATTTCTTATCTCCTCCCACTCCTAATTGAAGGGGCTAAATTCATGCTATGTGCTATGTGAAGCTGAGAGGTCGGAGGCTTCCTTCTTCCATATGGCTCCCACTTATAGGATGAAGGCTGGACCCCTGATGCAGCAGGTTCAGGATATGGAGGTTCTAACTGCCCTCACCTCAGCTCATTCGTAAGACAGGGGTTCCACACCAGGAGATTCAAACCAAGAAGACCAGAGGCTACCACCCCCACCTAGCACTCAGGAGTGGTGAGTCAGAGGTTTCTCCCAGTGGGAGAGACAGTCCACAAGAATAGAGAGCTCCAAAGCTATCTAAAGAAATGAACTTTATCTGAAGCATAGTTTGGGGAAGTTCAAACCTAAGGGCACTCTCAAAAACAGTGGAGATTTTTGTAGGTCAGCAAATATGAGAAGTCTGCCAACACTATTAAATTAAGCACAAAAAACTAAACCATAGGTCAGCTGGTTCACTAAGGCCAATCATGGAAAGAGCTAAGAAGAGTCCTCCAGGGGTCGGATAATAGCTACAGTGATCAAGAATATGTGGTTTTGGAGGAGCAATAGACAAAATAAATTGATGGAACAGATTAGAGAACCCAGAAATAGATATACACAAATATGCCTGTTGTGTAAGGCCTAAAATTAAGGCCCAATAGTATGTACCCCTGCCTTGACATCTGGTGAAATCAGGAAGGCTTCTAATGGCCTAACTGTGAGATCTAGTCCCCACTCTTCCTCATGAATAAGGGCCAAACTATGCTCTTCAACAAGGGGATCAGGCCCAGTTCCTGCTTATTTCAGAGTAACAGGGTTCAGTTCCCTGCCAGCTCACAGAATTATTCAAACAGGCCAGTCACATCCTCTCATGGGAAACGGGTCACCTCATCCTCTTGTTACCACAAAGCCTGCCTCCCACAGCCCCTGCTGGTTCACCCTGTTTCCAAATGCAACCCCCCTGTGTTGCTCAGTGTGGCATGTGGCGTCCTCCTCTCAGTGTATGTGACTCATAGACTGCTGTTGGGCTCATCTGTCCAGTATCAAATGTCGAGTGTTCAGCCATCCTCAAACCCCAGAGAGGAATCCTTCCCTCAGAGTGGATGGGAGGGGATTAAAACAATGCCCAGCTGATTTTTTACAAAGATGCAAAAGCAATTCAATGGAGCAATTCAATGCAATCCAATTCAATAGTTTTTTTCAACAAATGGTGCAGGAAGAATTGAACAACCACAGGCAAAAATAAATACATAAGCCACAATTTGAAACTTACACCTTGTTTTAAAAAATTAGACTTCAGGCCGGGCGCGGTGGCTCACGCCTGTAATCCTAGCACTCTGGGAGGCCGAGGTGGGCGGATCGTTTGAGCTCAGGAGTTCGAGACCAGCCTGAGCAAGAGCGAGACCCCATCTCTACTAAAAATAGAAAGAAATTATATGGACAGCTAAAAATATATATAGAAAAAATTAGCCGGGCATGGTGGTGCATGCCTGTAGTCCCAGCTACTCGGGAGGCTGAGACAGGAGGATCGCTTGAGCTCAGGAGTTTGAGGTTGCTGTGAGCTAGGCTAACGCCACGGCACTCACTCTAGCCTGGGCAACAGAGTGAGACTCTGTCTCAAAAAAAAAAAAAAAAAAAAAAATTAGACTTCAAAATAAAAATAAAACGTTTGCTCAATGAAAAACTCTGCTAAGAGAATGAAAAGACAAGCTATAAACTGGGAGAAAATACCTGTGAGCCATATATCTGATAAAGGACTAGTATTTAGAATTTATAAAGAATTCTCAAAACTCAACAGTAAAAAAGCAAGCAAAACCAAACAATACAGTAGAAAATGAAGAAAAGATATTTCACCAAAAACGTTATACAGAAGGCAAAGACACACATGAAAAGATGCCCAACATCATTAACCATTAGAGGAATGCATATCAGAACCACAGTGAGGTATCACTACACACCTATCAAAATGGCTAAAGCAAAAATAATTGCAACACCATAAGCTGATGAGGATATGAGAAATCGGATCACTCATATATTGCTGGTGGGAATGTAAAATGGTACCACTTTTCTGGAAAAGAGTTTGGCAGTTTCTTAAAAAGCTAAACATGCAATGCAATTGCCCTACTTACTCCCTAGCAATTGCATTCCTGGAAATTTATCTCAGAGAATTGAAAACTTCTGTTTACACAAAAACCCGTTTATGAATGTTTATGGCAGCTTTATTTGTAATACCCTCCAAACTGGGAACATCCCAGATGTCCTTCAGTGCGTGACTGGTTAAACACACGCTGGTAAATCCATACATAGAACACTACTCAGCAATAAAATGGAACAAGTCATTGATACTTGGATGACTCTCCAGAGAATTATGCTGAATGAAAAAAGCCAATCTCAAAAGGCCACATACTGTATGATTCCATTTATACAATAGACTTGAAATGACAAAGTTATAGAAATGGAGAGTGGATGAGTGGTTGTCCAGAATTAGGAAGGGAGTGGGGGCAGGAGGGCAGTGATGTGGCTATAAAAGGGCAACACGAGGGCTCCTCAGGGTGATGGAAGCACAGTCAGCCCTCCACGTCCATGGGTTCCCTGTCTATGGATTCAACTAATTACAAATCAAAAATATTTGGGGGGAAAAATGGAGGGTTGTGTCTGTACTGAACATGTACAGACTTCTTTCTTGTCATTATTCCCTAAACAATACACAATAACAACTAGTACATAGCATTTACATTGTATCAGGTATTATAAGCCATCTGGAGATGATTTAAAGCATACAGGAGGATGTGCATAGGTTATATACAAATAATATGCCATTTTATATCAGGGACTTGAGTATTCTCAGATTCTGGTATCCACCAGGGGTCCTGGAATCAATCCCCCCAGACACAAAGGGAAGATTGTATTCTGTATCTTGACTGTATCAATGGCAATATGCTGGTTGTTATATTGTTATTGTTTTGCAAGGTGTTACCACTGTGGAAACTGGATATGGGTACATGGGATTTCTCTGTATTATTTCTCATAACTGCATGAGAATATACATTTATCTCCAAGTAAAAATTTTAATTTAATAAATATATGAATTCAAGGCTGGGCCCGGTGGCTCACGCCTGTAATCCTAGCACTCTGGGAGGCCGAGGTGGGCGGATCGTTTGAGCTCAGCAGTTCGAGACCAGCCTGAGCAAGAGCGAGACCCCATCTCTACTAAAAATAGAAAGAAATTAGCTGGACAACTAAAAATATATAGAAAAAATTAGCTGGGCATGGTAGCACATGCCTGTAGTCCCAGCTACTCGGGAGGCTGAACCAGAAGGATTGCTTGAGCCCAGGAGTTTGAGGTTGCTGTGAGCTAGGCTGACGCCACGGCACTCTAGCCCAGGCAACAGAGTGAGACTCTGTCTCAAAAAATAAATAAATAAATAAATATATGAACTTAAAAAAATTCAGCTGACCATGAGAATGCATATCGTATACCAAGGACTAAAGGAATCTTTTCCCATACCAAGAATCTTGGCCAAATTTTTACATTAGGAGTTTATACCTTCTCCAACATCACAAACTTTGTGATTTTTACAAAGGTTCTTTCTGGTTGTCCCTGGCTGTCCAAGCCATATCTCATCACCCTTACTCATTTGCTGAAACCAGGTCAGCAAATTAGGCCTCAGTCTTGGAGATCACCCCATTTCTGGGCCCAGGTTATTTGAGCCACTTGTTAAGGCCTCCCTCCCAGGCATTTCCCTGAAGGACTAATAACCATGCTCGGGAGAACTAGATTCAAGCAGTTCCCCCATTTAAAGTGTACAACTCAGTGGTTTTTAGTATATTCACAGAGCTGTGCAACCATCACCACAGTTTTAGAACATTTATTATTACATCAAAAAGAAACCTCATACCCTTCAGCTGTTACTCCACCATACTCCCATCTGCCACCCTAGCCTTAAGCAGCCACTAATCTACTTTCTGGCTCTACAGATTTGCCTATTCTGGGAATTTCATATAAATGGAATCATATAATATTATATGTGTTCCTTTTTGACTGACTTCTTTCACTAAGCATAATGTTGTCAATGTTCATCCATGTTGTAGCATGTATTGTAGCTTCATTACATTTTAGGGCTGCATAATATT
Organism: Eulemur rufifrons; assembly: GCF_041146395.1. Lineage (NCBI taxonomy): Eukaryota > Metazoa > Chordata > Mammalia > Primates > Lemuridae > Eulemur > Eulemur rufifrons. The sequence goes on along the minus strand of NC_091001.1, from coordinate 43,975,521 downwards.
ACATTGCATAGATATACTATATTTTAGTTATCCATTCGTCAGTTATGGAAATTTGGGTTGTTTACACCTTTTGGCTATTATGAATAATGCTGCTATGAACATTCACGTACAAGTTTTTGTGTGAATATGTTTTTGTTTCTTTTAGATATATACCCAACAGCAAAATGCTGGGTTGTACGATAACTCTATGTTTAACCATGTGAAGAACTGCCAGAGTGTTTTCAAAAGTGGCTACAAAATTTTACAATCCTATGAGCAGTGTTAAAAGGTTCTGATTTCTCACTAACATTTATTATCTGTCCTTTTGATTCTAGCCATCCTAGTAGCTGTGAAGTACTATCTCATTGTGGTTTTGATTTGCATGTTCTGATAGCAAATGCTATTAAACATCTTTTCAAGTGCTTATTGGCCATTTGTATATATCTTCTTCTTCTTTTTTCAGAGACAGGGTCTCTCTGCTGGCCAGGCTGAAGAGCAGTAGTATGATCATAGCTCACTGCAGCCTCCAACTCCTGGGCTCAGGCAATCCTTCTGCCTTAGCCTCCTGCATAGCTAGGACTACAGGTGCATGCCACCATGCCCAGCTAATTTTTAAATATTTTTTGGTCTTGCTATGTTGCCCAGGCTGGTCTCAAACTCCTGGCCTCAAGTGATCCTTCTGCCTTGGCCTCCCAAAATGCTGGGATTACAGGTGTATACCAGCACACCTGACTTGCATATCTTCTTTGAAAAAGTGCCTATGTAGATCTTTTGCCCATTTTAAAATTTGAGGTTTTTTTTTAAATTATTTAGTTTTATGAGTTCTTTGAATATTCTAGTTACAACTCCCTTACCAGATATGTAATTTGCAATCATTTGCTCCCATTCTACAGGCTGCATTTTTACTTCCTTAATAGTGTCCTTTGAAGCATAAAAGATTTAAATTTTGATGACATTTATCTGTTTATTCCTAAGTATTTTATCTTTCTGATGCCATTATACATGAAATTGTTTTTTAATTTCATTTTGGGATTGTTCATTGCACATGTATAGAACTATTGATTTTTGTAGATTGATCTTGTATCCAGCAACGCTGCTAAATTCATTTATTCAAATTGGTTTTTAGTGGATTCCTTAGGATTTTCTCTATACAAGATCATGTCACCTGTGAATATATTCAGCCAGTTAATTAACCTCTTATGATATTCTATTATTCTCTCCATATTAAATTTCTGTTCACCACTACAGCACTCTCAATCTTGCCATTTTCCTGCTCCTAACAGAATAAAGATCACCTCACAATTGTCTTACCTCAGGGAACTTTCTGTACCTCACTCAGATTTATTAGAGACTCCAATTGAGAACATCGGACTAATATTTTTTGTTGATGGATCATACCTCAAACCTGAAACTGGAAGTTAATGGGAAGGATAAGCAGTCACTAATTTATGTTTTCTTTGTTATAGTCCTCTACCTGAGGTAAAATCAGCCCAGATGGCAGAATTTATTTCACTTACCATATAAAGCTTGTCAACTAGCCAAATACCGGAAAGTAAACATATATACAGATAGCAGGCATGCTTAGGAGCACTACATGGCTTTAGGATGCTTTGAAAACCAAGAGGGTTTCCTAACCTCTGCTATAACTCCCTTCAAAAATGGACAAGTTAAGGAACTTAAAGATGTACTCCTACTTCTTAGAGAGGTACCTATTATAAAAGCTAAGGCCCATGCAAAGATAGTATGAGAAGTGATAATATGGAAAAAATAACGTGGAAGTGAAAGGAAATGCTCTAGCAGCTTATTACACCAAACAAGAAGGCTTAACCAAGGTTATGTTCCTAACTGAGCCCTCAAAGGATAAATCTCTGGAGGAATTCAAAGAAATCATTACAAAATGTCAACATTAAGCCCCTGATTCTAAAAAAAAAAAAAAAGGAATGTTAAAAATTATAACCTTCACTCAGATAATCCCTATGCTCCCAAAATGGCCACTTGGTTGTGCCAGATTATTTCAAATGGAGATTCATTAGCTAAATTTCTCCATGAAATTACCCATTGTGGTACAGACAAATTGGTTACTACCTTAAATGACCATTGGTGAAGAAACTTTTAAAGGATAGCTTTATAACAGGTCATATTCAGGTCATACGTCACTTGTCAACATACTCCTGGAAAAACTGTAAAAGTCGGACAAGGCCAGGAACCAAAGCCTCAAGGGCCCTCTGGACTCCTTCAGATGGATTTTATCCAGCTTTTGCCCTTCCTGAGATCTGAATATGTTTTAGTTATTGTACGTCTGTTTACAGGATGGGTTGAAGCATTTCTTTGCTGAAAATTTACAGTCCTTACAATCATTAAAACTTGCTTGATTTTGTGTTTCCAATCTGGGGCATCCCAACTTTTATATCAAGAGATCAAAGTACACACTTTAGGGGAAACATTATATAATAATAAGGCATTACCCCTGCTCAAAACCTGCACTGCCCTTACCATCCACAATCCTGGAAAGCTTGAAAGAACAAATGGCATCCTTAAATTAAAATTAGCAGAACTTTCAGAAACCCTTGAGCTCCCTAGCCAAAGGTATTCCCTGAATCCCTTATAACCGTATGATTCACTCCCGTAGGGACACATCAGTTCTCCCCCTAAGAACTGGTAACTGGAAGGCCCACTGACATAGGGATTTCACTTCCAATACTAGAATCTACCCAGCTTTATGCAGGCATGGTGAAATATTGTGAAGAACTCTTGTGCTATCCCCAGTCTTATCACCAACAAGTTAAGGCCACCTTCCCACAATATCTTCCTAAACATCCTTTTTATTATGTTAAACCATGAGATTTTTGTCAACTGGAAGAGACATCAAAGAAAAATTCTTCTTGAATCTCATTGCAAGGGACTTTATCAGGCACCCTTAGCAATAAATACAGCAGTGAAACTCCAGGGAGTCAATCCTTGGCTATACATTTCACAACTGAAGGAGCAATTAAGAATTGATGCAACTGGAAGGCAACTCCAATAGAAAACCACAAACTGGGGATTCTCCAGGATATTATGTATGCAGCTGATCCCAGAACTATACTGGGGACCCAAGTCTTCAGAACAAATGAACTTGGATAGTGGATAGCATCTGCCCAAGATGTCAGGCAAAGACCTCTGTAGAAATCCTGTTTTGTTTTTCATCTGCTTGCTTATAGCCATTTGTATTCTCATTTTCTATTGACCCCTCAGTGTCATCCACCCACAATGGCCCTTTTTCTCTTTTCTTTCATCTTCATTATAATTGTTAGGTCAGAACATATTCATTCTAATGCCATTCTTGGGTTATCCCTAACAGTAGCCACTACCCTCAATCTTAGCAATATTGAATATGCTATCCAGCACCGGACCACCATGATAAATACATCTGAGTAATTCTGGTCTCATTAGATGAAACTATAGGGAATTATAGCTAATGGCTTTTCCACTTGCACCTACAGGGACAAATGACCTCAAACAAATTAACCTGTGACTTTACTAGTGTCCCTGTCTCCTACAAAAAGGACCAATTATTGCAATCTGTTTATCAGACTCCAGGAAATTCCAAATTTGAATTCAGCAGCCTTTATGGGATGATGGGTTAGTTACTTGTCACCTGGAAGAAACTAATAGAGATCCAAATATGTAACACAGCTAATATAAGGCCTTGGTTCCAATCTTGACTTAAGAGCAGTTCCTTTTTTTTTAACGGATCTCTATCCTCCTACTGAGGATCTACCCTCCTACTGAGTTCACTTCCTTTGCAGCCAGGACACTTGATTTTGTTTTCTTCAGACTAAAACCTCACACATTTTAGGAAGAGTATTCCAAGACTTGCCTGTGTACAGAAATGCTAACTCTGTAAGTCAACAGTGTTGGAAATTCCAGTTCAGGCATGAGCTTGAAAATGAGGTTACCCTTGATTGTTCAGGCACTCTACCTTGGAGGAATTGATGACTCATTGTTTGTGTGAACAATCAGAGCAGTATTCCAATGGTGGGAAATAAAAAGACTGTAAGAAACCTATCACTAACTCTGGCCAAAGTAATTAATGACACCGCCTCTACCCTAGATGGAATACAGATCTGTCTCAATTCATTGGCACAAGTGGTGATGGGCAAATGCATTGCTCTGGATTTCTTGTTGGCTAATCATGGTAGCGTCTGTGCCATTGCTATTACTTCTTTCTGTACTCGGATCACTGAAACAGGCTTGATAAAATAGACTATACACCACCTTAAGAAAAACACTTCTCTGCTCAATGCTTCTGCATAGCTTCTCTCTCATCAGGTGATGCCATGACAATACAATAAAAAGATCAAGAAGATTTTGTGATACAGTTTACTATGGAAACAACTGGACAATCCCCAAGTAATGAAGATCTGGCTTCCTAGCCTTCCCTAAATTGATCAACCTCTCTCAAGCAAGAGAATGACCAAAAGGGGAACCTGAAGGACTAAATATACAAATACACCATATATGACAATAGAATTCTGACCCATACTTCTGCAGCAACCATCCTGGAAGCCAAACCACAACCTCTACAGCAATTGGCTCAGAACAGTCTGAGTGTGGTCAATAATGTTGCCCCCATTTCCAACTCAGAACCAACTGTAGAAAACCAAATATGCTCCCCAAACCAATCACATAAGATGTCCTGCTTCTTTTTATTCCACCTCCAGCTTTTCCATGCCAGTAACCTCCAGTCAGGGAATAATTGAAGCTTCCCCCTGCCCAATATAAAGCTTTCTCACTCTCTGCAAGGATTTGAGTCACTGCCAAATGCATGTGATTGTGGGTAACAACTTTGTTATAGAACTCTCTGAATAAACAGCCTCTGATTGTACTCATTTGGATGGACTCCATTTATTTCCACAAGTGCAAAGCCTTCATCTTATAGAGGAGAAAACTGAGACCCAAAGAGTGTCATAGATGTGCCTTCATTCCCACATGGCCTTGGAGTATTTAGGTCTTGTGGCACAGATTCCTGGTCTCCAGCAATATCCATCTTCTTCTTCTTCCTTAGTAATAGAATCCCCAGATTTCAGGTGGGCCTATTGCTGCCCAGGAAAAAGACAATTTCCAGCCTGCCTTGCCATTAGCAATGGCCCTGAAACTAAGTTTTTGCCAGTGGTCTATAAGCACAAGTGATGTATTGCAATTGTTTGTTGAGGAATATCTAAAGTAGAGTTTTAATGTTTGTGGCTTGTTTATTTGAATAATGATTGAATCATTTTTATATTGATTTGAGGGTATGTGCTTGTATAATAAAGAACTTGAACTTCTTGATGGATAGGAGTGCCTTTGTTATTCATGGTGGGCCTCTTGCACACCTGATAGTTTATGCTAATTAGGTGACTCATAGTTGGCTTCTAGTTTATGCTAATGAATACAAGATGGTAGCTGGCTGTGCCAGAAATACCAACAATATGTAGTTGGTACCATGTACTGTGCGCTCATTTCTGAGAGGAAGTATGAGATGTGACTTGAAGCTGATAGTCTGGTTTAGGAGACAATTTAGGAGAAGATTGGGGCTTTGAACCATGTGGTATCAGCTCAACTTCTAGGGAAGGGAGAGGGAGCTGATCATTGAGTTCAGCTGTGTGGTCAATGATTCAATCATTCATGCCTATGTAAAGAAACCCCCATAAAAACTCTGAACACCAAAGCTCAAATGACCTTCTCTGGTGGACATCACTCTGTGTACTGTCACACACAATGTGCTAGGAGGGTAACGTGTTTCTTGGAATAACAGGAGCTTTGTGCTTGGGACACTCCCAGACTTTGCCCTATGCATGTCTTCCTTAGGCTGGTTCTGATGTGTATCTTTTTACTGTAATAAAATTGTCATCATAAATACAGCACTTTCCTGAGTTCTGAGAATCATTCTAGTGAGTTATCCAACTACGGGGTTAGTGGGAACCCCTGAATTAGTAGCCAGCTGGTCAGAAGTGAAGGTGGCCTAGGAATATCTGAATTTGTGACTCAAGTCTGAAGTGAGGGCAGTCTTGTGGGCCACTATGTCCTTACCCTGTGAAGTTTGGCCTACCTCTGTGTAGTTGGTACCAGAAGTCATTATAGTTCTACAAAATAAAATAGCACTGAATTCCTATGTAAACACACACATACACCTCAACTCACCCCTAAAAGATGGAACAATGCTAATCTATATAAGAAATTTGAAAAATAACTATAGGAAGCAACATCACATTTTTCTAAGGAAACATTTAATTGATAGATGTCTAAAGGAAAAGCTCTGTATCTAATATAAAAAAATGTGAAGTCAGTTGGAAGCACTGAGAAAACCTGGGCAATACAAGTTATTTTTCAAATTAACACATGGCTACTGACCATCTACTGTGTGCTCATTTCTGAGAGGAAATATGAGACGTGACTTGAAGCAGCTGATAGTCTGGTTTAGGAAGCAAGAAAGTGGTGAGATAATAAACAAAAAATTATTTAAATAGACCAAGACAGTGATAAGAGTTATCATAAATCCAGATAGCCTATGCAAACAAAAAGTGCCTTTACAATTGCAAATGAGTAAGATATGACTTCACATCAGTGTTCAACAGAACAATTCCCCAAGGAGGGGGCATCTGCACAGGGTTCTGACTCATTATGTAGGCTGAGTGGAGAAGGTAGGTGGAGAAGGCATCTCAGACTAGTGGAACAGCTAAGGTAAAGGCATGCAGACTGGGAAGCATAGATAGAGGTGTGGCTGAGGATGTCAACAGAGCTAGTTCATCTGTAATAGAGGCTCTTATCCAGAGCAGCAGGAGGTTGGGGTAGACTGAAGATGGCATTAAACGCCAAACGGAGGCATGGGGATTTCTCTTGTAGGCAGTGCAAAGGATTTTGGGAGGGGGGCAATGGGTTCAAACGGATGAGAATGGTTAACGTGGCAGTGATACACAAGAGGAAGAAACAGATTTGGGGCAAGGACCAGTTACAAAATTATGGCAAGCATCCAGGTATAAAGTGACTTGGATGGGTGTTAGAGAAAAGTGCCAGGGGAGAAAAGGAGAGATGGAGCAAACCAAGCTATTACTAGTGTAAAATATTTGCAATTTCTGCTCCTGTGAACTTTGGCTCTCTGGGAAGAAATTCCTGTATGATTTTTGGGCTCTAAGACTGGCATCCTGACCTCAGCTGTGTAGGTGCCTCCAGTTTGAGCTGGAGCTCAACCACTTTGAGCTGGTTCCCTGAATTCCAGGCTCAGCTTGCTCCTCTGAACTTTGAATGTTTGAAGGACTGTCCCACTATGAGCTAATCCTCATTAGGCAAGACTCCTCTGGTCTATACCAACTCTTGGTCTTGGCTTCTCCACTTAAGATGTACAGCCAAGATAGTATGGACTTAAAGAAGAGCCTGACAAGGTTCTGAGACCTAGTAAATTTGGGGGTAACTATTTAATATTACAGAAAATAAAAAGTAATACCAAAGATGCACAGATGGCTTGAAGTAACAAACAAGATAATTAGTTTTGCAAACGTTGGTATAGCTGTATATTTGATGTTTTAAATGATTTTATTGAGGTATAATTTACATACCATCAAATTCACCATTTTAAGTGTACAATTCAATGATTTTTAGTGAATTTACCAAACTGTTCACCCATCACCACCATCCAGTTTTAGAACATTTCCATCATCCCAAAGATTCCTCATAACATTTGCAGTTGCTCCCAGTTGCCACTCCCAGGCCACCACTAATCTACTTTGTCTCTGAAGATCTGCCTTTTTGGACACTTCCGATAGTGGAATCATGTAATATGTGGTCTCTGGCACCTGCCTTCTTTCACTTATAATGTTTTTGAGGTTTTGATTTTTTTTTAATAATACCAATATTTTAGTGATTTTTATGTATAAACAAACACTGTTTTCATTTCCTTTCAAGAAATTCTAAACCCAGCCAGGTATGGTGGTGCACACCTGTAGTCCCAACTAATAAGGAGGCTGAGGTGGGAAGATCACTTGAGCCCACAAGTTCCAATCCAACCTGGGCAACATAGAAAGACCTCATCTCTAAAAAAAAAATATTTAAAAAATTTTCCAAATCCAGCAGCATAAATACATATGGAAAATTGCTTTCTGTTCAAACATAGACTACTCCATTGCCTCACAGAGAAAAGTAACATGTGTTAAAGAGAAGCAAGTACAGGTGGGTATTGTACAGGGAAGGCCTTCAGTGTCTCAATCCCCAAACTGCAACTGTCTATAGGCAAGGACATGGCACTTCCTGAACATCAGCTTCCTTAGCTCTAAAACATGGCTGGGCTAGATCACTGATTGCTCTCTACCTTTCTCAGCCTCCATCCTCCTCACCCAGGCAGTAACACTGTGTCCTATCAGTAACAGGATGGGAGTCACTGCACAAGTGCACTTATACAAATGCCTCCCACCAGGTAGAACATCACCAGATAAGGTGATTTCTCAGCTTCCTATCAGCTCTAGTTTTATGAATCTCAAGTCTGAAAGGAAGTTTCATTAATCTCCCAGAGTTTCTCTTGGAGGTTAAGACTTAATGTATGCTGAGGCCTGACTATACTAGTGGGTTTTTCGAGTTTCACTAAATTCAAAGAGTTGCTGTAGCACAACTTCTCTGGTGTGCAAAAGCGTGGAACATCCACAGAGGCTTTCCCACTGCATCACATTACCAGTTTTCTACCTAGTAGGGAGAGTTCTCTGAGGTTTATAAAGCAATGAGATTTGCCTGAAGGCATTCTCACATTCACCACTTTATAGGGTTTTTCTTAAGTATGAATTTTCTGAACCTTAATAAGGGATGAGCTCTGACTAAAGACCTTCCCCCATTTCCTGTTTTCATAGAGCTTCTCTCTAATATGTGTTCTTGACTTACCACACTTGTAGAATTTCTCTCCAGTATGAGCTATCTGATTTTTTAAAGGAACAGTATGTGACTGAAGGCTTGCCATACTCACATTGATAAGTCTCTTCCCAAGTATAAATTGTCTGATGTTGAATGACATACATCCTCTGACTGAAGCTTTCCACATTCATTACATTCACATGGTTTCTCATTAGTATGGATTCTCCAGTGTTTGGTGAGAGAGGGGGTGTGTCTGAAATCCCACCTTCTCTCTTGAAATCAATAGGGCTTCTCTTTAGTATGTACTGTCTGATGTGGAACAAGACATGCGCTCTGACCAAAGGCATTCCCACATACATTACACTTTTAGCATCTCTGGCCAATATGAATTCTCTGAGGTTTGGTAATGTGTCTACTCCAGCTGAAAGCCCTTCTACATTCACTGAATTCATAGGAGTTTTTTTCCAGCATGACTTTTCTGATGCTTAATAAGGGATGCAGTGTGAGCAAAGGCCCTTCCACATTCATTACATTTATAGGGTTTCTCTCCAGTATGAAATCTGTAATGTTGGGTGAGAGATGAACTCTGACTGAAGGCTCTCCCACATTTATTACATTTGTAAGGTTTCTCTCCAGTATGAAATCTATAATGCACAATGAGAGAAGAGCTCTGGCTAAAGGTTCTCCCACATTCCTTACATTCATACGGCTTTTCTCCAGTATGAGTCCTCTGATGTTTAATAAGGGATGAAGTATGACCAAAGGCTCGTCCACATTCATTACATTTGTAGGGTTTCTCTCCAGTGTGAAATCTATAATGTAGAACAAGAGATGAACTCTGACTGAAGGCTCTCCCACATTCACTGCATTCATAGGGCTTTTCTCCAGTATGAGTTCTCTGATGTTTAATAAGGGATGAAATATGACCAAAAGCTCTTCCACATTCACTGCATTCATAGGGCTTTTCTCCAGTGTGACATCGCTGATGGCGCCGAAGTTCTGATTGGAAATGGAAGGACTTCCCACATTCATTACATTTACAAGATTTCTTCTCTGGATGGGTTCTCTCAGAGTTATTACCCCCTGAAGTCTGTATGAATTCTGTATCACATTTATAGGATCCTTCTCCCATGGGAACACTGTGTTGCTTAACAAAGATGGATCTTAAGCCTAAACTTCTCCCAAATTCACTCCACTCATTTCTCCTAAGATTAGTAGAAGATTTGTGAGTGGTTAACATTTTTTTCAGGGGTCTTTCCTGTTTTATCTGCTGCATCTCTAACTGGGCGTCACAACCACACATTGCTTTCAGTTTGGAGGACCAGAGCTCATCTTGAGTGTGTTTTTCGACTGATGCTACCTGATATAATTCTTCTTTGGAAACTCCCTGATTTGGAATTGATTCTTTGGCTTTAGGCCTCCTCTTTAAGTCTGTTAAAAAAAAAAAAAAAAAAAAAAAGACATTCTAGTATTACCTGTTCTATGTGCCAAGAGGAAATTAAACTCTTATAATGGATGTAAGATAATTAAGCTTAAAAATAATATCTAAAAGAGGTATACAGATTCTTTCAAGAATGGTTTATGTCTGAAGAAGATTTTGGAACTGTCAAGAACAAGTGATGAAGGAGTGACTGAAGATTAGGAAAACCTGAGAGAACTGTGTTTGGACTCCAGTACACAAGGTAAGTCCAAGGACTATAATGATGAGAGGAGGGAAGGAAGGGTGACAAGGGAAAGACTAAATTTAAGGGATAGGGATAAAAAGAAATAGACAAAGTGTGGGATTGTAAGTCACCTTGTGATCTCCTCAGGCCTAGATTATTGTAGCAGACTTCTATCCAGTCCTCCTACCTTCAGTATTTCCTGAAACCCCTCATCATGTTCTTCTTCCCAAAATTCTTCTTTCCTTGTGTTTTTTTTCCCAGTCTTAATCCTCCAAAGGCTCTCCTGTGCCTACAGGATAAACTCTGACTTTCTCACTCCAGCCCTACAATACTTAACCAAGATCCCGCCCTTTTCTTCGGCAGGTGCCTTCAGCACAGAAGCTGGCTGGGTCCCTGTTTCCCATATATCCACATCCACTCTCACCACCCTCTTTCTTTAATGCTTTGCACACCTTTCAGGGACAAGCTGATGTCCTCCACAAAGTCTTCCCTCAACATCTCAGTCTGTATGCCATATATCATTATGCATTATGTACATATACATATGTGTCATATTACTGTATTATATAATTGTGAGAGGTGAATAATTCTCCCCCAAAGATGTCCATGCCCTAAATCCCAAGAACGTGTGAATAGGTAGGTTATCTTACATGGCAAAAGGGACTTTGCAGATGTCATTAAGGGCACAGACCTTGAGATGGGGAGATTATCTGGGATTATTTAAGTAGGCCCAATCTAATCACATGAGTCCTTAAAATTGGAGAACATTTCCTGGCTGGGCAGAGATGCAGTGCAAGGAAGACTCCACCCAACAATGCTGGCTTTGAAGGTGGAGGAAGGACATCAGAGCCAAGGCACGTGACAGTCTCTAGAAGCTGGGAACACCCCTTGGTTTACAGCCAGCAAGAAAATGAAAACTTCAGTTTTACAAATGCAAGGAATTGGTACTGCCAATGATCCAGATGAACAGGAAACAGGTTCTCCCCTAGATACTCCAGAAAGGGACGCAACCCTGTGGACACCTTGGCTCTAACCATGTGAGACCCATGCCAGACTTCTGATCTATAAACTGTGAGATAATAAGTTTGTGTTGCTTAAAGCTACAAAGTTTGTGGTAATAGAAATAACAGAAGACTAATACAATAATAACAAAGACACTTCTGAAGAGAGAAATGGCTAGCCACACATAACCAGTAGTCTCAGAGGTCAGACTTCAGAGAGATTCTGAGTCAATAGGTCTTATGTGCCTCTGGAGAGTCTGAATGTTTAACAAGCTCCTTGGGACATTCTGAAACACAGCCACGCTGTGGACCACTGTAAATAAACAGATATTGATCATGAGACTAGATCTGGATGTCAGACCCTTGATCTCATTCAGGAAGGAAGTAAGAGCAAGTACCAACACAGAGAAGTTCTGCATCTTCCCTCTCGGTCTTATACTCTAGGCTCCTATGATGAGGCCCAGCCTATCCTCTCAGGATTTAAGCACCTCTTTTCTAAGCTTCAGCCCTAGCCTGAGCCTATGATTCTGCCTCAGAGATGAACACTGACTGGCACAGACTGTCACCTGCCTCTGGTATTCCTGGGCTACACACAGCAGTCAGGAGAGCTTTGAGTCCAAAATTCTGCTCCAAGGAATTGAGCCTTCCAGGTACTCTCAAATCACCTTTAGATGACTTGAGATACCATCAACAGCTGGCAAGGAGTAGTCCTTGTTCCTGGAACCACTTCTGTTGAGGTTCAGCCTAATCAAGCTTGAAGTATTCTCATCTTGATCTTCCTGATATCCTCTGTCTGTCCCTGCCCATAACCCTTTTGTTTCTGGGCTGCTCAACTGTTCTGCTTGACTCCTTGCTAACTCCCTTAACCCTGCTGATATGGTAATTACCTGGCCATATATTACTTTTGATCCATCTAACATAGACTGTAAGACATCTAGTGATGCCGTATGGCACCAATAACCCAGAAGGCATAGGCAGAAATGGATACCAAAGGAAGGGTAAACACTAGAAAAGAAAATGAACGTCTCCTCTTCTGACACCAGAAATAATTACAAAATTTAAAATACTGGAGTTGAGGACTCAAGCCAAGTGGCCTCACCTACTGAAAAGACAGCTCCCTGACCAAGGGTTCAGGAAAACTTTACACCCTGAGAGGGGCCTTATAATGTACAATGCTGTTTAGCTCTCACTCACTCACCTGACTGGGCACCTACTGAGATTTCTCTCTCCAATATGCAGGGCTCTTCCCCTTCCTCCAGCTGGCAGATCACATATGGTTTGGACATTGGAAGCCCTGATGGTAAAGAAAGAAAAGTCACTCTGGGAGGCCGAGGTGGGCGGATCGTTTGAGCTCAGGAGTTCGAGACCAGCCTGAGCAAGAGCGAGACCCCATCTCTACTAAAAATAGAAAGAAATTATATGGACAGCTAAAAATATATATAGAAAAAATTAGCCGGGCATGGTGGTGCATGCCTGTAGTCCCAGCTACTCGGGAGGCTGAGACAGGAGGATCGCTTGAGCTCAGGAGTTTGAGGTTGCTGTGAGCTAGGCTGATGCCACGGCACTCACTCTAGCCTGGGCAACAAAGTGAGACTCTGTCTCAAAAAAAAAAAAAAAAGAAAGAAAAGGATTGTGGCTATGTGTGCTGGCAGCCAAGTCCTTGAACTTCGATCATCATGGTGGAAAAATACTGTAGGTGTTGAAAGCCTCCAGAGAATAGGCATTGTGAAATGTCAGGAGCAGAGTCAGGAAATTTGCTATTTCAACTCTGCAAGAAACAGGACTTTTCCTAGAACTAGGAGCAGAAATACTGTATCTCTGGGCCCCACAGAGAATATAAATGTCTGATTCCAGAACCCCAGGGCAAAACTCAGCAATAGGCCTACACGCCCTTAACATTTAAACACCAAGGAAATCAAGAAGGCCTGCTGGGAAGGCTTTGGGCTTTGGAGGTACAGCGCTCACCCAGGGAGGCCAGGTTCCTGAAGTTCTCCAGCATCACCTCCCTGTATAGGTCCTTCTGAGCAGGGTCCAGCTGCCCCCACTCCCACTGGGTAAATTCCACAGTCACATCCTCGAATGTCATCAGGTCCTGAAACAGAAGACACTCCTGTACCCTCAAGGAGCACACTCATGGCCCTGGGCAGAAGAGTGGATAGGCATCTGAGGAGAACCTCAGGATGTGTAAGAAGTGATTTCAAGAGTTCCTAGCTACCCCAGTGCCCACAGAGTTGTAGGTTTCATCATCACAAAAATATTTTCAACTGCTCCAGGGATTGTATCATCCTAACTACTTGGTATCCCACCCATTGCCCACTTACATACCTATCCACATCAAGCCACCAGGAAATATCATCAGGATCTCAGGAGAATCAGGCCTACAGAGACATTCTGCTTAGGTAGGGGAGGTGAATATAATATGTTTCCTCATTTGTCAAGAGGTTTTATTCTCAATTTAGTTGCATTTAATTGGAATCAATTAGAATTAACAGACTAATATGCTTTGCATTCTAAAATGCATAAGTATCAGTAGTCTTCGAATAAGATATTTTTGAAACTTATGACCTATAATTTTAAGGACAATTTTTACTAAAGCCCAATCAAATAATTTGGGGCTTATAATAATTGATCCCCCTACCTGCCTGTCAGCACACATTTATATTGAATCAATAGGTTTGTACGGGCCACAAGTGGTGGCTTATGCCTGTAATCCTAGCACGTTGGGAGGCTGAGGCAGGAGCACTGCTTGAGGCTAGGAGTTCAAAACCAGCCTAGGCAATAGCAAGACCCCGTCTCTACAGAAAATTAAAAAAAAAAAAAATTAGCAGGGCATGGTGGCGTGCCTGTCGTCCCAGCTACTAGGAAAGCTGAGGTAGGAGGATCATTTGAACCTATTGGGGTAGCTTAGAAATGTTGGGGTGACCTAGGGAGATTGCTGGTGTAGAAACCTCTGTGGATATGACAGTCTGCATAGGTGTGGCTGCATAGGTGTTTTCCAAATGATAAGGACATTCCAAGGGCAGGAGGAACTGAAAACAGTTCCTCTCCCGGGGCAGAAAACTCTCCAGGACTGCTATCAGGAACATCCAACTGCTGTAAAACTGGCCTGGCCACAATCCCAAGATTTTTGTTCTTATTTTGTTTTATGCTAGAAATAGCTTTGCTGAGGTTAATGTGCACCTGGATATCTTAATCTTTATCAGTGATCTTTAAAGCTTACCTGAATGACGTTTACCTGTTATTGTAATCTTTTTGGAAATCTTTAGAATTTGTTTGCCTGTGGGATAGCTATAGAGAATTGTTTGCTTGTATGATTTAGGATGATCTTTTTTCTTAGAATGAATAAATACAAGTGAGGAATTACTCTCAGGACTCTTGGTCCGGAAAGCCTTGAGTCCCCTGACCCCACTCTTTCTCTTCTATTGTCTCATTTCTTATTCCTGCGTGATGCCCTGTTTTCAACCCTGTTGGCTGGGGAATCTCCTGGCATGAACCCAAGAGTTGGAGGTTGCAGTGAGCTATGATGATGCCACTGCCTTCATACCCAGGCAACAGAGACTTTGTCTCAGGAAAAAAAAAAAACAAAAAGTTTTGTAAGTTTGATCACCCTGAATCCTTTCCCCCAAAACCTAATCATTATTCAGTCTCTGAGTCTACAAAGGTGAGCATGAGACCCAGGACCCCAGGTCACCACTATAGGGTATAACCATTCTATAGGTCCTAGCCAGAACTACCCTGTCGCCCTCAATCTCATCGATTAGAATACTTACCATTTGACTTATATTGTATGGTAATCCATATATGAACTAAAAAGCAGAATAAGTGACAGTACTGTAAACTCCTATCATTACTCCAGAGTATTTAAAAATCAAATCTCATTTAGACACTGATTCCACAGAATGATAAGCTGAAATAATCTTACATTAGCATAAAAGTCAGCCAAAATAATCAAATGTGGAAAACTCACTACTACAGTAACCTCTTGTGATAGATTATAGTATTTGTCCAAAATATACACTGGCCCTCCGGACATGATTGAGCTGCCTGCCCCCTGACCCAGGTATAGCCATGTAATCAGCTTTCTCAAATGAAATGTGAAGGCAGAGACATGAGCTACAGGTGAGCAAAAGATTTCAGAGCCAGTGGGCGTTCTGCAGTTGCTCTTTTCCCTCTGCCTTGAGAATGGCACATGATCTGAGTGAAGATGTGGGCAAAGCCACAGCAGGCATGTAATAATAAACCTTTTTTGGTGTATGTCTCTGAGGGTTTGCTGTTGTTATCATGGTATAAATAACCTAAACTGACTCATTAAAAAACTGGTACTCAAAGTGAGATTCTACCGTAACTAAACAGCCAAAAATAACTTTCTTTTTTGAAAGGACATCAGCTTCAAGGGCAGGCAATGAGGAAATTTATTGGCAAGGTGACAACCTATGTAATTTGGTGGTGAACTGTTTGGTAAAACTATTGCCTTCAGTAAGTTGAAATATGAACAATGTAAGCATGAGCTTCTGATGTAACGAGAAGAGGCTAGAAACATAACATTAATAGTGTGAGTTGGTTGTTATTGGCTGCATTAGACAAAGTATTACACGAAGAAAAATATGCTCAAGAGTTTGCTGATTTGCAAAACAAAAGGCAATAGGAAGCATCCAGAAATGCCAGGACTTCCAGGGTTGGAGACTTAACCAATTCTCACTTCCAACTGGAAAAGACAATATACATAAGGCTTTTGTATGACAAAAGATGATTTAAAGCCAGACTATTATCAAGGACTAAATCATGAATCTGGTTTTCAAATGGCTCCCAGTAAATCCTTTCAGTGGGACCAAACTGTTCGGAGTGGAAAAAAAGTATGGCCATCCCAAGGATGGCCAAAAAGCTACAGAAAGCTCCACAATTAAGTCTAAAGAGAAGGGTACATTTCAAAAAGAACTATGGGGTACAGCTATTGACACATGGAGCCAGCTGGAAGCAAATACATAAAAAACTGATATAGTTTTTGAGAGTTACACATAAAACAATCTTAGGCCATCAACCTGCTCTGGCAGGATGAGAAAGCTGCTTTGCCCCTGAGAGAGCTTATTCTTCAATACCATCTTTATATGTGACCAAGAAGGATACTGTGAAAGGAAGGAACTTCCCGAGGGCAGAGCCAACAGCCCAGAACACTAAGCTGGGGAGCTCCACCCAGGGAGCACAACCAAGGCATAGCCCAGGATTTTCTGACTCCCAAGATCAAGGGTCCTCACAGTATCTGCCCAGTGGAATTTCATAACTGTTATGGACCTGGGAGTGCTGGGCTCCTCCCATGCTTTCCCTTTCTGAATAGGAGTTTTTATTGTGGTCATCCTGTCCCTACTGTTCACTGTATGTTGGATATTTGGATTCAGGTTAACTGCCCTTTTAGTTCATAAGTCTCCAGATCCCAAGGATCTACATCCAGGCCCAATGTAGATATTATCATACCATCCGAGACTTTGATCATGATGCTCTGACTGAATGGGGGTTATCTCTATCGGGAAGGCATTTTGTGTGCAGGAGAGAGGGAAGTGAACATCTATGAGTAAGAAAATACACAGTGGTAAACTAATTTTTTCTTTAAAATAATCACGATCCCTCTCTTTGGGCCCCTCATTCTAGGAGGCTTATACTTCCCACTTTATTGACATTAAGCTTGGCCACGTGACCTGCTTCATCCAGTGGGTTGTGAGCAGAAGCAACACCTGCCACTTCTGAGCAGGAGCTTGAGGAGCCAAAGTGCTGACATTGCTCTTTCCCTCTGCCATGAGAACAGCATATCCCAGAGCAGGGTTGATCCTTCAGCCTGAATCCCAGAGTGAAGAGGGTGTGCAGGAGAGTTACAGTCAGCCTGCTACTGATAAACGCAGCAGGAAGAAGACATACACCTTTGTGACTGGGAAGCTTTGAGATCTGGGGGCTGTACCACACAGAAGTAGCCTAAGCTCTTGGCTATACCCTGAATGACATACATCAAGGCCAAAGAGGTTTAAACTCTATTTATGACTCTACTATTAATAATTACCTGGAAGAACTCCTTATTGATGGGGGTTTCCCTTTTTGGCTTGAAAATGAAATGTCGATGTCTATCATCAAGCCAGAATCCCACTAAAATACCATCTTTGATACTGGGAAACTCACAGGCTGGCATCACAGCCCTCCACCTGGTTCTTCCTCCACATCCAGCTCACTACAGCCAAACCTGAATCCACCACTGGAATCAGTCACCATGATCCCCAAAGCAGACAAGGATCAAACAATTGCCATTTGCAAGAAGACTCCAACATATGAGATTGAGGTTTTATCACTAAGTGGTTAAGATCTTGGACCCAGAGAGCCTGTGTTTGAAACTGGGCTCCCTTTCTTACCACCTAGATAGCCATGATGAACAAGTTACTTTATCTCTCTGTTCTTTGATTTCCTCAGTTTACTTTTCTGTGCTTTGGTTGCTATTCTTCAAAATGGTAACCATTTTATGGGAATGTTCTAAAGATGAAATGAGTTAATATATGTAAATTGTGTAGAATATTTCCTGATACATATTTGGTTTTCAGTAAATAATAACCATTATTGTTTTCATCATAATTAACACTATCATCCTCATTTTACAGGTAGCAAACCAATGCATAGCAAGGTTACATGATTCATCCAAGGTCACACAGCCTGCATACAGTGAAGTTAAGTCTGTCTCCTCACTAATCCAGGAAGACAACATCTGAACAGGGATCCAGTCACAAATGGTCTCCCCACCTGTCCATATCCTCAGAACCTTCTTGTCCCCCCTTCTCCATGAGTGTTCACAGTCTTTCCAATGCAGGCCGATTCTCCTGTTCCCGAACATCAATGGAAAGGCCTATCTGTGCCCGTTTGCCATCAAACTATACACATCCTAGCCTGCTGCATCCTGGATGTCAGAATCCTCTCCCCACTGTGGCTGTGACACTCCTTCAAGGCAAGGGCTCTGGCATATTACCTAGTAGTCACCACAGTGCCCATTACAGAAATAAGCCAAAATGAGCCCAAATAATCCCAGTGAGTGAGTGCACACCAAGAAGAGAAGAGAGGGCCCTATGCAAGGGCAGAGTGGCCATAATCCACCTTGACAGGCTCAGCTCCTGCACAGCAGGGACAGGGGTCTTTGTTCTCTAGAACAAAAAAGTTCTAGAGAAAAGGAGGCAGAGCTATTCATAGTTCAGGCATTTGAGGAAAAATTAAGAAAACCTCAACTCACCTGGGGCCTGGCTTTCAGGAATAAACTGGTTGTTCCCTTTTCTCCTGGGAATCTCTCTGGAGGAAGAGCAGGGTCCTGAGAAGGGAGAGCTGGGAAGGTAAAAGGAGCCATAAGGGAGGCTAACCCTTACAGCATGTGCAGCTCCCAAACTGGAGACCCCTATACAGCTCTGCGTGTCACCTCCATGGTTATGGAGACACAGGTGGGTCAAAGGGAGCTAGGAGACAGCTTCTAGCCTGCCCATATAAGAGAAAAGTGCTCCTGCACACAGCAATGTGAGGCTCCTACCTGTCCTCAGGCCCACAGCAGGCTACAGGTATGTGAAGTGTGACCACAGTCTGGCCCTACCACTGGAGAATAATTTACTGGGCCTACTAAATGCAGGTCCTCTCTTGGGCATTTTGGAAATACAAACATGGAGACCTTCAAGGAATTTTAAATCTAGCCTGCAGGTTAACAACTACACAAGGCCCAAGACAAGGCCATGGAAGGATATGAGGCTTAAAGGGGAAGAAATCAGACCTCTCTCCTGATTCTTGGGAACCCAGCTCGGATGCTAGCTCTTCCTGAGAAGCTGCCCTTGGTGTTTCCAAGCACTGTTGGGTCTCTGCAGCACACTTTGAGAGCCCCTCTATTAAACAGCTTTGCATCATACTGTTTGTAAAGTCTTAAAACAAACAAACCCAAATCATGCCAGTGAAGTGGAAAGGCTTACAGTAGAAACACTGAAGTAGGCAAGCAGCCTAGCATAGTACAGGTCAGCACTTCTCAAACTTCACGTGCATATGGATCCCCGAGGATCTTGTTAAACTCTGATTCAAGACTTGTTAAGACCCTGGCTCCAGTGAGTGTGGGCTAGGGCCCAAGAATCTGCATTTCTAGAGAGCTTCCAGGTGATGCCTCTGCTGGTCTATGGGTCACACTGGGTAGTAAGGACATAAAGGAAAAAAAGAGGTGGTAGTAGGCCCAGGGATTTGGTCCAGTTTTTCCACTGGTCAGTTTTGTTTCCTTGAGCATGTGCGCTGAAAAATAAACAAATTCAAATGCTCACCTGGTGAAGGATGGGACATTATAAACTTAGAAAGTAATGGCTTAAAACCTCCTGAGTCTCCTGGATTGCATTACCCGCCCCGGCCCCATTGTTGGGGGAAGAGGCTCACAGGAGGCACCCACCATGTACACTGCTGACCTTGTACACAGCTGAGCTAGAAGAGCTGGAAAAACTCTATTAATGAAGTGATTAAGCAGATGAGAGACAAAGCTCAGATGGCCCTACTGTCCTCTCATTCCTGGCCAACGGCCACTCCTTCTCGGGTTTGTTTGCCCTCTCCCTGCCACAGCAGGAAAACATCAGATCCTCTCCTGTGCTGCTTGCTCTCCTTGTGCAGTTCGGCTCCCCCCCTCTCCTCTGGCCATTGGGACAAGTCATCCGTGGCCATCCCCTCCACCTTGCCAGTCATCCAGAGACCCATTCTGGACCTAGGAAGCTGGGACTTCAGTGGGATTCCCCAGCCTCTTCCTAGGGTCCTCCTCCTACTGGGCCTGGTACTATTAAATAACTCCGCAGGAGGGTTTGGGGCCCTCTGCACGCTTGAGAGCCAAACCTGATGCTGTGGAATCCATAGCTAGGGCAAAGGGGCGGCGTCCTTTCACTAGGTCCAAATCACAGTCTTTCGGCCACAGCCCTGCGGTCCTCCCGAGGGTTCAGGGAGCGGGGAGCAGGCTAGGGCAGCCTGGCTGACGCGGGGCATTCCCACTCAGCACAGCGAGACCCAGGAGACCTGCAGGGCCCAGAGCGGGGCTGTCAAACCTGGAAAGACGCCCAGGCGCGCAGCGCTGCTGCCCAGGGCCGTGCTCTTCTCCCGCCCTGGGACACACTCTCAGACCCCTCAGAAGCCCGGCCTCCTACTGGCTCCGCTCCGCCGCCCTTCTCAAGACCAGGCCCTGGGACCTAGTTCCCACGCGGATCCACACCCGCAGTGGCTCACACCACCAGGAGACGCGGCCGCCGCCACACCTACGACCCAGGTGCCCAGCGCTCCTCAGCTGTCCGGAGACAGAAGAGATTCCGGTAAGAGCCGCTCTGCCAAGTCTACCCCTACTCCTCAGTCCTTCCTGCCCAGCTCCACTCTCCACAGTCCCTCGCAGGCGGGCACACGGAGGGTCACCGCCAGCTCTGTCATCTGCTCTAGACGCGGTGCTCGCCGCGGCCCGCGCGCGGGGAACCGCAGAGCCCACAAAAGGCAAGGCCACGCCCCCACGCCGGCCCCGCCTCCTAAGACCATCCTGAGCCTGCGCAGACGCGGCCACCACAAAACCCATCCGAGCAAGCCCGCGGAGCGGTACGAAAGGCGCCTGCGCCCTGGCCTCCGAGAGCGGGCGTGGGCGGGGTTTGCAGAGCCCGGATGCCCCTGGGAGGGGTCGTGCGCGCCAGCTAACCGAGGACTTTTTCCCATCCCTCCCTTGGGCTGGGAACTGGGAGCATTGACCATCTTGCAAGTGCTTTTGGTAGCTGTGCTTCATAGGCTGATTTAGGGCTGCCCAGCAGAAGCCACTGGAAATTTGTTAAAAAGACAGAAATCCGGGTTCCACAGTGAATCTGCCGAATGAGGATTTCCAGGAGGCACTTCTGGTGTATCTGTTTCTAACAAGGTGCCCAGGAGATACTGGTGGCTCAAAACTAGATACTACTGGTCTATAGGTCTTTCCATGCCTCTTTGCCTTTCTCCCACTGCCCCTTGAGTTCAGCAGAGTGATAGAGAAGGGAGGACTTTGGGCTCTCTCCTGCTCCAGAAACGAGTATCACTTAAGACACAAAATATATGGGGAAACGGTCTGCTGTGGTGTGAATGTATGTGTCGTCTCCCCCCTTGCCAATTCATGTTGAAAACTAACCCCTAGAGTCATATTAGGAAATGGGGCCTTTAGGTGGTGAGCCCTTATGACCTAAGAGGCCTGAGGGAGCTTGTCAGCCCCTTTGCCCCTTCTGCCACGTGAGAACACAGAAGGCACCATCTATGAGGAACCGGCCCTTACCAGCCCTTGAATCTGATGGCACCTTGATCTTGGATTTCCCAACCTCCAGAACTGAGCAACGAATTTCTATTTTTTATAAATTAACCAGTCTAAGGTATTTTGTTATAGCAGCACCAACAGCCTAAGACACAGTCTGAGTATTAAAACAGTGGTTTTCTGGGGGCAGTCTTCAGAGAGGGGAGACTTGTGAGGACTGAGAGGTTGGTTTATCAACCTTAGTTAGGGGGTTAGGAACAAGTAATTCGAAATCAAGGCAAAAAGTCCATTCTCCTTTCTTGCTTTTTCAGGTTCTGTTTCAGTTTTCTGTCAGTACTTCCAGTGGTACAGATGGCCAGAATGGCACAGCAAGTTCCTAGCAAGCAAGCAAGCAGGCCCTATTCCTCCCAAGCAGGAGACACTGCCTGGGAACCAGGGTTGGCACAGGAGTTTGCATTCCCATCTTCCGTGCTCTCAACCAAAAAGGTGAAGGGATGGACAAATGAGAAAAGATTTTCATTTCATTGATGGCTGAATATTACTAGAGATGGAACTGTTTCAGACAAACTTGAGAGGCACTGCCTGTCCATGATACCTTTCCCGTTGGCCTGCTGCAATGTCTGAATTCTCCACTCTTAAATTCCATCCTTTGGGACTGATCTTGACCTAGAGGCCCTTGTTACAATGCACATTTTACCCAGAAGTTAATCAATAGCTTAACAGGAATGTTCCCTCTCCTGCTTAGTGCTCAAGTGTGCCATTTGATCTCTAAGTACTGTCAGGGGAGCTCCAGTCCTATAGGCTTCCCCATTACCCCCAGAATTCCTTTTGCTGCTTTTTTTGTTTTTTTTCGAGACAGAGTCTCACTCTGTTGCCCAGGCTAGAGTGCCATGGCGTCAGCCTAGCTCACAGCAACCTCAAACTCCTGGGCTCAAGCGATCCTCCTGCCTCAGCCTCCCTAGTAGCTGGGACTACAGGCATGCGCCACCGTGCCTGGCTAATTTTTCTATATATAGTTTTAGCTGTCCATATAATTTCTTTCTATTTTTAGTAGAGATGGGGTCTCGCTCTTGCTCAGGCTGGTCTCAAACTCCTGAGCTCAAACAATCTGCCCGCCTCGGCCTCCCACAGTGCTAGGATTACAGGCTTGAGCCACTGCGCCTGGCCTGCTGCTCCTTTTAGTCAAACATTTCTATACCCCCCAACCCCTTGTGACCACTGCCCTTTTATCTATCTGTATAATTTTGCCTTGCCCAGAACATCATATAAATGAAATTATACAGTATGTAACCTTTTGAGACTGGCTTCTTTCATTCAGCATAAAGCCTTTGAGATCCATCTAAAAATATGTTGTCATGTGTATGAATAGTTCGTTCCTTTTTATTCTGAGTCCAGCTGTCTTTTAAGGAAGGTTGTTAGAAGGT
This sequence comes from Eulemur rufifrons, assembly GCF_041146395.1. Classification (NCBI taxonomy): domain Eukaryota; kingdom Metazoa; phylum Chordata; class Mammalia; order Primates; family Lemuridae; genus Eulemur; species Eulemur rufifrons. The sequence continues at coordinate 43,952,336 of NC_091001.1, read as the reverse complement.
GCTGTACAATGCATCCACTTATAACCTATTTACCAGAACACATGGCCACATCTAGCTGCAAGGAAATGTAGTGTTTACTCTTGTGCCCAGCTAAAAATTCTATTACCATGGAAGATGGAGAGAAAGAATAATGAGAGACATCAGATTTTAAGAACAATATTGATAAACTAGTTTATTGAAAGGAAGAGCAGATAGCAAGAGCATCTCTCTAAATCAAACTAGCCTGGGCTGGGTATGGTGGCTCACACCTGTAATTCCAGCACTTTGCAAGGGCAAGGCAGGAGGATCACTTGAGGCCAGGGGTTCCAGACCAGCCCAGCCTAGCAAGACCCTGTCCCTATTAAAAAAAAAAAAAAAATTAGCCTGAAGAAGATGGCTTATTCTAAAAAGCTAAAGGAACTTTAAGAACTAATTACAAGATACAAAAATTTGAATGTTCAGCTGGTCTTTTTGTAAGGCAGAACTGAAGTACAGAAACTCCTAGACATCCTGTGTGTGCTGTGGCAGACTGAACCTCCTTAACTAATGTGGGATATTAGGGCACCACCACTCTAACTTATCTGAGTAAAGTGCCCCATGGTAAAAGTAGGAATCTATACACAATTAGGGCTTAGGCATCCACAGTCATTTTTTTTTTTTTTTGGACTAAAGATGCCCAGTGGTAGCCATTTTGCAAAAAGATATTAAACAAACAAAAACATAGAAGTAAAGAGTCAGTATGGAGGAAGAGATGGAGCAAGATGGCCAAATAGAACCCTCCAGCAATCATTCCCCCATGCAGAAACACGAAATTGAAGACTCTCCATGCAAGAAAGCACCTTCATAAGAATAAAAAATCAGGTGAGTGATCACAGTGCCTGGTTCTAACATTATAGCAAGGAAAGAGGCACTGAAGAGATAGAAAAGACAGTCTTACATTTCCTATGCCACCCCTCTGCCATCCCCTCTGCAGCACTGTGCCAGTGAGTGGAGAGAGAATTGGTGTGCTTGAGGGAGAGGGCAAGACTGTATTGGCTTCAGGTGTGATATAGTTAGTTTGATAGAATGAACAATATTTGATAGCACAACAAAGCGACTGTAGTCTATAATCAGTTATGGTATACTTTAAAATAACTAAAAGAGTAAAATTGGAATGTTCCTAACACAAAGAAATGATAAATGCTTGAGGCAATGTGTACCCCAATTACCCTGATTTGATTATTATACATTGTATGCCTGTATCAAATAATCACATGTACCCTATAAATATATACCACTACTATGTACCAACAATAATTAAAAATTAAAAAAATTTTAAAGAGTCTGTCTGACCTGGAATCAGACCTAGACGCCAGAAGAAGCAATGTTTTTTAGGTATAGTGTGAAATTGTGCCTGAATATTTCCCTTCCACCCCTCCCACCAGCTTCCAGATGATACACATGTACCTCAGGAAGGAAAGTTGGTAGTATAAAATAACAAATATTACCACTAAGTACCCAAACACCTTTGCCATCACCTCCCTCATAGACCAAGCAGTAAAACTGAAAATATTTATCACTAAGGGCTCAGGCCATTCTGCTAAGATACCACCTCTAAAAAGGCCACCTGCTGTAAAATGAAGACACTTTCATCAGAGAGAGAGAAAGAGAAAGGGAGAGAGAGAGATTGGAGAGAGATTGGGTAGCAGCAGCAAAGAGAAAGATGCTCTGATGAAAACTAACCTTCTTGTTAGAAACAGGAAAAAAAAGAGAGAGAGAAAGATGCTCTGAGAGACAAAGTGAAGGGGTACCCAAGAAGATGGTCCTGGAACTGCAAGAAGCATCCAGGAAGCAGCAAAGATTGCTGGAAGAAGCAACCTGTAGCAATTCAGGTAGCAGTTCGGGAGGCGACACACAGGCAAGGAGAACAACATCAAGGCACAGCATATGTTATCAGTTGAAATACAGACACACCGCAAAGCTACCAGCAGACCCTCTAATGAGGCTGGGTGTGGTGGCTCACGCCTGTAATCTTAGCACTCTGGGAGGCCGAGGCAGGAGGATCGCTTGAGGTCAGCAGTTCAAGATCAGCCTCAGCAAGAGCGAGACCCCATCTCTACTAAAGATAGAAAGAAATTAGCCAGACAACTAAATAAAAATTAGCTGGGTGTGGCATCTCATGCTTGTAGACCCAGCTATTTGGGAGGCTGAGGCAGGAGGATCGCTTGAGCCCGGGAGTTTGAGGTTGCTATGAGCTAGGCTGATGCTATGGCACTCTAGCCCAGGCAACAGAGCAAGACTCTGTCTCAAAAAAAGGAAGAAAACCCCTCTAATTACAATTGACGCTTTCTTCTTTTGTACTCCACCTCTCTTATAAAGAAGCACTCATAAAGGGGAAGGTTGAAATGCTATGGGGCAATCCTTTTTTTTTAATGGCCACGTATAGTCAGCTCTCCATATCCACAGGTTCTGCATCCAAGGACTCAGCCAACTGTGGATCACAAAATTAAAAAGTAACACAAGGACAAAAAATAAAAAACAATAAAACATAACTATTTACCTGGCATTTACATTGCATTATATAAATAATCTAGAAATGATTTAAAACATATGGGAATATGTGCATAGGTTATATGCAAATACTGTGCCATTTTATATCAGGGACTTGAGCATTCATGGATTTTGCTATTTGCAAAGGGTCCTGGGACCAATCTACTGAGGACACCAAGTGAGATGTGGGCTCTAAGTTCCCTCCCCTTGGACTTGGGCAAGCTGGTAACTACTTTAACCAATAGAGTACAGCAGAAGTGACACTATTGATTTTTGAAGTTAGGTCATAAAAGGCTATACAGCTTCTGTCTTGTTCACAGGACACTCTCGGAGCCCTGAGCTGCCTTGTAAGAAGCCTGATTGCCCTGAGGTCACCATGTTGTGAGGAAGTCCAAGCACGACTAGAGTCTACATGTCAGGACTCTGGCCAACAGTCCCAGCTGAGCCCAGTTACAGGTGCCAGTCCAGACACGATCCTCCCAACTGAGGGTCCAGAAATCGTGAAGCAGAAACAAGCCATCTTTGTTGTGCCCCGTCCAAGTTCCTGACCCACACAATCCCCTGGCCTGATAAAATTGTTGTTTTAACCAACTAAGTTTTGAGTGGTTTGTTAACATTGCTGCAGATAGCCATAACATCCTGTAGTTTGGCAGAGCCCATAAGCTGGGGGACCTAGGAGACATCTGTTTTACTCTATACAAGATAATTGTCTGTTACTTCTTGGCTGCTTAGCTTCCGTATGCTCTTCCTAACTTTTTGAGAAAATTAGCTAAGATTCTCTTAATCTTCCTACTAACATGTCAGATCAGACAGCCTGAACAACCCTGCTAACTAAAAAAAAAAGTGCCAAATGATTACAAACATCTTTATAAATACACTGGCAAGCAGGCATGAAAGTGAAAACTTTGCAGAAATTTTTAAAAATAAAGTGAGAGCTAGAATCCAGAGCAGCAAGCCTAACTTTTACACTGCTAAAACCTGGAGAACATAAAATTTCATACTGACAGTTACCTGGGGCATTAAAGATAAGGCCTAGGATCTGCCAATGGGTGGGGAATTCTAGAAGGAAACCCAGTTAGGATCCCAAAGTATAAGACTAACTGAATAATAAAAACTACCACACAGAAGGAACAGCAAGAAAATATTAGTCTTGGATGTCATGACTTTAATCAAGTTCTAATCTTCTAGGATGGTCCAAACCCCTCAGAATAGCAGTCTGCCACAACCTCGCCTCAAGATATTGCTATTAGTCCCCAAATCTTATCCACCAGCCATTCATCTTGCTACTAATTCTTCCCACTTTTATCCTCTAGTCTATACCTTTGCATGTGCTATTCTCTCTTAATTGCACTTTCCTTTATTCTTAGGAAAGTAATTACTCATTCAAATGTACTAGTTATAGGAAGCCTTTTCCACCTTTCCCAGCCACAGTTAATAGTCTCCTCCGTTGTACTCTTAGTATGTTGAACATGACACAATTATATAGTGCATTGTATTATAATTTTACATTCTGATTTTCCATTGGACCATGAGTTTGTTTGGGGCAGTGACTGTATCGTGTTCATATTTTTAACAGTGCCTTGCTTATAGTAGGCAATTTGGGGTATTTTAAAAACTAAAGTGTAGACTTGTTTCTGAAATACGATTTTATCCTATTCTTAGTGTACTTTTCAGTCTTACCTGAGCTCTAGCTCAGTGGTTCTTAGCTTTAGCTGCACATTTGCATCACTTGCTGATCTTTTCAAACTCTTGTTTAAAAGTTTAAAACTCTCCAAGTAATTCCAGCCTGCAGCCAGGGTTGAGAATTCCTGCGATGTCTCCAGCTTGGGCCCTTCCAGCAGCTCCAAGGCAGGCGGGCTGTTGTGCGCTCAAACTGTCAGGAGACGGACCGGCTGCACAGTTAAATAATACATACGTATTCTGGGCTCGTCTCTTCTTTCGACACAGATATGCGTACAGACCCTGCTGCCTAGAGCCGCAGCCCCATCCTCAAAACCAAGCTCTTCACCTCTCCTTACAAAATTTCAGAATCAAATTCCTGAAAGTGGACCTGCAGAAGCAGAAACAAGCCCCTTCCAAAAGCCAGAAGACTCGATGTCGTCCTGGTTTTCCCCAGTGGCTAAGAGCGGGGCACAAAGAGCAAAGAGAAACATTTCCTTCGGACGGCCCTCCCATAGGGGGACTGGAGGGACGCAACCTCAGACGTAGGCCGTACTTCAGGGTGACTCTAAGTCTCCCAGGAACGCACAACGGCACCCTCTCCTCGATAAGGTAATCGCACCGCTAAGTGGGATCCCGTGCAGCACCACCAGTCCCATTCTCAGGAGCATGCGCTTACACAGCTTTAGCAGACGTCATATTAAAGCGCTCCGGCCGCGGAGAGCTCTGGGAGATGGAGTCCATGCGAAGGCAGCTCATTGATTGGGAATTGCGGACACCAGGACCGTTTGCGCAGGCGCGTCACTTTCCTGCCCTAGAGAGACGCCGTCTTCCCTGATCCCGAGCGTTCTATGCGGGAGGTGAGCGTTGCGTGTGTGTGTCTTCCAGGAGGGGAGTGAGCGCAGCGGCCAAGAGAAAGGGACACTGAGAACTTGGGGAAGGTGCTGTTGGAGCAGAACTGGGTGACGCGGGCGGAGCCAACGTGCAGAGTGTGTGTGTGGCGACGTTCCGGCCCCGAGGTGCGGACGGAAAGTTGTCCCCCGTGTCCCCTTGTGTGCGTTTGCTTCGTGGGGTGTGGGTACCCACTCTATGTCAGATCTTCCTCTGCCCCACCCATTCCTTCTTCCCATAATGAGTGCTTAATGAACGTGGGTAGAACTGACTCTAAGTCTGGGGTGTCGCCCGCTCCAGTCCCTACCTCTTTCCCAGGAAGCGCCTCAAATCGCCTCATTTAGCTCCCTTCCTTGGGCCTCTGCGCAAGTACTGGGGGTGCTTCATGGAGGGGGTAGGATTTGATGTGAAAAAAACACGAAAATACCAAAACATTAGGCAGATTTGGTAGTTTTTACTGCAGTGCAGAAACAGTGGGAGACTGATGAAGAAAAGTACTCTGGGGCCTAAAGGTCACATTCAGGACTAGAGAGAGGAAAGGAATAGTGGCAGGGAGCCAGTTAGGAATGTGTGATAATTCTGAGCAAGCTGTTTTGGACCTGAGTTAGGATGGTTTTAGTGGCTGGAAAACATACAAATGACATTGGAAAAGAAAAGTCAAAAGAACCTGGTGACTAGGTTTGGGAGGAAAGAGAGTGAGGTGTAAGAGTTTGAATTTGGGATACCTAGGAGAATAATGGAACATCTGATGGGAATGTAAAGCCAGGGAGAGGAGTTGATTTGGGAGTTTCCTAGAGGAAAAGGGTTTTCAGGTGATGGCAGAATGACTAATTCAAAATTTGTAGTCACTTGGAAATGCAAGATGAGTTTGAAGAAGATTTGGGACTGGACTTGGAAACCATCTCTGTAGAGGTGGAAAATGGAGACCTCAGTGTAGATGGGCTTTCTGAGGGATAGCAAATAAAAATAATCATAGAAAGACTAAGCTATGGGCAGCTCCATGTTTCCAGGGTCAAAGTAAGAAAGAGTCACAGGGAGACAACAGTTTTATTGGTTGGAGGAATTCGGCCTAGTGCAGTATCATAGCAGCTACAATAAGGAAAAAAACGACTGTTGAAATCAAATTAGAAATGGATTGTTAATTTTCAAGTATGCAGTTTCAGGTGTGTGAGGAGCAAGAGGAGAGTAACAGGGATCCAAAAAGAGTAAGTGGTGACAGTGTGGAAAAAGGAAAGCTTCGAAGAGAACTGTTTTGCTAGAGGTAGGTCATGGGGTTCAGTGAAGATAGCAGAGATATTGGATGATGCAGGGAGCAAATTGAGAGAAAACAATAGTGGAAGAAAGTAGGACACAGGATGTAGGACACAAAGGTAAAGTCCTGGAGACAGACATTTCTGTCTTGTTAATCTCACACATCTTGCTGCCTCACACATAATAGGTATGCAGCAAATATTTGTTGAATAGTGGGATGAATGAATGGGTGAATGGGTTGGCATTGGGCAATAGGAAGGAAGGAAACTTTCATTTGTTGAACAAACTGTATGATAAATGCTTTATGTTAATTGCCTCACTGTTTATAACTGCTCTGTGAGGTCAGGTATTAAACATCTTTTGTTGTTGTTTTTAGAGACAGGGTCTCATTCTGTTGCCTAGTCTAGAGTGCAGTGGCCCAATCATAGCTCACTGCAGCCTAAAACTTCTGGGCTCAAGTGATCCTCCTGCCTCAGCCTCCTGAGTAGCTGAGCACATGCTACCACACCCAGCTAATTTTTAAATTTTTTGTAGAGATGGGGTCTTGCTATGTTGCCCAGGCTGGTATTGTACTCCTGGCCTCAAGCAATCCTCTTGCTTCAGCCTCCCAGAGTGCTTAGGATTACAGGCATGAGCCACTGTGCCTGGCCTAAACAACTGTTTAACACTGTTTTATACAACTGTTGGCCTATGTAAGTCACCTGAGGCTTCATAGTTAGTAATTCCGTGCCTGTGGAATGCTTTCTACCACACAGTCCTGTCCCCCTTGAAACTCACTTCTCCCTGCCCGCCCCCAAATCCCAGAAATGCTGGATTTCACTATGTTGTTTTAATTAGACTCTTGATTGTAAGGAACTGAGACATTACTCAGCTGACTCAAGTAAAGGGAGTTAATGATAAGGATTTGCACAGAGCCCAGGAGGATTAGAGTCTTCTGGAAATCCCAGAATAAATAAGGCTTGTCTGCATGGAAATTGGAGCCCACGGGTGGTACTAGCTGAGGTGAGGGACTTCAGGGACAGGAATTCTTAGGTCTTTGCTCCAGCCTTCCCCACTAATGTGATAGAGCTGTTCCTCCCTCTGCCTGCTTATTGTCCCACCGTCTGTTTTGACCTTTTCTCTACATCAAACCTCCCATTTGCCCAGAGGTTCTGCTTCCTGATAACGTTGGTTCCCCTTATCCTGTGGCTACTTCAGCACCTCTGATATCCCTTCAGCTCCTCACTCACTTGTCCTGACTTTTCTTAGTTCCCATTCCTGAGGAAAGATGTCACCTTTTAAAGCCAAATCATATCTGAGTATACTGGTCACCTATGTATTGCCCACCTGTGGCCTAATCACTGTGGCTCCAGGAGTGACACACACTGTCACGTGGTACAAAACTTGGCTGCCCAAGGGATGGTCCTTTAGCAGGGGCTATGAATGGGGTACTTTTCCTTTGAAGAGGCTACAGGTTTTCCTTGACATGTCTCATTCATATAGTCATTTACAAAATTGCTTATAGTTTCTGTCCAGTAATCATTCAGGACAATACTGAATGTGAATTTATAAATACTGTATAAACCTTAATATGTGCTGACTCCCAGGAATAGAACTCTCTCTCTAGGATCATGGTAAAACAAGCACTGCATTGTGTTCTAACTCACAGTATCCAGAGCCATTAGCTCTAATTCTGGCGTGGGCTGGGGTTGCTCTGGGCCTTGCTTTATTTTGCCCCCCTTTTTGTAGGGTATTGGGAGTGAGAGTGGGGACATATCTCACTGGTGTATGGAGAGTTCTGGCTTCATGAGTCAGAAGACTACAAAACAGGACTGGTCTTTCTCATGCCTTCTTACTCATCCCACGCCTCTGCCTCATTTAGGACTCTGCACTTTTCTACAAAGAGAGCACACAGGAGGGAATGGCTGCTGTGTCTCCGACAGCCAGATGCCAGGTGAGGTGGAGTTTGGGTTTCTGAAATACTCCAGAATGTAACCACTTCTCCTTCTCTGTCCTGGAACTGCTTTGATCAGACCCAGCCAGGCAGATGAATAAGTCCATAGGGAGCACTTCCTTTCCATTTGACTTGAAGTGTCCTTCATGACCTTCGCTTGCCTTGAGCATGTGCCCAATAGCCTGTCACCAGGCAGACAACCCCTGGAGCTTTTGCTCTGGGTGATTTTGCCTAAAAGTCGATGGTATGGGTCTGATTGGAAGGTCTGGGGGACAGTGGGCTGGTTCTGGTCCTGACTGGCCCTTCAGTATGTCCAGTATGGACTGAAAGTAGGCCCCAGTGTTCCAGCGAGTGTTGGATTAGGTGAGGGAGTGTGATAACACATTGTAGAGCAGCTCAGTGAGGTTGGAAGACTCTTGTGTGGGTAGAGACATGTGGCTTGCTCCTTTCCTGCCCAAGGGCAGTCTTAAATTTTGTGCTCTGGCCTAGAAATTCTGCAGACACATGGAGACTCATCTGAGGTTTTAGAATTAGGGGTAAAGATGCAATCTTGTAGAATCACAGAGCATCAGAGTGAACTGAGAAGGATCCTAAAGATCTCATCAACACCATTATTCTAAGGATTTGTAAAAAAAAATTGGCAAAATTTCAATAGGTTGTAGATTAAATAATAATATAATATCAATGCTATTTTCTCCATTTTTATTATTATACTGTGATTATAACAATAACATGTCCTTGTTTTTACAAAATATACTTGAAATATGTAGGAATAAAGGCACACGATGTTTGCAAGAGGTTCAGGAAAAAGGAGAATGTATATATCCAGAAAGACAGGAAGATAAAGCAAATGTGCAGAATGTTAACATTTGGAGAAGCTAGGTGAAGGGTACATGGGAATTTTTTGTTCTATTCTTGCAAGTTTTCTGTAAATCTGAAAAAGAGTCTCTGATATTTAGAGGCTCAGCTATGAGTATAGTGGTATAGGAGTATGACCAAGAACTTTGTGTCTTGGGTGATTATGCCACTTTCCCCAGATGCTTCAAAGCCCTACTTGGTTAGAACCATTTCCCTTCTACCACTTCCATGTCCTCAAGGGTTATCATCTTTATGACATTTTGATCTGGTCCAAGTAAAGAGAAGGGTTAAGAGTAAGGGAGAATGTGATTGTGTTTTCAGGAATTGGTGACATTTGAGGACGTGGCTGTGGTTTTCACAGATGAAGAGTGGCAGCATTTGGTCCCTGTTCAGAGGGACCTCTATGAGGAGGTGATGCTGGAGAACTATAAGAGTGTCGTCTCACTGGGTAAGGAGAGTTCAAATCTGTACTGTGCTAATGTGGGGTAGAGGGGCTGAGAAATTGATACCTCTTTTCCACCCACCTGGGTTCTGAGCCACCCAAGAGACAAGGTAAAAGAGTCGAAAGACATGGTATAAAGGTATAGCAATAGTTGGCTCCTTCATACTGAACCCCAGCATTGGACAGACATGCTCCCCCAGCTGTGAGCAGTGCTGGGCAACCAGAGAGTCTCTTGCTCAGCAGCCTGCCCCTGCAGAATGGAGGGAGAACCAGGGAGGGCTGAGGGATAAAGTGGAATGTATGCCTGAGGCAGGGAGCTTCAGGCAAACAGAAGAGGCTGAGTTCCCTATACCCAGTGTTCCTCCCAGCTCACCAGTCATGTAACTTACTCAGCTCCATCCGGAGGACTGAGCTCTGAGCCGAGGGGCTATAGTGTTGATAGGGAAATTTCTCATGGAAGCCAGAGGAGGGGGAAAGAAGTGTTTTCCTGTAAAAAGAGGAAGGTGTGGGGGTAGGAATACAGGGTTGTGTCTCTGAGTAGATTGCCAGAGATGTGCTTGATTTTGAATATTTGTCTTATGTACAGCCTTAGATGCTCACAGAGACACTTTGCAACTATAGAGACTTGTGTGACAAAAGAGAAAGTTAAGAGCTACTGCTGATGTCAGGTATTAGTGAGAAGTGAAGCTGGGCTCCTGTAGGTAATAAGAACCTCTCTCAGGAGCTTCAAGTACTAGGCTGATAGAGTCCACAGATTGAGAAGCAGGCTTAAAATGACCAGCAGATGGCAGTAAAACGAGTCACACTGCAGATTTCATACAAGGCAGGTCAAAAAAGCAAGTGTTAGCACCCCCAGATTAAGCTAATCAGGCCACATAGTTTCCCAAACAGAGTAGAATGTTTGGGAGGCATCAAGGGAGACTGCTGAGCCTTTGTCACTGGCTTTGGCCAGGATGAAATATTGAGGAAAATGGAATTCTAAGCTCAGAGACAGGAAGCCCCAGGGAGGCGATGGGTATGGTCTTCTGTCAGCAGAGAATCAGCATACAACCCGAGAGATGATCCTTGGGCCCAGTAAGAATGTGCCTCTCTTTCCCAAGCCGGGGCCCCAGTGCAAGGGAAGTTTAGAGCTCAAGTCTGTTTCCAGGAGGGAATCTGTTTTTTTATATAACCAAAATGGATAGGTTCATTTCTAGTAATTTATCCTAAGGAAATAATAGGATTAGCAGTCCATGGTATATGAGAATGTTCATCATGCCATTGTTTGTTAATAGCAAAACATTAAAAACTTATTAGCAGAGAATTCATTAAATAATGTTATTCGATATAATGTAATATCATATGACCTTTAAACGATGAGGTAGATCTGTGTTAATTGAAATAAAATAATATTTTAAATTTATTATGTTAAAAAAATCAATTTTACAAATCAGTATTATTTTATTAGCCAGTTTTTAACAGACTGTATCTATAGGTATTTTTTGGTACCAAAATGAATAGAGAAAAAAAATGAATACAAAGTATGAAAGGTGATTTTTCTTTTTACTTGTACATACCTCTAATTTTCCTACAATGAACACGATTGACTTGTCCCAATAAAAGGACAATGCTTAAGGTAAACAAACAAACAAAAATGAGTACCTTTGTTATACTTTTTTAGTCAAAGTGATCTTTTTTCATTCTTACCTCTCCTGAGCCAAGGCCCTCATCCTACCATAGCTTCCCATTCACTTCATGGGGAAGAATTAACACATTAATTCAAATGGATTTTGCCAGTCTTCTGACCAAGTGCCACTTGTTCCTTTTTATTAATAGAACCTCAGGCCTGGCCTCCATTCAGAGGTTCCTCTGCCTCGTATTCTAAATTCTTGGCCTGACCATTCTGCCTTTTGTAATTTCTCTCTGAAAGATCAGAGGCTAGGACTAAGGTTTAGAATAGTGATGTATTTTCATCACATACTGCCACCTGGCTTCTTTCTTTCTTCCTGAGCAGGACTTCCAGTTCCTCGACCTGATGTGATTTTTCGGTTGAAGAGAGAGGACTGGCCATGGATAGTAGATCTTCATGAATCTGAGGAGAGAGAATGTCTCAAAAGTGTCTCTCTAGGTAACTGAGTATGAACAGGGTGGGGAAGAGTTGTTTTGTCTTTGTTTTGTCTTTGTTTTTTGGCTGTGTGCAGGGCAGTATTGGGTGTCATCTTTTTCTCAAATGCAGGTCTTCTTTATTATTAATTTTATATCACCCACTAGCTTTCATTTTTTTCATCTATACCTCAAAGTAGTATTCATCTATATTCACCAAATGTTTATTTTCTCGGATCTTTCATGTTGCCCACTCACACTTTGATATTCCTATTGATTGCCATCCTCTCCACTCAGCATACTCTCCTAATTGTCCTGGCCATGTTCCCAATGGACATTCTCCTGTTTTCTGAGAAGTCCACCATCAATTCTGTTCCCTGCCGCCTTCTTCCTTCCTAAGTCTGTCTCTCCCTAGAATGTAAGACTATTTGTAGAAGCAAGCAATGCAGTGACCATGCATTACTTTCAAATTCATCATAGTATCTCTTCTTTCTGCTGTGCTATTTTCCTAGCACTGGAAAAAAACTACATCTGTGTTTTCTATTTGTTCCAGACAGGGAGACTAAGCCTGAGATTCAGGATGCTTCAGAAGAAAAATCAGAAGGAGCATTGAGGGAAAGCCTAGGAAGGCAAGGTCTTCTGTGTCCTAAATTTGAAGATTATGCACCAGAGGGTGGGTTGGAAACAGAGAAGGAAAGCCCTGCAGTAGAGACTTGTAAGAAATCCCTTTCCCAGGAGAAAAGCTTTTTACAGCAAGGGTCAGCCTCACCCAAGAAAATTCTCACTAAAGAGAAAGACCAGGAATGCAGTGACTGTGGGAAGACCTTTTTTGACCATTCATCCCTTATCCGCCATCAGAGGGCTCACACCGGAGAGAAGCCCTATGACTGTCATGAGTGTGGGAAAGCGTTCAGTCACAAGAGCAGTCTCAGCAGACATCTGATGTGTCACACTGGGGAAAGCCCCTACGAATGCAGCGCATGTGGGAAGGCCTTCTTTGACCGTTCGTCCCTAACTGTGCATCAGCGAATTCATACTGGAGAGAAGCCCTTTAAATGCAATGAGTGTGGAAAAGCCTTCTTTGACCGTTCATCCCTTACTCGACATGAGAGAATTCACACTGGAGAAAGTCCTTATGAATGCCATCAATGCGGGAAAGCCTTTAGCCAGAAAAGTATTCTTACTCGCCATCAGCTAATTCATACCGGCAGGAAGCCCTATGAATGTAAGGAGTGCGGGAAAGCCTTCTATGGCGTCTCCTCACTGAACAGACATCAGAAAGCTCATGCTGGGGAGCCTCGCTACCGGTGCATTGTGTGCGGGAAAGCTTTCTTTGACCGCTCGTCCCTCACACAACATCAGAAGATCCATAGTGGAGAGAAGCCATATGAATGCAGCGAATGTGGAAAAGCCTTTAGCCAGAGATGCCGGCTTACACGGCATCAGAGAGTTCATACAGGAGAGAAGCCCTTTCAGTGCAGTGTGTGTGAGAAAGTTTTCAGTTCCAAATCATCAATTATCCAACATCAACGGCGCTATGCCAAACAAGGAATAGACTGAGTTGGGTGAAAACTTCAGTCAGACAAAAGACCTCCATAAAAATTTGAGATAGGTCTCCCTATATTAAACAAACTCACCATTTGCTCATTCTACCCATTCTGGCTACTGTTCTCTCGTCCTGCCTTTGCTCCAGAGTGTTTAATAAGCTCTCTATTCCTACTGTGTTATAGAACTGATGGGAGTGGGCGGAAACTAAGAAATAACTAAAGATTCAAAATTTCGGAAAGGTGTGTCAGACAGTAGGGTAGATGTTTGGAGGAGATCCAGAGATACACCTCTTGTCTGAGAACGTAGGCCCCAGGTATCACCGCACTTTAAATAATCAGAGGCTGAAACAGGAAGGAAAAGCCAAAATTATATCAGAGCAGCACTGGTGTTTTAAGAACAGTTGTTTAGATAGCTAGTAGTCCCTCTCTCTTGGAGCTTTTTGGGCATGAACCTTGTTCTCTTGTGTCCCAGCTTTTAGATCTCTTACTACCATACTGCTAATAGCACTTAAAGAGTGCTTATTATGGGGTAAACATTCAGCTAAGAGTTTTACAGGGAATAGATTCATTGATCCTCTCACTAACCTTGTGAAGTAGGTACTGTTACTGTCCACATTTTACAGATGAGCACACTGAAGTTTAGAGAGATTAAATCACTTGCCCAAGGTGACACAGCTGGTGAAAGGTGATGCCAGGTCTTGAATGCAGGTCTACCTTCAAAGTCTATTCTCTTTACCATTATGCTTTAAGGTTGGTTTGTGTTATAATTTATGTACATATATTGTCTCAACTAGATTGTAAGCACTTGGAGATGTGACTTAGACGTTTTTGTATCTCACACAGTGCCTTACAGATGATAAGTGCTCAGTTAATATTTATCTGACTGAATGACTTTTCTACTTACCAGGTTCTCTCCATTCAAAACACATCTTGGATTCACATCCTTTGAATTTTCACAGCCCAGCTTGTACCTTTATCATCCCCGCTCCCGTTACTACGGTAGTCACTTCTTAATTCCAGTTCTTTCCTCCTTCCTTCATTACTGAAGAGGGATATGCTAAGCTATGGTACAGTAACAAGCCCCCAAATAAACAAAGCTTTATGTCTCACATAAAACCTGACGTGAGCAATTCTGTGTTACTTCATCTTCTTCAATAACATTTGGTGTCCAAAATCACCATGAAGGAGGAAGAGGTAGCTAGAGGGATTTGTGGGATATTTTTAAGGGCCAGGCTTACATCCCTTCTGTCTACATCCAATAAGCCAGAGCCCAGCACCTGGAGGCTAGGAAAGCAAACAAGCACTAAGAGCCTCTGCCATAGTGACATTTTGCATATTACTGTTAGGCCAGTCTTTCCATATGACCCCTTGCTGCCCATCATTGCCTTCCTCAAGCCCTAAAACAGCTCCCTATTTAATGAAAACTCTGAATATTTAAGGTCTGCCTTAATGTAATCCCCATTGCTGAACTTAACATCCTGACTCCCAAAACTCTTATTACCTGGACCCTGGCCTATATTTGTATTAAAAAACAGGCACTAGGTGACTGTGACTGCAGGCATCTGCATTCCTTTTCTATTTGCTTAAGTTGAAGTCCAGAAAAGGATTTGGTTCTTAGTTCTGAAAGGCTGTCTGAAATTAGATTACCCTATGTGAATCCCATTGGGTCAAGATGAATTTCCCTCAGAAGCTAAAAGTCAAATTTGAGAAGCTGAATTGCCAAACAGACCCCTCCCCAACATACTAACAACCCATTATTCTTGGTCCACCTTAGAGCAGATAAGCAGCAGGGAAGACTTTATGTGTGGACTTTTGAAGCTGCTTGAGGGAAAACATGGCACAGAATCCATGGGTGTGGATAATATATGATATTGTTTAATAATGTGAATTAGAAAATAAAAGGAACTATTGACAAACTGTTGGCTATGGCTGTCTCAGAGTTCTGAGTCTTTAATTTACTGCCTTGTTAAAAATAGAGAGTCAAGTATTTCCTTAAGACATTCACAATTGTCAGCAAGATGAGATTGGAACAAATTCAGAATTCTAATCATTTTTTAAATCTATTATCCTTAGAAAAGATAATAATGGACTTTTTGAGTACAGTGATAATTGAAACAGTGAGGATGTAAATTTGATAGTTTTCCCTTTGTTCCCATTTTAAATTTGGTGATCTGCAGAGCATTTTTTAAAATGTGGAATACTATTCCATTTCCCGCTAAAAACTCTGAAGAAAGGGCCATTTTACCTTTTAATTGATATGTCCCAATATGGCATGCAGCAGTGGAGGCCTTAAATTTTGAGGTTGTAGCTTCACCTAATGACCATTAGTAGGATCAAATCTAAGGTATAAGGCAAAAAAGACTGGGTAGTGCTTCTAAGGTTTGAGCCTAAGACTTTAAAAGAGGTTTCAAAGGGGGTGCTGTGGCTTGCACCTGTAATCCCAGTTACTGGGGAGGCTGAGGCAGAAGGATTGCTTCAGCCCAGGTGTTCCAGGCTGTAGTGAGCTATGACTGCACCACTGGACTCCAACCTGGGTGACAGAGCAAGACCCCATCTCTAAAATTATTAATTAAAAAAAGGAGTTCCAAAGGAATGAAATAATCTCTGTGGTCCCAAATAAGTCCAATCTAAATTTTAAGAGAGAGTTGAGTACTTATACAAATGAACAGAAGCACTTCATGAGTCAGCTCTTTAAAGTGACAGGTCAGCAATGCTAGAGAACCTTCTGGTGAAGAGAATGTGGCAGATGGAGGCAATCTGGACACTGCAGCTTGGCACAGATGGTTGGCAGGACCACCAATCACAGAAATGTATCTGGGATGTCAGGATGCCAGGGTGGCCAGCAGGAGGGTTGGCCAGCTTTGGAGCTCAGCTCCACCCACTCCCTCACTTCTCCCCAGGCCTGCGCTTCCAAGAATAACCCCCTCTGCAAGTCTTACATGATAAATAGCACAGAGCTGAAGAAGGGGGCCTCAGGAACAAGGATAACAAGTTAGACAACATCAATATGTTCATTTTCAATAAAAAGCCAGAACCATGATTCCTCAGGAAGTCTAAGAAAATGACTGCAATGGATGTCCAGTTATGAAGTAGTCTACTGTGTAGTCCCCAACCCCTGGGCCATGGACTGGTACTAGTCCGTGGCCTGTTAGGAACCAGGGCACATCAGGAGGCTCTCAGATCACTGCCTGAGCTCTGCCCCCCACCCCCATAGAAAAATTGTCTTCCATGAAACTGCACAGCAGGAGGTGAGCAGCAGGTCAAGTCAGCTAAGCTTCATCTATATTTATAGCCGCTCCCCATTGCTGGTATCACCACCTGAGCTCCACCACTCCCCATCCTCCCTCGCACCCTGTTTTCGGAAAAATTGTCTTCCATGAAACCAGTCCCTGGTACCAAAAAGGTTGGGGACTGCTGGTGAGGCAAGGCTCCTGTGGTAAAAAGGTAAAAAAGAAGTCAATGGGCCATGTTGAGTTAGAGTGATAGGAATCCTGGTGAGGGTGTCCCTGAAATGCATTTACAAGAGTTTGAATGTACTGGGGAAATGTATATACTAGATTGCATTGATGGTAGAAGCATGGAGATCATGAAACACCAACGTGAGGACTATATAGATACAGTCCTGGCCCTGGAAAACTGTGGCACCTTTTCCCTCCAGCACTACGAAACACCAGACCAGTTTAAAGAGACCCTAATACTTATGCCTGAGTGCAGGTATTTTAAATCAGTGCTATCCAATAGGTACATAACGTTAGGCCATGTTTTAAAAAGTGAAAATAGTTGAAATTATTTTTAATGTTTCAAATATTTCAAAAGTTTCATTTAAATATCATTCTAACATGTAGTCAATATGAAAATTATTGAGATATCCTACATTTTTTTTTTAAAGAAACCTAAGTCTTCAAAATCTGGTGAGTATTTTACACTTACAGCGCATCTCAAATTTGGGCTAGCCACATTTCAACTGCTCAATAGCCACATGTGGCTAGTGGCAACTATACTAGATGGCACAGTGTTGCACTCATTCTCCTTTCAGACATCTGAAACCATGTGAATGGAGAGAAATTGCTCAAGAAAAGGGATAGTGTAGGAAGAGAAAAGGGTTTAGAACAGGTCCTTGAGGAACATCGTGATTTAAATGGCTGAAGAGCCATCAGAGGAGAATGAGTAGGAGATACAGAGGTAAGAGAAATACTAGGTGAGAGCAGTGTCACAAAATCAAGAGAAAAGACATTCAAGAAAGAGGGAATGGTCAAAAAGCACTCAAAGTTGCCAAGTAGTCCAGGGAGACAAAGCCTGAGAACTGTCCACTGGGGTTTATCAGTGACATGGATGGTGCAACCAAAGTCATACTGGAATGAATTTAATTAATACAAGTGAGAAGTAGAGGGTAGAAATGGTGAGTGCGTACCATGCTGTGCAGTTTGGCTTTGATGGGAAGGAGAGGGAGATAGATGGAGGGGGATGTGAGGGAGTTTAAAAATGTTTAAATTTCTTTAAAAATGGAAGAGATATGTAGACCAAAGGGAATAGAATAGAAAGCCCAGAAATAAATTCTCCTTATATGGTCAAATTAATTTTGACAAGGGTGCCAAGACCATTCAAAGGGGAAAGGACAGTCTTTGTAATAAATGATGTTGGGACAACTGGATATCTAATGCAAAAGTATGAAATTGGACCCTTACCTTATATCATATGCAAAAATGAACTCAAAATGGATCAAAGACCTAAATGTAAAAGATAAAACTAGAAAGGTCTTAGAAGAAGACATAGGTGAAAAGTTTCATGACATTGCATTTGGCAATGATTTCTTGAATATGACACCAAAAGCACAGTCAATAAGAAAAATAAATAAATTGAACTACATCAAAATTAAAACTTCTGTTCATCAAAGGACACTTGCCAGAGTGAAAAGGCAACCCATGGAATGGGAGAAAATATCTGCAAATCATATATACAATAAAGGGTTAATATATGGAATACAGAAAGAATGCTTACAACTCAATAACAAAATAACCTAATTGGAAAATATGCAAAGGACTTGAATAGACATTTCTCCAAAAAGATATACAAATGGCCAAGAAGCACATGAAAAGATGCCCAACACCACTAATCATTTAGAGAATGCAAATCAAACCCACCGTGAGATGCTATTTCACATCCATAAGGATGACTATTATAAAAAACAAAAATAAAATAACTGGTGTTAATGAGGATGTGGAGAAATTGAAACTCTTGTACACTGTTGGTGGGAATGTAAAATGGAGCCATCAATATGGAAAACAGTATGGTGGTACTTCAGAAAATTAAAAATGGAATTACCACATGATCCAGCAATTCCACTTCTAGGTTTATGCCCAAAAGACGTGAAAGCAGGGACTGAACAGATATTTCACAGAAGCATTATTCACAAGAGCCAAAAGGTGGAAGCAACATAAGTGCCCACTGTTGGATGAATGGATAAAGAAAATATAGCACAGACGTATAATGGAATAGTACTTGGCCTTAAAAAGGAAAGAAATTCTAACACATGCTACAACATGCATGAAACTCAATATTATTTTCAGTGAAATAAGCCAGTCACAAAAGAATAAATGCTGTATATATGAGGTACCAAGAATAGTCAAATTCATAGAGAGAAAGTAGAATGGCGATTTTCAGCATCTGGAGAAAAGGGGGAATGGGGAGGTATTATTATTTAATGGGTACAGAGTTTCAGTTTTGCAAGATGAAAAGATGGAGGTGGATGGTGGATGGTTGCAAAACAATATAAATGTACTTAGTGCCACTAAATCATACACTTTAAGATGGTTAAAATAGTAAATTTTATGTATATTTTACCACAATAAAAAAAGATATTAACATTTGTATTAGGACACTTTCATGTGCAGAAGATAGAAAATGCCATCTTAACTTGCTTAAGCCTAAAGGGACCTACTGACTCATATAATTGCAAAGCCCAAGTAAGCGGGGAGTGAGATAAAAGAAGTAGGAGGTGTATAAGACCAGAGAAAGTTTTAAAATATCCTCCCAGAGAACTGGATCGAAAGCTGCCTAGGAAACGGAGGCATCCAAGGTAGGGTGGCGGATCCAGCTGGGCCAGGTGAGCATGGCTGTGAGTCAGCTTCGGTTCTTCACTTGTGGGCTTTCCACCACTTTTATCTAAATGTGGCCATTATCTAAATGTAGGGGAGTGAGGGGGTGACAGGGGTGGGTGGGAAGAGAGGGTTGAGACATACCTTTATTTCAACTCTGATAACACTTTCTCATCTTTCCTGCTTATCCTTTACCATTATCTCCTTTCTCTTCCTTCTAGATCCATTCAGTAGTCAGTGATAGTTCACTTTTTCAAGTGCTAGCCTGTCTCCCTACTTATTCCCTGCTGCATATGATCCTAGACATGTAACAAACTGCCTTCATCATTCCCATGCTTCTAATGTATGTCTCCTATTTTTCTGCATATATCTCTCCTTAAAATGCTCTTCTTTTGGCTATTCACAGGGCTAACTACTTTCCCTCAGATCTCAGCTTACATGTCACTTCTAGATGACCACTCTTAATGATCCCTCCAAGGAAGCTCCCACTCATTATTTCCTTCACTATACTCATCACTATCTGTTATATTTTATTTAATTATTCATTGTCATCTGCCTAGTACTAACAGACTATAAGCATCACGAGGGCAGGGATTGTGGCTGTCTTGTTCATTAGCATCCCAATGGCTTACTATGCCTAGCACTTAATAGGCACCTTAGATGATAAAGATGTAATGTATGAAAAACTGAAACTTATTTAGTGCGCTAAATCCCCACCTTCCACTTCTAATCTCTTTTGTTCTGCCATTTTTCATGCTCTCCCTGTTGTTTTTCTTTTTAAGGAGCTACCAATAAATCAGGTAATATTTTGTATTCATTTTTTTCTTAACATATACAATGTTTTATTTTTTGTTAGCACTAAAAGCCAGCTATATTTATTTTCTATTTGTTTTAGACCAGAAGGCTAGACCGGAGAGCCAGGACTCAACATGAAGGCAGGATGTTTCTAAAAAAGCAAAGTCACAAATAACATTAATGGAAAAACCCAGAAAAGAAGGTCCTCTAGGTCCTGCACTTGAATCTGAAAAACCTGAGGGCAGAAAGAAGGAAAATCCTTCAGGGGAAACTCTGAAGAAATCTTCCCCCAAGGAGAAATACTCAAGGCAAGGATCCAGTCCTGCCAAGAAAACCAATAGTAAAGGGAGAAATTTTGAGCGCAGCATATGTGGGAAGACTTATATAACCACATATCCCTCACCTGCCAGCAGAGGACTCATACTGGAGAGAAACCTTATGACTGTCAATAATGTGGGAAAGCCTTCTGCTAGAGGAGTAGCCTTAAGAAATACCTGATGTCTAATATTGGGAAGAGCCCCTTTGAATGCAATGAATGAACTTCTGTGATCAATTAACCCTCATTGAACATCAGCAAACTCATACTGGAGAGAAGCCCTTTCAATGTAATGAATGTGGCAAGGCCTTCTTTGTCCCTTCATTGTTTACTCAACATCAGGGAATTCATACTGGAGAAAGTCCTCATGAATGTACAGAATGTGGGAAATCCTTTCACCAGAAAGTATTTTTGCTCACCATCAGCTCACTCACACTGGAAAGCATCCCTATGAATGCAAAGGGTATGGCAAAGCTCTGTCTGATTGTTCACCCCTCATTTGCCACAGGAGAGTGCATACTGGACAGACATCTTTTGAATGTAGTAAGTGTGGGCAGGTTTTCTTTGACCACTCATCCCTTAATCAGCATCACAGAATTCACAATGGAGACAAGCCCTATAAATGCATGGAATTGGGGAAAGCCTTCCTCCAGAAGACAGCTTGTTGAACATCAGAGAATGCACACTGGAGAGAAGCCCTACAAATGCAGCATGTGGAAAAGTTTTCAGTTGCAAGTCCTGTATTATCCAATATCAGTGAGGTTATGCCAAACAGGACTCAGAATAGCAGGGAGGTGCTTCAGCAAGACAAGTGATCCCCATAAAGACTTAAGATGCTTTTGCTCAAGATAATGAGGATTTATGTTTGAGCACCTTCTAACTACTACTTATTCTTATGCCTCCATTTGGTACCACAATCTCAATAAAAAGTCTCAATGGGCCATGCTGTGGACTTCCCCTGGGATGCCTCAAATTTGAGATAATACTCTGAGGTCCCCAAACTGGTCAGAAGCTCTCTCCAATCAACATGCTTTGTAGGTGTTTGAAGGGGACTCTATTGCTAGACTGAATGCTCCATGAGAACAGGAATTATTTCTTATAGGTGCATTGTATCCTCAGTGTGGTGCCTGGAACTTATCACATATGTTCTGAATGAATGAATACCTGTCTAGTCATGAGAACTTGAGTCCCAAATCAAGTGCACTTTGTAGAACTAGAAACTTCAGTAAGAAAATAAACATATAGCTTATATCTATTTAGGACTTCAAATGCCTTCACTATAGTTATGCTATTAGCTCTTAATCCGCTCCTCTTATAGTTTCCTGGAGCTTTGATTTTGGTGACATGTTCTTGTTCTTCACTTCAGAACTCAGGATCCTTAGTTTCCCTGAACTTTGGCTCTTCTGTCCCATAACCTGACTTCTGGGCCCTGGCAGACTAGCCCATCACCAGATATTCTTGTTTCTAGGGTAGTTGTTGTTTTTTATCTTTGTTTAATCTCATTGATGACCAAGATTCCTTGGTCTGGCTCTGCCAGTCCATAGACACCCTGGACACACCACCTTCCCTTTCTAATCCTGTATTTACTTGTAGCTGCTGAAGGAGAAAATATTAGTACCAAAAAGTTCAAAGTCCAAGCAACAACAAAATAAATAAGTGGGACTTGATTAAAAATTAAATTTAAAAAACTTCTTCACAGGTAAGGAAATAATCAACAGAGCAAATAGACAACCTACAGAATGGGAGAAAATATTTGCAATCTACACATCAGATAAAGGACTAATATCCGGAATCTACAAAGAACTCAAACAAATCAACAAGGAAAAAAACAAACAACCCCATTCAAAAGTGGACAAAAGGCATGAACAGAAATTTTTCAAAAGAAGATAGACAAATAGCCAATAAACATATGAAAAAATGCTCAACATCACTAATCATCAGGGAATTGCAAATTAAAACCACAATGAGATATCACCTTACTCTTGTTAGAATGGCTTTTTTAAAAAGTACAAAAACAATAGATGCTGGCATGGATACAGAGAGAAAGGAACGCCTATACACTGTTGGTGGGACTGCAAATTAGTACAACCCCTGTGGAAAACAGCATGGATATTTCTTAAAGAAGTAAAAGTATGCTTACAATTTGATGAGCAATCCCACTACTGGGTTCCTACCCAAAGGAAAATAAGTCCTTGGGCCACACTGGCACTCTTGTGGATGAAGGAGGCCAGTGTGGCTGTAGCAGAACAAATTAGGGGAAAGTCCTAGATGTTGAGATCAGAGGGCTGTTGGGGGTGGATGGTGCAGATTATGAAGGACCTGTGGGCCATTCTAAGGACTTTGGCTCTTATTCAGAGATGAGGGAGGCACCGTGCTGGGAACAGAGTGTGCAGGACAGGAGTAGAGGCAGTGGGACTAATAAGCAAGCATTTGCAGTGATTTAGGCAAAACACGATGGAGACTTGGATCAGGGTGGTAGTGGCCTGGTGTTGATAAGTGGTCAGATTCTGCATATATTCTGAGAGTATAGCCAACAGGATTTCCTGAGAAACTGTATGAGGGTGTGAGATAAAGAGAAAAATGATGACTCTAAGGTGTCTGAACTGAGCACTAGAAGGATGGAGTTGCCATTTATTGAGGTGGGGAAAACAGCAGGGGGAAGAGGTGTGGCAGTGGTGGGGCGCCGGGCAGCAGAGGTTCAGTTTTGAACATGCTACATTAGAGACATTTATTACACATAAAGAAAAGAGGTAGAGGAGACAGCTCAAGGTCAGGGGAAAAGCCCAGGCTGGAGATATACAATGGGGGCTGACCATATTTTGAGGGCATTTTGAGCATCTAGCCTGAACAAGATTGCCTGAGGAGTGCTGATAGAAAATAAAGAGAGGCCCAAGGTTTGAGCTCTGGGCATTCCAACATTTAGTTGATTCCCAGATGAACAGCTTCACCGTCACCTGGGAACTTGTTACAAATGCAAATTCTCAGGTGCCACCCCAGAATGCCTGAATGGGGGTGGAGCCCAGCACTGTTTTAACAAGGCTTTCAGATGATTCTGATCCCAATATAGTCATGTGCCACACAACAATGTTTCAGTCAACAATGGACCACTGGTTTAGAGACAGGGGAGAAGAAGAAGAAATAACCACCAAGACTGAGAAGGAATGACCTGAAAGGAAGAAGAAAACCAGAGAGTGTTTCCAGGAGCAGGGAGTAGTCAAGTTTTATCAAGTGCTGTCCATAGGTAAAGTGAGATGAAGACTAATAACTGATGATTGCTTTGGTAACAAAAGAAGGGATTTCTGTGGTGGGGATGGTTAGCAACAAGAAGAAAGGTATTCTCTGGTGCTTCAGACACATCAGCTGGTGGTGCCTTTCATGCACACCATCTTCTAAAGGAAACTGCACATCCCATATTTCCTGCTGATGGAAAGATAGGGAGACTCCCTCCGACTGTTGTTGGAGCTGGCAGGGCTGTGTCTCTACATGTCCCTTTATCCCTCCAGCCCCAACTGACTGAACCCCAAACAGCCAATCGATAGGCCAGTTGGAGATAAGTGTGGCTATCTGTGTAGAAGAAATAATAGTGGCTTATACAAAATAGAAGTTTACATCTCTCACGTTAAAGTCCAAGCTCTGTCCCAACAAATTGTCAGGGGCTCAGTTCCTTCTATCTCATTGGTTTGCCCTTCCTAGGGTGTTTTAACCTAGTCCATGATGACTTGTTGTCTGTGTTCCAGCCAGCACGGCGGGGGATAGGAGGGTGGGGGGAAGTTTGGGGGTTGTGTGCAAAAGGCAGGAATGATGAGAAATGGAATCTTTACTCTGGGAAGCCTTAGGCATAGCTAAAAGTTGGGGATTCTATCAGAGAAAGGACAATTGGACATTGTGGTTTGTATCCAAACAGGAACAGTTAAGCTAATTTGATTTTCTCTTGGAAGTCTGAACTGGATAGACACTGGCACTTTACTGTGGAAAGATAAGTGAAAACACTCACTAGCCTGAAGATTCACCAACTCCTAGGGCCCGTGGGGAAT
The DNA here is from genome assembly GCF_041146395.1 of Eulemur rufifrons. Lineage (NCBI taxonomy): Eukaryota > Metazoa > Chordata > Mammalia > Primates > Lemuridae > Eulemur > Eulemur rufifrons. Next base: position 43,927,925 of record NC_091001.1, on the reverse strand, counting down.
CTGAAAAACTTTCAGGATCCAGTCACCTTGGGTTAGTAGTACCAGTTACCGGTTCTTCTTAGGGACCTGGCTATTTCTAGGCTGAGGTGATTGAAATTCCACTTTTCTTTCTTGGAGGTGCAGTCTGGAACACAAAGATCCCTGGTTCCTTGAGGTAAACTGAGATAATCTCTGTGCTGGCCACGTGGAGGCGCAGCAGGGAGAAAATGATGAGGGTGGAGGAAGCACCCTTCGGAAGGCCAGCGCGTCCGCTCTGAGGGAGCACACGCAGCCAAGGGGGGAATCCTGGGTGGGTCAGGGGCGCCGCCCTCTGCGGTTACAGTTGCAGGGATGCGAAAGTCCCACGCCCACGCGAGGCAGGGTTTGGCGTGACTGGCGCCCAGAGTCAGAACCTAGGGACCGGTCCGCCGGAGGCAGCAAGCTGGGCGCTTGCGCGAGCCGTCGCAAATTAGGCTGACAGACTGCCCCGGGCGCGGAAGGCCTGGCGCCGCTGGGTCCTCTGGGAAGCTGCGCGCGGAGGATTCTGGGAGTTGTAGTTCGGCCTCTTAGTTGACCGGCGCGGCTCGGCCCGGCTGGCTCTTAGATACCTTCCTTTGTCGCCTGGCTCAAGCTTCCTCCGTGTCCCGCGTGAGGTCAGGCCTCGGGTGGAGGCGGCCTGAGCGCATGCCCTTCTAAATCTGAGAGCTCGGAAGGAGGACGACGGGAGGGCCCCGGGGTAGGGGGCGCTGGGCCGCTGGCGAGGGTCGCGCGTGCTTTCCCCGGGCGCCTGGGTGGACCGGAGTGGCGGACCCTCAGGCCCTTCCCCCGAGGCGGTCGTCTCCGGCACGGGCGGAGGAGGTAGTAGCCATGGAGCCTGGGGGCAGAGGTGAGAATTTGGGAGTGAAGCGACCGCGGTGCCCGCTGGAGAGAAAGGAAAGGAGAGAAGCTGCCCTCTAGCTGGGGCAGGCTCAGGAAGGAGGAGCATCACGTCCGCTGTGTGAGAGAGTCCCGTCCTACTAGTTGATTTCACATTGGGGTTTTGAGGGAGAGCCCGCCGGCCACCTTCATTGCGCTCCTGGTCTGTAGGGTGATGGTTGCCTTCCTTGTCCCAAAAGTGAACATACCTGACAGTTTGGCTTTTGATAACGACTTCCTTTTGTCCTTAGAGGAACCATTTGATCCATTTGGCAGATGGGGAAGGCTGGGTCACAGGATTTGTTTACAATACAGCTGTTTTTTGTTTGTTTGTTTTTCCACAAGACCCATCGCTTTTCTGAGACAGCCAGTATTGTATCTGAAAAGCCAATGTTCAAAAAGAATTTCACTACTCTTCCTTCATCCTGTGAGCCTGGAATACGACAGAGATGAATCATTAAGTGAGGCATGGATTGACACACAGAGACTTTGAGTATTATTTTGACTAATCAGCAGACGAGAGGTAGAAATATGTATTTAATTTATGTGTGCAGAGTTTCAAACCAGATTTCTACTGGAGTTTAAGGGCAGAGGAGGACAGGAGGAACCTGAGGCAGCAATGATTAAAGGATATTGTGGGATTGTCCTTTGGTTCCCTGTGTTGACTCCTCTTAGACATGTAGCTAATAGGTGGCTGTTTCTGTGAGTTTACTGCAAGGACAGAGTAATCATCCTGGCTCCTGGCTTCACTTCTAGGATCACTTTCTGAGGACTCACACTTTCTCTGTGCTGGAAACCCAAAAGAAAATGGCATGACTGCTATGCTGCTAACCTCTGGGTCGCAGGTAAGTTTAGAATTTTTTTTCCTTCTGTTCTCAGAGCATGGGTATGTTTTCTTTCCTTATTATGGAATTGCTCAGCACTGATTCCTAGACCACTAGGTTCATTTTGATAAACTGATGACTGATGAACTTCACAGGACATGCTTCTCACTTATGCAGAACTTTCCTTCCCACCATTGCTTTTTCTTTACCCACTAAGTGCTTTCTGCACGCTTTCCAGCCATTCAGTACTATAATTGGCCTCGTGGTGAGATGCAAAGTAATAAAAGCCACTTGCCCTTGCCTCATGGAGTTTACTGAGACAGTAGGATATCGGTGAATAAAATAGTTAAACAGCATGATGAAATATATATATTTTTTAAATAGAGAAATGACTGGTACAGGCAAGTCATAAAAGGCCTTGGAAGAGGTTTTCTGTCATCTACTTGGGAGAGGCTTGGGATAAAAGCTGCACTTTGAAAAACAAGAGAAAGTGGGTAGTTGGAGAGTAGAATACAGGAATATTACAAGAGAGAGACAACAACTTTGGCAAAAAAAAAAAAAAGTCTTCAAGTGATGAGGTAGTTGTAGATCTTCAGTGGGTGTGTGAGTCACTGTGGGGTGGGCTGGAGTGTGGTGAGGGAGGTTTGGGTGTCTTGTAGCCAGATCACTGGATAGTCTACAACTAGGTAGACAAGTGTTCAAAGGTAAGAGGACCAGCAACGTGAAACATGCCATAACTGATTGAAGAGAGATGATTAGAAAGGATGCTTCTATAAGATCTGGCTAGGACAATAGGAAATTGTCAGGTCCTTTGGTTCAGGTTCTGGGACTACTGGTCTGTGTCACACCAAGCCTCACCGCATATGGGTGCCGATGATCCTTATGAAACATGGGAGAAAATGCCAGTATTGATTTTGATCTGTGAATTTGTAGATCACTTTCAGAGAGAAAGAGCAGAAAGTAGCACCTGCTGGACAGTGTCTGATTGGCCTGCCGGTATCTTCCAGCCCCAGTACATGCACACTTAAATGAATTGGATTGCTGAGGTTTTCTCAGGGAACTTAAGTCCAAAAGAAACTGCCAATTAGTCTGTTAGTGTTAGCATTGTTTATAAAGAAAGAAGACTGTACAAATTATATTACTTGTGTTGATCGCTCCTGAGGCCTATGGCCTTAAGGGACCATAAACTTAGATAAAAAGTGTAATGATTTCATACTTCAAGCCTTACAATGAATAGTTTATTTTGAGCAGGAGATTTTCAAAGCAGGTAGCTCTTTTAATTTTATTTTGTTATGTGCATTGTTTTTGGAGAACTGTGTAATATGCATTAGAATGCTGAACATAAACAAAATTAACTATTATATTCATATATATGTGCAGGGGGCTGTAGCAAAAGTGGTAGTTCAAAGATGGGTAAGACTGATTCATTTGCTGGCAACCCAGGACTGGTCTATTTTAATGTGTTTCAATTATAGTTGTATAGCAATTTTTTTAAAAATAGAATTAGAGGGCCGGGCACGGTGGCTCACGCCTGTAATCCTAGCACTCTGGGAGGCTGAGGTGGGAGGATCATTTGAGCTCAGGAGATAAGAGACCAGCCTGAGCAAAAGCGAGACCCCATCTCTACTAAAAATAGAAAGAAACTAGCTGGACAACTAAAAATATATAGAAAAAATTAGCTGGGTATGTTGGCGCATGCCTGTAGTCCCAGCTACTTGAGAGGCTAAGGCAGGAGGATTGCTTGAGCCCAGGAGTTTGAGATTGCTGTGAGCTAGGCTGACACCACGGCACTCTAGCCCGGGCAACAGAGTGAGACTCTGTCTCAAAAAAAAAAAAAAAATAGAATTAGAAAAATTATTAGACATTTGTCTTATAAGCAGTAAATAGATTCAAAGGAGCATTACCTGCCCTTCTCCCTCCCTCTACATTTTAGTAGACAAACTAAACTTTGTGCCTGTCATCTAGATTAGAGTTAGGCTAAAGCAAACACTCCTACAATGTTTTCAATATTTGATCCACTTCTGTTCCCCTCCCAACTCTGTTCTCTGCACATTTTTGTAGAATACCCTGTTTAAACTTGTTTTTACTAATTCTTGTTCATTCCTTCCTTCATTCAACTATTCAACTAAATATTTACAGAGTTCCTATTCTGTGCCAGGTACTAGGGCTGCTTCAGTGAGCAGAAACAGACCTGGCTTCTGCTCTCATGGAGCTTACAGTCCAATGGGACAGACAGTTGTTAATCACAACATCCCCTCAATGTATGTAACCCAAGAGAAGTAAAAGGACATGGTGTCACAAAAGGCTTTCCTTGAGGAAGTAACACCTGAGCTGAGATCTGAAGTGTGAATAGGATTCAAATAGCTGAGAGGGGCCAGGGGAGAGAACATTCAGGAACAGGAAACAGCATGTATAAAGGGGCAAAAGGGAATGGAGCATACATTTTAAGCACCTGAAACACAGCCACCAACCAGTGCTCAGGGAGAGCGGGAGTAATAATATATGATGGGGAAGAAAGTATAATAGATTGGGGACCAGACAGACCAGGGCCATTGTGAGAAATGACAAGAACACTTTGAGAACATTCGTAAATTTGGGCTTGAGATACTGTTTTATAAATACATCTATATTCTGTGACAAATGTAGGAAACATCTTGTTTTTCTCCATGAGATACTATTTTATAAATAAATCTATATTCTGTGACAAATGTAGGAAATGTCTTTTTTTTCTCTTTGAGATACTGTTTTACAAATAAGTCTATATTCTATGACAAATGTAGGAAACATCTTTTTTTCTCTAAAGTGGTAGAAAACATAAATTTTTAATATATCTTATTAGGACTGATTTTATTGTGAAAGGAAAACTAGAGAGAAAAATACTTCATATTTCTTGGACCCCTTAATTTTTAAAAGCCATACCATAGAGAAAATATTTAATTTATAACTATATTTTCTCACTTTTTCCATGTATAAATAGTAAGGAATTCTATAGTTCTATAATATAATTTATTGATATATAAATTAAGAACTTTATACCTTCAGTTGTACATTGAAGGTACTTTCCTTCCTGCTTGCAAGTAATATGCAATTCTGATGTGTTGAGGCAAAGAGTGAGTCTGTGAACTACAAATTTGCCAGAGAATCTTAGTGTTGGAAACGATGTTAGAGGTCATTTTTCTGACCTTCCTATCCTTCCTGTCTTCCTTCTTCCATGCTGTCAGTTTTAATCCTTTTCAAGGGCCTCTGGAAGGAGGCCTGTTGGTGAGCACCACTGTGTTTGGTTTTTCAGGAATCGATGATCAGGGATATGGCTGAGGCTCTTACCCAGTGGGGGCAGCTGAACTCTCCTCAGGGAGATGTGCCTGAGAAGCGTAGGAATCTGGTCTTGCTGGGTAAGGATGGCTCCCCTGACCCCTGTGAATTTACCCAGTATGGTGTCTTTGCTTCCTCAGTTCCTAGGGGCTCTGAGGTCCTTAAGATGCAAAGATTTTTAATTCCTGTAAGGCCCGAGACAGGAAATTTTGCTTTTTGCTTCTGGATATAGTTTTAACGCTTCTGGAGTTAGAAATGAACACCTTTGTTATATGGACCTGTAGCATCCTCCTTTTTTACTCCTTGACCAAGGATGTCAAGACAAAGTGCCAGTGAAAGCAACTATTAAGAAAATAGATGCTTATTCTTTTAACAGATAGAGGTAAAAAACAGTGACTTAATTGTTCTAAACTCAAGCCCTTATCAGTCTTCCTACCCTCTGAGCATTGTTGAGAAGGAAATCCAGAACTGACCTCATTCTCTCACTCTCATACTGTCTTCCCTAACGACTAAGGAACTAACACTGAACTCTTTACCAGACTCCTTTTTCTTTCCCTATGACCAGGGCTTCCAATTTCCAAGCCTAATGTAATCTCTCAGTTGGAGCATGGGGACGAGCTGGAGAGAGATAGCTCAAAAGCAGCCAGTGCAGGTGAGTGACTTAGAAACAGTGAAAATAAAACCCAGATGGTCGATAGAAATGCTTGTAGAGGAGCCTTTCCAGATTTTGCTAGAACCATGGAAAGGTTGAAGTGAAGTCCCTATCTCCCCTGTGCCATACTCCAGCTCTGTGGATGATGATCTATAAAGTTTATAAAGTTATAATTTCATTTTTTAGAAGGTAAATACTTTCCACTCTTTTAAACCTATGCTTTTTCCCAGATAAGGTGAAATGAAGCCAATACTTTAATATTGTTAATAACTTGCTTGGGTTCAGGGCCCTAAACCAGGCTTTTTCACATATGCTATTTTCTCTCTGCAGGGTAATGCCATTTTTTGAGTCTCAGACCAATGACTATAAATTGATCTCTGGGTTTTCCCTTGCCTTCCTCTGTATCTAAGCAGAGGCAGCATAGCACAGTGGTTAAAAGTGCAGACTTTGGAACCAGTCTTCTGGATTCAAAGTTGATGTCAGCTATTCATTAGCTTTGTGAACTTTAACAAGTGACTTATCCTTTCTGTGACTCAAAGTCCCCTCCTGTAGAATGGGGATAATGATAGCACTTAGCTCATAAGTGGTGAGGATCAAATGAAATAATATGAGAGAAATGTTTAGAACAGTACCTGACTATATGCTAAGCAAATGATAACTATTCATTAAGTCCTAGTAAGTTTTTTTGAAGGATATCATGGATTTGACCCTGTTACTTCTGTCACTAGATTACTGCAACAGACTACCATCTAATTATACTTTCTTTAGATCTTATCCTTGTAAAATTAAGGCAGCATAATACTGCTAGATTACAGTGAGTCAGTTACTCTGCCAGTTCTGTATTCCTCTACCTGCTTTAGAGGCCTTTTTTTTGTCTATCTACCTAAGCTTTTTGCCTTCTTTGTTTTTCTACTTGAAACTTTAACACCAAGCAAACAAGTCCCTTATTATCCTCCAGTAACCATGTCTTCTCCATGAACATTTGGAGCTTTGATTTTTCCACTCCCCTTAGCTGGAAGTTCATTTGCCTTTTTCTACATATTTATCCTTTAAAACCCCAGGCACTTCCCTGAGTATGATATGTAGTTGAGCACATAGTATTGTATTTATTTATCTCATGTAGAGGCATGATTGGAATGGATATTAAAGACCATCTAAGCTTGAAAGTATTTAAACATTTTTAGCAATGAAGCTCCCCACTCCCCACCTCCCAAAATCTCACTAGGAAGCCTAGGAACTTGGGGCAGATGTCCTGACAGGTTGGGGACCAAACTTAGCACATGAAGCTTTGAACTTCCCCTCCGCACACTGTTCTTTTTTTTTTAACTTGGTTCTATCTTACTATTTCCAGTTTATTTGGTATGGATTGATGGTAAGCAATCAGAGATAATCACTTGCTTCCTAGTTACTAAGCTTTGTGAAAATTTGAGTTTGTGGATCCTGGACCACATTGAATGCTAGCTTGTAGAATTTGTGTCTCATCTTGAATCTGTGGAACCAACAGAGATTTTTGTTTAAGAGTGATGTTTTTGAAAGCTTTGTCTTTTAGCAGTAATTAGGACATATTGGAGTGGGAAAAGATTTGTGGCAAGGAGATCGTCTAAAGATGATCATTCTCCAGGCATGAAATGATGAGGCTCTAGTGAGATGAGTACAGTGAGTCATTTCTGGGAGACCATCTTTCTCTGATCCCAGCCCTGTCTCCTGCAGGTCTTGTTTTTTTGTCTGCCATTTCCCCACATCACCTCTGCTTAATATTGTTCTGTTATTCTTTCCCATTTCCTACCCTGCTGCATAGAGGAATAGTGGGTACCTGTGCACCTCTCCTTCAATGCAAATATACTTATTTGCCCAGTCATCTTCCTTTTCTTGCATTCTCTCAAGATTGTAAGACTATTTTTGAGAGCTTTCAAGTTCATGTATTCCCTGAAAGCATTTTTTATTTGTTTGTTTCATTATTTTCCTACTACAGCAGTTATTTTTCTCTCAGTGTAGGAAATGATACATGTGTATTTTTGCTTCTTTCAGACTGGGAGACAGTACCAGAAAGCAAGGCGTTAACTCCAGAGAAGGACACTTCTGAAGAGGAATCAGCCCCTGGGGTGTTAATAGAAAGATTTCCAGAGGAAGATTCTAGTGAATGTGAGAATTCTTTAGAGAGTCAGCAAGAAAATCATGAGAAACATTTAATGCAAGAGGTCATCACTCAGAAGAAATCATCTGGAGAGAGAAGTTACCACTGTGATGAATTTAGAAGAAATTTTAGTCGGAGGTCATTACTTGTTCAACAACAAGGAGAGAGACTACATCCCTGTGATTCATTTAAAAAGAACTTAAAACAAAATTCACATATAATTAGGCATGAGAAAATTTGTGCAGGAAAAAAACCTTGGAAGTGTAATGAGTGTGAGAAAGCCTTCAGTTACTATTCAGCTTTTGTCTTGCATCAGAGAATTCACACAGGAGAAAAACCCTATGAATGTATTGAATGTGGTAAAGCCTTTAGCCAGAGCATACACCTTACTCTACACCAGAGGATTCATACTGGAGAGAAACCCTACGAATGTCATGAATGTGGGAAAGCCTTCAGTCACCGCTCAGCCCTTATTCGGCATCATATAATTCATACTGGAGAAAAACCCTATGAATGCAATGAATGTGGGAAGGCCTTTAATCAAAGTTCATACCTCACTCAGCATCAGCGAATTCATACTGGAGAGAAACCTTACGAGTGTAATGAATGTGGGAAGGCCTTCAGCCAAAGCACATTTCTTACCCAACATCAGGTCATTCACACTGGAGAGAAACCTTATAAGTGTAATGAATGTGGCAAAGCCTTTAGTGATCGGTCAGGCCTTATTCAGCACCAGAGAACTCATACAGGGGAGCGGCCTTATGAGTGTAATGAATGTGGGAAAGCCTTTGGCTACTGCTCAGCCCTGACTCAGCACCAGAGAACTCACACTGGGGAGAAACCTTATAAATGCAATGATTGCACCAAAGCCTTCAGTGACCGCTCAGCCCTTATTCGTCATCAGAGAACGCACACTGGAGAAAAACCTTACAAGTGTAAGGATTGTGGAAAGGCATTCAGTCAGAGCTCATCTCTTACAAAACATCAGAAAACTCACACTGGAGAAAAGCCCTATAAGTGTAAGGAATGTGGGAAAGCCTTCAGCCAGAGTTCATCCCTTTCTCAACACCAGAAAACTCATGCTGTAGGGAAATCCAAGGAATATGTACAAGCCTTTAGTGAACATATAGCCTTTGGCCAACAAAAGAGAATTCATACTGGATAAAGACTATGTAAATGTGGTACATTCAGAACATATGTATTGAGCATTCACCATACCTACTGTGGGGGCTACAAAGAAATTTAAGACTCTGTTACAAAAAAGTTACTGAGAAGTCATTGCTGATGGGGAATATAGCTTACTTAGACTGTGAAAGAGCAGTTTTACATTTTTAAAATGTCCTAGTGGAGGACACTCTGAATTTTCTTGGGGAAAGAGGAAAATTATTTCTAAAACCCTAATATGTATATAAGCTACCAAATCCTTGAGAGAGAAATAGGGTGTGCCATGGCAGAAAGAGGACATCTTAACTGGGGCAGGTAGTTTCATAATGCTAAGGACATAAGTTTTAAAGAGAAAAGTAATCCTCTTAGGGAAATTGCAGGCATAGAAATAAGAGATTGAGAATTCAGTGAGTTTGTCTAGGATCAGGAATGGTGGTTAGAAGAGAAGTTGTCCTTAATTCTTAAGTACAAAGGAGGTAGATGGGAAAGGTAGAAAAAAAGAGCTGAGGAAATGAACCCAAGAAATGTTGATTGAAATAACTACTCAACTGAATATTCACAATCAGGAAAAGTATTAGACTTGTTAGTTGGTCAATTACAAAGTTTCTGTGAGGGCAGCTTTACCCTGAGGCTAAGGAATGTTGGCCTGGGAGTCTGCTTTTGTCGCCTACTAAGAATCATGTTAATTCTGAGAGTCAAGACCTACAACTTAGAAAGGGAAAGTATAGAAGAGACCTTTGATGTGTTCAGCATGTTTTAAGCTGACTGAGTTACCTGAGAATATGCTTATTTATAAAAATTTACCTCAGTTGTGTCTAGTTTTACCTTAAATTTTTTCATGCCATACAGTGAAATTTAGTTGTGGACCTGCACTGACACTGCATATTAGATTGTGAAAAACTTGAAAAAACTTTGAAATACTTACCTTTCACCATTTTGCTCTTAGGTAGAGGCAGATGACATCTTTGTGTGTGTGTGTGTGTGTGTGTATATATATATATATATATATGTATATATATATTTTTCATTGAAACCTTGAAGGTTACTACTAGAAACATTTTGAGTGCAGTGTTTTTAATTTTCAGAAGTTTCACTATGATGTGTCTTGGTGTGGATTTCTTTTAGTTTATCCTTTGGGGGGTTTGCTGAGCTGCTTCAATATGTAGGTTTTAGCAAATATGGGAACATTTCAGCCATCATTTCTTCAAATACATTTTTAGCCCCCACTGTCCACCCTTTCTCTCCTTCTAGACTCTAATGACAGAAATACTAGATCTTTGGTTGTGGTCCCAGAAGTTCCTAAGGCTCTGTTCATTTTTCTATTTTTGTCTTAGGCTGCTTAATCTGCCATAGACTTGGTGACTCAAAAAAATTATTTCTCACAGTTCTGGAGGCTAGGAAGACCAAGATCAATGTGCCAGCTGACTCTCCTGCTACTGAGGGTTCTCTTCCTGGCTTACAGATGGCTACCTTCTCACTGTCTTCCCACCCTTTCCTTAGGGAGGGACAGAGAGAGAAAGAAAAGGAGCAGGGGAGAGAGATCTCCTTCTTACAGGGCCACCAATTCTGTCAGATTAGGCCCCTACCTATATTACCTCATTTATCCTTAATTACCTCCTAAAAACCCTGTCTTCAAATACAGTCACATTAGAGGTTAGTGTTTCAACATAATGAATTGGGGGTGGGAGGGACACATTTTGTCCATAGCATTCCACCCCTGGACCTGCACTAAATTTGTGTCCTTGTATGCACAGTACATTCATTCCATTCTGACAACCCCCAAAGTCTTAACTCATTCTAGCATCAACTCTAAAGTCCAAAGTTTCATCTAAATATCGCCTAAATTAAATAGAGATGAGATTGAAGGTATGACTCATCCTGAGGCAGAATTCTTCTCCAGCTATGAACCTGTGAAACCAAACAAAATTTTGTGTTTCCAAAATACAATTATGGGACAGACATAATGTAGATATTTCCTTCCAAAGGGGAGAAATAGGAAAGAAGGAAGGAGTGATGGGTCCCAAGCAAGTCTGAAACCTAACGTAGTGGTCCTGCCTCTCTGGTTGTGCCAAGGCTCTGTAGGGCAGTCTGCCCTAAGGCTTCAGTTGGAGGCTGTCTGGCCTGTAGAAGCCAACGTGATGGCTCCACCTTTTGAAACAGGAAGCAATCTTGACAGTCTCTAATTGCTTTCAAGGTCATTCTTCCCTTTTCTTGAAGAATAGCACATGTTCACAGCCAGATAGCTTTATTGTCTGGTCCTATAGGATCTAAGAAATCCTATGGCCTTCATTTTGTTTTGTTATTTGTTGTTTTGTTTTGTTTTTTTGGTTGTTTTTTTTTTTTGTTTGTTTGTTTGTTTGTTTTTCCTGACCCCTTTAGTCCCATCTGACTGTTTCTCCCATTTCTATTCCTGGCTTGTGCTGAGAGGGCTGATGAAGTTCATTAGTCACATCCGTGATCTCTTTTATCAAATGGTTGTTCAGCCACACTCTTTGTGTTTTCTTCATAACAAACTCTCTCATATTTTTGTGACATAGATAGACAGAGTGTTCCAAATCTCTTAAATTCTGGTTCCTTTTTTGCTTAACAATTCCTTCTTCAATTCATGTCTCCTCTCACAATTTACTATAAGCAGTAAGGAGGAACCAAGCTGTATCTTCAATACTTTCTTTAGAAATCTCCTCTGCTAAATATTCAATTTCATCACTCCCAAGTTCTACCTTCCACAAAATACTAGAACAGTTCAGACAAGTTCTTTGCCACTTTATAACAAGGATCATCTTTCCTTCAGTTCCAGTAATAGGTAGCTCATTGCCATCTGAGACCTTGTCAGAGTGGCCTTTACTATCTGTATTTCTAACAATGCACCTCAAAACTCTTCCAGCCTCTACCCGTTACCCAGTTTCAAAGTTGCTTCTGCATTTTTAGGTGTTTGTTACAGCAGCATCCCTCTTCTTGGTACGAAAATCTTAGTCTACTTGATCTGTCATAAAACAAATACCATATATTGGGTGGCTCAAACAACAGACATTTCTCACAGTCTTAGAGGCTGGAAATCTAAAATCAAGGTCCAGCAGGGTTCAGTTCCTAGCTCTTAGATGGTTGCCTTCTCACTGTGTCCTCACATGGCCTTTCCCCAATGCATGTGTGCAGAGGGAGAGCTCTCTCTTCCTCTCATAGGGCCACCAGTCCTATCAGATTAGGATCCCACTTTTGTGACCTCTTTTAGTCTTAATTACTTCTTAAGAGCCTATCTCCAAATACAGTCACAATGGGGGTTAGGATCTCAACATAATGAATTTTGGGGGACACAATTCAGTCCATAGCAATTTTCTCTATGTTCAGATTATCTTCTATTGTTCTATCTTCAAGTTCACTAGTTCTTCCTTCTATCCCTTTGATTCTACTGTTGAGCTTGTAATTGAGTTTTATTCCAGGTATTGTATTTTTCAGTTCTGTTTGGTTCTTTATTATTATCATTATTATTATTATTTTTTGCTGAGACTTTTATTGTTGTCAAGCATGTTTGTAATTATTCACTGAGGCATTTTTATGATGGCTGCTTTAAAGTCTTTTGTCAGTTTAGGTTATTTTAACATCTGTGTTGTCTCAGTGTTGGTATCTGTGGATTATCTTCTCACTTAAATTGATTTTTTTTTTTTTTTGGCTCCTGGTTTGATGACTGATTTTCAATTGAATCTGAACATTTTAAGTATTATGAGACTTAGTATCCTGTGTAAATCATATGTTTTGGCAGGCCTCCTCTGACACCACTCTAGTGTAGAAAGGGTTGGGGGGTGCTGTGTCATTAAGTTGGTATTAAAAATCGAGGTTCATCATTGGCCTGTGATGACAACTGGGGCAGAGGTCCTCAATACTGTTGGGCAGGGGTGGGACTTACAGTTCCCCACTGGTCCTCCACTGGTGACACACTGGCTGGAAGGGCCACGAATGTCTCATTACTGCTTCTCACATGGCCTCTACTGTCCTCATGGGGTGGGGTGGGGTGAAGTGACCTCATTACTATTGGGCATTGATAAAAGTCCTGACCCTCCACTAGGCCTCCATTGACACCACAGCATTAAGGAATGGGATGTCTTGTCTCTGGGTAGGGTTGGATGCTTAGTCTCCCCACATGGTCTTCACTGACACTGCCAGGGTGATGTGGGGGAAGCGGTGGGTTTGGGAAATCTGTTGATCCACTTGGCCTTCTCTGATACTACACCAGGGAGAAGATGGAGGGTTGAGGAGCCTTGTTACAGCCTGGTGAGGGTGGAATTGTAGGCTCCTCATGCAGCCTTTGTTGCTGGGGATAGGTCTGCAGCTTTCTTCTGTGGTGTCTGGCTGGAATAGGATGATTATGATTATTGTCTTAAAAAGTGTTCTGTCTTGCTAGGTTGCTCCATTCGCAGTCTTTTGGCTAGAAGACCAGACTTTGGGGGGGCCTTTTTCAGTCTGGGCCCATACTGAAAAAAGCTTGGTTGCCAGCTTCTCCAAAGTCCAATCTGGGACAGATGAGGCAAAAAGAAACTCAAGAAACTCACTGTTGTGTTGTTCCTACAGGTTCTGAGGTCCCTAACTAGTCCATTCTCTATCCACGTTATAGAACTATCTTATGTTTGTTTTATACATAGTATCCAGGATTTTTAGCTGTACTCAGTGATAGGAATAGGGGAAAGTAGTATTCCATCCTTCCCATGACATCCTTGCATTTGACACATCAAGTTGTGTCAAGTACAACCCAAAGGTTCATGGCATATATAGGTCATTTGTAACCAGTTAGGACTAAGTACCAAAAGGAATGTTCACAGGTTTCCCAAAGATAAGTTGCCAACTCTCAACCCTTCTATTCACCTCAATTCTAGGCAACCACTGATATATTAATACTTGCTATGTCTATAGATTTGCCTATACTGGACATTTCATATAAATGGAATCATACAATATATGGTCTGATATGGTTTGAATGTGTCCCCCAAAATTCATGTGTTGGAAACTTTTTTTACATTGAGGAGACACCATTGTTTAATTATAGATTGCAAAGATGAGAAGGAGATAGATATGACTAACAATATAAACTATAGGGTTAAAATTTTTTATTTGTATCTTTATTCCAAGAGCATATGAGAACCCCTGGAAAAATGGATTCAGAATTTTGGATTTTTTTCCAATTATGTATTATCTGTATGTGGCTATCTATTCATTTTAATTTAATAACATATAGAGAAACAACAAAATACAGAATAAAAATAATTGGTATTTTGGACAAGTTATTTCATCTTTTTAAATCAGTTTCCATATTTTTTTTTATTAATGTAATACCCACTTGGGAATAATTAGAATTAGGTAGAAACTGGACACTGTGATTTGTAAGCTATCAAGTGCTACATAACTATTATGTATCATTGATGTGGTCATTTATATGACCTGTCCATCATGTATGCTTAATGATGGTGTAGCCCAATAAAAATGACTGGGAATGTAAAGAAGTGAGGCTTTTTATCTTTTAAAATAAGTTTTCTTGAACAGTACTAATATATGCATCTTTTGAGATGATCATATGTTTTCTTTATTAATGTGGTAAATTACATTGACAAATTTTCTAAAGTTAAAAAATCCCTGCATTGCTTGGATTTACCAAATTCAGTGATTTTCCTTCTTTCTGGAAGAGTTTGTGTCCCTTGAATGTTAAGTTGCATACACCTGTTAAACTAGGATTATTGTATTTGTAGTGTGTGGTTTGATTGGTTTTAAGGGCTATTCAAATCTTCTGTTCAAAAACTTCTTGTAAGTTTTTGTTAGGTTTTTCTAAAAATTTATATTTTTTGGTCAATAATTTCAAAATATTTTTATTTTAAGTTCCTGTTTTCTTTTCTTTTTTTTTTCTTTAGCACTCTTATATACACTACCTGTATGCTATACTTAAGTCCCTGTTTTATCTGTGCTTATGTCTCCTTTTTCTTTCGTAATATTGCTTATTTGTATCCCCTTTTTTTCTCTTGATTGTGTTTCTGAAGATTTTTCAATTTTACTAGTCTTAAAATAACTGACTTCTGGAATTTTATAAAATCAACTTTATTGAAGTATACTTTACATATAATAAAGTTTACATACTTAACATATTTGATAAATTTGACAAAGGTATCACCCTTGTAACTACCACTGTAATTGTGTGTGTGGTTATAATAGTTCCTTCTCCTCCTCCCACACTCCTCCCTCCTTCCCTCTCCCTCTCCCTCCTTTCTTCCTTCCACAGTTCTGTGAGTTTTAAGACCTCTGTAGACTCATGTAATCATCATGAGAATCAGGGTACAGAACAGTGCTATTATAACAAAAAATTCCCCTTTTCTTCTTTTTAGACTGGCTTTTTTCCTTCTCACTGAATATAATGTCTTTGAGATTCATTTATGTTGTGTGTATTATTTATTCCATTTTATTGCTGAGTACTTTTCTATTTTATGTACCACAATATTTTTATACATTCACCCATTGAAGGATATTTGAATTGTTTCTAATTTTTGGTGATTACAAATAAAACTACTATAAACATTAATTATATATGGGTTTTTGTATGAGCATAACTTTTCATTTTGCTAGGGTAAATATCTGGAGTGAAATGGCTGGGCCATATGGTGAGTATATGTTTACCTTTGTAAGACAGGGCCAAACTGTTTTCCAGAGTGACTGTATAATTTTGTATTCCCATCCGCAATGTATGAGACATATGGTTGCTCCATATCTTTGCTAGCACATGGTCTTGTCAACTTTTTTGTTTTGCCCATTCTAATAGATGTATAGTGGTATCTCATCGTGACTTTGCTTTGCATTTACTTGATGTTTAGCATCTTTTCATATGCTTATTATCCATGTGTATATCTGTTTTGATGAAGTGTCTGTTCAAATCTTTTGCCATATTTAAAGAATTCTATAGTTTGTTTTTCTAGGTTAGTTTTGTAGTTTGTGGCTTGTCTTTTTATAATTTTTTATTTCCTTTCTCTTTCAGTGTCTTTGGTAGAGCAAAGGTTTTAACTTTTAATGAAGTCCCAGTTTGTCAGGTTTTCCTTTTATGGACCATACTTTTGGTGTCATATCTAAGAATTATATCACTAACTAAAGTTTAGGAAGTTTTTCTTTTACTGGCTTAATAATATGTTTTACATTTACATCTATGAGTCATTTTTAGCTAATTTTTTTATGAGGTATGAAATATAGGCCTAGGTTCATTGGGACAGGGTGCTTAACCAATTGTTCCAGCATCATTTGTGGAAAAATGTCCTTTCTCTATTGAATTACTTCTGCCCCTTTGTCAACAATCAATTGATCGTATTTGACTGGGTCTATTTCTGGGTTTTTTATTCTGTTCCATGGATTTATGTGTCCATACCTTTGCCAAAACCACACATTGTCTTGATTACTGTAGCTTTATAGTAAATACTAAACTCAAGTAATGTAAGTCTTCCAAATTTATTCTTGTTCTGATTTATATGCTTTCCCTATCATTATATATTTATATGTCATGTCAAGTTTTACTTTATATATTTTGACACAGTTGTTATCTGAATACAAGTTAAGAATTGTCATCTCTCTGGTGACTTGAATATTTTATCATCATATAGTGACTTCCTTTAAACATAAGAATACTTTGTAACAGATTTATTGAGATTATAATTTACATACCATAAAATCTACCCATTTAAAATGTACAATTCAGTGATTTTTGTGTATTCACAGACTTGTGCAAGCATCACCACTTATTTAAAACATCTTTATCACCTCCAAGAGAAATCTTTTAGCTATGACCTCTGCTGTGGTGTGAATGTTTATGTACCACTAAAATTCATATGTTGAAATCCTAATCCCCAAGGTGATGGTATTAGCAGGTGGGGCATTTGGGAGGTGATTAGGTCATAAGGGCATAGCCCTCATAAATGAGATCAGTGCTCTTATGAAAGAAGCTCCAGAGAAATCTCTCACCACTTCCATCATGTGAGGGCACAGTGAAAAGACATCTATTACTAGAAGTGAGCTCCCAACAGAATCCAACCATTCTGGTGCCTTGGTCTTGGACTTCCCAGCTCCAGAAATAAATTTTTGTTGTTTGTAAGCTACTCAGTCTATGGTCTTTTTGTTCTGGCAACTATAACAGACTAAGACAACCTCTCAGTGCTTCTATTCACCTCAACACGAGGCAACCACTAATATGTTAATACTTACTATGTCTATAGATTTGCCTATACTGGACATTTCATATAAATGGAATCATACAATATATGGTCTGATATGGTTTGAATGTGTCCCCCAAAGTTCATGTGTTGGAAACTTGATCCCCAATGAGGTGGTGTTGTGAGGTGGGGCCTAATGGGAGGTGAGTAGGTCATAGGGGCATTGCCCTCATGAATTGATTAATGCTGTTGTCATGGGAGTGGGTTTGTTATTATAGGAGTGGGTTCCGTACAAAAGGAAATCCTCTCTTGCTCTGTCTTTCTTTCTCTTTCTCTCTCTTGCCCTTCTACCATAGAATGATACGGCAATAAAGCCTTTACCAGTTGCTGGCCCCTTGATCTTGGACTTCCCAGCCTCCAGAACCATGACAAAATAAGTTTCTGTTCATCATAAATTACCCAGACTGTAGTATTCTGCCAAACCAGCACATAACAGGTTAAGGCATGGTCTCTGTGATTGGCTTCTTTCACTTAGCAAAATGTTTTCATAATGTTCATCTGTGTTATAGAATATATCAGTATTTTCTTTTTTAAAAATCTATCTTTTCTTTTTATTGTGGTAAAAACACATAACATAAAATTTACCATCTTAACCATCATCTTAGTCTGTTTTGTGCTCCTATAACAGAATATCACAGATGGCAATTTATAATGAAGAGAAATGTATTGGCTCACAGTTCTGGAGGCCAGGAAGTGAGGGCCTTCTTGCAGTGCCATCCCATGGTGGAAGGCAGAAAGGTAAGAGAGAGCAAGAGAGGGCCAAAGGCACCCTTTCATAATGGCACTAATACCACCCATGAGGGTTGGAGCCCTCATGGTTTAATCACTTCTTAAAGATCCCATCTCTTTAAACTGTTAAACTGGCAAATTAAATTTCAACATGAGTTTTGGAGGGAGTAAACCTTCAAACCATAGCATTCTACCCCTGGGCCCCCCAAATTCGTGTTCTTATAAAAAATACATTCATACCATCCCAATATCTCCCAAATCTTAACTCATTCCAGTATCAACTCCAAAGTCCAGATCCTAAGCGAGTAACAGATCCTCACCAACAGGGTGGGCAATACTAAATCTTTAGAATAATCCTCTTTGACTTCATTCTTGTGATTTAGATGCTTCCATATAAATGGTCTAGGATTGCCCCTAACTAGGATGGCTCTGCCGTCCTTCCTCCCATTTATCTAGCAGGCTAGCTCAGACATGCTTTTCTGGTGGCAGGGGTGCAAGAGACTGGAAACATGCAAGCCCTTTTGAGGCTTCAGCTCAAAACTAGCACACTGCAACTTTTATCAAATTCTATTACCCAAAGCAAGTCACAAGGCCAGCCTAGATGGGGAGAAAATAGACTCAGCTCCTGATTAAAGGAGCTGTAAAATCACATTGCAAAGGGTGTGGATACAGGCAGGGATGAAGAATTGGGCCAGTCTTTGCAAGCAATATACCACAATCACCCTCCCATCTTAAGTATTAATTTTATTTTATTGACATTGTCATTGTTTTATATAGTTAACATTTGTTTAGATTTGCCCATATGTTTTTCACTGCTCCTTCTTACACTCCAGAAGGCTTTCCTGAAGGAATATTTTTAAAAGTTACTCTGGTTAGGATCTGTTGATGGTAAATTGTCAGTTTTTGTTGACTGATTTTTAAATGTTTGCCCCAGTTCTTTATGTGTATTTTCACTGAATGTGGAGTTCTAGGCTGACTGTTATTTTTCTCTCGTTTCTTTAAAGATGGCATTCTACTTTGGTCTGGCATAGTTTCTCATATTTTCAGAATCATGAACTGTGAGCTTACATTCTACTGGTCTTAATATGTAGGGATTCTGGGAGATTTGTGTTGTGGGTGTTTCTCCAGAGAAAAATTACATAAATCTATTTTTTGAATTGAGATTTCCTGGACCAAGCAGGAGGAAACATTATCTCAAATGCAAACCCTCCTGGGGACAGGTCTGTAATTGTGATTTACCAGGGGAAGATCACCCCATTTCCAACACCCATCACCAAGAGTGAGGGGTTCTTAGACAGTCAAGTGTCCCTGTGGATTCCCACTTTTAGTGGTGTTGGTAGAAATATATCTATGTTTTCTACCACCTGTTTCACTGAGCATCTCAATCCTACAAAGTGTCCTAACTCACTACCCTGCTCAGGCCCAAGTCCTGATCTCCTGGCTCAAGCAGCTCTTAAATCCCGAAGTTCCAGGTTGTTAATATTGGCATACGAGGCAGGAAATTTCTGGTTTCTTTTGTCCTTAGAAATGTAGTATTTTATTAACCTAATTGTTTTTACAGACAATGAAACTGTTAATGGTAAAACCAAACTCTGAAAAATATTTAGAGGTTTATCCTGAGCCAGACTGAGTGACCAAGGCCTGAGGAAATACAATCTCAAGGAGTCCTGAGAATGTGTAATCCAAGGCAGCTGGATTACAGCTTGGTTTTATACCTTTCAGGGAGGTAGGAGGTATGGACATAAATCAATGCATGGAAAGTATACATTGGTTTGGCCCAAAAGGTGGGCTATCTTAAAGTGGTTCTTTAAAGTCATAGGTGGATTGAGATTCTTTAATTTGTAACTTGGAATTTGGAATAAAGCATTGTCTAAAAGCTTGGAGTCAGAAGAAAGGAATATTCAAGTTAAGATAAGGAAGTCTGCTAATCATAGAGCAAGCCACACTATACTGGGTCCAAGTGACCTGTTAAGCAAATTCATGGCCAGCAGGTGTGACTTAACCCTCGTCTTGCATGGCCTTAGGTCTTGTTTTTAATTTGATATCTTATTGCCACAAAGAGTCTGTTTTGTCAGTTCTATAATCTCTGTTTTAAAATTAATGCTGGTTAGCTATCAGCGCCTAAACTCCAAAAGAGAGGTGGTATAACAAGGCATGTCCAACCTCCTGTCCTGTCATGGCCAGGAACTCAGTTTTTAAGATTTCTCCAGGGTCCTCTTGGCCAAAATGTGGTCCATTCAGTTAGTGGTGGTGGGGCTTGGGGCTTAGGATTTTATTTTTAGTTTACAGAACAATTGCTGCCACAATTTTTTGATATGGCCTAAGGAGGAAGGGAGCTGAGGCTCCTCTCTCCTCTTTCCCTCCCCCCTTCATACCTCCCTCTCTCCCTTCCTCCCTTCCTTTTCCTTGTTTTTCTTTTCTGTCCACCACTTTTGCTTTACCTTTGTCTATGTATGGTTTTCTTTGCTGAACTATTTGAAACAGAATTGCTGACATCATGACATTTTACCCCAATGTCTTGTGTCTTATAAGAGCATGTACCAGCATGTGTCTTTTTGAGCAAGTACATTCTCCGACATAATCACAAGACTGTTATTCAACCCAAGCAACCTAAGAGTGATACGAGAATACTATCTAACACACAGCCAGTTTAGTTTACCCACAGTATCCCAAAATGTCATTTACAGTTTTCCATCCAGTTCCCAATCAATGACGACACTGAAGTTTATTTATCCTGCTTCTTTAGTTTCCTTCAGTTTAGAATGATCTTTCTATCTCTTTTTGTCTTTCATGACATTAATATTTTGAGAAATCCATGTCAGTTATTTTCTAGAATGTCTCACCACCTATATTTTCTCATGATTAGATATAGCTTAAGCATTTTTGGCAAGAAATCTACATAGATGTGTGATTCTCACTAAATCACATCAAGAAACTCAAGATGTCAATTTATCCTATTCCTAATGCAAAATTTGATTACTTTGTTCACATGTCCAAATTCTCTCATTGTAATTAATAACTTCTTCCTTTGTACTTAGTAAGTAATCTCTGAATATCTTGGTTCCCAACAACTTTTCTCTTAGGATTTTTGGTCTCCATAGATGATCCTTGCCTAGATCAATTATGACAGTGCTTACTAAACGGCGGTGTTGGTGCGGCTGGCGCACATGCGCCGGTGGGGACAAGGGCTAACTCTGCCTCCGCGACAGTGAGTCCTGCGCTGACCGGGGTGGCTGCTGGAGATGACGCGACGGAGCGAGCAAGGGATCGCTCACACCAGAGACGGGCTGCAGAACAGCGCGTGCCAGAGGTGGAAGTCCCAGTCAAACGCAGGAGGACACCCTCGAGAGCAAGCGAGAGTGTCAGTTGTACCCGAGGCGTTCTCAGCAGCAGCAAGCCCCTGTGGCGGATTCCAGGCTGAATTGAGACAGGCGTTCTTAGCTGAGACAAGAGGTGGTTAAAGCAGTGTTGGAACAGCGAGGCAAAAACCCGCAACGTAATAAAGATACTATCCAAAATAAAGCAAAAACAAAAGCAAAAAAACCAAAAATGGTTTTGTTAAAATTCTGTTCTTCCTTCTACATTTAGTAGCTGGCATTCTTTCGAAAAGAAGAGCTTCCCCACTCCACTTCCTGCCAGGTTTTTTCGGTATTTCTACGGGTTCATGGATTCCTTTTTGAAAAAACTTTTTAATTGGGGTTTGACTTTCCTAACATGTACAGTTCTTCAGTATACAGCTTGATGAATTTTTAGATGTGTATAAACCCGTGTAATGACCAACCAGCTTAAGGTCAAGATACAGACCCTGTCCATTCTGCTGGAAGCCTCCTCCATGCCATTCCCAGTCGGTCTACCCCACCCACCTCATCGTCCCAGCCCCTCACCTCCCTGCCTCGCTAGGTAACCATGTTCTGGTTTCTATCTTCTCTACTAGTTTTACCTGTTCTTGAACATCATTTAAATAAAATCACATAGTAGGTACTCCTTTGTATCTGGCTTCCTCACTCCACATTTTGTGTGATTCAAGTCGTTCTGCACGTATCAGTTATTTGTTCTTTTTCACTGATGGTGTGGTATTATTCTATTGTATGATTATACTACAGTTTGTTTATCCACTTTACTGTTGATGAATGTATTAGTTTATTTTGCACTGCTATAAAGGAATACCTGAGGCTGGGTAATTAATGAAGAAAAGAGGTTTATTTGGCTCACAGTTCTGCAGACTGTACAAGCATAATGCCAGCATCTGCTTCTGGTGAGGGATTCAGGGAGGTTCCAGTCAAGGCAGGTGAAGGAGGAGCAGGCATGCCACATGGCGAAAGAAGGAGCAAGATAGAGAGGAGGAGGTGCCTGGATCTTTTAAACAACCAGCTCTCAAGTGAACTAATAAAGTGAGAATTCACTTATTATCACGGGAGGACACCAAACCATTCCTGAGGGATCTGCCCCCATGACCCAAACGTCTCCCACTCAGCCCCACCTCCAACACTGGGGATCACATTTCAACATGAGATTTGGAGGGGCCAAACATCCAAACCATATCAATGGATAATTTAGTTACTTCCAGTTTGGGGTTCTTATGAATATAACTGCTATAAACATTCCTAGTAAACATATGTATTTCTCTTGAGTATATCTACCTAGAAATACAATTCCTGGGTCATAGAGCAGACATATGTTTAGCTTCGGAAGATAATGTCAAACAGTTTTGACTTTACCAATTGACAACATCTCCATTAGCAAAGCATGAGAGTTCCAGTTTGCCAACACTTTGCAGTTTTAGTCTTTTATATTTTAACCATCTTGTTCATGTGCAATGATCTCTCATGATGGTTTTAATTTTCATTTTTCTGATAACTATTAATATCAGTCACTTTTTTTAATGTTGATTGGACATTTGTATATCTTCTTTTTAAAAGTGATTGAGTCTTTTGTCTATTTTTAAAAATTCTGTTTTTTAAATTCATTTGGGGAAGTTCTTTATATATATTTTTAATACAAATCCTTTGGTAGATATCTGTATTGGCAATATGATCTCCCATCATTCCGTTATAAGATACAGAAAGTAGGAGTCCTTCAGGCTGGCTCCTCCATTGTTTTCTTGGAGAACCTCCTTGTTTTCTGATACAGCGGTGGTTCCAGGCTCACTTTGTTCTTTCCTTGCACCAAATCTGGAATCGTCCATTCTCCAAGGACACTGGTTCCTTTCAGTGAGGAATGACTTTTTATTTTAAACTTCTGGGGTAGCTCTTATGTTTTCATGAGCTGATTTATTATGTTTTAACCCAGCGTTTCCATTTTAAAGTGTGGGGAGTTTTAGAGAATATCTGCTTCCCTAATGCTGACACAATGGTTTATGTGAATGCTTATTTTGCTACTTATGTAGACTTGGACTCCTCTCAACTTTAAAAATGAAAGGCAAGTCTCGCACACTACTGGTGAGAAGATAAAAATGCTACTGCCACTTTGGAAAATGGCTTGGTAGTTTCTTATAAAGATATCTATTGACCCAGCAATCTGACACTTGGCTGTTTGCCCAAGAGAAATGAAAACATATGGTCACAAAAAGACTTACTCAAGCATGTTCCTAGTAGTGCAATTCATAGTAGCCCAAACTGGAAACAGTCCAAATGTCCATCAGCAGTACAATAGAAAAACAGATTATGGTATATTCACACAATGAACTACTACTCAACAATAAAAAGATACTTGGATGAATTTCAAAACATCATGTTGACTGAAAGAAGTACAATATTATATGATTCCATTTATGTGACGCTCCAAAAAGACAAAACTATAGTGACAGAAAGTAGAAGTGTCACTGCTTCTTAGAGGAAAACTGGGAAGGGGCAGAAGGAACTTTCTAGAGCAATGACAATGTTATCCTGATGGGGGTATGGATACAAGTGTGTATCTGTTTGGCAAAATTGTACAATTAAGATTTATTATGTAGGCAGTGTATATACAATTTTCCTAAAATGTGTATAAATATACATGAGTGTGTGGGTACAACTTCTGTCTTTGAGTTTTAAAAAAAATTGAAAAGAAAGGATGGAAATGTTAACTGCCTAGCAGAAGCTTGAAGTTAGCTGAGCGGATCAAATTAACTTAACTTCAGGAGAACATTTTGGTGAAAGGGGGAAGCAGGAGCTCTCTGCAGTGTTAACTGGATTTCAGGGTTGCCATCAGGGGTTCAGCTTTGATTTTGCTTTTTCTAGGGGTTTATTTGCCCTGGAAGAACTGTCCTGTGCTTCCCTTCCGCCTCGCCAGGTGGCAGTGTCGTATCAGTCAGTAGGGGGCCTGCGAGGCGTCAGCTCGCAGATCCTCCTGCTCTCCGGAGCCGCTAAAGAGAACGGGTTTCATTATGTCATCATCAGTCACTTTCCAGCAGACAGTATTACTCATCTCGATTACCTATTTAATTCACCAGGCTTAGCTGGAAACGACTTTTATCTGTTTCCAAAAATTCTATCTAGGGCGCAAATGTGTCGCCATTGCAGGTATTCGGGAGACTGTGCTGAAGGTCCTTTGGCAGACAGCTGGGCGGAAGAAGAGTCCCAAATACTGAACTGCAATCTCCTCCCAAAACGGTCTCCTGTGGAGCGTTTGGCAAAGTGGAGATGACTTCCCTTCATGGTTCCTTCTCCACAGGGACACACCTCTGTCACTTCCCCCTTCAATCTTACTGGCGAGCCCAGGCTTCCCTGATAATAACTAACTTGTGTGGAGGGTTTGCCACGCGACAGGCACTGTTTTACTTGTTGAACATACGTGGTGCCATTTGTGCTTTAGGAGGTCGGGTCTATGAATATCCCAATTTTTCAGGCGAAGAAAGACAAGAGGCTCTTGATGACCTAGTGCTGGCAGAAGGCAGTTGGCCCGACCTGGTAGGGGACCCCAGGCTGCAATCCAGGCAGGAGCACCAGGGACTTTCCTAGTCCAGTGACTGACCAAAACAATAGGCTAGAGATTTTGGCAAACATTTCCATTACAGTATTTTGCTTTGCATGCCTTGTGTGGGTTCGTCAGTTCCCTGTTTGTCTTTCTCTGTCGGTCTCATGTCCTTGCTGACGTTTGAGCTAGGACTTCCTGCCTGCCTGCTTCAAGAGCCATCAGGTGGTTGGTCTCTTTCAAAGCCTTGTCTACAAAATCGTTTTCTTGTCATTACTTGGCACGTCTTTTTACCCTGATCCCGTTACTGGCTCCTGCTAATTTAGGCTGCTTTAAAATATGCATAAATATATATGTGTGTGTGTATATATATGTATTTTTTTAAGGGAATACAGTTCCAGAAATATTTCTCCATTCATCCATGCTTGTAGCATGGTGGTGGATATATAATGGGTACTAAATGCAGGTTTGTGAACTTAATGGCCTGTTGAATTCTTGGCTCAACACACCTGGAATTATTTTTAGTTCTCTAATTCTAGTTTGCCTCATTATGTGGGATGTCCTGTTCTCTGTTGGACTAATTGATTTTGAAAGACACACTTTCCTGAGGAATGATTTCAAGTCACATTCTTGAAGTACACTGCAGGACTGATGCTTGCTTATTGGTGGGGAACCCCCCACTCCCCACATTTGGTTACAGAAGTCTTCTGTGATTGTTGTTGTGTGAGAGAATAGGAAAAAGTGCTTCAAGGGTTTTTTTTTTCCACATTCATGTAAAGGTTAACAGTTGGACTCGGGTTTTATTTTTTGGAAGCACACCTTTGTCCAGGGTTTCTTCTAAGGACTCCAAATTGTAGCTCTTTATTTTCACTTTACACACACACATACACGCACACCATGCATACACACACAGAAGACTTAAATATTTCTTTTCTTTCTCAATACACACATTTGCTCGTCTCAGGGCAGGCTGTTCCTGGCTGGCGGCGGCTGCACCCCTTAGCCTGAGCCTGGGCAGGACCAGCGGCCTGAACGCCTGCTCAGCACCCAGTTTCCCATTGCGTCAAGTATGTAAAAATGTTGGGAGGCAGATCAGGGCCTGCGGTGGGGAGATGGTATCTGCGGTTGCTGCTTATCAGACAGGAAGAAGGAACACCTCATGGAAGGAGCCCTGGGGAAGGGGCTGAAGGAGTCCTTGGGCCCCCCAAAGTGAGAGGCTTTTGAGTTGAAGCTCCTTAGGTTGGACAAAGAGAGGCAATTGTGGAAAAGTAACTAAATTAGGTAGGTAGGCTAAAGGAAGGTAAGAATTATTTTAACAAGGCATCTTTTTAGAGAATTCTCTCAGCTATGACTCTCCATCAAAGAATGTTCCTTTTCTCCCAGTACAGGGAGGGCATCTTTCACATGGGAGTTTTTATCTCCTGTTTTCAGGGAGAAAGGGGGAGATAAGAGTGCGCTTCTTGCATCTGCTGGTTTTCAAGGCGCCTTTAGCTGGAGGTAATCCTTATGTCACCCTTCATTTTCCCCCATTTAAAACTTCCCCAAGAAGTTTCATTGCCCAGAAGCTGAGTTGGTATACCCTTTCACACCTCATTGGACCAGTTTCTCAGTCCTGAGAATAGGTGGGTTTCATGAAACAGCTGTGCCTTGCTCCAGGAGGCAGGGGTGCAGGAGGGAGCAGTGTCCACTGAAATTAGTTCTCTCTACGGTGCCAGCAGTCCGGCATTCAAGGAGGAGAATTTCTGTGGAAACAAAAGAGAAACCAAAGTGGATATTATGACACATATATTAACATATATGTTTTTGTCCATGCTTCCTGGCCCATAACTCCCTTGTTACTGTCTTTGTTAAAATATTGGGGTGACTTAGCCCTCAGGAGCAGGCCTCAGGAAACAGAATCTCTCTCTCTGACCTTTTCCTATCTTTCTTTCACCTGCCCGAGGCAGGATTCTAATCTGATTGTGGGTCATAAGACTCTCATGTCAGAGAGGATCCTGCCCACTGCCTGGAGGAAGGAATGCTGCACGGAGAGACCACGAAGAATCTGAACAGAGGGGCCTTGCTGGGTTCCCCAACTCAGGCAATTAGTGTGAGATCAAACCCTTTTGGTCCAATTACATCTCCAGTCACATGATTGTTCATACTTCAATCCTGTCTAGCCAATGAAGTCTCCATAAAAGTCTCCATAGCTGAATATGTGGAGGCTTCCAGGAAAGAGGAGAAGAACTAACACACGTGATGGGAGGGTGGCGCACCCGTACTCCATGGGGACAGAAGCTCCTGTGCGTGGAAGACTTCCAGACCTCGCCCTATATATCTCTTCATCTGGCTGTTTATTTGTACCCTTTAAAGTATCCTTTATAACAAATCGGTAAACATAAGTGTTTCCCTGAGTTCTGTGAGCCACCCTAGCAAATTAATTGGCCCCAAAGAGTAGGTCGTAGAAACCCCAACTTGAAGCCAGTTGGTCAAACAGTTCAGAGGCCTGGACTTGGGACCAGTGGAAAGGAGGGGGCAGCCCTGCAGGACTGAGCTCTCACCCTGCGGTTTCTGAGGCGGTCTCCAGGTAGACAGTGTCAGAATTGAACTGAATTGGAGGACACCTCACTGGTGTCCACTGCAGGACTGATTGCTTGCTCATTGGTGGGGAACCCCTCCCCCGACATTTGGTTACAGAAGTCATCTGTGTTGATTGTTGTTGTGTGGGAGAATAGGAAAAAGCACATTGAAAGTTGTTTCTTCCAGATTCACGTAAAGATTAATAGTTGGAAACCTAGTTTCTGAGTCCAAAGGACAAAATTACCTTCTTTTCCCTTCATAAAGGCATACCCTTTGTACCTCATACTTTTTTAAAAATCAAAAATACATCCTATTTTCTTGACATACTTCTATTTATGTATTTATTTATTTATTTATTTTGACATAGGATCCTGCTATGTTGCCCAGGCTGGATTTGAACTCCTGGGCTCAAGTGATCCTCCCACTTCAGCCTCCTGAGTAGCTGAGACTACAGGAGTGTGCCACTGCAACCAACTGCACACTTTTTATATAAAAACACATCCCAATTTTCTCCCATACTTTGCACACAAAATTTTTAACCTTCACCTTTTCAGTTTCTGGTAGTTTCATTTACATACATTGACTATAATTTTAAATCATTGATAGCCTTTCTTTTACAGAGAAAACTAAGAAGTGGACAATATTTGAATTGTCTCAAATATTAACATCCTGTAACATATTGGCAAATTTTATGAATATGCCATCTCATAATTTTACAGATATGTTCTTTTTCATGATAAAATTTTCAATGTGACAAAAAGAACATGTTTATTAATAGACTGAAATATCCTTTGTCTCTCTACAAAAATTAAGAAGCCAAAAAGCAAATAAACATAAACTCATATTAAATAATTGTTTCAGTATTTTATCTTATTAGAAAATGTTCTAGACATTCAATGAATATCCATCTTTTAACTTCGTATAACCTTAAGATTTCAAGTTTCCAAGATTTTGGAACTTATTTTTGCGTATACATATAAAACATAACTATTGTTGAAAAGTTCATTTATAAGTTTTTATCTTACTTTATTTAATGTGCTTGGTTTTAACAATTGTTTTGAATTGTTTGTGAAAATTTCATGAGACATTAAGCAAAGCTAGTAATCATCATAAATTATTTTTCTTGTTGATAAATCAGGCAAGTACCAAAAAAATCACAGAAGCAAATAATCTAAAAGTTAAAACATATGGCTCTTTCCAACTTTTTCTTATTTTCATCTTTTTATGTAGTGTTTGACATACACCAAGAAATTTATTTTTATAGTATATTTTGTTCTAGGTTGAATTTGTAATTTTATTATCTTAAACATTTAGTAGAGATAACATAAACTTATTTGACTAGCAAACCCATGTAGGAGAAGTTGTATACAACTTTCAAGACATGCCTGCTTTATAACCCAACAAACTTAAACTAGCTTTTATTTACAGAACGTTATTCCAGATCATGTCAACTTTAAAACACTTAGATTAGACTCTATATTTCTGAGAGTTTTAAGAATACTTAATTTAGGCCGGGCGCGGTGGCTCACGCCTGTAATCCTAGCACTCTGGGAGGCCGAGGCGGGTGGATCGCTCAAGGTCAGGAGTTCGAGACCAGCCTGAGCAAGAGCGAGACCCCGTCTCTACTAAAAATAGAAAGACATTATATGGACAACTAAAATATATAGAAAAAATTAGCCGGGCATGGTGGCGCGTGCCTGTAGTCCCAGCTACTCGGGAGGCTGAGGCAGTAGGATCGCTTGAGCTCAGGAGTTTGAGGTTGCTGTGAGCTAGGCTGATGCCACGGCACTCACTCTAGCCTGGGCAACGAAGTGAGACTCTGTCTCAAAAAAAAAAAAAAAAAAAAAGAATACTTAATTTATATGAGTGCTTAAGCCAATTAAGTAGAGCTCTTTTATAAATTAATTTTAGTAATATCATTTGGAGGTAGACAAATATCACCTATACATGACATACATACATATATAAGAACATACAAATACAAACAGGTATCTTATCATTTTCATTTTAAATCTTAGCCATGAGTTAGGTATGAATACAGGAACACAGACTTACTAATTTATACAAGCATTGATTCTCATCATTGCCTTATTAATTTTTTCTTTTCAATCTGATCTTCCCATAGGTAGTTATAGGACATTTGTTTAGGATGAGAGCTCTTTAAAACAATCCTTTCAGATATAAAGTTCCAAATCTTCAAAGGTACACCCATTTTAATTGTGGCTCAAAGCCAATAAGTCTTTTTATGACTTCAAATCAGTTAGCCTTTTGTGACTTAACCACAGGGACAAGAGGCATCCCCGAAGAGGGTGTGAGGACTGAACCCTGATCTTTTTCTTTGCCCCAAAAAATTTCTTTCTAAGGGAGCCTGGTGAGTAACACCTACAAAAATGATAAAATCTCAGTAAACAGATTTTTATGATGCGGTTTACTTCCCAACCTGATTCTAATATAGCATCACATAAAGGATAGAAGACCCTTATCTTAGCTCAAGCATTCCTTTCCTCTAATTCCTGGTCTTTTGGACAAAACCTAACTCTTTCAGCCAATTGTCAACTAAAGAATCCCTAGACCCACCTATGACCTGTAAGCCCCCGCTTTGAGATGTCCCACCTTTGGGGCCAAACCAATGTACGTCTTCCATGTATTGATTTACGACTTTACCTGTAATTCCTGTCTCTCAGAAACATATAAAACCAAACTGTAACCCAGCCACAGCAAGTCCACTTGCTCAAGCCTTCTTGGGTGTGGCTTCAGGCCATGGTCCTCAAATTTGGCTCAGAATAAACCTGCTTAAATTATTTTACAGAGTTTGTCTTCTTTTCCATTGATAGGTGCAAAGGATGTGGTTCCCCTCAAGATCCAAAGCCTCTCCCGATGATAGCCTAGTAACAAGGCAATGAAGGTCGAGACAGCAATGGCCCCCAGGGATTGGGACTCCTTAGTAAGACAAGTTTCCCTGAGAGCTGGCATGGTTGGACAAGAAGACGCTTCATGTTTTGGACTCCTAGCCAGCTGGCTAGCTGCCTGGTGGAAGTCTGACCACTTGGGCCCCCATCTGGCAGGGACCAGAGAGAATATCTTCACTGGTCACAAAGCCAAGCTCTCAGGACAGGAAACAAGATGAAAGGAGAATCTCATCATATAATTTTCCTCCTTATGACCACACGAAAGACAGAGACAAGGAAAACAAGGACTATTCCTGGGAGGCTGTGGGTCAATATGCAGTGGGTACCCAGGCCAAATTTACAAGAGTCACAATTCAGAGAACTAATTCTTCCAAAAGTTTTTCTCCCGCCAATCCAAATTTGGAAGGGATGGGACAAGGAAAAATCTCTGTATCAACCCCTTAACGAGGCACCTCAAACAGAAATCTGGACCTGACTTTGGTCAGAATTCCTACCTTCCATGCTTCTGTCATTCTCCTGGGATCCCGTCCACAGGCTCTGGAGCAGGTGGGGCTGCCCAGCCCGGTAGGGTCCCATCCTCGTCACCAGAAACTGTAGGGAAGTCAAAACTTCCTCTCTCCCCTCTTAGGATCCTGACTGGGCCTGGGAATGAGATTGACATAAGGCAGATTAGCAGGAGAAATGCACACACTTTGACATAAGCTTTACATGACACAGATTCCTCACAAGGAAACAAAGGCCTAAAGAAGAGGCAAAACCTACATGCATTTGTACTGTGTTGAACAGAGGCAATTGCAGAAAAGTAACTAAATTGTGTGGGGAAGCTAAAGGAAGATAAGAATTATTTTAACCAGGTCTGTTTGTAGAGAATTCTCTTGACTATGACTCCCTGTCCAAGAATGTTCCTTTCTCCTGGTCCAGGGAGGCATCTTCCCCATGGGAGTTTTTATCTCCTGTTTTCAGGAAGAAAGGGGGAGCTTAGAGTGCCTTTCTTGCATCTGCTGGTTTTCGAAGTGCTTTTATCTCGAGGCAATCTTTACGTCAAAGTGGCATATTTTGGGGTGGCATGTTTTGCCAACCTTCACTGGGATTGTGTGTGTGTGTGTGTGTGTGTGTGTGTATGTGTTGGGGCAGGGAAGGTATTGAGTTTGGCAGCTCTGCCAAGACCCAGGGATCCAGGCTGATGGAGGTGCCATCATGTAATGTCACCATCCCAGCATGCAGCTTCAGGGTCTCCCCCACCGGGAAGGGAAGCCAGGGGACCTCACACCTGCTTTGGTGTGCTTTAGCCAGGAAGTAACACACTGTCCTTTTACTTATAGCCTGTTCGTCAGAATTAGTCACATGGCCCCAACTCAACCACAGAGGAGGCTGAGCAGTCTTCCCCCGTATCCAGAAGGGGAAAAGGAACGTGGAGTGTTGTCTTGGTCATAGCAGTCAACGAACATTTGGGACAAAACTTTACTGTGGGGGCACTGAGTCACCCTGGCATATTTTCAGTAGGGGAGTGTTATCATCAGATGGCTTCACCTGTGTGCCACTCTTCGTGATGATGTGGGCAAAGCTCGGACACTGAGCTGGGACACGCAGTCCCCGGCCTTTGGCCAACTTGGAAGTGCAGAGGCCCAGGGCTGCTGAATCTCCAGCTTTTCCACCAGAGAGGGTCATGAGAGGGAGGCCAGCTGTGCCCCCCCCCCCAGGCAAAGGCCATTTCTCTCGGAAAGGGGTGCCCCTGGGGAGCCTGACATCCACCAGGAGGAGCCACCTTTGACCCTGGGGCTTAGGTTTGGTAGAACCTGGAATCCTTGAGCTGACTTGGGGAGCTTCTGTCTCTGAGGTTTATGCCCAGACCCTGCTGTTGCTGGCCTCCCAACACGCCGCAGGGCTGAGGCCTCCTTCTCCCCGCTGCCTGTTGAGTGTGTCATTCCTTCCTTTGCTCCTGGTGCTTCCTGCAGCCTGCTGCCTGCTGCAACTTGCGTCCACTTGCCTGTGCTTCCCCGGCATCCGCACTCACCTGCTCACCCAGTTGCTGCTGTGCTCAGACCACTGCAGCCCTTTCGTGCCAGATTTCTGTCCCTCCGTGGGTCCTGCAGGGGATTCCAGGGCGCCAGGTGGAGGCCCCGCCCTCCCTGGGCGGTGTGGGAAGCCTGCTCTGCTCTGCCCTGTCCTAACCACTGGCTGAGCAGCAAGGTTCCTGCTCAGGCGACAGCTCCCTTACAGCCCCACAAAACACCAGTCCTCTGAGCCACAGACATGGGGGACTTGCATGTCATCAGGGAGGGAAGGTGTCTGGGGAATGAAGGTTACCATTGGCCCAGTTTCTCAACAGCCGGTATTTCTGTGGGGAAGGGGATGTGGTTTGCAGCTTTATGTTGCTCCCCTACTTTTTGGGGACACAGATTGTTGTGCAATTCTCATCCCTACATTGTCACTCACAGAGAAACATGCCCGTTTTGTGTTTTGTGATACATGGGTTTCTATGAGGCATACTTATGTGTCAGATAAGTGCACAGCATGGCAGCTGTCACAATGAGACCCTCCCTGTTGAGTTGGCCTTCTCTAATGAAACTGGGAGGAGAGGGGAGCTCTCTTTGCAGCTCCCCTGGAAAGCAAAGGCCTTCCCTTTCAAAGAAGCTCTGAAAAGCAACTGTCTAATTCCTTCCTCCAAAGAGTGTCCTGCCTCCTGGGGGATGCCACTGTGGATAAACTTCTGAGGGATCGGCTGCGGTGGCTGCAGGAGCACCTGGGACCTCTTGGGTGTCAGGGGTCCTGTGTCCTCTCCCACGGCCTGCGAAGCACCTAACACAGCCAGCCCCATCCCCGGCCTGCAGAGAGCACCAGGTGCACAGAAAAGGGAGAGCTGCTGGGAGGGGCGGACTAGGCCATCTTCATCCTTCCATGGCCAAGAACCAGGCGTAGATGGCAGGGTCTGTAACAGGACAGAGAACGTAGGTGAGAAGTGGCTGGGAGGAGGCAGGGTGGGCTCAGATCTCTTGGCTCCTTCCAGCATGAAAGACCAGAAGCCAATGCCGTCTTTTCCCTGACTGTCCTGTGACTCACTGACCCTTGGGGTAGCTCCTGTCCTCAGCACAGGTGGCCTCTCATGGCTCGGTGCCCCCAGCCCTGCCTCATCTAGCCGTGGCTGCCTCTAGAGAGAGGCCAAGCTGTAGAGCAGGGCTGAGCAGCACAGGACGATGGCACCAGGCCCTGGCTGGCAGACCTGTGACCTCTCAGGCCATCTAGCATTATGAAGCCATCTTGAGTGTCTCACCACATTATTGACTCATGCTAACTTGTGGTCAGCTAATCCATTATTTTTTGTTTCCACACACAGTTCTGCATCCAGGAATCTGTGAATTGGCCAGTACATTTCTCCCGCCTCCTTGCCTGCTGCGAGTTTGAACCCCCACCCCCCATTCCAGTCTGTTGAGATTCCTTAGAGGCCCGTGCACCTTTCCTCCAGGGCCTGTGTGGTCAGCGGTTTTGATAAGACTGATTTCTAGGTGCGGAGGAGAGATGTGCTCTGGTCCCAGAGCAGGTGACGTCACATTAGAAACTTCCCTTCAATTTTGGGTCTCATTGCTCAACCTGTGTGGCATCACCCACCTCAGTCTCCTGGCTGTGGTCGGGTGGGCTCTTCTGCAGGCCCAACCCCCTTTCCAGGCCCCCACAGGAGAGGAGCCTCTGAGCCTACATCCTGTGTCTTCCCAGAACTGGCTCAAGGGACAAAGGGTGGGGCCCCTTTTGCCTAGCTGCTGTATAGTCTGAGAAGTGGTGAGAGGAGGCAGCGTGGGTTCAGATCTCTTGGCTCCTTTCAGTGTGGAAAGACCCAGAAGCCGTTAGCTGCAGTCTGCAATAGTCTGTCTGTTTAAGACTGTTGGTGTGGTGCCCCTGAGCATCTGGGCAGGACACGCCTGGGAGGGGACTTGGGGTCAGACAGAACTCCTGAGAGTCTGACAGATGGTGCTGCTGTGAGCCCCCAAGAGGAAGAAACAGATCCATGGCACCTCCAAACAGGGAACATCAACAACCTTTCCTCCCACTTCCTGTGGTGGGAAGAGACTGGATCGGAGAAGGTGTCAGAATAGGGCTGGGTATCCCTGGGGAGATGCGGTTCAGGCTGGAAGATGCTGTCCTCCCCCTTGACACAGAGACCAGCAAGTCTCGAGGACATGCTGGCCCAGGGGACTCACCTGGCCATGTCGAGGGTGCAGAGCCTACCCAGTGGGCCTGGGCTGCAGGGACTGAAATTTTTATTTGACCCAAAGGAGTCTACAGCAAGTCTTTCTGGAGGATCTATTCAGTGCTGGGCTGCTGCTTCTAGAAGCTCACCCTGCCACAGGAAACCCGAGCGCAGCCATCTCTGCCTGCCTGGGCCCCTGCCCTCCCAACTCTGACCACTTCTGAAGTCCCAACATGCCTGTGGCTTTCCTGTCCATGCCCAGGTAGCCACGTTGAAGCCTCACCTGGCCTGTAGTCATTGTCACTGGAACTCTCCAGCACTTTGCTAAAACCCTCACATGCTTCCAAGCTCGGGTGGCCTGTCTTTGGGCTGCACCCCGTCCTTTCTACCTGGTAAGGCCCATGAGGATGTTCCCAGGGACATGCTGCTCCCCAAAGGGCCCCCTCCCTCTCCCAGCCCCCCACCCCACACCTTCCTCGCTGGGTTCTCTCGCCACAGCACGCACAGAAGTTTAGTTTGGGGACTCTCCCTCCTGTTCAGGACTCATATTCACTTTCAGACCCTCTGGCATTGAGAAAATGTCTTATCTTTAAATGTACTGAAATGTGCTTTCCCAAAGTCTAGGGAAACATTTCTGGGGAACATGCCATGTTCCAGGTTCCATGCTCAGGGCTGAGGAGGGTGTTTTCTAGGGGACAGGGTCCCTCCCCTTGCTCAGGTCTCTGTCTTTACCCCATCCTCCCCCACCACAGGGCTGTGGGGTTCAGGGAACATCAACCTTCTGGGGCTGTGTGAGTCGGGGTGAGAACATGGCCCCAGGAGGTGCTCCTAGGGGACCAGGGGCTGCTTATCCCAGGTCATCCAAAGAACTCCCCGTGGAGGGCAGAGGGCCCCAGAGGCTCACCTGGAGGAAGGGAAGTGCAAGTGTGCCCAGAAAGGTGTGCACCCCCTTCCCCACTTCCAGAAGCCCACCAGCCCTGCTGCCTCCCTGCTCCCCAGGGCATCCCTGCTGGTGAGCTGGCCCCACACCGCCTGGTTTGTCGCCCCCTCCGAGGAGTTCAATTATAGCAGCAGCTTCATGGCCTCCTCTGCCCGGTGCCCAGGGCTGGGCCCTGAACCCCACCTGCTCTCCTGGGTGGGCTGGGGTGGGAGGAGGTGGTGGCTGAGCAGTCGGTCTGATGACAGATTGTTCCACCAGGAGCCTGCTGGGGAAAGAGACCTGTGGTAGTGACTCCTGGCTTGGCCGCTGACTCGGGCAAGTCCCTTCTTCCAAGC
This sequence comes from Eulemur rufifrons, assembly GCF_041146395.1. Classification (NCBI taxonomy): domain Eukaryota; kingdom Metazoa; phylum Chordata; class Mammalia; order Primates; family Lemuridae; genus Eulemur; species Eulemur rufifrons. The sequence goes on along the minus strand of NC_091001.1, from coordinate 43,892,177 downwards.
TTCAGTTTCCACACCTGTCAAATTGGTGGCTTCAGTACCTTCGTCAACTCTCCTGGCCCAGGCTGTGAAAGAGGCTTTGGTATGTTTTTGTTTTCTCTTGGGGGAAAAATCTTACCTTCAAAGTACAGTGTTGTTAAAGGCACTTTACGAAAACAATAGCAGTGGCCAATGATTGACTTGATTACAGTAACTGAGCGGAGAGAGTGGTAGGACGATTATTTCCCAAGACTCCAAGGTTTCTAGTCCTCCTCGTGTCAGAAAATACAAAAACACCTAAATGGCCCTTGCTAATTGCACGCTAGGGGGATTATCTCAAGCCGGGCTAAGGCTATGTGGTCCTGCTGGTGATGGGGCTGCTTAGAAAGTGATCACAGCAGGAGTCACTCTGACAGTTTGAACTGGAGAAGGAGTAGGGAGGCCCTGGAGTGACCAGCCCTTCCTGATGGCAGCTTCCAGGGGCCAGGAGCTCCCAGCCCAGGTGCCCGGCTCAGGTGAGTCAGGTGGAAGGGCCATGGGTCAGGGGGCGGGGCACAGCCTGAATTTAGCTTCCAGCACAGCCATGGGCAGAGTGGGCAGGGGCCTCCCTTCTCACAGAGGGGGTGGCCCTTCAGGGGAAGAGGCCACAGCCTGCTCCCACTGGACCTGTCTGCCATGGCACCCCCCAGCCCTGATCCTCACTGCAGCCCTGATCCTCATCTGAGTCACCCTTTGATGAGGTGCCGTTTCCTGTCTGCACCCCGTTATTAACTGGACTGTGCCTTCTCCCACTGCGTATGCCCCTGCCTGGCTCTGAGAAAACTGCAGGGGCAGCAATGGGGAGCGTAAGAACTCTGCTGCCAGCCCAGCCCTCACTCCAACTTAGGTCCGTTCTTCACTGCTAACCCCACCACGGGCAGCGGAACATCCCGTGGCCTCTCACCCACCCCACAGACCAGTCCTGAGCTCTTGCCCTGGGCTGAGCTTGAGGTCCCAAGAGCCACACACCCAGCCCCTCCCTCCAGGGCTCCCAACCAGGGGGCGGGGGCTGCCGTGGACTCTCACAAACTTACTACTTCTTTAAACAAGAGTCACGCATGTTTGATGCATGGAAATTAGGAAGTGCAGGTGAACAAAAGGGAATTAAAACTTGCTGAGGATTCTCCTGGAGATGATCACTGTCTTACACCTTCAATCCGAGTACTGTCTGCTGTCTGCACTTAGTAATGCATCATGAGCACCTTTCAGGTCAAAAGAGACATTTCCACATCATTTTCTTCGATGACTGCCCAGTGTGGCATGGGTGATGCTCATGTCACCAACTCCTCAAGGGTGGACTTCAGGACAGTTTCTGGTACTATGACTAATGCTGCCAGGACACCCTCCAATACTTCCTGATGACCCGCTTGGCTACAGGCAACTTTCTGGGCATACCCCTGATCACTTCTCTCAGCTGAGGACCGGACGGGGTATGGCTAGGCCAAAGGGCGAAACTCCGCAGGGATCTGCCCTCCCAAAGGACTGAGCCTGTCAGACAGTGCCTGTGTGCCAGGTCAGCCAGGCCGTGGGTGCTAGGTGTGGCCCGTGGAGACAGAGCAGCTCCAGAGGGAAAGAACCTAGTTCCTGGGCCTGTGGGTCTTATGACCCCTTGGGCCAGGGCTTCACAAGGTGACTGTGTTTTCCCATGCCCCGGATTGGGCTGTTGGGGCTGGGCATGGGGTATAATCTTTGACATTGGGCCCTCCTAGGTAATCCAGAGCCCCTGAGCTGCCTGCCTCCTGGACCCAGCTTGGGGGAGGCAGCTCTTGCCTGGGAGGATCTGGGGAGGGAAGAGGGAGCCCAGGCTTCCACCCCAGGCCACCAAGGGCGGTCCAGCCTGGCCCTGCCCCCCTACCCCAGGCCTCCGCCCCTGCCCTTCCTACGCTATGGGCCGGCGCCCAGGTAGCTCTGGAGCCCAAACCTGTCAGGCCGGTTTCAGAGCTGTGGAGTGGAGACGCAGGGAAAAGGCTGGTGAAGGATGCACGGCCTGCCCCGCGCTTGCCCGCTCCCTCCTGAGCCCGAGCTTGTCCTGCTGCCTACTCGTCGGACACCATGAGGCACGCACCTGGCCTCCTGGCACCCCTGCTGGGCCTGGGCCTGGGGCTGGCCCTGAGTCTGCCAGGGGCAGCAGCTGCAGACTGCGGGCCCATCGGACCGGCTGAGCACCTGGCGTTCACCCCGGTGGCCAGAGCCCGGTGGCTGGCCCCTCGTGTCCGTGCCCCAGGGCCCCTGGACCCTCTCTATGGCACCGTGCGCCGCTTCCTCTCTGTCGTGCAGCCCAATCCCTTCCCTTCAGGTGAGTGTGCCCCTCGCCCCAGGTGGGCCTCGGCTGGTGTTGGGTCCTTAGCCAGCTCCCTGTCCCCCTTCCACCATGAGTGGAAGGTGAGTGTGCCCACCCTGTCAACAGACACTTGGGGAGGGCAGGGGCCCAGCATTCCCCACCACCATCTTCCTTTGCAGTAGTCTTGGGGCACAAGGGGCAGCATCTGGAGAGGGCTCCAAAACCTTCCCGTGTGACCTTGGGCAGGTCCCTTTCCCTCTCTGAGCCTCAGTTGCTCTGTCTATAAAGTAGAGGAGTTTGCATTAGAACTACGTCACATTAGACATTCTGAGTCCAGTGGTGTTAGGGGTTGGAGGGCCAGGAGGGGCTGAAGGACCCCTCCCAGGCCTGTCCCTTGCCACTTGAGGGGAAGGACTGCTAGGCTAGGCCCCTCTTCTGCCTCTGCCCAGGCTGCAGAGGGTCCTGTAGGGTCCAGGACGGGAGTCTGCCGGCCTCCCCTCGGCTGCTCCCTCCTGCAGCAGCACTGAGGCCTGGGCAGGTGGCACAGGGTGCAGTGACACTACTTTCTCCAAGGGTGTCATGTTGGTGGGAGTGCCCTATCCCAGAGCCCACCTTGGCCTGGCATTGGGGAGAGGGTGGACACAGGGGCAGGGTGGTGGCTGCCTCCAAAACCCCCACTTGGCTCTTCCCGGTAGAGCTGGTGAAGGCCCTGCTGAATGAGCCGGCCTCCGTGAAGGTGGATGAGGTGAGAACTGAGGAGGGGCTGGGAGGGAGTTCAGCAGGGGGTGGGGGTGCAGAAAAACCTCCACTCAGGGCCCACAGGGTGTGGGGCTCGGGCATCCTTCCCTCTCTTCCATGGGCACTGCAGTCCCCAGACCTGTGTGCAAACCATGGCTCTGCCGTTTCCTGGCAGTGGGGTTTGCTGTGAGCTCGAACCTCCTTGAACTTCAGTTTCCTCCTTTATAAGATGGTAATTGACAGTGGGGACAGGGCCTACCACCTTTGCACTCCCCCCCTTTGGGTTTCCCTCTGGACTCGGGTGGGAGCCGTGGCTGGGATGGAGGGGACAGCCCCTCATGCCCGGCTGCTCTGCCCAGGTGGTGCGGTACGAGGCGGGCTACGTGCTGTGTGCTGTGATCGCAGGCTTCTACCTCCTGGCAGTGCCCACCGCCGGGCTCTGTTTCTGTTGTTGCTGCTGCCGCCGGCGCTGCGGGGGCCGCGTGAAGACAGAGCACAAGGCGATGGCCTGTGAGCGCGGCACCCTCATGGCCTTCCTGCTGCTGACCACCCTCGTGCTGCTGTGAGGGGCTGCCCAGGGCAGGCGGGAGGGCTGGGCCGTGGCCCGAGGCTCCCATGGGTACCCAACAAGCCCCTTTCTCCCCACTCCATGCCTGCAGGGTTGGCGTCGTCTGTGCCTTTGTCACCAACCAGCGCATACATGAGCAGACGGGCCCCAGTGTCCAGGCTGTGCCTGAGACCCTGCTCAGCCTCCGGGGCCTGGTCTCCGATGTCCCACAGGTGAGCACTGAGTAGCCCCCTCACGCCTGTGTGCCCCTGTGAGCACCAGGCTCGGGCAGGACAGAGCAGAGGGGGTCCTCTATGGCCATAACCTGCAGCTGGCTGCCCCCTGCTGGGGCACCCATGGTGTCCCCAGGTTGGATGCCCAGTCCTGGGGTCAGGGAAGGGATGGGAGTCGGGACTGTCGGGTGACAGGGAAGGGCAACCTCATGCCCCCATGTTTGCCCAGGAGCTGCAAGGCGTGGCACGGCAGTTCTCCCTGCCCCAGGAGCGAGTCTCGGAGGAGCTGGACGGTGAGGATCACAGCTGGCTGGCAGGGCCCCTACTCAGGCCAGCTGGTGATGGGAGTGCGGGAGGCTGTCACTGCCTTATCCCACTCTCCACCTGGGACCACCCTGGCAGGGGTGGGAATTGAGCGCAGCTAGAAAGCAGGCACAGTAGCCTCTGCACAGAGGGCGGAGAAGCCAGTGCCCACTCTGCGGAGCCCAGTGCCTGGGCCCGGGGAGGCGGCATGGAGGGGTGGGAGGCCCTCCAACCTTGGGGGCCATCCCTGCAGACTGCCCTGTGCTCTGCAGGTTTCGGCATGATTATCGGGAGCACGATCCACACCCAGCTCAAGAGCACCGTGTACCCATTGCTGGCCTCAGTGCACAGCCTGGGCCAGGGTGAGCTGGACCAGCGGGCTGTGTGGGTGTGGGGCCAGCAGGCGTCCTGGGGCAAGCCCACCCTCACCCAGCCTTGGATTTCTTGTGCTGCCTCAGCTCCACCCATGATTTCCCCTTCATATTATCCCAGGATCCACTGTCCTGGCTTAATGTGCCTTAATAGCTTAATGTGCCTGGGGCGATTTCCATTGTAACCACAGAGGTCAAGGACTGCAGGTCCTTTAGCTGGGGGGCAGGGGGTGGTCTGCCTCCCGCAAAGCCTCTGAGGATGCATAGGTGGTGCTCAGCCCACTTGTGGGTCTGTCAGCCCTGCAGGTCTCCGTGGACCACCTCCGAGCCCTCAACGACACCACTGCAGAGCTGCGGGCGGTGCAGGAGGACCTGGAGCCGGCTGTCCATGAGCGCAGGGAACGCCTCCTCGCCCTGCTGCAGGAGCCCGAGTGCCAGGGGGACTGCTCAGGGGCCCTGAGCCATGTCCGCGCCCTAGAGCTGGGTGCTGACTTCAGCCAGGTGCAGGCCCAGGGCAGAGGCCCCTTAGAGCTAAGCAGGGCAGCTCTGCCCCTGCCCTCAGATCCCTGGGCATCTGATGGCCCAAGGGCTTCCAGAGGCAGATTCCTGATCCCCTCCGAGGGCTGCCTCTCCCTTTCTCCATGCACCCAGGGCTAGTGACGGTCATCCTGGCCGTGTGTCACCAGCTCTCCTTGAGCCATGCTCTGTGCCATAAGCTGCGCCTGTATTAGCTCCTTTGAGTTCTTGCTGCCCCCACCCCAGGGTGATAGGGGCTGTGGTGGTCCTGATTTTATACTTGAGGACATGAAGGGTTCAAAGGCTTCTGTCCCCCTGTCCTCCTCCAGGGGTCTGCCTGAGGCCTTTCCATGAACTTTGTCATAATCCCCCACTCCCATTTCAGGTGCCCTCTGTGGACGATGTCCTGCATCGGCTGAAGGGTGTCCCAGAGGCCAACTTCTCCAGCATGGTCCAGGAGGTGAGTGCCCACCTGACTCCTCCCCCACCTGGGGACTCACAGATGAGGGCCTCAGCCTCCCCCTTTTGGGGCAGGAACCCAGTTGAACCTTAGACTTGGGGCCTCACATCCCATATGGCACCTGGGGTGGAGGCATGTGCACAGTCTGGTCTCAGAAGGAAGAGCTAGGACCCTCAGAGTGGTGGGGGCTGGGGTGGCAAAAGAGTGAGTGCTGGGAGGGCAGGCAGGCTCTCCCAGGTGGAGATGGCCGTGGGGGAGGGTGCAGTGTGAGTCAGTGCCTGTGACCTGGGACCTGGAACTAGGGAAATGGTGAGTCAGCCACGCTGGGTGGCTGGAGCGGAAGGTTCTGGGAGGAAGGAAGCAGGAGCTGGGGCTGGAAGGGTAGGTTGGAGCTGGGCTTTTGGGAGATAGACTCGGCAGTTGTGTGCCGGGTGGCTGAGGATTGACTGCAGTAGTCTAGGAAGAGGGGTGGGGTTAGGAAGGAGGGGTCTGCAAGGAGAACGTTTGGCTGGGCAGAGGGAGCGGGGAGGAAGACAGTCACCAAGAGAGCAAAGGGAAGCCTGTTTCCTGAGCTGGGAGCTCTAAGGAGGGATGCCCTCCCTCTGGGCCTGGTGACTTCAGGGTCCCCCAAGAGGAGACACTGGGCAGAGTGTGGAAGGCACAGCCCTACTTGGTTCCCACAGGAGAACAGCACCTTCAATGCCCTCCCGGTCCTGGCTGCCATGCAGATGGCCAACATGGTCACAGGTGAGGCCCAACCAGGGGCCAGGACAGCTGCCTAGGTGCCACCCCTACCAAGGGTGCTTGTTGGGAGAGGAGTTGGGTGGGGGGCAGGGAAAGCCATCATTCTTGGCTGGGCCCCGGCAGAGAGTAGCCCCTCTGTGTGTCCCAGATGTTCTTCCTGCCTGGGCCCTGCCATCTTGTCCCTGGGCCCCTGTGTGCCCTCCTCATCCCACAAGTCCTTGCTGCTTTGAGCAGAGCTGAAGAAGGCAGTGGCGCAGCAGCCCAAAGGGTTGAGGACACTGGCTGAAGGGTTCCCAGGCTCGGAGGCAGCTTCCCGCTGGAGCCAGGCACTGGAGGAGCTGGAACAGAGCAGCCGCCCCTACCTGCAGGAGGTGCAGAGATATGAGACATACAGGTGCCCGAGATCCCGTGGCTGGGGGTGAGATGGGCAGCCCAGCCTCTCCTCTGCCCTGAGCGCATCCCTAGCCCGCATCAACCCCCGGCCGTACTGAGCCTCTGCCTCCTTTAAGTCAAGACCCCTGACTCCCCAGGCCTCCATGTCCTGGCCTGGCTGTTTGCCCTGGGGACCTGAGCCTGGGGACCCCATAGGAGCAGCGTCCACTCCTGCACACCTCAGGAAGTGTCCACTCCTGCACTTCTAAAACCTCAGCCTTGGGGTTAGCGGCCCCCCAGCCACTAGGTCCAATTGGTGCCAGCTGCCTCCCTCTTCAGTGACACCCGCACCCTCTCTGCGGCAGGTGGATCGTGGGCTGCGTGCTGTGCTCTGTAGTCCTGCTTGTGGTGGTCTGTAACCTGCTGGGCCTCAACCTGGGCATCTGGGGGCTGTCTGCCAGGAAGGACCCCAGCCACTCGGAAGCCAAGGGCGAGGCTGGAGCACGCTTCCTCATGGCGTAAGCAAGGGCTGGGGAGAGGGGAAGGGTCTCTTCCCACTGGCTGGCCAGATTCCTGCCACACCCCAGCTCCTGGTGTGGGCATAGGAGCCGAGGCCTAGGCATCTGGAGACTGAGCTTTAATGCTGCCTCTAGCGCTGATGTACTGGGTGACCCTCAGTGTCCTCATCTGTACAAAGGGGTTGGACCGGAGCAGGAATGACAAATAAGAAGCACTTCCCCCTCCCCCACCAGTGGCAACTGTGGCACTCAGTGGGCACTCTTTCCCACTGAGTCTAGACACAGCCTCGGGATCCTTCTTAACCCTGCTCCCAGGCAGCCACCACCACTAATAGGAGGCAGCACCAGAGGTAGAATCTGTTTGCCATCCTAGGATAGATGGTCTTTAAGACCAGGGCTGCCACATACAGCTGTGCAGGCTGTTCACTACACAAGGGTACCTGGCCAAAGTGAGTAGGTGAGTAGGGGCTGAAATCCACCCCATGTTTCATTCTCCAAGCTTTGCAGCCTGGCATGGGGCTGTGGCCACCTCACAAAGAAGCCCTGCAAGTCAGTGGCACCATGGACTTCAGTGGTCTAGGAGCTTTACCACTCAGACCCACTGGGGTGCTACCCCAGCTGATGGGTCATGCCTGCCCATGCCAGGTGACCCTTTTGAGGGCTGGATTCTGGAGCAGGTCACCTCCATGGGCCCTAGACCCAGAAGTGAGCAGTCCTGGCTCTTCAAACAAAACAGCTGTTCTCTCCTCTAGGCTGCCAGGGATCACCACGGTACCAGCGACAGAATGGGGTGGGGCAGGGAGGAAGGGACAGTCAGGACTTCTGCGAGCACCCTCCTGCCTCTGAGCTCCTCTTCCCTAAAGGCTCCTCCTGGGGCCACCTGGCTGACCATGCAGGCCTGGGATGCGGGTGGGGCAGAGGTAGTGGTCCAGGACAGCCGGTCTCCACCCTCCCTCAGCCTGTCTCTCTCTCCCCCAGAGGTGTGGGCTTCAGCTTCCTCTTTGCTCCCCCACTCATCCTGCTCGTCTTCGCCACCTTCTTGGTGGGTGGCAACATGCAGACGCTGGTGTGCCGGAGCTGGCAGAGCGGAGAGCTCTATGAGGTGGGCCTGTCCCCGCTCCAGGGAGGCGTGGGCAGAGCAAGAGGGCTGGGAGAATGTGCGAGTCAGAGGGGGTTGGGGGGAGAGGGGGCCTGAAAATCACCAGTGGATAGTGGGGAGAGAGAGAGAATCCTTGAGTCCCGGGGATGCTGCCCAGGCCCCAGGTCAGAGACCCTGAGGGATTACACCCAGACTGAGCCCCTCTCCTCTCCTGACACTGAGTCTGGGAACGGCGAACCTTGGTGCCAGGTATGCTTCCAGCAGGTGAGCCAGAGTTGCTGGCCCAGGTTCTCTGCCGGCCACCCTTCCTGGAGACCCACGGGAGAGTCCCTGTAAGGAGTTAGGGCCCAGGGGTAATTGGAGTTAGAGGTCAGGTTTGGGCTGGAGTCGTGGGGTGTTTCCCATCCCTGGTCTCTGCTGTGCCAGTGTGGCAGGGGGCTAGGCCCTGGGGGACCTGGGGGGCCTTGCACCTGCCCCACTCTGAGCCCCATTTCTCTCTGCCCCATCCCCAGTTTGCAGATACCCCGGGGAACTTGCCCCCGTCCATGAACCTGTCTCACCTTCTTGGTCTGAAGAAAAACATCAGCATCCACCTGGCCTATCAGTGAGTGGGTATTCCGGGCTGGGGCTGGGAAGTGAGGAGGGGCCGAGGGAGGGCACAGGTGGTGTCCCTGCCATTAGGGTGATGCTGACCCCACCTGCCATCCCTCGTTGCCCATCCTTGATGCCCATCATGCCTCCGCAGGCAGTGCAAGGAAGGGGCTGCGCTCTGGAGAGTCCTGCAGCTCAATGATTCCTACGACCTGGAGAAGCACCTGGACATCAGCCAGGTAAGAGAATCTTCCAGAAGGCAGTGAGGAGCCCTCCTGCACACTCCTCTCCTTTGCTCTTGCCTCTGCAGAGGCACCATCTCTTTGAACCCAAGAAGTCCGCATGAGCAATTAAGGTGCCTCAGGGCAGAGGCCCAGCTACCAGCCCAGGGGAAGTTGTGGGCATGGGTGTGTGAGTACCTGGAGGCTACGGCCAGCTCTGAGCACAGCTGAGGTGGTGGCAGGACAGGATGGTGGCAGTGAGCAAGTAGACTCGGGAGTGCATGTTCTCTGAGGACAGGCATTGGTTGGGATGCCCCAGTTGGGAGGGGCAGGCTGGGGAGGGGGCTGCAATGGAAGGTCGTGATGAGGCTGGGTGACCCTGCTGGAGGGGTCACCACAGGCCTTTTGCCCAGCTCACACAGCAGTAGGTGGCAGGAGCCCACCCCAAGCCCCACTCCTGAGCCTCTTCTTGTAACCACTGGGCTTTCCTGGAACTAGGTGTGTAGAACAGGAGACACTTGCTGATGCTGGCAAGAGACAGTTCTAGAACATAAGAAAGGAAGGGCTACTTCACCACAGGGACATACTTTGAGAATGTGGTTCTCCTAGAGGTGTACAGAAGCTGTAAAACATGCCCTCCTTTCCTCTCCCCACGCAGAAGTGAGGTGGGACGAGAGGTGCCTTGAGGGAGCCATTGCTAAGCACATCCTGGGGAAACCCATCACCCACACTCCCTGACACACACAGAGCATGCCCGCTCCTGATTCTGCCCTGTCCCCCAAGCCCCTCCAACTCCTCTGGGATCCACGACCCAGTCTCAGCCCACAGAGTAGCACAGCCAAGTGGGCCAGTTCCCAATCCCAGCCTTAAACTGCGAACCCTGGGGCAGCTGGCTTAATGCCTCAGCTCACTCCTCCCTCAGTGTCTTCAACCAGACGGGAAGTCCAGGGAGCTGGCGATATCTCAGTGCTAGGCCAGAGACACCACCCCTGGATGAAGCTGGCCAGGGAGGGCTGCAGCAGAGGCCCAGGCAGAGCACCCCATGTCCCACTGGCTGGAAGTCCCAGCTCGCAGGTGAAGGGGTCTCTGCCCTGGTCCTGGGAGGGGTTCAGATGGACTGGGCAGTCCTCAGGGCCATCTGGCAGCATACCAAATGTGACCTTAAGGATTTTCATCCTCATTCCTAGGAATTCCTTAGAATGTGTTGTTAAAAAAAAAAAAAAAAAAAGGAACCAAAAAAAATAATAAGAAAGAATCTTCATTCTCAAGGGAGACAGTAATGAGCAGATTATGCAGAGATAAACAAGACAAGGTGCGCTTCCCGGGGCACCACGAGGGCACTGCCCCCTTCACACATCTCCCATACCTGTCTGTCGCTGATGCCTGAAATGCGGTGCTAAGACCCCGCCCCTGAGAGGGTTAGGCCTTTCTCCCCCTGGGGAAGGCGGCCTGCCGGGAAGGGGAGAAGTGGACAGAGCGGGGCTCTGGTCTCTACTTGCCGTATAACCTCAGGCAAGTGGACACTCCTCTGTGACCTCAGTTTCTCAGCTGTGAAACGCTGGGGCTTAATTTTGTGGCTCCAAATCTCTTCCAGCAATGGTAGGAAAATGCCAAGGGTCTTTCCTTGCGTCCATTCATGCATTCATTCACACAACCAAATGTGTACCTCCCCCACCATGTGAGCCTCTGCTCCAAGCTGGGGACTTGGGGCAGAGTAGGCAGACAAGGCCTGCTCTCATGGAGCTGACGGCCATGAGCAAGCACCCAAACAGATAAGGCAATGCCAGAGCAGCAGGTGCTATGAAGGCCTTGACGCAGGTGACACGATAAAGAGGGCCCGGGAAAGCTGTTCTGTGTCAGGTGGCCAGGGAAGGTCTGTGTAGCAGCCCAGAAGCCAGATAGGTGCTGGAGGAAGGCTGGGTCTTGGCGGTTTGGGGTGGGGGGAGACGGGCCTTCTGGGGGCCTGTCTGGGCCTGGGGCTGTGTCCAGGTTAGGAGCCTGGATATCCAGGAGGAGGGCCCTGCGGACCCGGTGACCCCTCCCTAGGGGAGTGTCTCTGGGGTCTGGGCTCAGCACTGGGTGTGACCCCACCCCTACCCTCCCAGTACACCAACAAGCAGCGGCAGGAGCTGCGGAGCCTCAAAATGGACATGCAGAACCTGGACCTGCTGAGCCCAGCCGCCCACCAGGACCTGGAGGCCCTGCAGAGCAGTGGGCTGGAGCACGTCCGCTACCCCGACTTCCTCGCTCAGGTCAGCAGCAGCGCACCTCAGGTGCCCCAGACAGATGGTGACAGAACAGGGCCCACAGAGGGGCTGGGCAGGTGTCTCGCCTTGTCCCAGCTCTTGACCTTCCCTCATCTCCTCCACATGTGCCCTGGGGCCCCTTCCTGTGGGGAGTGTTCCCAGACCGTGTGTCCATCCTGGTGCCACCACCCCAGGCCACACGGGAATGAATGCCCTTTCCCTTGCCCCATCGGCGTGTGTCGCTGTTCATGGTCCTGAACCCACTGCTGTGAACGCTGGTGGGAAGTCGCCTCTTGCTTGGGTTACAGCAGAGGGCACCTCATTTGTTGTTGTCAGTTCTATGTCATTGGGAAAATGTCTGAAATACTTCACAGTTCCAGGTCAAGCCCACTATGACTGGTGTGTCACAGTAGACTTCGTTAGTGCAGGTTACCTTTGACAAGACTGGGAATCTGGAGGCTGCAGGCAGGCAGCGGGGGTGCCGGGTGGGCGCGGGGTCAGCTCTCTCCGCCTCTCCTGTCTGCCGCAGATCCAGAAGCCGGTGGTGAAGACCGACTTGGAGCAGCTGGCTCAGGAACTGGAAGGGCTGGCCAAGGCCCAAGTGAGAAGGGAGAGAAACCCCCTGGGCAGTGGGAGTCAGAGGGACGCCCGGGAGGTAGGAGAGGGTGGCAGTGCTTGGATTGGGGAGGAGGTCAGAGCAAAGGCAGGGGCTTGAGGACCCCACCAGTGAAGGCTTAGTCTCCTAACCCCCTGGCTGGGCCTGAGGGTTGTGCAGCATTAGTTCTGACTCGAGCCCGGCCACCAGTTGGCTGTGTGGCCTTGGGCAAGTCTCTTCATCTGCAAAGGGAACTGTTCTCTGCGTCAATCAGATGAATAACTGGCCTGACCTCACGCAGTTGGGCAAGGGTTTCTAAGTACATGCCGCCGGCAGAATTTGCTGGGACAAGTGCTGTGAAGACATTGCGATCAATCAGATTTCATGACAATTGCCCTCCAAGGGAAAAAATAGCATTTTGTATCTATAAATATTTAGAGTTTCAGAAGTTCTTTTGGAGACATCTCAGATCTACAACCCCGCCTGGTGGGTGGAGCAAGGAACATTCTTCCGCTTCAGCAGATGCCACTGTGGCTCAGACGGGCTCTGCGGTTGACTTAGGGGCACCCAGCAAACTAGGACAGACTGAGAACTTGGGCTTGGGCCCCTCAAACCCAGGGCAGGCCCTGGAGCTTAAGGAGCCTCGGTTTTCTGCCTCTGAGGCCAGCTTGCCACCTCCTCCCGCTGTGTCAGGTTGAAAGGCTGGGTGAAGGGTACGCTGCCCAGCCCGTCGTGTCCTGGGCACGGGCCATTCTGATCCCTGTCTCCCCCAGGGCAATCCTGCGCTGGGGCAGCAGCTGCAGGAGGAGGCCCACAGGCTCAGAAACCTCCACCAGGAGAAGGTCGTCCCCCAGCAGAGCCTCGTGGTAAGTTGAGAAGTGCAGGGGGCCTGGGGTCTGGGAGAAGCGGGGGTTGGGGAGAGGGCAGTGAAAGAAGAGGGGGGCGTTGGGAGCCACTCCCCACCCCACCCCTTTCCTCCACCAGCCGTGATCTCTTCTCCACAGGCGAAGCTCAACCTCAGTGTCAGGGCCCTGGAGTCCTCTGCCCCAGCTCTCCAGGTGGCTGCCGGGGGTGGAGCGGGTGGGCCCAGAGGGAGGGAGGAAGTGCCCGGGACCTCACCATCTCTGCCCGGTCCCAGTGGAGTTTGAGGGCGGGATGGGTGGGCAGAGCCTTGAGGACCACCACCTTTGGCCTACCCCTCTGCCCCACGAAGGTGAGTGTGTTGTGTGTTCTATGCTGAATTAATGAATGGATGAATGAATGAGTGGCCATTCCCCAGCTCAGCAGGGCCTTGAGTTGAGGCTCTCCTCCCCTGCAGCTAGAGACGTCAGATATCCTAGGCAATGTCACTTACCTAAAAGGAGAGCTGCCTGCCTGGGCCACCCGGATCCTGAGGAATGTGAGTGGGGGCAGGGGCAGGGGGCTTCCACCCCAGGCTTCTCCTCAGCCCCATCCCCTCACTGTGGCTCCTTGGGAAGATTGGCCTGTCCTCATGTTGCCAAGAATGGTGAGGGGCAGGGGGCTGCCGGCTCGTGGTACCCCTGCAGCCCAGGCTCCCCTCTTTCCTGCAGGTGAGTGACTGTTTCCTGACCCGGGAGATGGGCTACTTCTCCCAGTACGTGGCCTGGGTGAGAGAGGAGGTGAGTGGGGCCTCAGAGCATGACCCATCACCACCCCCATGGACCAGCTGTTCACCCCGCCCTGCCCACAGAGTCCCCTGGAGGTGTCCCAGGCCTTCAGGATTGAACCCAAACTCCCAAACCTGGTGTCTGTGCCCCTGCTTGCTGGCTGGGCTCTGCCGGCCCCACCCCTGCCGTAGCCCTTCCTGAGGCCTGAGTACGAGCAAGGCTGGTGTGGCTCTCCAGAACGTGCCACCACACCTGGCCTCCATGCCTCCCTGCCCAGCTTGTCAACGGCCAGCCCGCAAAGCCCACCTCCTGCTGTGGACCCGTGCTGACCACAGCCTGTGCCAGCTGTCTGGACCCCACACTGGGTCAGCAGAGGGTCTGGCTTAACCCGGAGTGTGTCTGTGAGTGCGTGTGTACGTGTGTGCATGTGCACGTGTATGCATATGAGCATGTGAGGACACGCACACGTGTCACCTCCCCAGTGACAGTGTGACTTAAAGCACAGCACTGGGCACACAGTACAGCTTTAGTCCAGGATGGCACGTAGATGCAAAGGGAAGGCACTGAGCAAGGAGCCCACATGAGTGTCCCCAACTCTCTGTGACCTGCATCCATGTGTGTGTATATGTAGCTGCCTGTCTGTGTCTATGTACAAGTGTGTGGTGGGCCCAGCTGGGCCCTGGGCCTGTCTGTGTCCCTGTTAATCTCTCTCTCTGAACATGGGTGCACACCTGTGGGTCTGGGTGTTTCCACGTGCACCTCCTCATGTTGGCCCACAGGTCACCCAGCACATCGCCACCTGCCAGCCCCTCTCCGGAGCCCTGGACAATGGCCGTGTGATCCTGTGTGACATGATGGCTGACCCCTGGGTGAGTGTCCCCTGCTCATCAGGGCCCGTGGACGTTGGGACCCATGGGAGGACCCTGCTGACACAGCGTGAGGCATGGCCCCCGCCCAGGCCTGCGCTCGGCCCTTCCCCTCAGCTGGGCGTGAGCTGGCCTCTCACCCACTCCAGAATGCCTTCTGGTTCTGCCTGGCGTGGTGCACCTTCTTCCTGATCCCCAGCATCATCTTTGCTGTCAAGACCGCCAAATACTTTCGTCCCATCCGGAAACGCCTCAGGTGAGGGGCTGCCAGGACTTCAGGGGGCATCAGAGGCCCAGAAAGGCGTCCTCTCTGCTGCTCGGCCCTAGCCGCCTGTCACACACACCACCTCCTGTGTCCTCCCAGGCAGAGGAGGCTCATGGCCTAGCCCTGGAGAGCCACACACTCTGAGGAGCTCCAAGGCTGGAAGTTCTCCCATATGTCTGCCCCATATCCTGCTTGCTGCAATACATCCACCCAGGCTCAGCTTCTTGAGACTCTTCCCATCCCCTGGAGGGCTCCTGAGGAAGGAACATCAGGGCTCTGGGTTTGTCCCTGTGTCAGGGCTGAGGGTCTATGCTGGGGGCTCACTCTCTTTCTGCAACGCTGCAGCTCCACCAGCTCTGAGGAGACTCAGCTCTTCCACATCCCCCGGGTCACCTCCCTGAAGCTGTAGGACCCAGTGGGTGAGTTTCCCCACCCCCCTTTCATTCCTCAGTGCCGGGGGCTGAAGGGGTGAGGAAGGGAGGGGCTGGGATCTGGGGTCTCCAGGGCCTAGGAGGGCAGGAAGGTTTGGGGACTTGGCGGGGTCTAGGTATTGAGTGTGGCCCATCCAGCAGCAGCACTGACAGCTCTGCTCTCCTTCCCTCCCCCTCACCTGTTTCCTTCTTAATCCATAACAGGGCGAGGTGATCCCTGGGGCTGCCTGTCCCCCTCTGACTTGGGGGGGGACCAGAGGACTTCTGCAGCGCTTGCCCCAGCCCCAGGCATCCAGACCTGGACCGTCCCCAACTCCAGCTTACCTGGCCCCTTCTTGCCTGTTCCTTTCCTGCCCCCTTTCTGCTTGTGACCCTCCTTCCTTCATTCTCAAAATCACACTTGACTTCTGTTGAGCTACAGAGCCAGCAGGTTCTTCCAGGTGTCCACCCCTTACCCTCCTTGCTGAGATATGTCATTGCCAGAAAGAGCCTGCCCTTCACCTATTGGAACCCCTTCCTCCCATTGTGCCCCCTCCCCCACCGCATGCCTCCCTTGGCCCCTCTCTAGCTCCCTGCCCCTGTTCCTCATCTGGCCTCCCCACTGCCCCGACTGCCCTCCTATGCCCTCCCCAGCCCTTGCTTCCTACTTCCAGGGAAGTCCTTTCCCCACTCTGTCCCCACTTTACCTTATCCCCACTACTGCCTGCTAGTCCCAGGGACCCCTCCTGCCTAACCAAACTAATCAATTGAAACTACCAAGCAGGCAGGGGCCACTATGGTGAAGTCTGGGCTGGCTGCAGGCTGCGTCTCATGGCCAGCCAAGCCTTCCGCTGCCCCAGGGCCTTGGACCCTCTGCAGGGCCCAGCCTGGATTTGTTGGCCTCCAGTGAGGCTTGTCTGAAGGCTAAGCTTCCCTGCCTGCACTCCAGGTTAAAAATGGTAGTCCTGGCACTTAGCTTCTCTCTGAGCACTGGCCCCCAAGGAAGGGACCTGGGACCTGAGCCAGAGTGAGGGTTTCTGCTTATTTCCCCAGAAGGTAGCATTTTCCCTGCCCACACCCAGCTTTCCCAGGAGGGATCTGGTGGCCAGAGGAGGATTTTTCACTGTCCCTTCTATTGTGTGCATGTGGCCTGGGGTCAACCCTAGCCCATCCCCAGGTCATCCCTGCACGCTGGACCCTGAATTCCAGCAATGAGGAAGAGGAAGAGGAGAGAGAAAAGGAGATGGACAGATGTCAGATCCATTGACGTATTCTTACCTACCTAAGCCTTGGTTTTGGGTCCTTAAAACCAGGTCTCCCAGGCTGGGTGCCTGTACAAGGCCTCCTCTGACTATAGGCATCCAGGGAATATTCTAGCAATCAACAGATGGGGAGTGGCGCCTAGACTAGCAGCACACTGTCAGGAGCAGACAGATCTGGATTCACAACCTGGCTCTGATGCCTGTTAGCTGGGACATCTTGAACGTGTTACAAAGGTCCCCTAAACCATTTATAAGATAGGAGAATAGTCACAGCCTTCTCACAGGGCTGTGAAAATTAAACGTGATAATGCATGGAAAGCCATCATAAGGGGCCTGGCACAAAACAAATGCTCAGTACATGGGAGCTGCTTTTTTTTTTTTTTTTTTTTTTTTTTCCTCACCATGACTGCTTTGGGCCAGAGCAGAGATAGGGTTTGGGAAGATACCAGGGAAGAGGGAGACAGGTTCCTGTTCAAAGGCAAAAAGCCCTTTAAGATTGTGGTCTGCTGGGTTTCAGGGAGTGTCTATGTTTAATTGCATCTTATAAACCAACAACAAATTTTCTACTAGAAATTAGGATGGTGTATACATAATGAATTGTCACTACTGCAAGGACATTCTCAAACAACCATCCTTGCATGTGCCACAGTTGCCTCTTTTTGGCCTTTCCCAGAGGTTTTTTGCTTGTTACTCATCTGTTGACCTGTGTGGGGGAAGTAGCACTCTGTATTTTGAAAAATGCAATTGATGAGATTAAAACAAATGAAATAGGAACAATTAAAAATTAATTTCCAGTTCTCTATCAAAATTAATTGCCTTATCTTTTATATATTTGAGCATGTTAAGCATAATTATTTTAAAGTTCAATTATTCCCTTATATCGAGCCTCCATGAGTCTGTTTCTAGTGTCTCTTGTTTCTCTTGGTTTTTTTTAGTTTTGTTTTGTCTCCTCACATACTTGGTGATTTTTGATTGAGTACAGCACATTGTATCTGAAAATCTATAGTTCAGGCCTAGGATGAAGTTATCTTCCTCCATGAGGATTATGTTAATATCTGACAAGTGACTTGGGATCTAGCATACTAAGATTACTTTAATCCACTTGCAGGGATGAGATGATTTGCAGTCACTTGGAGAGTTGATCGACTTTCAATTCATTTCATTCATATTCCAACGGTAAAGCCCTCTGGGGACCCAACCCAAAGCATGAAAGATTTACCAGGCATGGCTTCCTCTTGGCGGGCTCTGCTCAGCATCTTTGCAGTGTCTTCTGGAACCAGCAGACCCCCTAGGGAGAAAGTAGCCCCAGATGCCAGACATATATCTTTGGGTTTCTTTCTTTTCCCAGACATTGGCCCTGTGATTCTTCACTGCCTTGTTTGCTCCCCGATACCCTCAATCAGACTTAAATATATATACATATACATGTATCAAATATATGTATAGCTTTAAGAGCTGCTCAAAATGGTACACAGACACAGACATAGATTTTGAAAAGATTTTAAGTAGTCCTCAGCTGGAAATTTGGTCCAAATTATCTAATCCACTGATATCAGAAATTATGGTCCTAAAAAACTGACTTTGATGTTCCCCCTGTAAATTAGGACAAGGCTGCCACTATTTGAATTTTTTGTCCAGAAACCATCAAGCTAATTGAACATTGGCTTTTGCAAAGGAGCTTTGTTTAGAGAGCATCACCATAGACACTGGTCACCTAGGGGTGGGGGTGGCACTCGGTAGTTGGGAGAGATAGACATAGCCACAGAGAAAAATAGATTGCCTATTTTCCTGGGTTTTAAAATGCTAGGATCCTAAGGTGCTAATGCCACTTTATATGTGAAATGAGGCCCCTTCAAGGCCACAATCTCATCTGTCATGACGACAGTCTCTGAAGAGGGCGAATCATCATCTGTGGTTGAGTAGATGAGGCTCCAGGAAGTTACATGGCTGGTTCAAGGGCTCTTAAGTTGAAGCCCAGCCAGGCTTTGGATTCATGTCCTCTGGTCCTGGTGGCCTTGGAGGTTTCTTCCTGGATGTGCTGCCAGTCCCCATTCCCTGTGGGCATGTGGGAAGGAGGCCCTGTCTCCAAGGAGATTTGAACCAAATGTCCTTGTGTCCCTGTGGCAGGAGGGATGACAGATTGGGGGCCCTGGGAGTTCTGCCAGACACTCCAGTCTGGCCACCCAGCAAAAGGCCCCATGGCAGATTCTGCCAAAGGAATGCCAGATGGGCCCGGGCGTCTGAGGTCCCAGGTGACTGGTCAGGGCAGCTCCAGCTGGCTCGAGGTATGCAAAGGGAAGGCCACGTGGCTGGGGCAAGAGCCTGCCCAGGCTACCTAAAGGGACAAACAATGTGAGTTAACATTTATTTACTGAGCTTTGAGCATAAACCAGGAAGTGTGCTCAGCACTCTACATGAATCAGCTAAGAGGCAGGCATTGTTATTTACCTGTTTGATGGTTGACAAAACTAAGGCAGAGAATGGATGTGGGCTGAGGAGAAACGGTGACACTTACCCAAAGAACCAACTGATAATAGTGGAATTCAGGCCGTATCCCGAATTCTCTAGAATCAGCCTGAAGCCCTGCTCTGGGCGGTTGTGGACAGGGTCCCTCTTCCCCATCCCCCCCCCCCCCCCAGAGCCAGGGCTTCCACGTCTCACCTCCTAGGGCCCTGTCTGTCCAAGCCTGAATGCCAGAGGCAGAGCCTGGAGGCTGGTGGCCAGCCTGGTCCATACACCGCATGCTTCTGGAACGAAGCCCCTTCTTGGTGGTCCCCGACTGTTCCTTGCACATGCTAGGTGTGCCACTCCTGGAGCAGGTCACATTCACCCGTCAAAGAAACATTGACTGAGGACTGCAGCACCAGGGGAGAAGGGAGGCAGGGTGTGTACAGGGTAGGACGACCCACCGCAGCCCCAGAGCTCTGTCCACGAGTGATGCAGAATCGAGGAAGAGGTGGCCGGAACCCTCAGCCACCCTGAGGGAACCAGGGAGTCAGGTGTTGGGGTCAGAGGAGGGGGATTTTGCGGAGGTGAGCTGAGCCCAAGGGGTGAGGTGAGGTGCCCTGCCTTCACTTTAAGCCAGAAGGAATGGGGCTTTAGAGAGAGCCCCCAGAGAGCTTCAGGGTGTCCCCTGCAGTTAGAGAAATCCAGTGGACGGATGCCTCGCCTCCTATGAAGTTTAGAGGGGAAGAGACAGGCCGGCTGCTTTGATGGCAGAGCTAAGAAGAGAACTGATAGTCAGATCACAGTCAGCATGGGGTCTCCCGGGCCCAGTCCCAAGAGGCCACCTGGAGAGCGTACAGACCTCAGCCAAGGGAAGGTAGAGCTGCCACTAGGTGTCGGGGGCTCCTTGGTCTCCTGAGGCCCACGTGAAATACCCTAGTCAGGGGGACTGTGGGGGGTTCCCACCAACGGCCAAGCTCTGAGGGCCCTTGGCGGTGGCCACAAAGAGGGATAGCTTTAACCCCTGCTGAACCCAGAGCCCAGTTCAGCTGGAGGCTGATCACTTGCACCGCCCAACCCCGGCCCCCACCCCACCAGGCCTGAGCCCGGCCAGGGGTGGTCTTGACTTCAGAGCAGGCGTATTGACGATGACACAGGCCCTGAGGAATAGACACAAGGGCTGGAGGCTCCACAGAGCTGGGGCCTGGGGAGGAGGGCTTTGAACTTGGGCCTGGAGCAGAGAGATCATGAATAACAATTGAGGAAAGTCCAGAAGACCCCAAGACTTGTGGCAGGTGGGGGGGCAGCCTGAGCCCTCACCTGGATAGGCTGAGAGTAAGGGCCCCTAGTTGGCTGAAACAGCTCCCACTGCCACCTCAGACATTGTGACATGAGGAGACTCAACCGCATCCAGGCCTGGAGTCATCCCTTCCTTTTCCACTCCCAAACTCCCCACCCCCCAGTGTGGGGAAAACCACAGTAGAGTGTCCCTTGCTGATAAGACAGGGTCCTCCTGCAGACTCCCTTAGCCTTTCATGGTCCGATGGATGGCCAAAGGGTCTTGGGAAACGCCAAGACTCCCTGGGAGAAAGTCTGTGGATGCCACGTGCCCACAGCAGGGAGGCCCACAGGAGGAGCCCCGGGCAGCGTCCTGGCCTCCCCTCCCCCTGCCCTTTCCCCACAGGCCCCATGGAGGGACCCAGCTGGAGGTACCTGAGGGTGCCCGGGGAGGCAGGGGGATGGCATGGCGCAAGGACCACGGCAGGGCACACGCCTACATCTGTGTTTATGAGGGGCACCCACCTGGGTGGCAGCTGCAGAGGGAGGCTCCCAAGGCCCGAGGGCCTGGGGAGCCCAGCAGGGCAGGGCAGCTGTCCAAGGCCTGCTTTGTCGAAGCCTGTTAATTCCGGAGAAAGCATCTCTGAGTAATGGAATGTCCTCGGAGTGTGCCAAGCAGATAGGGGCTGGCTCTCCAGAGGGTGGCACTGGTTTGGGGGTGGCTTCTCTGGTCCTGCCTCTTCAGGCCTTGCCACACGGAAGACCAGGCTCATCCTGGGCAGTGTGATCGGAAGGTTTAAAGCTGATGTATGGAACCTGGGCACATAACCAGTTGGTTGGGGTCTTAGCCACAGTTCTCACTGCAGGATGAAAGCAACAGGCTTTATCACTTTCCAGCCTACAACTTGGGCAAATCCTTTATCTTTCCTGGGTCTGACCGTTATCATCTGTAGAGTGAGACAATGACACTTTCCTCCCAAGGCCACTGTGAAGACTCAACACACTCAAGTGTCCCTGCTTGTGAATGCTGGCTTGGAGCCAGAGGAGCGAGGCTGTCCCGGGTGGTGAAAAGCCCAGGGGCTCCCAGGGAGCTCGGCCCTGAGCTGACAGCCACCAAGGAGCTTGCCCTCCCTTCCTCCCCAGGGTGCGGCCATGGGCTGCGAGTCTAGGCTCTGCTGAGCCGCTTGCCCAGAGTGAGGCCCAGCCTGTCCTGACGTCCCTCAGGGACAGAGACCGGGGCTGCCGCCTTCCCTCTGGAAAGGTCCTTCTTGCCTCAATGGGGCAGCTCCGGGCTCTTTCCTTCCCCCAGGATCTGAAAGTTGCAGCTAATTGGATGGCAGGGAAGGGTGTGCAAGTGCTGGGTGCGTGCTGCAAAGGAGGGGAAGAGGGGGTGGCTCCGGGCTCCGTTTCCATGGGAACCACTGGCACAGGCTGGCTCCTCAGGGCGCCAAAAAGGGAAACTTGGCGAAGGTTTCAGCACCTGGCTCCTGGTTGGTTTCCCTGGGGGCTGAGCAAATGCCCAGGAGCCTGCAGGAGCCCCCCTCTCCCAGAGAGGCCAGGAGCCCTCATCCCCTTCCTCCAACCCTCACCTCCCTGGAGATCCGGTGAGGTCCTTCAGCCACCCTGAATGCTGTCCCAACCTCGGACCCAGGTGGGGACTGAGGATACTTGGGGAGTATAAGGAGCTTATGCTCTGGGGAAGACTCTCATACTGCAAGGCCTTGTGAGGTGTCAAAGGGAGATAATGGGGCAGGGGACAGATGAATGAGGCAGGAGGACCCCTGAATGTCACCCTGCTGAAGCTGCCCTGGTGGCTGTCACTCTCTCTGGGTGGTGAGCCCGTATCTGCAAGGCCCCTGCAGACCAGCACCTCCAGTGAGGTCCCTGAGGGGAGGATGCTTCAGATGCAGGGGCTGGCACCTCTATGGCGGTGGGGCAGCAGCTCCAGCTGTCCTGGGGCCCTTCAGGATGAGCTCACCACAAGGGTCCCACCACCTTGTGTCTGTGAGGGGTGGGCAGGACAGGGGAGGGGCTGGCTTGCTCTGGAATATGTCTGGGGAGGCTCTCTGGGCTCCATGGCTGCCCCTCCTCCCCCCTTGGGGCAGGAGCTCCCCTCCCCCCAGCGCCTGCCCTCCCCCACCCCGCCCCCTCCCTTCTCTGAGCCCAAGAAGAGTGGGGAGCAGAAAGAGAGTGTTAGAGAAAGAGACAGATGCTTGCCGGTGACAGGGGTAGGGGAGAGGCCAGGATTAGGGACCATGTGTAGAGATGAGAGAGAGAGAGAGAGAGAGAGAGAGAGAGGGAAGGCAGGGGGTGGAGCGGTAGAAGCCGGCAGGCAGGAAGGGAGGGAGGGAGGGGTGGGCAGGGGGCGGGCGAGAAGCCGCCGGTGACAATTATGTGTGGGTCCAAGCAAACATGAGGCAGCTGCCAGCCGGCTGGGGCAGAGTCCCGTCTGCCGGGGCTGGGAGGTGGCGAGGCCGGCAACAGTTTCCTCCCTCCCGCGCCCAGCATGCAGCAGGCTAAGGTAGGCGCTGGCGGCTGCGGGCTTGCCCTGGGGTGGGGAGCGGGGGCTTCTGGGGCTTGCTCTGCACCGGGGAGCCTTGTTGTGCCTCCTTCTTTCACTTTCACTCTTTCTTTCATCCCCGGCTGTCCCCTATAAGGTCGCTTTTGGGCAAGTGAGTGTTGGGGTGTCCTGGCTGGGAGGCTGGAGTCCTGGGGCCGCTTTTGGATGGGAGACGCTTTAGAGTTTGTGGAAGAGAAGCTGGACAGAGGAGGAGCGTGCGACAGGGCCTGTTGAAAAGGTGCTTTCCTTTCTGTCTCCTCTCAGGTCAGCCCACGGCTGGTCCTGCTCAGATAGGTCCCTGGGGCAGGTGCCAGGACAGCGACCCTGCGCCTGGCCCCACAGCACTTAGGGCTGGGGGAGGGGTGCCTACGGGGAGGGGGCCGCTTGTGCTTGGAGGCCAGCCAGTGAATGCATCTTTTAATTAATCATTCAGGCAATTAATGAGTGCCTTCTTCTTCTAAAAGTGCTATGAGACCCCTAACGGGGACACTTGCTAATAGTTCTCTCTCAGTGGGGCTGGCGGGAGGTTGGAGAAAGAGAACACGAGGAAAATGCCTGGCATAGGGTTCAAGAAACAGTGGTGAGGAGCAGGGAAAAACGAAGAAAGGTTAAATGAGGAAGAAAGGAAAATAAGCTGGCTCCTCCCAGCCCCCAGGAGACAGTTTACCCTCAGAAAGTCTGGCCTGATGCCCTGTGCTCACATGCTGGGGACAGTCTTGCTTGGGAAGAAGGAAGAAGCACCGGCATTAGGTCTCACAACAGAACTCCCCAAATGACAGTGGTTGGGGCAGGGCTGGCTGTATTTCTCTCTCATGCAGAAGTCATCCGGGGCAGGCAATAGAGGGCTGGCAGGGGGCCCCCTGGTCAGCAGGAACCCAGGCTCTATCTGTCTCATCCTTGAGGTTACCTTAAGGTCCAACATGGCTGCTGGAGCTCCGGCCAGCAAATGCAGGTGGCAGGAAGGAGAAAGATGGACGGGCAAAAGGACCCAAACAAAATCTGGGTCCTGTGAGCAGGAAAGAATGAATATTGAGTTGACATCCCACAGTCTCTCCCCCAGAAAAGATGGCTTCTTGCCTCTCTTTCACCAGTGAGGACAAGCAGCCCTGAGCAGATTTGTGGCTGGCTTCAGGCCACACTGTCTGCAAACCCCAGGTGCCCCTGCCCCCGGTTCATCTCTGGTTCATCTCCCAGGAATGCCAAGAGGATCGGCAGAGGTGATGACATGAAGCCTTTTGCGCACGGCGACACGGCTCATTGGAAAGGTGCTTTCTCTCCCATCACCTCATCTCCCTAGCAACTGCCAGGCAAGGCAGGGCAGAGCAGAGAGACTTCATGCCTTGTCCCAGGCTCACACATATGTGCTCGCTGCACATACATGCCACATGCAGCACAGGTCTTGTGCATCCCCAGGGATCAGTATGAGCATGTGCATGCACCCCCATGTGCCCTGCGACCCTGCTCACAGGCAGAGACAAGTCGTGTGACCCTGCATGTCCACAGAGACAGGGATTTCTACAGAGTCAGGCTGCACACAGATGTGCACACGGCCAACTCTGTCCACCAGCAGAGGACAAGCCCCTTCCCTTGCTTTTCCTCTGCTGGCCCTGACTGCCAGCAGTCACTCTGGGAGCTTGGCCACCCCTGCCCCTGCTAGACAGGCAGAGCGAGGGGTCCAAGTCCTGCAGGGGCATCTGGCCCTCCCCTGGGCCATTGTGCCCCCACACTGCCCTCTGTCCTCCCCACAGCCTGCTCCTGGATGCAGTGGATCTCTCTGGCCTTCCTGTGGCTGGCTTGGCCTGAGACAGGAGCAGGTCCCTTCTGGGGCTGGGCCAGGCAGGCTAGGGGAAGCCGCCATTGGGTCCCTCACCAAGGTCAGCAGAAGATTATGAAAAATAACCTTCCTCTCTAGTGGCAGCAGGGACAATCAGAGCACAGGCCGGGAGCTGGCCTGACTCGTCACTGTCGTGGTCAGTGGCTGCCCCCAGTAACACCCCATGACTGTCTGTCCCCTCAGCCTTCTCCCTGCACTCCCAAGCCATCCGCTAATCCTCACCTCATCCCCGGGGGGCAGGCACTGCTGCTCCCATTCTACAGACACTGAGAGTCAGAGAGGGGAACCAGCTAGTCACAGCCTCAGGGCTCCATGAGCTGGAATCCATGGGCTCTTAGGAAAGAGGAGCCGGCAGAACCGCAGGCTCCACTGTGGTGGACATGGCTGCCGTCCTGGGTCTCCGGGGTGTGATCTCCTTGTAGCCCAGCGCATGCACCGGGAACCTCCTGCCTGGCTTTCAGCCTTCTTGCAGGGCACCCGTGGGAGATGGACCTGAATTTGCTCCCCCATTTCCAAAGACAATAACTGAGGCCCCAGGTTGCACTGGGGGAGGAAGATGGCTCTGCCTCTGCTCTCCAGGTGGAGTCTAAAAGGTCCGGGCTGAGGGGCAGGAGCCCTGAAGTGGCCTCCCCTTGCTCCAGGCCATTGTCTCCTGCATTATCTCCCTGCACCCTCATGCAGCCCATGAAGCAGCCCTTGGTACTGTCCCCACTTTACAGATGAGGAAACAGAGGCCTGCCCTAGACTGCAAGCTACAAAGTGTTATAGTTGGGATTTGAACTTTGTCTGTCTTATTCCAAAGCTCAGGTCCCTACAGCTAGGGGGTCACGGGGAAGACCACATGGGGGAAGGGGCACGCCTTTAACCAGGCAGCTGAGGAGGTGCCCCATCCAGCCATGGGCCTGGCTCCCTGGACTGTGGCCCATTTCACCCTCTGAACCCCCTAGTGAGTGCTGCAAGGGAGACCTCACCCTGGCCACGTCCCCTGTGACCTTGAACCAGCTACCCTGCCCCCTTTTGGGGACTGTGGATCCAGCTGTGAAGGAAAGGACCCCAACGTTTTAAATTCAGGTTCTCTTTTTTCATCAGAATCCTCTGCAAAGGTAGAGAGCTGCTTTGCTGATTCAGGGGCTGGGGCTTAGAGCCCACCTGCTCCCTGCAGCCTGCCTCTTGGCATCTCTGGTGACTTCTGGGAGCAGCTGCAGGGACCCAAATGTGGCCTCTGAGAGGGAGAAGACACTCTTGGCTCCCAACACAAAGAAAGAAGAGGGGAGAGAAGTTGGCACACCTTCCTTAGCTGGGGCCCCAGCCCCGGGGCAGGAAAGAGACAGAGCAGGAGGGAGGGCGCAGGGTGGGGCGAGTCACTGTGCTGCTCCCTGCCTGCGGCTCCCCAGCCCCAGCTGGCTGATGGTCCCCTCGAACAGGTGCATCTGTCAGCTGTGATCAGCCCATGTCCTAGAAGGCCACAGAGCGGCCATGTGACAGGGAGAAAGCCAAGGGGACCTGCAGGCCCCAGAGTTGGAGCAGCTGAGCTGAGGCAGGAGGGCCTGTCCCGTGCCTCAGTTGGCCCAGCCTCCCCCTCTGATCTGCTGCCTCAGCTCCCTGCCCAGCCGGCCCCCGCAGCAGGCCAACCTGTGCCTGAGCCGTGCTCAGCGGGGCAAAGCAGCTGCTGGTCTTCGCTGGCCTGTCTCCTGCTCTGCCCGCTGCTGTCTACCCTCCCCCACCTCGGGGCAGGCAAGGGGCAGATCCTGGGCCCCCTGCTGCTGGCGCCACCTG
This sequence comes from Eulemur rufifrons, assembly GCF_041146395.1. Lineage (NCBI taxonomy): Eukaryota > Metazoa > Chordata > Mammalia > Primates > Lemuridae > Eulemur > Eulemur rufifrons. The sequence continues at coordinate 43,866,003 of NC_091001.1, read as the reverse complement.
CCCCTGTGCCCAGCCCTGTTTTAAGATCCTCTCTCAAGATGAGCACTCTGGGAAGTGGCCCCAGAAAATGAAATTCTAATCCCAACTTGGCCCATTGACTCTGGGCAGTGCCTGTCTCCTCTCTGGGTCTTCCCGTCTGGGCCTGAGATACACTCCTAGTCTCTGCCAGGCCTCACCAAGGCTTGGGGCCCTGTGTGGACCAGTGAGGGGCTGGGAGGACACAGGCCTGGTGGACTCAGCCACCAAAAAAGTACCATGGCGCAGTTCTCTCCCAAGCCTCATGAGCACACACAAGTGCCACAGGCCTATCACAGAGCCCCGATCATCACCTTTTGGTGTTGAAGGGCCCTGGCCAGCAGAGGGAGGTGGCTTGGAGAGGTGTCACAGCTGTACTTTGTCAGCTGGTGGCCTTGGCTTCACATCAGACAGACCTGGGCCCAGTCCCAGTCCCTTCCCACATTGGCTGTGTGTCCTCAGACAAGTTGTTTAGCCCCTATGCCATCGTCTCCTCATTTTCCTGGGGAATCATGTCTGACCTCCGGACAAATGAGAGCCTATACCAACTAGGTTGGCCAGGCCCTGGGCACAGGGTGAAAGCTGCATAAGTGACAGGAATGTCAATGTCATTATTTTCTGGCTGCTGAGTAGAGCCTGGGAAGGCACCCCAACAGCAAACATTGCCATGAGCAGCTCAAGTCAACCCCTGTGTTAATGAGACACCCTCATTGCTGGGCAGTGGGTGGAGCTTGTGTCAAGCTGGCAGCCATCAGAGGCAGGGCCGGGACAACCCAGTGCTCCAGTGCTCTGAGAGGGGCAGGGCCCAGGGCCCTGTGTGTGTGTGCGTGTGTGCACACATGCCTGTAGGGGTGTGTGTATGCAGGTGTGCCTGTAGGCATGTGTATGTGTATGTGTGCATGCATACACATAGGTATGTGTGCAGGTGTGTATGTGTATGTGTGTGTGAGTGTGTGCATGCATCTGCGGGGACTCAAGACAATCTTGGCTGCTCCCTCACAAGATGAGCTGCTTGGCCCACATCTGCCTGTGCCCAGGGGTGGGTGGAGAATCCAGGCTTCCAAAAGCCTCCTCATTCCAAATCCTGGGGGCCCGCACGACACAACACCCACCACTGCTTCCTGCCATCTGTCCCAAGTGATGGAAATAGAGCTAGCGACGACACGCGGCTGCTGGGTGGGCCCATCCGCGCTGCAGCAGCCCTGTGCACGGGGGAGGGCAAGGCAGCCCCATGCCCAGCAGTCCTGTGTCCCCTGCTGGCCCAGCCCTGGCCTTAGGGCAGCCCTCCTGGGAGGGAAGGGGGTTGAAAATCTGGAGACCTCTGCCTGCCTCAGACAAGGCCCAGAATTTTCTGTCTGGTAGGACACTCTAAGCCTTAGCTTCATTTTCAAGTCTACTGAGGAGCTTTATAAAAACAGCAGCCCAGGCCACTGTGAATCAAATAACCCTGCCCTGGGCGGGCGGACTGCAGTGACGTTGCTGGGCGTGGGCTGGGTGGAGCATTGTGGTATTCACCTGAAGGAGCTTTGCTCCATCACCTCACGTGACCTTCCCCGCAGCCCTGGGAGGGCAGGTGGGGAAACTGAGGCCCAGAACAGTCAAGTGCTTTGTCCAGGTTTGCCCAGCTAGGGAGTGAGGGCCAGGATTCGAGTCCCTGTCTGCTGACCGCAGACCTCTTCCCTCTGTGCTCAGCTGCCTGAGATCTCCCCCCTCCCACCCCCAGCTACCTGTGTCCTCTGGACTGGGGTCCAGGGGGTCCTGGTGGCTCTTTTGAAGCCATTGGTTGCTGTCTCCCATCCTTAAGTCTGTAAACGTTTCACATACGCATTCACTCACAGACCATTGCCTCTGGAGAATGTGGCTGGGTATCCTGGGTCTGCCAGGGCTCTCCCCGGCCTCCAGTCATGCACCCCCATCCCCCAACAGGCTGCCATGTGTCCATGGGTCACCTTTGCTGAGCCTTCTCTGGGTTGCTTTCTGGGGGTTCTCTGGAGCCCAGCTGACAAGAACCGCAGAGACTAAACTAGCTGCTTAGGGTTTTGCCTTGGTGCCCCCCTAATGGTCTGCCTCCATCTTCTCAGCCAGATGGGCCCCCACAGGACAAAGTTGTGTCCTGTTTCATGGGGCAGTGAGCAGGGCAGCTGCCCCAAGGGCCACTTGGCCTTCTGGGGCACCTGCAGGTGTGGGTGGGGAGCCACAAGGTGGAATGTCCTGGTCCAGGTCCTGGTGGTTTGTTTCAAGTGATCCCGCCTCTCTCCATGGTGTGGTGAGTGCTCAGGGGACGGCGCTGCTGCCGGAAGAGTCCAGCTATGCTCAGGGGAAGGTGGGAGGCAGGGGGACAGTTCTGCTCCCTACATCTCCGTGGAGACAGTTTTCTCAGTAGCTGAGGAGTCACTCCGACCCCTCCATCACTGCCCGCATCTGAAATGGATCCTGAATACCCGCCACAGTAGCATCCCCACCGCCCATCCCACCACCTCCGCCTGGCTCTCCCTCCCTCCCTCTCCTGGACTTGCTCGCAGCGCCCCCCCCTCCCCGGCCTCCTGCCTCATTGTACCCTAGCCTGTCCTCCACGCTCCACAGGGCCACCTTTCTGAGACAGCTGACACTGAGCTAGCACTAGGCAGGGAGAGAACAACTGGGGGCAGGTGTGGCCCGCCAGGAGGAGCAGGTCTGAGAACCATCTAGAACAGTGCTGTCCAATGGAGACATGACATGAGTCACAGATGTCATTTAAAATATTCCAGAAAGCACATCCGAGAAAGTAAAAAAAAAAGTGAAATTATTTTAATACTATTTTATTAAACCCAGTGTAAATTATTATTTCAATGTGTAATCAATATAAAAATTATTAATGAGCAATTTTACACTCTAGTAAGTAATGATTTGAAACCCAGTGTATTTTTACATGGATGGCACAGCCCAGTTTGGACCAGCCACACGTCAAGCCCTCAGCGCCACATGTGGCGAGTGGTCGCGACACTCGGGCCTGGAGAGGTGGGACTGGCTGAGTGGAGCAGGTCCCCAGCCATAGCCAGAGGGGAGGCAGGCTTCCTAGGCTCTCTGCGCCCCGCCGTTACTGGTGTCGCCTTGTCTGTCGTGAGCAGTGCTATTGTTTCTTATTTTTTCTTTACGTTAACTCCCATTTTAAGTTTTAATAAACTCATTTAAAGGAGAATCTTTAAATCGATATTGCGAATGGAAAGCCGGTAGCAGAGAAGGTAACCACAGCAGCGCCACGAAACCAAACCAGAGGCTGCCTGCTGAGGCGCTGACGGAGGCCACGCCCTCTCTCTGTAAAAGAGGACACTTACCGGCCTTAGAGGGGCACCGTGGATCTCAATGACCTCCCAGACTGTGTAGCAGCATCTTCTCAGGGTCAGCGACCACAGACCAAAGCCCCCCGGGACACGGCTGCTGTTGAGCAAGGGAGAACTTCACGCACTGCGGAGACCCTGGCGGGCTCCATAAGACGTGAGAGGGAATCTATTACAGGATGTGGCTTTGGCTGGGTGGTTTGGGTAATTTTGGGGTTTTAGGGAACCTCCAAAGGTTGGTGCGAGCATTAAATAAGATAACCTTTCCGACACCTAACCCAGCACCTGCATCGCCGATGCCATCCCTTTTCTGTCCCTCCCCACCTCCCCAGGCCAGGCGGGCTTGGAAGGAAGTTGAGGCCTGCCCTTGGCCCACCTGGCCTGGCAGGAGCTGCAAGTCTTGGCCCCCAGGTGACTGGCAGTGATTGGCCCGGCCCACCAGCAGCCTCTGGCCTTGAGGGAACTGTGAGCCTCAGAGGAGGCTGTAGTTCCCAGGGCCTGCCCAGGGCCATTTCTGGGACATGGCCCCAAACGCCCACACTGCCAGGTGTGCCACCCAGGCCTCTGTGTGACCCCAGGGCCCAGAGCTTGTGGCTTCACTGGTCTCTGCCACTCAACCCTGGCCATCCCCTGGGGCCGGTGAATGACGATTGGTTCTGTCACCCGTTAAAATAAGGCCAGCATGAAGCAGGAGCAGGAGCAGAGAAATTCTCAGGTGAATTGTGGACAGCATCAGGCACTTTCACCCGATCATGCATGAATATTTATTGAGGCCCTTGTGTGTTTGTATTTTTTAATACTTCTTTGTGTGTGTGAGAGTATGTTGGATTAAAATTTTTATTGAGCCAGTTGTAGATTCACATGCATTTGTAAGAACTAACACGGAGAGATCCCATGTACTTTTACTCGGTTTCCCCAATGGTGGCATCTTACAAAACTACAGTGCAATATCACAGCTGGGATGCAGTGATGCAATCCACCAATCTGATCCAGATTTCCCCAGCTTTACAGGCACTCATCGGCGTGTGTGTGTGTGTGTGTGTGTGTGCATTTAGTGCTATTCAATTTTATAACATATGTCGGCTCCTGTACCCAGCACAGTCAAGATGCAGAACAGCTCTGGCCTTTTAATCTGGTCTCCAGTCCTAAAACTCTGTCATTTCCAAATGTTATATAAATAGAATCACACAGTCTGTGACCTTTGGAGATTGGCTTTTTTTTCATCCAGCATGATTCTCTAGAGACTCATCCAGGTTGTTGTGTGTGTCAATAATTTGTTTCTTTTCACTGTTTAGAATTCCATGGTAGGTATATACCACAGTTTGTTTAATCATTCACCCATTAAAGGATATCTGGGATGTTTCCATTTTGGGGCTATTAAAAATAAAGCTGCTCTGAGCATCTGTGTACAGTTTTGTTTGAACATAAATTTTCATTTATCTAGGATAAATGCCCAAGAGTGCAATTGCCGGGTTGTGTGGCAATTGCATGTTTAGTTTTATAAGAAGCTGCCAGACTGTTCTCCAGAGCAGCTTAAGCATTTTCCTTTTCCACCAGCAATGTAGGAGTTTCTCCACATGCTCCCCAGCATTTGGTGTTGTCACTATTTTTTATTTTAGCAGTTTGGATAGGCACATAGTGGCATCCGACGGAGGTTTGCCTTTCCCTGATGGCCAATGACGTTGAGCATCTTTTCACGTGCTTATTTGCCACCCATATGTCCTCTCTGGTGGAATGTCTGTGCATGTCTTTTGCCCACTGTCTAACTGGTTGGTTTGCTCTTTTACTGTTGGGTTTAGGAGTGGGGTCTCTCGGGTGCTGGGCTCTGTGATGGGGAGGAGCAGTTTACCTGCCGGCCAGGGCCGCTCTCACAGAGGGAGGAGACGGAAGATGTATCAGAAAACAAAATAATAGGATCGGTTGTGAGGAGGTGCTGGGAAGTGCTGAGATGTAGACGCAGAGGGGAGGGTGGCCCTGGGGCCTGACACCCAGGGAGCCTTGAGTGTCGAGGGGGAGCAGCGTTGGGTGCAGGGGCAGTGGGGAGCGGCAGGGGACAGGGCAGCCATGTGGGAGCAAGTGAGGCTGGTGTGAGGGGCAGAGAGCCCAGGCTGGCAGATGAGCTGAGGCACAGGGGCTCCCGGAAGGAGTGAGAGGGCATTTAATTCCTGTTCCAGGCTCATCAGGGCCCCAGCCCTCCTGGCGCACTCACACAGAGGCACTGCAGGGTGAGGGCCAAGGGGGCCGCCTCTCAGGGCTCCCTCCTTCCGTGTCCAACAGCCTCCCAAAGTGACTATTTAACATTCCCTGACAGCTCAGTCAGACCCTCTCCCAGACAGACAAGTGTCAAATATTCATTAGGATGACCCAGCGGTCACTCTTCCCTCCCCCACGGTGTGATGGGCCCAGTCCACAGGCCTCGGCTCCGGGTGGTTGTGAGCTTGGTTGCTGGACCCCCTCCCCTCCCCTCCCCGAGGCCCCTTCCCACCACCCACCCCATAAAGGGAGGCTGTCCCAGGCAGGATCCTGGCCCATCAACCAGATGGGGGACCTGGCCCCAGGCTCCCACCACCACCCTACCCTGGCTCTCCACCAGGGAAAAAACACACTGGGACTCCTTAGCCTGGGAGGGCGACACGACATTTCTAAATAGTTACTCTTGGAAGCCTGCCGATGCAGCTGGGGGCTTGGGAAGCACACTCCCAACTTCTGAGCTCTCTCCAGGGACCTGGCACTAGGAGCAGCCACGGAGGAGAAGCCTCTGGCCAAGACCACCTGAAATGTGGAGTCAGAACCCTACACATAGAGTGTGGCTCCGGCAGCCCCAAGACTTCTCAGGGACTTAGTTTCCTCATCTGTAAAATGGGGGTGGTGTTGGCAACCTCATGCAGTTGTCACGGCAATGCCATGACTTGGGGCTCAGATAGACATGCACTATGGGGACTCTCAGCCTGTACCAGGAGGACAGGGCCACTGTCAGATGGAACCCAGGGACACCCAGGGGGTCTCCCACAGCAGCCCCAGCCCAGGGCTGTGAGACAGAATCCCCGTGACTAACCGACAATGTCCTGAGGTGGGTGGTGATGCGAGGCTCCCAAAGATAGGTGGGCCCACCTCAGCTTCTCCTGGTGTTCTCTGCTCGCCCCACGTGCAGAGCCGTCAGCAGAGAATTCATGAAATAATGAAGCACCCGCACCAGCTGCCCATCTCTCCCCCACTCACCTCCTGACTGAAATAAAGACCTCATTCATTGAGGCCATTTCTCTCTTGAATAAGATTTTTAATAATGAAAAAGATCCTCTGTGACCCAGCCTGAGCAGGACATATGTGTGTGCGTGTGCGTGTATGTGCACCTGTGCACATGTGTGCATATGAGCGTGTGTGCATAGTGTGTGCGTGTAGGGAACCTCTGTTGGCATCCCAGGCCTCCCCGCCCACCCCCCGCTGTCCCCCTCTTTCTGCCCCATTGAGACTGCCAGTGTCCCCGCTTGCTGCAGCTCTGGCACCACTGACCCCCTCATTGCCAGGCGAGCCTTGGAGAAGGGGATGATGTGGGGGGCGTTGCCTAGGGTATTGGGGGCACACAAGGGTGACATCTGCAAGCCAGGGGATTGGCAGCTGGGACCTGGCTAGGGAAGGCCTGGAAGCCAGCAGAAGGGGTCTGGGCATCGCCCTGACTAGGTGGCCACTTCACCAAAAGCTGACCAGGAGACCCACTGCCTGGCCCAGCTGTGGACGGGCCTCACGGGGCCACAAGCCAATGAAGCCCCTGGAGGTGTGTCCCCCCTGACTGGAGCCTGCAAGATGCAGCAGACCAGTGGGGTCCCAGGCCCTGGGCCCTGGGATGGGGTCAGTGTTTTCAGCAGCAGCAAGGTGCTCTCACTGGTCTCTGTCGTGGCTGACGTGGCTGAGGTCTGGCTGCCTGGCCCTGCCCTTTGATCTGGTCTGTCTTCCGGGCCCGGCTCCCTGTCCTTCCTGGGAGGCTGTGGCTGGCCTGGATCCCTGCACCAAATCTTGTGGTGAGAATCAGCCTGGGTCGGTCTCTGTCCCTTGCCCCTGAGAGCAGGGCCAGTGCAGGGGCTACCTTGGGGGCCACGTCCACAGAACCCACCGATGACACTTCTGTCTGTTTCACTTTGAACAACCAAATACTTTTCAGCACTGTGCAAAGGTAACACACAGGAGACCCCATGACCCTGGAAGGGCATTGCTACTCCACCACCCCAGTAGCCTCTTTGCCAGGCAAACAACCCCACCTCTCAGAGCCGGGATCCACGCGGGGTGCAACCCCTCTCTCAACTGGAACTCGGGCAGCACGTCACAGGCAGAATGAGCATGAGGGCCACCCCACCGGTGGGCCATGACCCAATTGCTAAGCCTCACCTGTACTCCCGCTGTCCCAAGGCAGCAGCCAGACCCGACAGATGCCCCGAGGGGCCACTGTGGCCGACTGCAGCCTGCTATGCCCAATCCCCGCCCTGAGCCTCACTGGCCACTCTGCTGCCAGCGTGGGAACTGAGGGTGGTGGGCAGTTTGGGAGCCAGGATTGAGGGGCTCAAAATACATAGTAGGAAAACATATCTTGCTGCTCTGGGGACAAGCTCACGTCCCACTGTCTTTTTTTTTTGAGATAAGTTTTTACTTTACTGGCCAGGCTGCAGTGCAGTGGTGTGATCATAGCTCACAGCAGCCTCAGATTCCTGGGCTCAAGCGAGCCTCCTGCCTCAGCCTCCCAAGTAGGTAGAACTACACGCATGCGCCACCCCACCCAGCTTGCTTATTTATTTATTTATTTATTTATATTTTTTTAAGATGGGGTCTTGCTATGTTGCCTGGACTGGCCTCAAACTCCTGGCTTCAAATAGTCCTCCCGCCTCAGCCTCCCAAAATGCTGGGATTACAGGCATGAACCACCATCTCTTAATAACCCACCATGGCTCCCTCTCTCCTCCAAGACACCCCCAGTCAGTAGCTTGAGCTGTTTCTTCAGTTCATTGCACAGCCTAGGCGGTGGGTCCCCTCCACGTGCCCCTCCTGGAGTGGTCCCCCTGCGTTTCACTCATTCTCAGCTTGCCTCAAGGTGAAACTGAGGCAGCAAAGGGCCCCGGAGGGGACTGAGGGAGCCCAGCTTCACTGTGTGACCCTGTGCAGACCTGCTCCCCGCTCTGGGCTTCAGTCAAGTGAGGGATCTGGACTGTGGTCTCTAAGGGCCCATCCAGCCAGGGTAGGGGGTTCGATGAGCAAGTCCGGGCTCACTGCTGACATCCCCTCTCTGGACTCCTCACAGGGGCCCATCAGGCAGGGTGCAGAGTGGAGGAGACCCGTAGAGGCCTGGCAGGAATAGGGGCAATAGGCGGGTGCTCGGGGAATGGGCTCCTGGCCTGTCAAGCCCCTGGGTGGGGTGAAGGCTGGCCTCCCCTAGGACAGCAGGGTGGCCTGGGGGTGATCTGGAAGTCCCCTCGGTGAGCAAGGGCTCAGGGCTGCTCTGTCTGTTCCTGCTGCAGGAAGGGATGAAGGCATCGGACGGCAGCCTCCTGGGGGACCCTGGGCACACACCGCTCAGCAAGAAGGAGGACATCAAATGGCAGAGGCCACGGTTCACCCGCCAGGCCCTGATGAGATGCTGCCTGGTCAAGTGGATCCTGTCAAGTGCTGCCCCGCAGGGCTCAGGTAGGGCTGGGTGGGGTGGGGCGAGGGTGGCAGTGGGGACTCTGTTTTGAACTCTGTCCTTTCTGAGGGCTCAGAGACCACCCTGGCACCCCACCCTGGGCCACATCACCTCTGCCTCTGTTGGGAGGTATTTCCATTCATTTGTATCCTTCCCCATTCGAGGAGTGTCTGCTCCACGCAGGGCACTGGCTCCAGGCAGGACCCATGGAGGGCAGGGACAGAGGGCTGGGACTGTACTGGGGGTTCCAGCTGGGTAGCTGGGAGGACAGAGCCAGGCCACAGCCTAACAGGCCAGGCTCCAACCCAGCCTCAACTAATCTGCTGGGTCACCTTGGACATCTCACTCATCCTCTGTAAGAAAGGGACCGACACCCACCCACAGGGCACTTGGAAGAGGGAGATAAGGAGGTTCTGCCCCCAGCTCCTCCTGGGTGCTGCCCCAGGCACCCCAGGGCTGGGGCTGGCTCTTCGCCCCAGGCTGCATCTGGGGTGTTTGTGGGGGAACCGGCAGAAATGGCTGCCTGTGCGTGCTGTTGGTGATGTCTGGTGTTAGCTGAGTATGACAGAGCAGGAGAGGCAGAAGTGGCCTCATGTAGCACCCACGGTCTCGTGCACCTGTGCACACATCTCACACTCACACCTGTGCATCTATCACACACAAACTTGCACACCCACCCTCCATGCACATGCAGGTACGCACAGGTGGGTACACACGCCACGCGTGCTTACACACACCATGCACACTTACGTGCTCACATGAACACTCACCACATGCAGGCACACGCACATGCACGGGGTCACACACAGGGCGTTTCTGAGAGCCTTCCTCCTTGGCTTCGGGGAGCTGCGTCTTGCTTGCTGTCTGGGACGCTCTCTAGCTGTGTGATTTCCAGGGAGCCTCAGTCCCCCCACCTGGAGAAGGGGCATAATAGCCTCCCAGGCTGGATGGGTGTCGTGCACGGAGGGGATGGCCTGAGGGGCCCAGGGCAGACAGTAGACACAGTGGCTGGTGGCCATCCCCAGCTGTCCATGAGCGTGCTAGAGGGGACAGGGCTGCTACATACTGGGGCCCCATCTCTCATCAGCAAACCCACTCCAGGACATTCCCGGCACAGCTCCCACATCCTCCCTTCCACCTCTGTCACCTCCACTTCCCCATGGAACCCATCCGTGATGCTCGGTCACCCTTGGCATTTGTCCCCGACCCTCTCCCACAGAAGCACCAGCACTTGTGAATACCTGTGTGAGGTCCACATGCACCTCCAAGTTCTCAGGGGGTGTTGGGTTTTGCAGGTGGCAGAAACATGATGAGGTCACTAAAAACTCCACTAAAAGCTCATGCAAATAGTTCAACTGGGAAGGAGGCATCTTCACAGCGCTGCTTGTTCTGCATCAGGGTAAAAAAAGTCCCTTCTCCATCAGGGTGGGAACCGAGACAGTGCTGAGCCGTGGGGCTCTGGCGTGGCTGCCACAGGTGCCCAGGGAATTCAGGTCCACTCTGACTGGCACAGCCTCACATTGCTCAAGGGTCAGATTCCTTCCTGGCCTCAGTCCTCCAGGGTTTTCTTGGTGGCAGCCAGTACTGGAGGTGTGGCTGCTGCAGAACCCTCCTTTTCATCCCCTAGATCCTGCAGATGCTCGACTGTACCTCCCGTCACTGCCACGTCTCTCTGGCAGGCAGAGGTGGCTTGGGAGGGGCTGGGGCTGCTGTGCCTCCCTTGCCAAGGTTTTCTCACACCCGTGACAGCAGCAGCCATGCTGAGTGGCAGTGACAGGGAGAAAAGCCGGCCAGGGAGCAGGCATGGCAAGTTCAAGGTCACAAGAAGACAGGCTGAGGGGTCCCCACCCCAGCTCAGGGCCTTTTCACATTCAGCTCCTACACCCAACTGTCAAGACACGTTTGCTGACCGACCTGTCAAAGGCACACAGTAGAAGGGGCCAGGGCGGGGCCAGGGCACCGTGGAAGGGTGCGTTCCCCAAGTGGACGTGTTTACCAGCCCCTGTGCTGGGCGCTGAGAGCAAGTGTCAAGGACAAAACTGAGGTCCGATTTGATGGTGTGAGGTAGGCAGAGTGGCTGTCATCGCCCTGTTTTGCTGAGGCGTCCGCTGGAGCACAGGGAGGTCATGCGACTCAGCAGGTGGCACAAGGGGTGGGGTGGGCATGGGGGAGGGCTCGGACCTGCAGCTCCCTCCATAAGCTCCAGGCGGGGCGTCCACCCTGATGTGTGTCTTCCGTGGGAGCTGAAGGGAGGAACAGCAGGGGACCTCGCAGACGGAGGAGCCAAGACCCCGACGGGCCCTTCGTGTCCCTTGGGCACAGCTCCTGGGCCTCCTCTCCTCAGTCCCAACATGTCCCTTGCATGTCCCTCTAGGAGGATTCGCCTGGTGTGGCCACACTGAGGGCTTTGTGTGCGTGTGAAATGCTACCCAGTGCACGGATGCGTTGCCTCGGCTCCCTGGGTGCCTGCAAGGCTCTGGGTACAGAGAACAATGGGTGCCATTCAGCGCAGTCCCATTGCGTGCCCCGCAAGGCCCAGCGCACAGTCCTGAGTCCTCGGGAGCCTGTGGGAGTCAGTCAGCCCAGACACTGTGCCCTTGTCCTTGGGGTTTTTCCATTCAGTAGGAGTGAGGCCAGAGAGACACGTCTGGGACGGCTGGGAGCGGAAGTCACAGTCCAGCATGGGTGTCCCTGAGGCTTGGGCAACGTGGAACTTCGGCAAGGAATGGGCAGGACTCAGGGGCCCGGGACCAGCTGCGGCTGTGCCCCGGGTGCTCACTCCTGGGCTGTGAAGGCCCGAGATGGAGTCAGGAGGTGGGCGGGCCCAGGAGATGGGGAGTGCAGGGCAAGTGGCATGGCCGCACCTGACCCAGGACGAACACCCCATCCTCAGCCTAGAAGCTCAGGGACCCCTCCTCATTGACCCAGAGCTGTGACTCTGACCTGCCCAGCACGTCTCCCCCAGCATCTAAAGTCCCTCCTGGCAGGACGCCTCTCCAGGGGTGTGGCTGATGCCACAACACGACAGACCTGCTTCTCAAGTCTGGCTCCCCACTAGGGCCGTGGGACTTGGGTTTCTTCAACTGTTGGACTGGAATAATATTAATAATACCACCCACAAAATGGCCTGGGGTCTTGGCTGCAGACAATTCTATCCAGGCTGGCTGGATTAAGCAGAGAGACATCTGCTCCAGGCCTAGGGAAGTCCAGAGAATGAGGCCTGGACGTGACAAAGCCAGGGGCCTGCCTGCCACTAGGGGAAATGCCTCACATCGTGGGCAGCTCCGGCAGGAACACTGGAGCAGTGGCCACATGCTTCTGTGTGACACAGCCCAACCATTCCTCAGGCAAAAAGACACACTCCTACCCCTCCCCCAAAGGGGAGACCCACATCCTCTGCCCACCACATCCGTCTCTGGGAGATGCTCACTCCTCCCTGGGATCCATCACAACCCATGTAAAATCATAAAGTCACCACGCCAGGGCTCCTGACAGAAAGCACTAGCAGAAAGGTACGGGGACAAAAAGTTGAATTAACTTGTCTCTAATATTTTGGGTCATTAAATATGAAATGTCCAATTTCTAATCAAAAGTTTAGTTTATTATATCTCATACAAGAAGCAGTACAATCAATCGAAGTATTCGCCTTTGACACAGTTTTGCCATCATAATGGTAGCCTGTTTAGGCTAGCAGCGAAGAAGCCTGGAGAGACAATGGTGATGAAATCGCCAAAGGCATTTTCCACAGCTTGTTGAGAATTCAATATTTTTTCTTGCAAGAAGTGGTCCAAAGCCTGGAAGAAGTGGTAGTCAGTTGGTACAAGGTCTGGTGATTACGGTGGATGACAGAAAGTGTCCAAGTCCAGCCTCTGTAGTTTGAGCAATGTTGTTTGTGCGACACGTGGTCAAGCGTTGTCTTGCAACAGGATTGGCCTGTCTCTGTTGACAAATCTTGGCTGCTTAATCACAAACATCCTCATTATTTCATCCAATTGGTTGCAGTAGACATCCGCTGTAATCAATTGACCAGGTTTCATGAAGCTGTAGTGGATAATACCAGCGCTGGACCACCAAACAGACACCATTAGCTTTTTGTGATGAATATTTTGTTTTGAACTGTGTTTCAGCACTTCATCTTTATCCAACCATTGTGCTGAACACTTGCGATTGTCAAAAAGAATCCATTTTTCATCACACATAATAATACAATGTAAAAATGGTTCACCTTTATGTCATGACAGCAAAGAAAGACAAGCTTTGAGATGATTTCTCTTCTGACGATCATTGAATTCATGCAGTACCCAGGTTGAGGGAGGGTTGCTTTCGTTACCTTTTGTTACCTAACAAAATACCCCAATATGTAGTGTCTTAAAATAACAATTATTTTGTTTGCTCTCAGTTTTGTGGGTCAGGAATTTGGGCAGGCCTCACCTGGCTCATTCTTCTATTCTGCATGGCATCAGTTATGATCATTCATTTGCCCTCATTTAGCTGGTGGCTGGGCTGGGTTGAGAGACCCAAGAAGGTTCTACTCACATGTTTGCTGCCTCAGTGCCTGTCTCCCTCCACATGTCTGCTTGGGCTTCCTCACAGCATGGTAGTCTCAGGGTACTCAGACTTCTTACATGATGGCTGGCTTCCAAAAGGAAAATTAAGGGAGTAGTCGCAAGGGCTCTTGAGGCCTGGGCTCCGGAACTAGTACAACATCATTTCTACTGCATTCCGTTGGTCAAACAAGTCATCAGGGCCAGGCTGGTGGTTCATGCCTGCAATCCTACCACTTTGGGAGGCCAAGGGGAGAGAATTGCTTGAGGCCAGGAGTTCAAGACCTGCTTGGATAACACAGTGAGACCCCATCTCTACAAAAAAAAAAAAAAATTAGCTGAGCATGGATGGCGGTGCACGCCTGTAGTCCTGGCTACATGAGAGGCTAAGGCAGGAGGATTCCTTGAGCCCAGTTCAAGATTACTGTGAGCTATGATGATGCCACTGCACTCCAGCCTGGGTGACAGAGCAAAACTCTGTCTCAAAGAAAAAAATCAAATCATCAGGTCAGATAAGGGGAAGTGAAATGGACTGTGTATTTCCCAGAGTTGTGGTATAAAATTTGTGGCCATCTTTAATCCATCACAAGGGCCTTGGCTGGATCCGTGGTGGAGTGATACAAACCCTCCCTCCTGAGGGATCCGAGTCCTGGCTGGTCCTGCCTCAGTGAGGTCGCTATAATCCCTGACTGACTTTCATCCCTGTATTCGGCAGTGTCACTCAGCTCCCTGGAGAACTCACTGGATTTGAGATACATCCTCCCTGCCGCCCACCGTGTGGCTGCAATGCCTTCTCCCCACGGTAACCAGGATCCTGCACGCGGCCGACACCCTCTCATGCCAGTTGCTCTGAGTGGTCTGAGGAGCCCAAAATGGCCAGGCGCTGTCTCAGCTTCCAGTTCAGTAGTCACTGGTGTCTCCCCTTGGGGTTGTGTTCTTCCTTTGGGATCTGACCCTCTAATCCAGAGCCCAGAGCACTGGAGAGAGGAGGCAAAGATGCCAGGAGAGGGTGCCGGGGGCAGGGGACAGGGGGCTCTGCCGCCACCTCAGTTCCTGGACCCTCTCCTGGCCAAGGAGAAGCAGCATATTCGTGGTGGATCCGGCATCTGACTGGACAGCCCCTGAATCTGGCAGCTGGCACCAGAACCAGCCTTCGGCAGGCCTGGCCACTGCTCTGTAGGGACAGGGCAAGGACAGCAGGGCTTGTAAGCACTGACTGTTGGCCAGACTTCTTTGTTGTGAAGTGAGTCCCTTGGTCAGCCGGGCGGGCAGGCAGGAAGGTCCTGAGCAGACTGAGTGTCAATTCCAGTGAGGACACATGGTGGCCCCCTCGGTGAAGGAAAGGATACAGTGTGGCTGACCTGCCACCTGGTGGCTGGCTGGGCACCCTGCCGGCAGGCTGGGCACTACAACAGCTGTGGCCCGATCAGCCCAGTGAAGGGAAGTTCTTTCATTGAACCCTTGGCATTTTGTTCCTGAGCAAGCGCCACTCAGAGTTGGTGCCAACATTTCTTGCAGTTCTGTCTATAAACCAAACGTGAATGTTGTTCTTCCTCAGATGGCCTGAGGGACTCCCCGCGGGGCCGCAGGGGTGGGCTGAGGGAAGGTGGCCATGCAGCAGGTGCCGTGGGGCCTGTGCCTGCTTACACACCCCAGCCCCGCCGTGCTGCCAGTCTCGCCCCCGACTCTGACTTCACGGGCAGCACCTGCGAGTGGTGACAGAGCTCTGCGCACACACTCGCCTGAAGGGCTGGGGTGAGAGGCTGATACCTAGTTCCCGGTGGGCAGCTCGGCCCTGGTGGCCGCGTGGCATCCCATGGTCATTCCACCTCGATGACAGCCCAGTGTTGAGCAACTAGCTGTATGTCAAGAGGAGAAAAGATCTTTGCTGAAGTAACATGGCTTTGCTCAAAACCCAAGAGATCACAGAATTCTCCTGTTGGGCCTGCCGTGGGCCCCACAGAGTGTCCCAACTTGCCTTAGACACACTGTGTGCCACTGAATGTGCTGGGTCGAGCCCAAGGGGCAGAGCTGCCTGTCCTGGGCCTGGACCTGCCGTGCAGCCTTTGCCGGGCCTCCGTGGACAGCATAGGGCTGCACGCAAACTGTGGCACACAGAAGGCCCACCAAGCCCCACACCGTCCTTTGCTGGCCGAGGCTGCAAGGTGCGGCCGTTCATCCTCCCCTTGCCTGCACTTGCATGTAACAGAAGCCCCAGGTAACAGTGGCTAAATGAAGACAGCGGTATGCTTGTGCTTGTCTCCTATCAGAGAAATTGGGGCTACGCAGCGGTGGGCACTGATTTGGCAGCCTGGGGACGTCAGAGTCAAGGTCTTGGTTCTTTTGCCCTTTCCCTCACAGGGTGGTTGCTTTGGCTCCAGCCATTATAGCTGGTTTCAGGCAAGGGGAAGAAGAAATCAGGTGGAAGGGGCAAGTAGTGATACCTATGTCAGGAAAGCTACACTCACAGAAATCTCTGGAAGACTGGTGCTTATGTTTCATTGGCCGGAACGAAGCCACCCTGACTGCAAGGAAAGGAGGGGAATGGGAGTGCGAGTGTTTTCAGCGGACACATTTCCACCTCCAACAGAATCTGAATTCTTTTGGTGAAAGAGCAGGGAAGATGAACACAGAATTGGCGTTCTCAGCCACGTGTGGGCGGCAGGGTTGTGCTGATGACTGAAGGCACTCGCTGGCGCCCAGTGGACCTTTGCAAGCTGCCTGGCTCGACTGCTTTTATTCACTGCTAGGTGCTCAGAAACTGGGGGACAGCGGGTGGTCAGCAGGTCACCTATTTGGCTTTCCATTATCCTCCTCACCGGAGGGACCCCTTCCCGCCTCCCCTTCTCCCCTCTAGAGAGGTGCCAGAAGGGCTGTGGGATGGGGCCAGTGAGGAGAGGTCAGGGGTCAAGAGACAGCCCAAGGCTCTGTCCAGGCAGGGGGCTGGGTGGGAGCAGGCTGCCCCCTTTCTGGCTGCAGAGAAGCCCTGGGGCCTGGGTGAGTCCCCTCTGCAGTGAGATCACACCCATAGCTGAAAATCACACCAGTGGCACCTCCTCGGTTGGTGCTGGGAGCTCAGGAGCAATGCCCACCCCCATCCCCACCCCTCCCAGCCCAGGAAGCTGAAGGAGCCCTTCCGCCTCCGGGAACAGTGAGCTCCGGGGTCCTGGAGGCTAAAGAGCCAGGTGCAAGGTGCAGGGGCCGGCCATGGGGCAGGCGTAGGGGCCACCTGAGGAGGCAGACCTGGGCAGGGGGACTACAGGGCTCTAGCTGCCACTGGGGCCTGGACAGGGGGCCGAGGGGCAGGCAGTCCCTGGAAAGGCCGAGAGAGCAGGAGGCAGGGACAGAGAACAGAGGAGAGAAGGCTAGGCCCTAAGAGGCCAAGACACTGACGGGCAGGCTGGGGCCAAGAGGAGAGACACTGGGTTTGAGAGACAGAGAGACAGACCTGAAGGGTGGGGAGAGTTCTAGAAAAAGAAAGGCGCTGAGTGTCAGGTTGGGGAGAGGCAGGCAGAGGGGGTGAGGAGCAGGGAGGGGGCGGCCTGCACTGTAGCAGGCGGGGCAGGGCTGAGGGCAGGAGCTGGCGGGATCGGCGTGGCCCTGGGATGGCAAGGCGCTGGGAGGCCGGGGCCCCGAGGCTGCAGAAGTGCCAGCATGGCTGCAAGAGGCACCTGGGCGACATCATTAGCTTCTTCTTCCGTTTCATCTCTGGGAACCTGGCTCGAGGTGAGGGCTGCTTTGGTGGGACCGGGGATGGGGGTGAAGAAGAGGCAGCTTTGGGGCTGAGGACCGTGCCTGCCTCGTCTGGGGCAGGGATGAGCAGGGGGCAGTGGCCCTGGGAGCAGGACTGGAAAGGACCCCAGTCTCTGCACCACCACCTCCTGTTGGGACCTGTGGGCGGTAAGTGCCGGAGCAGGGCTCCCCCAGCTCATGGGCCTGGCTGGGGAGGGGGGGGCGGGTGGAGGCATCTCTACAGTGTGCACAGACTCCGGGGGGCTCCCAGTCCAGCCCTCCCACCCTGCACACACTGACTCCATGTCCCTGGCCCTTCCCAGTCTCCCTCTCTCACTGCAGACCCCTCTCCTCTTCCATCAAAGACAGATGTGGCATCTGTGACAAGGATTAAAGCAAATGATCAAGTGTAAGTTAAGAACTGTATATAGAAAGTAGTCAATTAACAGTCTCCACCTTTCAAATCTACAAAACCCACCAGCCTGGCGTGTGTGGCAGGGATATCAGGGGCTCCCCGAGTCTGTGCTCACAGCCTGGAATGGGGTGACTCCGAGCAGGCCAGCTCCACTCCCCACTAGCTTCCTCTGCCCCTTGCCCGGGGCCGAGCTCTGCCATGGGGCCACGAGGCTGGCACAGAGAGGAGTCCTGGAGTACTGCGCGTGGGGACCTGGCATTTCCTGGGCGGGACACCTGGGGACAGGTGGTGTCAGGAGCTTCAGACCCTGAAAGGGGTGACCACCAGCAGCTTGGAGCACTGAGCAAGGGATGCTGGGCTCTTCTGTCCTATCCTGTTACTGGAGGGATGCGGAGGGAAGTAGGCTAAAGAAGTCACATGATTCTCTAAACAGATATAAAATTAAATCCCTAAAACAAAGATGAGTCAGCGTAGACATGTGACATGTAAATCCCAAAAGCCAGAGCTACAAGCTGCTTATGCTGCCTGGAGATGCTCACTGATGCTGAGAGGCGATCTGACCTTCATCCCCTCTCTGCGGGCGGGGGCCTTGTCCCCCCTTCCCCAACTTGTTCCCCACCCTTTCCTGAGCACCTACCACAGGGTCTGGCACATTAAGTACTTGTCAAGTTAATGAATAACATTTTAAGAAGAATAAAAACTTAACAATTGTGCATAGAATCAATCTTTCAAATCCAGTTTAAAACACTGGAATGCAACACGCAGTCTCTGGAGTAGGAAGACAGGATCTGCTGTAACGAGAGTGGGCACAGGGACGTTTGCAGAGGGGGTCTGAGTCCAGCCCCGCGAGGCAGCTCAGGTGGCTCTCGGTGGGGACTCAGGAGCCCGGGATGCCCAGGCCTTCCAGTTTGTCAGATGCAAGGACAACGCTGTGGCTACTCATGGTGTCGCTTAGCCCTGCCTCCAGCTGCTGAGCCGTCCCCTCCAGGAGGGCTTTCTGGGGAGGACGGAACTTTGCAGGTGGTGTGTGACAGCCCAGGCCCTTGGGCTCTCTAGGCAGTGGAAACTATGAATAACAAGGTGCTGAGCAGGAGTCACAGCTGGCTTTACGGGGCAGTTGGATCCGGATGGGTCTGGTTCTCTGGCAGCCAGGTGCCGTACCGGCCTGTGTCAGTGTCTTGCTTCGGTAGCCCTGAAGGTCGTCACTCACAAGGTTGTGCTGTCCCGTGTTGTCTCCTTTGGTCAGAGGGGAGGCCGAGTCCTGTCCCTATGCTGTCTCAGTGGGCCCTGGGCTGCTTCTCTGTGAGGAGGACACTGGGGGGCCAGGCCCAGTGGCAGAGGGATGTGCCCGGGATCGGGTCACTGAGCCACTGGCCATGGCCCTACTAGCTGGGCCCACTTGCTGCTACTAGCTAGTGACCTTGAGCATCTCTCCCGACCACACTTGGCCGGCTCCTCCTTTGTGGGATGGGATATAGGTGTTAGCGACTCCTCCAAAGGGTGGCTGGGAGGGTCAGTTTATTGCCGTGGTGTCGCAATGAACAGGAGTCCCTATCATACCTCCTACCCGCCTGAGATGCATGCAGGTCACAGCGCTCTCCCGTTCCCTCTGGACGGCTGTCTCAGTCTCTCTCTCCCTTCCTTAGGGGACGGAGACAAAGCTCGTACCTGATTAAGAGGCCAGTAGGGCTGTTCCCGAGGTGGACACTGAGCACCTGCTCAAAACAAGGGAAGGAGGGTAACAATGGCAGGTTTGCGTCACCTGAGTGCAGCCTGCTGCCCCAGGCCTCCGTCCCTCGCCTGAAGCCTGGAGGCTTGGCTTGTGGGGCTACCTGCAGGCTCCTTCCAGTCCTGGGATTCCCAGCAGGTGGGGAGGAGCCATCTGGGACCGGGGAGGACGAGGCTGAGAGCAGGAGGGTGTGGCCCCCTAAGGCGCAGCTGAGAATGAGGAGGGCGCCCGCCAAACACACCAATGCCCATCACCAATGTATGGAACCACATGCGGGAAACCGGGTGCACTGCCGCCTCCTTCAGTCCACTCTAGGGGGCTGCTCTTCCCTGCTGGTGGATGGAATTCTGTGCAGACCCTGTGGTTGTTTTTTAGGAGCTAGCAGGTATTCAGGGAATCCGTTCCAGCTCCATACCAGAAGTCCAGACTCTCGTTCACTTCGGGACCCCCTCCTGGCCATCCGTCTCAGGCCTGGTAGGGTGGGAAGGAGGAGGGGGGCAGGGTGTGGGTGGGGGCCTGGGCATCTCCACACGCTCTTCATGCGGGTCTCATGCATGCAGGGCCAAGGCGGGCCCCTGCCAACCACCAGAGGCTGCTAGTGATGCCCATAGCCCCGTCTCCCAGGTGCTGAGTGACCCCTCTCCGGGTGGTTTTTCGGGGGGAGGATGGAACTGTGAAGATGGGCTCCCCTGCTCTCTTCCCCAGGGTCCACAGGGAGCTCTGCAGGAACGCCCCCGCTAGCTCCATGCTGGCTGCTGGGTGGGTGTCCAGTTCACTCCTTACCCTGGCTGCTCCGGGCCAGGGTAGCCACGGCCGCCACCTTGACCTCCTCCAAGGGTGGGTCAGACCCTCCAGGCCCTGCATCCCCCAAACTCCAGGGACACATTCAGATCACTATAGACTTCTCAGAAGTCCCTCAGTTGGATGCAAGTGGGGACTGAAGCCCCGCTGGGTGGGAGAAGGAGGGAAAACACCCAACATACCTACCAGACTTTCCAAAGACGTTCTCTTCCTCCGCCTCACTGGCCTTCCCCTACGCCGCCTTCTGGAGGTGAGAAAGGGCGAGTCACAGACCGGTTTCCCAGTCCCTTGCTTGGTGTGACCTGCATAACTGGTCTGGCATCTCTTGTGCTGTTCTTGGCTGTTGAGACTTCTGCCCAGACTCAACAGGAAAAGTCACGTTTGGCACCCAGATATGAGACGTGGGGCGCACATCAAGAGAGGGGAGCCCTGTGCTCTGGGCAGCTCCCCCCACCACAGAGCAGGTGCTCAGCCCTCGGCTCTGAAGGACTAAGCAGGTGTGGGGCAGAGGCAGGAAGGGGTCCAGGTGGGGCTGGGTGGAGAACTGAGGAAGCAGAAACCAGAGGGTACCAACAAAGCTGGGCACATCTGGCTTGAGTTGCAGATGTGCAACGTGTTAAAAATATCATTCTCCTACAGATAGACACTAAGCCTGTGTCAAGGTTCTATCGAACCTACGGAGGCGACTGCAGAGTGACAAAGCTGATTCAAAAGAGAAACACAGGGATTTTTAGAGAGGGAGGAAGAAAAGGAACACAGAGACAGGACTGCTCAGTTAAACAAACATGGAACAAGACGGAAAAAGATCCAGAGGGTGAAGCCACTGCCACGAGGTTATCCTCCCTGCCAGGGAGAAGAGGAAATCTTATCTGTGTCATGGCTTGTAAAACATCTGGGCCCTAATCCATTGTACCGCTTAGTTCTGTCCCCTGGACGGTCAATGCCCTGACAGTCATGCTAGACAGCGCCCTGGTAGGACTTCAAAGGTCCTCAAAGCTCTTTAGGCTTCATTTCCACAATTTTTAAACAGAATCTTATCCATGCCATTCACAGGTCTGTGTAAAGCGAATTGCTTCTAACCTCTCTGAGCCTCAATTTCTCCATCTGTAAAATGGCCATAAGAATGATGAGGTCATTGCAAAGGTCGTTGTCAGATGCACGTGAAGAGCCCTGCCCTGTGGGGAGGCCTCTGGGCTTCTCCTCCTTGCTGCTGTGGAGGGCTCCTGTGTCGGCTCTGCTCCGTGGCTGGTGTGTGGCCTGGGCGAG
The DNA here is from genome assembly GCF_041146395.1 of Eulemur rufifrons. Lineage (NCBI taxonomy): Eukaryota > Metazoa > Chordata > Mammalia > Primates > Lemuridae > Eulemur > Eulemur rufifrons. The sequence goes on along the minus strand of NC_091001.1, from coordinate 43,844,519 downwards.
TTACTCGGTCTCCCTGAGTCTCAGTTTCTTCGTCCATCAAATGGGCACAATAGAAGGTGTTTTACAGGATTCTACCATAATGTGTAAAGGGCTAGAGCAGTGGCAGGGCCGGTGATAATGGGGACTGGGTTTGTGGCCCTGAGCTGGGGTTTCTCCCTTTCTGGGCCTCGATTTCCTTGTTTGTAAAATGAAGCCTGGAGAGGAGAATTTTCAAGGTCAAGGACCAGCTGTGTAGCCTGTGATTCCTCCCCACCCCGCTTACCCAGGCGCAAGGGCCAGGGAGCGCGGAGATTGTCTATGGCTTCACAGCCGCTGTCTCTTGGTAGCCCTCTCCCTAGCTGCTCCTTCCCCCCCAGCCCTTCCCTGCTCACAGGCCTCCCAGACTTCTCCCCAGGGCCTTGCTAATGAGGCAGAGCTCATTAAAAGCCAATTGTGAGCAGCTTGATGCTGTTCCTTAGCCAGGAGGTTGGGCTTCTCCAGACAGAATGGGCTGCTGTGGTCCCAGCCCCTGCTCCGGCCTCCACCCACCCAGCCTCTCCCATTGCCTGCCTCCACGTGGCCAGATAGAGTGGGAGGAGAGGGGTGGATGGGGACACAGTGGGAGGGTCAGCAGGAAGGACGCTGGGCACTGACTGGCCAGATGGGCAGGAGCTGCCTGATCAGACGGGGCCCCTCAGCCCCGGGGCCACCATCCCCTCCCCCAGCATGGTGTGCTTGTGGGTGGTGAACCGAGGAAGCAGAGACCAGAGGGTACCAACAAAGCTGGGCACATCTGGCTTGAGTTGCAGATGTGCAACGGGCAGGTCCCTGCTGCCTTAGAGTCCACGTCCCTACCCTCTGGGGTGGAAGGGGTTGGGGGTTCTTTGGGAAGCTGGGGAAAGGAGAGAGGAACATCTTCCAGATGCTCCGGGGTGGGAGGAAACCTCTGTGCGCTTGGGGCTGCTCAAGGGAAAGGCAGAACTGTGGTGGGAGAGGGGGCACTGAATGCTTGGGGCTGCCAGGAATATGCTCCTAGGCCGAGGAGCTTGGTGCCCACAGGCCTGGCCACCGGGTCCCAGAAAGGGACCTCCCTCCCTCCCTGCCAAGAGCTCTCTTGACTGGCATTCCCCCATCTGCCCACCAGGGGGCAGCAGGCGCCAAGGCGGCTACCCCACCATGCTCATCTTTCAAGTCACCGGCCCAGCGTTTCCTAGCCCCGCCTTTCCACACCTTTGAGGGTAAGGACTCCAGGGTCCAGCGTTCCTGGGCTGCCCCTGTCTTCCAGGACGCATCCTGGCTCCCGACACCCTGAGTTAATCCCAGGACAGGCTGGGAGCCTCTCCCTAGCAGGTGCCCTTCCCTCCCCTCTGCTGCTGCCCATCAAGTCCCTGACCAGTCACTAGGGCTCCTGTGCCTTGGGAGTGGGTGGCAGTGGCCTCTCCCTCTGTCACCCCCAGAGGCCTCAAGAGGGCGGTGAGTCCTGGGGTGTCACCTAGGAAGGACTTATTTTGCTGTTGTCCTCGCGTATGGATGAGGGAACAGGCTCAGGTGGGGAAGGGAGGCTGCCCAGGGCCACACTGCCAGCACCTCCGGACTGTGTGGGGCCACCTAGCGTCTACGCCCTGCGCCTGCCGCTGACAGGCCGGGGGTCAGACGGGAGCCCGTCATTATCTCGTACAAATACTCCGGGGACAGATAGGCCGGGGCTCCCGACCTCCGTCCATGGGCCGGAGTGGGTCTCCAAGGAGAAATGAGGAAAGACTGGCAATGAACTGGCGTGGTCGGTAAAATAAACGTATTTCCTGTCAAAGGTTCGGATCTTCATTCTCCTTTGAAATAATGTTGAAGATAGTGAGTAGTTAGGGTTTTTTTTAAATTTTGGTTTTAATGCCCTTCCATAGCAAAATAAAAGATGATGGTTTTATGGCCTGTTTCAATTTGGGAGGGAAATATGAGGGCCCAATAAAAGCCTGAGGACCACAGTGGCAGACCCTGCCTGGCTGAGGCCGGGCTTGAAGGTCAAAGGGGGCTCTGGTCACTTGCTGGCTAAGTGATGGGTGGAGGCCAGGGACAGCACAGAGGGACAGGTGTCCTGGCTGGGCCCCGGCCTCCCTTCAGAGTGGGGTGCAGCCACACTGGTGGGGTCCACAGGCCTGGGCCCCCACCCAGGTGGCTGAGAGCTGGCCCTCCCGGAGAGGCTTGGGCCCCAGCAGTGCTCAGAACCCTGGGAGCCGAGTGCGGAGTGGCAGGGACGGCACAGCAGCTCACGCAGGAGCAGAGGAGCGAGCGAGTGAGCGAAAGGAAGACAGGAGCAACGAGGAGGCTGTCATCAGGAGTGCTGACCACGGCTCAGTCCGGCAGGAGGGGAAAGCGCGTGGTACCTGTGCACCGCCTCAAAGTCTTAAGAGAGAAAACAAGAAGAAAGCAGCGAGAGGAAGTGTTCACAGAAACTCAGGAGCCAAAGGCATCCTGGGGTCTTGCTGAGAGCCAGGGATTGCATGTGGGGGGTCCCCCCGGCCAGGTGGGAGGCTCAGGGGGCCAAGGCAGCCATTGTCCCCTACTCCCCCAAGCAAAGGGTTTGCCCCGGAGCAGAGCGAGAAGCCCGGGTAGGGCTCGGGTCAGTGGAGCAGAGGGGAGGGCCTCGTGCACCAGGCTCTGGGAGGGTGATGCCCGGCCTGCCAGCTCTGCCCATCAGCGGGGACCCTGGCAGGTCACCTCACCATTGAGCCCCGCCAGCCTCACGTGTAAATGGTGGCGGGAAGGCACCAGAGGGTAGTTGCTCTTCCTCGCTTCATTTTTCTATTTCTTTTTTCATGTGCTCCTCTCCTGTCCGAGGGCTCCCCCTGGCCAGGGAGGGACCTCCTCCTGCCACGCTAGCCATTCCCCGCCTGCCGGGGGAAGCTTTGAAAACATAAATTGGAGCCTGCCACTCTCCTGCCAAAAAACGCTTCAGTGGTTTCCCGTTGAACCTTGAATAAATTCCAAACGCCCCACCATGGCTTTCCGGGCCCTGTGGGATCTGGCCCTGCCCACACGGCCGAGCCCCTCCACCCCACTAGGCCGCCACTCAGAGCTCCCTTCGCCCTGCCTTTCCTGGGCAGGACATTATGCACGTGGACCTTCCTGCTCCAAGCACCTGCACCACTGGGTCCTTCTCCCTTGCCGGGCCCCTGTTTAAACGTCACCTCCTCAGAGGACTTGCCCCGTCATATCACTGCAGCGCCCGGCACATGTTAGGTGCCTGGTCAACTGCACTTGACAAATCACTCTCTTTCAGGGATTCAAGGCAAACTCTTTTCACTATTCCTAGACCATTCTACAGCTGCAGAGCAAGTAGGACTTTAGTAGGCCACCCACCTGGTTCCGTGCTAGGGGCCCCTGGCCAGTCAGCCAACGCCCAAGGTCTCTGCAAGTCAGGCTGCCCTGATGGCGGTGCCTTACGCTAACCATGCCCACCTCGTCTTTAGTAAGTGCTACCCCGTGGCCCCCGCCTCCCCAGAGTCTCATGGTCCCCACTGCGCTTCGGGATCCCAGTCCATTGGCTCTGAGGCCACATACAGGGCTCCTGCCTGCTTTTCAAGGACATCACAGGTGCACCTGGAAGCAGTGGGCATTGTTTTCATTTACAGCCTCAGTTTATGTGGCTTCTGAGCACCTCCTGTGGTCGGAGCAAGGGTGAGGAGGGACCTGGAGCGAGCAGAGTGCGTTCCCTGTCTCAGGCAGGTGCGTGCCACACCTCTGCCCCAGCTAGTCCTCATGCTAATTCTGCAAGGTGGGTGTCACTACCATCCCCACCCTCCAGGGGGAGAAGTTGAGGCTTAGAGAAGGAGTGGTTTGTCTGTCCATCTGTCTGTCCATCCATCCATCCATCCTATACACACTATGAAGCACCTACTGAGCCTGGCACAGGGCAGGACTTGAGTCCAGTGGGGATGGAAGGAGGAGCAGAGGGAGCTTCCCCCTCTGTCTCCCCCACCTTGCAGGGCCCCTTCTGACCCCCTCACCCCCAACACACCTGAGAACCAGCTGTGGTTGGGCTGTCAGGGCCAGGCCTGAGCTGGGGATACTTGCAGACCTGCTGCCAGACTGTACAGGACAGGCCTGGGGCTCTACAGCCCCTGTACCCTCTCAGGGGAGGGGAGCAGAGGCAGGGCCTGGGCGCGGCTTCTCCCCGTCCCACACCCCACGGGGATCTCACACACACATGCCCCTCCGCTTTCCTGGGGCTGGGAAAATGGGCCAAATGTAATGGCAGACCCCAAGCCTCCCCTGCCCTCTCTAGCCTTAATCTTAGACCTGCTGAGTTCTCACGGCACAGCTGGGGAAACTGAGGCCTGGAAAGAGAATGTGAGCTGTCCGAGGTCATATAAGTCTGGGAACTCCTAGGACAGTGCTCCTGCTGCTGCTCCACAGCTGTCTGAGCCTCAGGACCCCAGCCTGGGAAATAGGAGGGCCCAGACAGAGAGGCTGGGGGCTCGGTCTCAGCGTGCAGAGGAAGGTGGTGGGAGACGCAGTGGGCGGCTGAGCTGTTTCCAAGCACGGATCTCACCAGGGAAGTGTTTGAGGCGAGTCTGTGGGGGGGGGCTGGACACCACTGTGTGTGAGCTTAGCTGTGTGAGTGCATGTGTGTATGCACCGCGTGTGTGTGTATGCGTGGGAGCATGTGCATACCACCCATATGTGTGTGCATACATGTGTGCATGCATGTGTGTGTGTCCTCTATGACCAATATGCCTGTGTTTGGGGGAGGAGACCAGGTGCTGTTCTCAGTCCCCAGTCAAAGCGTCCTTAGTGATCTGCCCACTGACCACTGGGGCAGCCAGGGCTGTGCAGGCTCCTCCCCACATACCAGAATCTCCGGGTGGAGCGGCTGCTGGGCAGAGGGTGCCCTGGCCTTTGCCAGCCTTAGATACACCCTTGGGTATGTGGCTGCTGGCCGGGGCCAGGGGCACCTCTGAGTGGCCCCATGGAGGGAAGAGGGGAGCTACGGAGGGCAGAGGATAGGAGGGCCTCAGTGTAGCCCTGGGGTTTCTAGAAAGGGTGGGAGGGGCCTGGACTTCAGTCCTGCCTCTGCCACTTGACCACCGTGTGACGTCTGCACTTCTCTGAACCTCAGTTTCCTAATCCTTAAAATGGGGCGCGATGATAGAAGAAATTATTTCTCTGGGCTGCTGTCAAAATTAAACAGGACACAGCAATTGGCTCAGCCGTTCTCGGCACACAGTGAGTGCCTAGTAAATGCTGTGGCTCCCAGTGCAGGGCTGAGCCTCAGAGCGGCCCCACACCAGCCATAGCATACTTCAGGGCTCCTGCAGAGAGTGCTCTGCCCCTGAGACTCCAGCTGAACCTGTATTTCAACTAAGCCAAGGGGCGGGGTAAGAGCAGAGCCCAGGAGTCTGCCTCTACCTGCGACCCTCTGGACCCACCGGCCCAGGCCGCTGCGCATTGACCTCCCTGGACACTGCACCGGGCCTGCTCACGTGCGCTGCGGCGGCATCGCCAGCCCATTTCACAGGGAGGGTAAGCAGCGCGCCTGGTGTGACCAAGCTGGTAGGGCCCAGCGGAGTCTGACTCCAGGGCTCCCTCACCGCTGGTCTCACTCAGTGCCAGCCTGGCTGCAGGGAGCAGGGGGACACAGGGAGGGGCTGAACCACGCCCCTCTGGTTGTCCTGACCGGGCACTGGGCATGGACCCCGTGTCAAGTGCGTGGCTGGCGCACACATTCACAATTAAGCCGGGTAAATATTTACGGCCATTATGGCGATTGATCGCCTTCGATCCTGCGCGCGGCTGTGAGGTAGCCCTGCTTACTCATGCTTTCTTAAAAACAGCCTCTTCCCTCCAGCGTCTTTAATAATTCAGCTCCTAATTGTCTCCAAACACAAACCTGAAAATGCCAACTCAGGGCGATCGTCCCCAAGCTGGTCCTCCTCTTGCCCTCCCTGCTGGGGGCCCCTCTCCCCTCTTCTGCTGCAGACCCTGCTTCCCTGCCCCACCTGTGACTACTGGTGGGGGGGCCAGGACGTCCCTCACCTCTGGCCGCAGCCACTGCTGGCTGCTGTGGCCGAGGAGGACAGTCTGGTGATGGAGTTGCAGGGCTGAGGCCGAGGAGGCAGGAGCAGGAAGGTCCAGCCGCCGCTCCCCAGGGCACCCTGAGGTGCTACCGGGGAGGCAGGGAAGGACCTGGGGACATCTCCAGGTGACAGGGAAGGCCCGTCCTGAATGGGTCCCAGGACGGGCCTCAGGCCAGAGACCGCCCCTGCCACAGCTGGGAGTGGAGGTGAAGCCAGAGCAGTGTGCGCAGTGTCCCCTGGGCGCCAGGTCTCCCGTGCCCGCTCTCATGGCTGGTGACGCTCCCTAGTGCCCTCTGAGGCCCTCCCTGTGTGGGGTGGAGTTGGGGGGACTGTGTTGGGTCCTGGCCTTGGCCTCATGGCCATATGACCAGGACTACTAATAGCTCCACTTTGGGCTCCCATCCTTCTCCCTTGAGGCCCAGCCAGGGTGACACGGGAGGTGCAGGGCAGAATCAACTCTCTCCCCCAACCCCTCGCCCTGCAGAGCACCTGCCCAGTGTGAAATCCAAAATCCTCACAGCATGGGGTCAGCAAGGATGGGGCCAGCACACAGCGCTGGAACCCGAGCCCATCCTGAGCCAGTGGCCACCAGTGCACAGGGACCTCTGGGCAGGACACGGGGTCGTGGTTCCCAGGCCCAGTGGGACTGGGGGGCACTAGGCCCTCCTCCACCCTCCCACCTGAGCGTATCCAGCTGTGCACTCACTCAACAAGTGGTGGGCTCCTCGTCTGTCGGCAGGTGCTGTCCTGGGCCCTGGGGACACAGCAGCTAGCCAGACAGATTAACATCCCTCTGGAGTTTATAGGCTGTACAATGAAATTGATAAATAAATGATATATTAGAAGGGGATAAGGCCACAGAAATTACACAGGACAGGGAAGAAGGCAGGCGTGCCCAGGGAAGGGAACAAGACATTTGAATAGAGACCTGAGGGGGCGAGAGAAGAGCAAGGGGGACAGCAAGGGGCAAAGGGACAGCAAGGGGCAAACCCCAGGGGGTGCCGGGAGAGAGTGAGGAGAAGCCCCTCCCGCTGCTATGAGATGGGAGGGGCATCTCGGGCGAGGGGGTGGCAGGGTTCTGCCCAGTGCAGGGCAGGTGGCAAGAAGCAGGTGGGTTTGGAGGTATTTTGAGGATGGGACTGAAAGGGTTTGCTGATGCGCAGGGTGCAGGCTGTGCGAGAAAGAGAGGAGGCAGGCCCAGGTTTTGTCCTGAGCAGCGGAAGAACCGAGCTGCTGTTTACCGTGGTGGGCAAAACAGGGCAGGCCCGGCATGGGGGGCGGGAGCTCAGCATCAGCTTGCTAAGTCTGAGACATCTTAAGACATTCTAGTGGAGGTTTCGAGGTGGCAGGAGGGTTAAGTGAGAGGTTGGGACAGGAGTGATAAAATTGGGAGTGGTCAGCACATAGCGGGATTTGAACTGAAAGACGGGACAGAGGTGGCCCGGGGCCAAGCACACAATGCTTAAAGGCCTCCCCCATCCCACTGCCTGCACCCGTCCCTGGGCTTGGCCTGGATGTCCATAGAAGGCTTCTATTGTTCATTCTATCCAGGAAAGCACGTACGCATGGTCCCAAAAGTGACCCTCATCCAATGGTAAATCAGTAGCCACGAGGGCTCCCAGCTTCTCGCCTGACCAGCTGGGCCAACTGTGACAGAAATGCTCACTGCCCAGGTAGGTACCTGGGCCAGGCTGGGCCAATGAGATCCTTTCCCAGATCTTTGACGGAGAGTAGCCCTTTGTCTGGGACAGGGAGGCTGTGACATGCAGGCCTGGAGACTTCCCTTAGCTAAGCATCAAGCCACATGGAAGAAGCGTTTGGGAAGGGTGAAGCTGACGTGCAGAGTCGGCAGGTAAGAGGTGGAGCGCACAGCGTGGGCCTGCCTTTATGGCCAGCCCGGCCCCCTTCTCCTCCTGTGGTTTGGTTTCCGGGCTAATAAGTCCCTTTGCCTGAGCAAGTTCAATCAAGGGAGCCCTAACACAGCGGCTCAGCATTTGATGGAGAGAGGAGGCCCAGAGCCAGGCCTGGGGTGGCCACCTGACACACAGAGGTCCCTGCATCCAGGGCCAGATGCGCAACTGACTGGAGAACATGTTGGTGATCTGATTCTGTTGTGAGTCCATTATTTAAAATATACGTATAAGGCCTATTTTGATTCCTTTGGGTTCCCGATGGAGGTTTCCCTGTTTGTTTCCTTGTTCATTGATTTCCTCACCGAGAACCTCAGATTTGGTCCATGCTTCAGGGGAACCATGAATGTATGGGTTAGGTTCATGCCGCAGCCAGGGGCGGGTTTGGGGGTGGCGCAGGGTCTCTCCCTTCCCATTCTATTCTGGGCTCAGGCCTCTATGAGGTCCCTTGGCCGGTGCTGAGTAGCATCGCCACCACCGGTGGGTAAACGAGACTGCATGTGCCTGCGGGCATCTCAGCTCAGGGACCCCCACGGGGCTCGCCACATGTCACCTGCATGAGTATTTACTGGACACCTACTGAGAGAGGGGAACTAGCGAGACTGGGCTCCTCCTGGGACGTGTGTTAGGTAAAGGGGATTGGTCCAGACAGAGCAGCGCACCTGCTTCCACCTCTCCCAGGAAGGATGGAAAAGATAACTAGAAAAGAATGAAGAAGGGGTGCCCACAGCGGGATGGAAATTATGAGCAACCCCCAAAAGGCAGTGGCAGACGGGATCCCATTGAAAGAAGAAACTAAGGAAACCGCAGTGCAAAGGCGCAGAGAGAGCCACAGCCTATGGACTCGGGCGGGTGACAACAAAACACAGAGGGAAACAGGGAAAAGGAAGTAGAAGCACGTGGGCAAGAGGCCTCCCTGCCTCTGTCTTTGCCAGTCCCGGGAGAACCATGGGTGCACCCCTGCATCACCCATCCCGCCCGCCTCATCCCTCCGCCAGGATAGATCCACACAGCACTGCCCATGTAGACACTGACACATGCCCGAGAGCCACCCAGCACTTAAAGAAGACCAACACTGAGAGGCATTACACTGGAAAAAATGAAGAAATAACACACAGAGTTACTAAGACAAACAAAAGGATAAGAATAGAATAGATATAATTAATATTCTCAGAGATCTGAGAGGACATTACAGGCATATAAAAGAGTCAAAATCTTGGAAGTGAAACTATAATTGTTGAAGTGTAGAAAATTTCACAGATGGGTTGAATTACAGAATGATCACCCTAAAAGGCAAATTAATGAGCTTGACTATGTAGCCAAAAAATTCTATCAGATTCTATACTAAAAGATAGAGATGAAAATATGAAAAAGAATTTGAGAGCCATAGAGGAGAGTTCAGCAGTTTCAACTTTCATCTAAAAAGAGTTCCAGAAAACAAGAGAGGGAACAGAGAGCAGGAGATACTCATTAATAGAAAAAAAATATGTCATTTCCTGTAGACCTCCCAGAAATGCAGTGAGGAAGCCACGCTTTATAGAGAAGAAAAATCAAGGTGGAAAAACAAATGGGATTTTCCAGGGCCCCACAGCTAGGAGGAGCATCTGCTCTGCCCGACACCAGAGCTTGGGTTGTTTTCATGGGGTCACTCTAAGATGTGCTGTATGTTCCCTAAAAACATACACAGTAGAGCAGTGTTTCTCCGAGCGGGCCATGGGATATTAATATATGTCATATGAAAAGGGATTCTATGGGCAAACACATTTAGGGAGTGCTTGTCAAATGAGGTTACACAAATTCTCTTACTGCAGGACTTCTCAGAGCCTTTAATAGGAACCCTTTGTACTTTTAAGACAATGTGGTGGTTAAGAACCCTGGCTTTGGAATCGTTCAGACCTGGGTTCTCAAGCCGTCTCTGCCTCTTTTGTCTTTGTGACTTTTGGGAACACTTCTTGCCCTTCTGGGCCTGAATTTTCTAGTCTGTTAAATAGGAATCATAATTACATCCTTGGCTGTCTTCTAGGCTCAGGGACAAAAGGATAAGATAGATGTGCAAATACTGTGTCAGGTGTAAGAGTGTATGACTATGAAATGCCCTGTCTGGTGTGGATTCTGTCACTAGGTCCTCTGTCTACCTGCTGCTTCATGCTACAGTGGGCAGCTGTACAGGCTCAACTTTTTGTACATGATTTACAAATTTAGATTCCGGAGGCTGTTCCTTTGGTGTATATGTGAGTGGTGAGAAGAGACGAGGAGGCTCACACCAGGAAAAGCCCTGGGCGTCGCCGTGTGCCTGTCCTTGTGCCCTCGGTCTGGTATAGCATATGGCAGCCAGAAGCCCCCTGCCTCCTGCCGCGGGGCTAGGCGGGGCTCTGTGCGCTCCTCCCACCGCCTTGGGCCGCTGCCAGGTGAGCTTTAGGTGTTCAAGTCAGGGCAAGGTGAGGGCTGAGGAAAGTGTCCTGCCAACGTGTCAGGAGGACTGGGCTCCTGTCCCCGCCATGTGACTTAGCCTCTGGCTTGGCCTCACTTGTCTCATCTGTGAAATGGGAATTGGGAGAAAGTCATGCAGCCTTCCCCACCCCTCCTCTGGCCATGCTGCAGGTAGAGTGGTTGTTATAAAAAAAACAAAAACAGGGATGGGTAAATTCACACCTAAGGGTACAATGCACCCTATCTGGGTGATGGGCACCCTTGTAACTTTGACTCAAACAGTACAAATGCAATTTATGTAACCAAAATGTTTGTACCCCTATAATATTCTGAAATTAAAAAAAAAGATACCTGCAGAAAAATTTCAAAAAAAATAAAGGAAAAGAAAACAAAAACAAAACGAATGCTCCATTGCCCCCGGGGACCTCTATGGACCTCTTGACTTGGTGTCCTGGTCCGGCCTGGCCTGACTCCCCTTTGTTCCCAGTGGCCAGCCGTACTGGCACCTCCAGTCCCCCACCCCACCCCACCTGCCTGCTCACACCCTTCTCGACCTCCAGGTCTTGGCATGGAAACATCCAGGCTCTCTCTGGTAAACTTTCTCTGGCCCCCAAGTTTGGGATGGGAGCTCCTCTGGTGTATTTCTCTTATCACAGGGTGCCGCGCCCTATGACAACTGTTTGTCGGCCTCCCCTCTAGAACTCGAGCCCCTCCAGGCCGGGCCACACCCGGTATGTGTGATATTATCTCCGGCAAGCACAGAGTAGACTCAGTAAAGATATGTTGAATGAGTAAATGCATGCTTAGGCCTCCTCTAACTCTGAAATCTTACGTCTCTCTGGATTGAGAGAAGAATCAAAACCCATTTCCCCCGAGCCTAGCTAACAGACTCTGGGCCTCACCCCTCCTCCATGATGGCCTCACCAGGACCCGCCCTCAGCCAATCTGGCCCCAGAGGAGAGGACGTGAGGGTGTCTCCAAGGGGCTTCTGAGAGCACGTGCTTAGGTTGGAGTCAGATGCTGCCGGAGGCTGTATGGGCAAGTCCTGTCACCTCCGTTACCTGCAATTGTGATACCTCACAGGAGTGCTGTGAGGATAAAATGATATCAAGTATGTGAGTGCCCAGGACAGTGCCTGGTACATAGTAAGCGCTCACTAAATGAAGCCACTGTTGTTATTACTACCCAATTCGCTGGATTTACTGAGCCCAGAGGGAACGATGGGCAGCCTGAGGTCTCAGCTTCCCCAAGGCAAAGGTGGGACTTGCACCCAAGTCTTCCCACCCCTAGCCCAGGCTCCAGCTGCTCCCCTGCTGTTTTCCGTCTCAGACCCCGAGGGCTTGATTCCCAAGTCACTCATCTGCATTCAGCTGACGCAGGGCATCTGCAATACACACAACTCTCTGAGCTGTCGGAGGACTCCGCAGAAGCCGAGATACTGGCACTGAGCATCCCAGATGGAAATTCCCCAGGACACCCTGGGGCCCTCGGCTCGAGTTCAAACAAAGAAATGCTTATGTCCAGACATCTTCACAGATCAGCAGCAAGGATGTGACTTGAGAGCACTTTGCGTCAGTGTCATAAAACATGAGGATTGATGACCCGGTGTGACTGGGGCGAATGCCAGGGGAGTGAGCAGACTCGGAGTTGGCCAAGGAGGCTTCCTGTGTACACTTTGTGCGCAGGGCTCCAGCCTGGATTCAGTGGGGGTCAGAATAACACTGCACTGGTTAGCATGTGCACGGACCCCTTGGTTTGCGACACACTCACACAGACTTGGGTGTGCCTGGCTCTCGTGACCACAATACAAGGGGGCAGGGGGAGGTTAAGGAAAGCTTCCCCTACTTTGGAGATGAGGAAACTGAGGCTCAAGGAAGTGTGAAGTAGTACGGCTTAGGTCACATAGCCTTGGGTCTCCTGACTCATCATTACCCTGTCCTCTTGTCAAGAGTGGTAGGAAAGCCAAGTTCAGCCAAGAAACAGAAATTTATCCAGAGAAACTCACAAACCGACATGATGGGCATTGTAAAAACTCTAAGGCTCTGAAGTGAAGCTGCTGAGAAGAGCTACAGTTGGTCTTATCCAGTCTTGTTACGCTGAGGCTGGTTAGCTCCCCTGAACTGGACCTGAGCAGGGGCGAGAAGACACCAGGTGGGGTGAGAAGTCCTCCAACTGAGAGAGGGAATGGGAATCTTCCATCACAGGGGACCAGGGGCAGGACGAGGGGCTCAGAAGGCAAGCAGCCCTCAAGTATCTCTTCTTCCATTGCCTGTTCAGCGTTACTGGACTCTTACAAACTCCCGGGAGAATAGAAGGGGATTTGGATATGCCTTGTACGAGGATGGGGGTATGAACAGAGATCCTCTCCTCCTGACCAAGGGGGAATCAAACAGGTCACAGGGCAATCAAAGGAGAATTTTCTCATAGGTAGGCCGTGAGGGGCTTACTACCACAGTGACACTTGGGGATGTGCCCACATGGCCAAGTAGCTTGGTCCTCTCATGCCCTCCATGTCTTTTCTGACTGTGAGAATCATGGGAACCAGAACCACTCAATTAAGGAGCATGAAGTTTCTTTCCTTTCAGACCACGGGCCCTGATTCCAGCCCAGGGTGCTGAGAGATCCCACAACTCCTGTGACGGGCAAAGACTTATTCCCAGAATCTGATTCCCACATGGGAAATTTCTTCTTTTTATTGCTTCTTGTGGAATGTGTCTTCTGATGATATAGTCTCTTGTTTTATTTGTTTAACTCAGAGTGTCTTAATTTGCCCTTCATTTTTGAAAGACATTTTTGCTGGGTATAGAATTCTAGGTTAGCCAGTTATTTTTCTTTGAACACTTTGAAAAATGTTAATCTCTTGAATTCTGGCTTCTGTGATTTTTGTTGCAACGTCTACCATTATTTGTATTGTTATTTCCCTGAATGTAATGTGCCCTTTTTCCTCTGGATACTTTTAAGGTTTTCTCTTTACCTCTGGTTTCTATTTAATAGCAGTTTGACTATAACATGCCTAGCTATGGTTTTCTTTGTTATATGTACCCTGCCTGGGATTTGCTGAGCTTATTGAATCTGTAGTTTGATATATTGGAAAATTCTTCAAATTCTATTATTATTTCTTCAAATTATTTTTCTAATTTTTATCAGAATTTGTTCAATTTTAATTATTTCTTTAAATTCTAATTCTATCCTTTTCTCTCTCCTCTTCTGGGACTCCAATTACATATTTTTTAGGTTTTTTTACTTTGTCCCACATCTTCCTTATATTATTTTCTGTTTTTTCTTCCATTCACTTTTACTCCATTGACATTTAATATAATTATTGATACAGGTGGATTTGTGTCTGCCATTTTGCTATTTGTTTTCTTTTTGTCTCACATCTTTTTGTTCTTCCATTCTTTCTTTACTGCCATCTGTTGTGTTTGCACTTTCTTGTTTCTTGGCATGTCTTATAATTTTTTTATTGAATACTAGGTCAGGCACATGTACAGCTCTTTGGCAGATGGTGTCAGCTTCCTCTGCAGGCCACCTGTGTTGTCAGGGTTGGAGGCAGTGAGAGACAGATGTGGATTCCAGATTGTCCTTCTGAGCTCTAGTTTGTTCTCACTTTCTCTTACTTCATGTCCAGCCTTTCTTCTCATCTTCTGGTCCTGCTGACCTATAATAACTTCAGGCAGATGCAGAGACAACAGCCTTTAATAGATTTTTTCCCCAGTTTCCACAATTATATAAGATCTCGTTCTTATAATAAAGCCCAGATCCGGTATCTTTCATAGTGGTTCTACTTCCCTGATCAAATATTATCTGCTACAAGATCCCAATTCTCTGTTAAAATTTAAACTCCATCTTTTCATTCATTTTGTCAATTTATTTTTCTATTTTTAAAAACATATTAATTATAGTCATTTTGAACTATGTCCTAACTTCAACATCTGACTCATCTCTGGATTTTATTTCTATTGACTTCATGATCAACCACTTTTTCCTTTTTCTCATGCCTAACAATTTTTTGGTGCATGCAGGAAATTGTGAATGATACATTGTAGAGGCTCTGGATTAGCTTATTTCCCTGTAAAGAGTGTTGAGTTTTCTTTTGGCAGGCAGTTAAATTCCTGGAAAATCACACTAATCCTGTCAACGTTTGCTTTTAGCCTTTGTTAAGGCAGGTCTGTTTCAGCTTTTTCCTTTATTCATAGAGCGTAGCTCTTCTCTTACGTCATGATCTTAATCCTAACAAATGGCCTGTCTGGAGTCTCAGCAGAAATCCCAGGTGTGCTCTGTTTTGGCTGGGCCTGCACCTCAACATTCTCTCAGAGCCAGAGCTTTTGGCCTTTGAAATCTATGCTCAAATCTTAGCTCCTAGCAGCTACTCCCAGAGGCTCTCCCTGCTCATGCACAGCTTGGGAATTGACCAAGGACCCAAACTTCTTTTCTGTGGTCCTCTCCTTTCCAGACCCCTGACCCCTCATATCATAGCCCCCTTAGCAGGCCTGACCTCTGATCTCTATTTCCTCCATCCATTATGACCACTTGTGCTAGGAGGTTTTGATGCCCAGCATTCTGGAAAATATGCTCAGGGGTAAAGACAAAATGAGTGTGGGTTCATGTAGTGTGACTCCCTTCTCTCAGGGAGCACTGCCCTATGTTAACTGCTGTCCAGTGCCCTCCTATAGTTGCCTCACATACTCTGTCCAGGTTTTATAGTTGTTTTCAATGGTAAGATAAGTCTGATGCCAGCTACTCTATCAGGACTGGAACCTTCCTTTCCTGGATTCAAGGGGATGGTGGAGGGAATGGTGTTTGTATGGTTAAAAATACAGATTTATTCAAACTCATCCATAGTCCTGCTTGGTCTGTAAGTGTGTCATTAGGATGCACAATGAATCCTTTCTCTTTAGCAACGATAGAGGCCACGACCTTATTGAGTACTTCAGATGTGTCAACGTGCTTTACATAAACTAATTTATTTCAGCTTCATACTCACTTTGTGACATAGGCACTAGTATCATTCCCATTTTACAGTTGCAGAAACTGAGTCATGGGAAGGCAAAGTTACTTGCCCAAGGTCACATGGCTAATAAGTGGAAAAGCCAACAGTTGAACCCAGGTGTTCCAACTGCCAAGCCTGCTCTACAAACAACAACACTACATTGCCATTTTAAAAGATCTCAGTCTTTTTACAATTTTGTTATAAGTTATGAGAAAATCACTGTGTCAGCAGAGCCTGGAAAGCTGCAGCTCTTCTTCCCAGGCTGCATTTGGGAAGCTCAGGATCTGTCGGCTTCATTAACTGGCCTTGATGACGTCCCCACCTCTCCAGTCCTTCTGCCTCCACTGCAGTCCAGGCCACCCCATCTTTCATCCACACTCTTCCCTGGCCTCATCGTGGGCTTTGCTGCCTCCAGACTTCTCTGAGCAGCAGGGCCAGAGAGGAAAGCCAGGCAGCCGGGCTGGGGGTGCGGATGAGGACAAGGCCAAGAAAGCCCAGCCCAACCTTTGGGCTGCAGCACGGGGAGCTTGGGGGTGGTGAGGACAGCAGCAAGGCGATGGCTGGAGCCCTCAGCTGGGGACTGAACCTGTGCAAGGATGCTCCCCGCCCCAAGACTGGTGACTGGCAAGGAACAGACAGACATCGAGCAAGACAGAGGCCCTAAGGAGTCAACCAGTGCAGGAGGTGGACAGGAGACAGGGGCCATGGGCCACACTAGCTGGCTGTCTCTCTGTGGCACTGCCTCCAGGGTGAATTCACACCCGCTCTGCCTCCAGCTGTGGGCACTTGGGCACATCTCTTAAGCCTCAGTTTCTCTACCTTTGTGCCATTTGAGAGTGACTTCAGCTTCACGGAATAGAAAACCTAAGTAATGGGGACTTAAACAAGACAGGGGTTTAGCTTTCTCAAGCAGTGAGAAACCCAGAGGTGGGTAGCTGTTGGGTTTAGCTTGGCAGCCCAAGTCGTCAGAGCCCAGGAACCTGTGTCTTTCACAGCACCAGGTGCAGCCACCATAACCCCATCCCAGCAAGGAGAAGGGACAATGGTAAACGGTGTATGCGGCTGAGTCTGCCCCCCTCCCTTAAAGACGGTTTCCTAGAAGCCCCACCCCGTGGCTTTTGTTTATGTCCCATTGGCCCAAACTACACGACATGGCCATCTCTAGCCACAAAGGACACTTGGAAATGTAGTTTTATGGCGGAGCACAGTGTTGCCCTCAACAAAATAAGGATTCTGTTAGGGAGAAAGAAGGGAAGAAGAGATACTAAGTCTAAGCAACCAGAAGCCTCGCCACAGAGTAAATGGTGTCATTTTTGTCACCGTTAGCGTTGGCATGAGAATGAAGTCAGGTGATTCTTGTAAAGCAGCTAGCAGATACCTAGTTCAGTAAATGGCAGCAAGTACTGTCAAATTTGAGGAACTTTTCTAATGATCCATCTAAACCATGCTTTAGGAGAGGCCGACTGCTCTGTGGGGTGCTCACCAGGACCCCCGCTGGAGTAGGGGCTTCGTAAGTACCTGCAGCGTTGGCTTGTCCAGGACACAGCCAAGGAGAGACCCCTCAGCAGAGGCGGATGGGACACAGCCTGAAGACTTTCAAAGCCCTGCCTTGGAGGGAGCTGACTCTCCCTGGTATCTGTGCCCTGTGGGTAGAGGAATGAGGCTCTGGGCTTGCGCCTCGACCCCATAAGGAGCAAGGTATTGGTGCAGACATTGTTGCTTGTCTACCCCAGTTGTTTTCTCTCTTTAGAGAGCTCCAGTTTCAAGTGTCTCCCTTCCTCCTTCAGCCACAAGAGGAGCCAGCCCTGCCTAATCTGACCATCATGCTTGCATTAATTAGGCTAAACCAGGAGCTGTCGCAATGAGACCCTCAAAACCAGGTGGCTTAAGGGCAGAGAGGTTTATTTCTCTTTTCTACGACCATCTTGAGGAGAGTGTTCAGGCAGGTGGGCAGCTCTGCCACACGCAGACGTTCAGGGTCCAGGTGCCTTCCCCTGGTGGCTCTGCCAACCTCCAGGGCTGTGTCACTGTGGCTACACAATTAAGGCTGGTCACCACCATGCCTGGGCATGGGCAGCAGCTGTGGGGATGGGGGGCGAGGCCATGCCCCATGCCTAAGGGCTCCGCCTGGAAGTGCCACACGTGGCCTCGCTCACATTCTGCTGGAGGCAACTTAGTCACATTCCCAGGCCACGGGGCTTTTGGAAATGTGGTTCTGGGCTACATGTATTCAGGAACAACTCTGTCACCACAAAAGGCTAGAATGGATTTTCATGGACAACTGGTGGTTTCTATCACTGGCCACCAGCAAACACCTGTGCACATTGTTCTTCCATGTACATGAGACACTTCCTCCCTCCTGAAGGGAGATAAGGTAAGAATGGAAACACACAGGAGACAGCGGCCCAGAGCAGTTACTAAATCCTGCTGGGCAGAAATTGCAAATACACATATAGTTGCTATCAGAACTCTCCCTGGCCAAACTCAGGAACTGAGCGGATTCAGATAACTTTTTGAGATACCTTTCCTTCATGAACTCTCACTGCTTGCTATCTAAAACTCAGAAATCCATAGATTTGAGTAATGTATTACACTACTCATGACCCAAGCTCACTAAAATAACTCCAACAGTCTGGATTCAGGAAATGCATGGATTTGGATAGTGAGGATTCTTTAGACACCTGGCGGTGGTATGGGACAGCTCGGCAGCCACCTCTGTTCTGCTCTCTCGAAGCACCCCCTTGTCCCCTGCCCTCCACCGTCCCAGCCTTGCCCTCGGGAGGTCCACCCTCATCCCCTACCCACTTGGCCACATTTGAAGCAGGTGTTGAGAAGCATGTCCTCCTTTGGGGCTGCAGAGCTCTCTCAGTTTTCTGTAAGTGCAAGTTTGGAGGTCGAAGTGTTATTTTAAGTCTTGAATAGCCACAGGCTTTTTTATGCCAGGCTTCTGGTTTCTACCACAACGGGACTCCCTCAAAGACTTGGCTGGTTTCTGGTCTATTTGCTTCCAGTCAGTTCCGTGTCCTGTAACCACTAACAAAGTCCTTTTCTAGATATAAAAGTCCTGCTTTATTTCTTGGTTTCTTTGTTCTATCCATCACTCTCTCTCACTTGAGGCCAACCTTGGTTTGATTTAATGTTTGGTTGAGAAATCTTAAAGGATCTTTGCAAAATGCTTTTTACAACAGTTTTATCTCTTCTGGTTGGTCTAAAAGCAATTTGTTTTTCCAACAGTGGAAAGAAGCCTTCGATATCTGGTATCTCCATCTCCTCTTCTACCTCTATTTTCAAAATAGATAGTTCTCACCTGATCTCATCTCTTTCCTTAAGGCATAAAAATTCAGTATTTCTTTCTCCTTTAACAGCTCAAGGTGAATGTTCCAGGTTGGTGGGAGGCCATTCAGGGACCCTGTGGTTCCATTTTCTCCCCGCCCCCAGGATCTGCATGGCCGAGGCTGGTCATTAATAGTCTGGGTTCCAGCCAGTGAGAAAGGAGAAGAGAGAGCAAGGGGAAGACTCGCCCACTGTCTTAAGGACTCTGTCCCCAAAGCAGCACACATCGCTGCCATTGGCAACAACACAGGGCCACACTCAATTACAAGGAGGTCTGGGAAATGCAGCCCCCACCGGGCAGCCGCGTGCCCAGCTAAGACCTCTTTCCTGTAGAAGAGAGCAGAATGGGCATTGGTGGAGAGGTAGCAGTCTCTGCCACAGTGGTGGCCTCATGTCCCTCGCCAGCAATTGGTTTAACTATGGCATATGGCACAATTCTAGCCAATGAAACATGAGGGGATTTGTGTGTGAGAGAGAGAGAGAAGCTTAATGGGAAAGTATTTCTCACAGAAAGAAGCACAAGAAGAGATTCTTCTTTCCCTGGACATGGGCATGTGAGGATGTGATGTCTGGAATTCGGCTCCACCTTGTGGTCACGAGGGAGCAGGCCGTGGATAAGGCGGCCGATCTGAGGCTGGCGGTGTAGGCAGGCGCAAGAATCCAGGTCCTCGATGACACCACTGCACCTAAGCTGGCTGCCCCTGGAGCCGCCCTCCTGCTGGACGTCTTGTGTGTGCCATAGTACATTTCCTCCTGGTTTAAGCCAAGGAGAGGGGGTTTTCTGTTACCTGTAGCCATAAGCCTCCTGGATTTCACCTGAAGTTGGGCCAGAGCAGAGATTTCTGTGGGCTGGTCTGTGTGGCCCCTGGGGCCTGTTTGATTGGAGGGCCCAGGCAATACCACAAGGTCAAGAAGGCTGGACTCCACTGGTGCTGCTTCCTAGGTGGTCCTGGCTCTGAGGAAACAGGCTTCTCCAGGAACAAGGTCCCTCGTGTGTGTCTTGAGACACTTTCATATCCGTAACCCACTGTGCAACAGGCAGGTGAATGTCACTGAGTGACTCCATTTTACAAGAAGGAAAGGAAGGCTCAGAGAGGTGGTGTCCCGTGGCCAAGTCCACCAGCAGGTAAGGGTTGGGACTAGAGAATCAGCTCTGTTTCTCCCGGCCCCCCAGCCCCATGCTGTTACGAGTGACATCATGGCAGCCTCTGCAGAAACAACTGTGGAAAAGGCATCATCTGACACCCCATCAATTATAATAAATATTTATACAAGGCAGGCAATGCCCATCCGTTCAGGAAGCTTACAGTCTAGCGGGAGAGCAGAAATAAACGCACACACAGCAAAGATCTAAGTTCCCACCATGCTGACTGCACAGAGAAAAGGAGGAGGGCGTGGCGGAGACTGATAAGGGGAGGAGGTCCGGGAAGGCACCTCTGCACAAGTGACAGGGAAGCAGATACCCAAGGGACTAGCAGGCATAAGCTGGGTGAAAGGAGGGGGAGGAGAAGCGTGCACGGCTCAGGGAAAATCTGAGTTGGGAGAGTGCCGGGCTCACTCAGGCAGCTGCAAGGAGAGGAGAAGGGCCCAGACCACGCAGGGCACTGCTGAATTGAAATCACAGGCTCGGAGCTAGACTGCCTGGGTTCAAAACCCCGCTCTGTGGTTTATCCGCTGTGTGCCCTTAAGCAAAGCATGAACCACTCTGTGCTTCCTCTTATCCAGTGCCTATCTTATCAGGAGCTGTGAGGAATGAATGAGATGTGTCGAAATGCCTGGTACACAGTAAGTGCTTACTAGATGTCAGCTGCTCTTACTAGGAATCTTTTTAGGATATTGGTCTTTGTTCTATGAGTAACAGAGAATGCATTAATTAGGACTCTCCTGGTTCAAGAGACAGCAACCCGACTCACATTGGCTTAAGCAATAATAAGGGTATTTATTGGCTCATATAACTGAAAGGTGGAGGTTTAGACGTGTCATCAGGCACACAGGGCTGCCAGCTGGACTCCGTCTCTTTCTCTCTACTGTTTGCTGTTTTCTCTTGAGGTGACTACATTCTCAGGCTTGCTCACTGTTTCCACCTGGCGGCAGGGTGGCCACTTAGCTACCGTAGTCTCCTGCTGGTCCCAGGGCCAGGCTCACGGAGAGCTCTCATTGTCCCCGCTCCCACCCAGTGCCTATCCCTGAGCCAGCAGGGCGGTGCTATGAAGTGGAAGGAGGAACTGATACTGATTGACCAGTTATAGTCCCAAACCTCCAAAATCACTGCCCTGAGGCTGGCAGGGCTAGGGGCCTCTACAGAGGAAATCAGGGTGTGGTCACTGAATCAGGGACGGGGACTGCTGAGCAGGCAAACACAGCCAATGGCGAGGCAGAGAGCCACCAGAGGTTTCACAGGGAGGGACGGCATCTGATGTTTGTCTTGAGATGATCACTCTGGTGGCTGGACAAAGAGGGGGGGGGTAACAGCGGAGGTGGGGAGAGGTGTTGGGGATGGACGGCAGAATTCCCGGAGAGAGAAACAATGGCATGGCTTGGCTGGTGGCAGTGGGGCAGAGATGGAGGAGGAGGCACAGTGCCAGAGCATGGTGGCAGACTGGGCAGGGGTGGGGACAGACGAATTCCAGGGTAAGAGCCAGGGTTTTGGCCTGAGCAGCTGAGGTGGGAAGCCTGGGGGAGGGACAGGTTGGGAGAGATGAGAGGTGCTGAGTCTGAAGAGCCTTGGGACATGAGGGGGGAGGGGTCCTAGGGACATTTCTTTGGGGTGTGGAATTCCACTCCTGAGCATTCTTGTCTGGTTTCTATAAAATATGAGAAGGATAAATAAATTGAATAATGCTGGCTTTGCCCAGTGGAACACACTAGAACTAAGAGAAACTCCCCTCCCCGCCTCCCGGAGAGTTAGGATTGGACCAGCTTACTGAGCTGTTTTCAGGGAGTGAGTCCCTCAAACTGCACCTGTCCACGCAATCCCTCCCTTAGGAGTCAGAGCCTCTCGAAATCCTCAGGCAGCTAGGTGGTCGGGAACCGTGGCATCCGGCCCGGCAGGAACGGTAGCATGGGGGCATCCGGTGAATGTCCGTCAGACCGACAGGGTCCCAGCCTCCGGGAACTCACAGTAGCTGTGCTGAGAAGTAAGAGGAGTGTGGGATGACATGGAAGACGCCGGGACAGCCAGCCAAAATGCAGGGAGGAATAGTGTGGCCCAGGCAGAGGCCATGGGAGTTCAGAGGAGAAGGCAGCCAAGACTGGGCTGCTGTAATCTGGGTTGGCTTCCTGGAGGCAGAACTGGAGTGGCCGCTTCAATATTCCAGGCGAAAACGAGACCATGAAATCAGGTGTGGGGTGCCAGCCTAGGTGTGGAGTGCTGGCCCACCCCAAAGCAGTTTCCTCTGAAAATTTTCTAAACTAGACCAGGATACAAGGCATGTCTGGGTCTCCCAGGCTCCCAGCCCCAGCCTTTGCGGTTCCCCCTACATTGCCCCTCAACTTGTCCCCACCTCTGTGGCAGCCCTTAACACCCTTCCCTGAAGAGATTTCTCTGTATTCATTCACCCCACCCCCCAGACTGTCCCTTCCTCCAAGGCAATGAGTGCCACCAACACTGCCACACATGCACACCGGGGGATGATGGGGAGGGGGTGAACGCATACCAGGGAGGGGGGCGCACGGGGCTTGTCTGCCAGCTTCCCTCTCCAGGTCCTGGGGAAGGGGAGTGTGACAAGACCATCAGCCCAGCCTCAGTGGACCCGGGTTGGCCCAGAGCTGACAGGCCCCAGGCTAGTGCGTGAGCGGGGAGTCAGCTTCCCATCCATTAGGCCCGTGGCCTGGGCTGCTAATGCCGAGCGGACTTTCTGCTCTCAGGCCTGGTATCCACTTAGGCATCGTTAATATTTTACGCCGCACAGCCAGGGGATCGATGTCTTGTTTATAGCTCAGTGTTTATGGGCAGTCATTGAAGTTTTCACTGGGAACTGGGATGATGCTCAGGAGCGCTGGGGGAAACTGAGGCAGGGAGCAGGGGTAGGTGCCAGCCTCTGGAGGACTCCTGAGATGACTTCCTCTGCTTGCTCAGTTCTCCGACTCACCAGGCACATCTGTCACCCTGTACAACTGGGCACACTCAGCTTTGAGGGTACACCATACGTGCCATCAGAGCCCCTGTCTGATGCCAGTCCTTTGTCTCATTACATCCTTTACAAGCCCCTAGAGAGGTCGGATTATCTCCCCATTTTATGGATGAGGAGACTGAGGCTTAAAGAGGTTATGTCCTAGTAGGCTTTCAACCAAGCCATTGATTTGGGGGTCAGTGGTAACTAGCTGGGACACAGGCTAGATTTCCCACAGCACTAAGTGTGTCAATTAGAGGCTCTTTAGCCTTTCTAGACTTTTAAACTCTTATCAACTCCAGTCCTCCAACAGAGCCCTTTTCTCTGGGGATTATTAGCCTCTCTGCTTAAAACTCTTGCCTTTGGTCAGTGCAGACTCACCGCATCCCAATCAACTAGAATTGAAAGCTGTGAATTTATAGTTCTTTAAAAATATCACCAACGACTCAGACTTTTAACTAGGAGTGTGAAACTGTGAGGGTGGACTGCGCAGCCCCTCTGCCGTGACCGCAAACAGTCTGGTGTCCCAGGAAAGCACCCGCTCCAGAGCCCCTCGCGTACTTCACGCTCTGGGTCTCGGGGTCCTCACCTGTAAAGTGGGGGAAGAGGAACGCCCACTGGGGGAGCCCTGCAAGAACTACACGTCGGCCCGAATGCTTGGCCCGCGCATGCGAGCTCCGGGAGAGCCACACACTGCGGCTCCCGCCCCACCCGGGCACCGAGCTCTGTGCCTGGCACGGAGTACTGTGCCTGCTCCCTGTTTGCCGAATGAATGGCAGACTGGGTCACAGGCTGCGTAAGCGGAAGCTGCAACTGTCCAGGCCGTAGGTGACAGGGCTCACGCTCACGAGCGTGGAGCGCACCGGATTTCTCCCTGTGCTACAACCGCGGGAAGGCTTTGGTGCTCTCAACATCCCGCGCCGGCCGCCCTCGAACTCCGCCCCGCGGGGACACCCGCGGCGCGCGGCGCCCACTGGAGGGCAGCAGAGAGTCACGGTTCCCACCCTCGAGTCCCCAAGACTCGCGGCCAGGAGGACCCGGGCTCCGCCCTGCCACGCCTCGTCCTCTGCTCCCTTCTCCTTCCCTTCGGCGGCTTCCCTTCCTCCACCCAGTGCGGCGGGCGGGCAGGGGGTCGTCCACAAACTGTCAGCATGCCCTTGCGCTGCCGGTGCGCGGCACCCGCATCCGCTTAGCTCCTTCCCCCCCGCCGGAAAGCAGGCTGCGGCCTCTTTACCGGGAAGGAGGCTGCGAGTCCGCGACTCGACCAAGGTCACGCAGCAAAGTCAGCACTTAACTCAGTTCGCAGACGCTACTGCCCACGCTCACACTTCCCCCTAAAGCGTCGAGCGCACGCAAGTTTCCAGAACTGGAGAACTTGGGTACCAACTTCTCCTTTTACAACGGGGCCAGACCAGGGCCGAGTTTAATCTCCCGCCTGAGGGCTGAGGGTTGCGGGAAATATCCCGGGACGAGAGAGATTCCCGGATCCTGCGCCCGCCAACTCCGCGCGGGCCGGCGGTGCCAGGCTCCGCACCCCTCCCGCAGGAGAGTGGAGCCCCGACTCCCTGCCGAGAGCGTCGCTGCGGCTCCCTCTTCTCGGGCGCCCGGCCCCTCCCCAGCCACTCGGCCTCTACCCTGAGCGGGCCGCACGGTGAAACCGCCGACCGCGCGGCCTCCCCGGGGCTGGCGGGGCGGCGGTGGCGACGCGCCAAGTTCCGTCCGGGGCTGGACCGTGCGGGGCGGGGCCGGCTCCCTCCGCCCCTTCCCGGGCTCGCGCGGGGGCGGGGGGGCGCAGGGACGCCTCCCCGAGTGGTCGCCGCGCCCAGGCCAATGAGCGCGCGGGGAGCCGCGATGGAGGCTGGGGAAGCCGGGAGCGCCCGGGACCCCCGCCGCCGCCGCGCCCCCGCGCCCCGGCGCCCGCGGGGCTGGAGAGGGGGCGACAGAGGCGCGGCGGCCGCGCCGGGCATGGGGGCGCCGCTGGCCCGCGCTGGCTGCCCGAGCTGCGTTCCGCGCCGCCGCCGCCGGCACCGCGCCTCGAAGTTTGCCGGCTGACTCGGAAAGTTGCGCGCCGGCTCGGCCGCCGCAGCGCGTCCAGCCTCCTTGCCTGCCCCGCTCGCCGCCGCCGCCCTCCGCGGTGCCCCGGCCCCGCCAACACCCGCAGCCCCCGGCCCCGCCTGCCGGGGGCATGTGAGCCGTGGCCGCCCCGAGAGGCCGTGCGGGCTGCACGGCCCCGGCGCCTCCCCGAGGCAGCGCGCGGGCGAGGGGCGCGTCCCGGCCCCAGGGCCCCAGGCAGCCTGGGTCGCCATGGGCTTCCAGGGCATGGAGCTGTGCGCCATGGCCGTGGTGGTGCTGCTGTTCATCGCGGTCCTCAAGCAGTTCGGCATCCTGGAGCCCATGTCCATGGAAGGTAACGTGTGGCCACCCGCCCCTCCTTGCCCTCCGCCAGGGGCCGGCGGTGTGTAGGGAGGGAGCAGCACCCGCACACTCTGGTGCGCTGGGCTGGGAAGGAGCGGGCGGCCCTCGGGCACGCTGCGGTTGGAGGCCCTGGCCGCCCTCTCCCGGCTCCGGAGGGTTGGACCTGGGTCTAAGGGGGCAGAGACAGCCCCAGAGAGGACCGAGCCTGGGCTCTTGGGGTGTGAGCGAGGTGCACGGTGACACCTTGAACAGGCATCTCTGGCCGTCCTAGGCCTGCAGTCCAGCTGCCCCTGGTGAGCACAGCCAGCTCGGGCTGCCTGGTGGCGGGAGGTGGCGCAGATTGAAGATGACAGGAAGGACCTTCAGCTCAGGGCACCTGGTGGTGGCAAGTGATTTGAAGCCTCTGCTGCGTGGTGGAACTGTCCCTTTTGCCCCCTACCCTGCAACCAGTTTCACCTCCCCAAGCAAGGCTCAGGCCCATGGCATCAGTAACCAAATCCGCAGGCCGCACATTTTGTCCTAATAAAATATTAACTGAGGAGACAGACCTACACTTAAATCAGACACTGATGGCCTCACTGGGACCCCTGACGGACGCCTGTGGAGGCGCTTCCCAAGCGGTTGGTACAGCCCCACAGCTTCACCTTGGGCAGGTTAGGAGGAGGGGCCCCTCCAGGGCACACCTGCTTCTGTAGGGGACCCCAACCACCGGGCGGGCGATGTAACTTCCCCTTCCCCCCTTTGCAAAGAGGCAGCTATAGTCCTGCACCTCTGGGCCCTGGGGAAGGGGCCAGCTTGTCCTGTTCCTGTCGCTTGCTGCCCTCTCAGAGGATAATGGGCATGCCACGGACCTAAGAACTTGGCTGACCTTGCCAGGCTGCAGCTCTTGGGACTGAAACCCAGAGGCCTTGGGAGGGGAGAGAGGGAGAACCTGCCCCTGCCTCTGAGCTGCCCAGCATCCCCTTGGGCATGAGGATGTGCCCCAAACCCCTGCAAAGGGCAGGAAGGGCCAGGGGCCAGGAAGGAAGGCCTCCCTCCATTCTGCCTTCAGAGCCCAGGGCTGGCGCTTTACCTGAAGTTCGTGGCCACATGCCCCTCAGAAGCCACTGGGCTCCATCACACCTTTTCTCTAGGAGAGTTCACGAGGCCCAGAGAGAAGAGACTTGTTCCAGGTGGTTCAGAAAGATGCCAGCTTGAGTTTTAGAGTTTAGCTGGGGAGGAAAATTGCACAAGCTGGGCCTGCACTTGGCTGGATACTGACCCTGGCAGGGGGCATCCGTGACAGGGAACTTCATGGAAATTACAGGTGCTTAGGATCAGGGCAGGGCTAGGAAGGGACGTGCATTCCGTGCTCCTGAAGGGGATCTCTGTGCCCTTTCCCTGCCTTTCCTTTCCCCATCTGGAACCTGGGGTGGGCATGGAGGGTGGCTGGTGCCCAGGGAAGCCACGGCCTCTCCATGCTCTTCCCTGTTTTCTGGGCCCTCCTGGGACCACGAGGGGCCAGGACACCAGCCAGCCTCACTCACTTAGTGCTGCAAAACCTTCCTTCCCGACTCACTCACAGGTCAGGAGCAGTCTAAAGTTTGTCTTTGTGATTCTAAGGAGAAGGGATTTCTTTACAAGGTGGATAGTAAGCACAGGACAACAGATGGCTTATTCTACCTTTTAAAAAACCCCTCAAGCTCTAAGGAGTTTCTCTTTTCTGGTATATGTGCCCACTTGTGCCTCCTGGAGCTCTGGGGTCTTGGTGCAACTGGGAGAGGAGCCTCAGCCAGCCAGGTCTGTGCTGGGATCCTGTCACCATCACAAACTGGCTATAAAAATCACTTTTCCATTCTGAGCCTCAGTTTCACCATCTGTGAAGTGGGGCTAATAACAATTCCTGCCCCAGAGGGCTGTGGCAGCCTTTAACCAGTCAGTGGTGATTTCGTGGCCCCCAGCACCATTCTTGGCATGTAATAAATGTGCAGACTTTGTGAGCCGTTATCAGCAATGCTGGCAATGAGTGATTACTGGTAAGAACAGAGCTGATTCGCCGGTTGAAACATCCTCTCACTGAGACAGCCCTCTCCCAGCCCCCTACTCCGTCAGAGGGGGGTGTCATAAGTTCTAGATACTCCCTCCTGGTGGGGAATGGTGCCAGCCGAGGGTCTGGAAGTGCCTGTTGGCCAGGCAGTGTCTACAGGACTGTCAGATGAGCTTTGAGGTGCCCAGGCTGCCCACCAGCCTAGATGTGGGCTATCCTGAGGGACACTGGGGGTGGGAAGGGGACCGGTGCCCCAGCTCCCCTCCAAGCATGTGCGTGTGCAGTTGGAAGTGTTTCTTGTCCTCTCTGAGCCTCCGTGGTTCTCATCTGTAAGAAACCTGAGTTATGACGCCCTGGGGATTGTTAGGAACTAATGGATCCTGGTTCTGGAGATACGGCTTTCTAGAAGTAGATCCAGAAGTGAAGGGCCTTCCTCTCTGCCTTGGGTCCCCTGTCAGTCTCTGTCTCTGGGTGACTCCAGGGATGGAGGCACCCCAGTCACTTTTCCTGGGCAGTAATTAAGCAGGAAGCCCGCCCCTTAATTCACACACGAGGGGGCTGAGCCAGGGTGGTGGCTTGGCTGTCGTGACCACCAGGGCAGATCAGTGGCAGCAGGGCACGGGCCTGGAAAGAAGCTAGGCCAACCTCAGTACGGCAGACTCCAGGTGGCAGGAAGGCAGGCCTCATCCTGCCTGCTTAATTGGGATTTCTCCTTCCCTGGTGACCTGTGGGGTCTCGGAGGTGAAGGAGCTGCTCAGTGTCTGCGAGCCTTGCTGTTTCAAGGGCATGGGAGCCTGGAGCTGTTGGACAGCCCAGAAGGCCGGGACAGGGATCTCCTCTCAACTTTAGGACCTGGACCCCACAGGAACTGGGCGGGGGAAGTGGGGGCTGTATCCCAAGGACTGTGGCTTTTCTGTGTGGCACTTGACACTTAGTGTTTAACAATGAGGTCTGGGCCCAGAAAGTCCATAAAGCCCCTGAAATTATGGGCAAGATTACATGTTTGATGCTTTTTCCTGGGGTGCTAAAGTATGATTCTTAAGGGTGTTTGTGTTCCCAAAAGGTTTGAAGGCTCACCTCTGAGACTCTCTGTTGAGCCTTGCTTGAGGCCATGGTGGAGGGTACTGGGCTCCGGTGGCATCTCTGATGTGCTGGGGACACGAAGGTCTTCCTCATCCCTTCGTGTCTCCCGGTGTGGCAGGCACTTTCCCTGCAGGAGCGGAGACCCCTTACACACTTGATTTCTCTTCACAGCCCCACCCCTACCGTCAGGCTCTGGAGAGCCTAGTTTCTTTATCAGTTTGTGGTCCGTCTCCACCAGACGTCAGCCGCACGAGGGCAGAGACTGTGTCCCGTTCACTGGAGTACCCCGTGCCTGGAACAGTGCCTGCACCAGGCAGCAGCTCCGCGAGGATCTGTTGAATTCATGAGGGAATCTTGCCAACAAGGAGGGAGGACTGGAGCCTTCTGTCCCTTCTGCCACAGCCCCAGCTTGTGAGCCTGAGGCCTGGTCCCACGACAGCTGCTGACTGCGTGGGCACGGAGCAGGGGGCTCGGAGCAGGGTGGGGTGGGGGTGAGGGTGTCTGCTGCCAAGAATGCGTAGGCTGGAGGTGGGGTGTGTTCCGTGTCATCAGGGACAAGTGCAGATGGAGCAGAGTGAGTGAGAGTGACTGGCCAGGTCGCGTGGGAAAGAGATTCTTACTGGGCTACAAGTCGTAACCAGCTTTAAAAAATACCTGCCGTGCCCACCTTGGGGCACTGAACCCTGGATGTCTGGGTTGAACCCAGGCACTGGGATTTTTAGAAGCTTCTCGGGAGGCTCATGTGCAGCCAGGGTTGAAAACGCCTTGCAAGGCCTTCAAGGACGGGGTTCTCAAAGTGTGCTCCCAGGCCAGCAGCCGCGGCACCCAGCAGCCTGTTAGAAATGTGCATCTGCAGGCCCCTCCCCAAACCTGCGACGTCCCCAAACTCAGTGCAGGCCCAGCGGCTTGTCTCCTAACCAGCTGCAGGCGTGACAGGGATGCACTTAAGCTTGAAGACCGCCGCTCTGTCTAGGGATGGGCCCCTGCCAGAGAAATCTGGAGCTGTTGGAAGGTTCGGAGCAGAGGAATGAGGTGGCCTTGAATTTCCGCAGGGTCCCCTGCCTGCTGTGTTGAGATAGCAGTGGAAGCAGGAGGTCCTGTGAGGGGCATTTGCAGACATCCAAGAGGGAGACAGCTGTGGGTTGGGGACAAGTGGGTGCGTTCGCCGTGGGTGTGAGAGGAGGGGAGGGGTCGGGAAGGTTGGCCTGAGCACCTGGCAGGGAGAGCTGCAATCTGCTGAGATGGGGAAGCTGCTGTGCGGGGAGGTCATGGGGAAGGTCACTAGTTCCATTTGGACCTGAGTTTTGGGGTGTATTAATTTTCTATCACTGCCATGACAGATTCCTACACGTGTAATGCCTTAAATCAACGCAAATGTGTTACCTTGCAGTTGTGCAGAGCAGAAGCCAGCACGGCTCTCCCTGGGCTAAGACCAAGCAGTGGTGTCAGGGCTCCCTCCTAGAGGCCCCCAGAAATCCTCCGTTCCTCGCCCCTCCAGCATCCAGAGGCCTTGCCTGGGCTCACGGCCCTTTCTCTGTCTGCACCGGCCGCCCATCAGGCTGCGCCGTCCTCTCGCTGCCATCCCTCACTTCTCTCTTCTGATTCCCTGTCCCACTTTTAAGGGCCCACCTGATTGCGTTGGGCCTACCTGGATGATCCAGAAAAAATTCCCTATTTTAAGGTCTGCTGAATGGCAACCTTAATTCCATGTATACAGTCTTACTACCTCTTTGCCATGGGACCAAACATTTTCCCAGGTTCCGGGGACTAAACATGAACATATTTGTGGACCCATTATTCTGCCTGGCACAATGTCTATTAAAAAATCCAAGTGGAGCCATCAAGGAGGTGGTGGGGAGGTGTATCAGGTATGCAGGGGAGAAGTTTACGTGCCATCAGCAAATGTTGGGATGTAACACTGTGAGACTAGGGGGTCAACAAGGGAGTGGGTAAGATAAAAAAAGGGACCAGGTTCAAGGGCCAAACCCTAGGACCCTCCAGCATTAACAGGTAAGGGAGAAGGAGCAGCCCCTGAGGTCAGGGATGCCAAGGGGAAGGAGGGTAGCCAGGGGGAGGGAGGGAGTGCCCCCCTGGTCAGAGGCTGCTGACCCCAAACATCTGAGGCTCCAAGTCACCTGAGAACAAGACCCACCACCAGACTTAGCAGGCCCTCCTGGAATCCCTGTGGCCCCCCCTGCCTTCCCTGCACTGCTGTCCAGTTCAGGGACATCCTCTTCCCAGTTAGGGGCTAGTCAGAAGCCTCTGAAGGCCCTGACCCGCTGGCAGATGTCAGGCCTCCCCTGGTCACTGCACGTCCAGGAGGGAGGCAGGAAGACAGACACTTTCTGGTCAGTACAGCCTGGTCACCCTGAAAAAGGTCCCCTGTCCAGTCTGAAAAGGACATACAGCCTATCAAGTCTTGCGTCTGTGACTTTTGGACTCCCAAGCAACTGTTCCTAAATGCGGAATTCTGTCCCAATATCTGGGATCCCACCATTGTCCTTGAGGGTTAGTGAGCACACAGTAGGGATGTGGGGGCTGGGAGGGCCTCCCAGCAGGCAGGATTGCCTTCTGCTGGGGCAGGGTTGTGTTCTAGGGGCAGAATTAAGCCCCAAGCACAAACTGAGTGTGTTGTCAAGGCCAAGAGGGAGGCAAAGCTACAAGCCCTAAAGAGGGATAGGGACGGGGGGAGGCTCTCTCCAGCACTCCAGGCAGAACGGGTCCCAGAGAAACAGCAGCTGACACCAGGCCCCTCACTGGGTGGGGCCATGTGGCCTGACTCAGCTCCCCGTGAAAGGGCCTTCTGGGACCAGATGTGGGCTCAGAGGCCCAGAGAGCGGAGGCAGCTTATGTTGGCCAGGCTACCACTGGAGCTGGGCACCCTGCCCTGCAGAGCCCAGCTGAGTTTGTCATCCCACTCTGTCAGTTCCAGCCTGGTTGCTATTGGCTTACTGGGTGACTCCTTGAGCCTCACTTTCCTCCTCTGCAAATGGGGATAATAACAATATCTTCCACTATCCATTTCACACTTTAGAAAAGTTGAAAGAGGAATTCAAATCTAAGGGACTCAGAAAGGTAGGGCCGAGCAAAAATTGGTCCCAGCCCGGTCAGCCTTGGCACCTGTTTGCAAGGTTGATGCAGCCCCGACTCCAGGACTTTCTGTCCACATCTGTGGCCCAAGGCTTGGCTTTGGCTGCTGCTTCTCTTGGCTGAGCTCAGATTTCCTCAGTTCTAGACTAGTGGCCCTCAACTGAGGGCAGTTTTACCCCCGACGGGACATTTGGCAATGTCTAGAGACGTTTGGATTGTCTCAGCTGGGAAGGTGCTACTGGCATCTAGTGGGTAGAGGCCAGGACACTGCTAAACATCCTGCAATGCACAGGACAGCCCCCACCACAAAGAATGACAGTAGTGCTGGGGTTGAGAACCCTATTCTAGAAGGTGTATTGGCCGAGGACGGGGAGCGCTGCTTCACTGGGCAAGTTGCCTTTCCTGTCTGAGCTGTTTCCTAATCTGTAAGTGAGGGGGGTGGATTAGAGGCACCATTTCCCCTGGGAGCTTCCCCTGACCTTTCCCCTTCCCTGCACCCTCAGGTTATGTTAGATGACTCTGCCCTCAGATTTTCTACGTCCCCATCCCTCCTGACCGTGGGCTCTCTGAGAGGACGTGCCTCTCTACACTGTATGGCCTCACAGCACACCCGGCACTGCCTGGCAAACAGCAGGTGCTGAGCAAATGTAAATGGCGTGCCACCGTCAGCACACACTTACTGGGCACCCATTGTATGCCAGGCAGAGTGAGTCCCCCCAGAGCACAGGTAATGCCGAGTCTTGGCCCTTGGTTTCAAGCAGCCCTGGGCAGATGCCCTCTGGGTTGGGGGGTCCCTGTGGCTGGGGCAGGGGTGGGGAGGCTGGGTTGTGGGGGCCTGAGTATAGATGGGCAAAGACAGCAGAGGTTTGAGGTGTGACAGGGAGGATGGGAGTGCCCAGAACCTGGCCTGCTGCCCCTGTGCCCCCTTCCTGGGAGGCAGCCCACATACTCTGCAATTGGTCTCTGTGCATCTGCCACCTACAGGGGCCTGGTCTTGCAAAGGTGACTTGGGGGCCCGGTGGGTTCACAGCTGCCTCTTGGCTTGGAGCAGGCCTGAGGGGCCGCTGTGATCTTTCCTACTCTTTCTCTTGCTCTCCTTCCCCCCAGCACCCACTCCCTCACTTGCTGGGGGCCTGGTGGTGATGCTCTGAGCATCCTGAGTGCCCTTCTCCCTGGCTGGGTCCACTGCCCTTTGTAAACTGCAAGTTCCTCAGGACTCCTGCAGCTCTGGGATGCTGGTGACAATGACAGAAGCCAGCATCCAATAACTGCTCTCTCTATGCCACACACTTTGTGTATATCCTTATTTTGTCCTCATCAGCAGGCCCATTTTATAGATGATGAAACTGAGAGTAAGGGAGGTCACTCAGACAGGGAGTGACAGAGCCAGGACCTTTCTGGACACTGGCACACCTGCCCTGACTACGTCTCTAAATGCAGGGCCAAGGAGACCACTGGAGATGGCTTTGTGTGTTCCAGCTTCTTACGGGACAGATATCAGGAGCCCGAAGTGGAGGTAGCTGCCTGGGTCCAAATCCAAAGTGAGAACAGTCTCCCTGCTAGAGCTGTTGTGAGGACTCAGCTCATAAAACAGTGCCCGGCAGAGTAAGCGCCTTGCAAGCGTAAGCTCTCTTCATTTCTTGCCAGAAATGTCCCACCCAGATTCCCCCAGGTCAAACGTCACGGACTGTGCACTAGAAGTTAGTGGGAAGGAAGATGCACTTGGCGGACACTCCATCCTTGATCATGTGCTGGGTGTCCTTCATCACGTGCCCCACGAGGTCAGGGGCCTGGGTGCTGCTGCCCTGGGGCCTGCTGGGCTGGGAGAGGGAAGGAGGCAGGCAGGAGCCTGAGGCCTGACGTTGCTCTAGGCTGGGGGACTTGGGCAGGACCCCTCCCTCCCCAGGTCAGTGGCTCCATGTCACAGACCTGGACACAGGCAGTAGTGTCAGAGCAGTTTAGTCAGGGATTCTCAAATGAAGTCTCACTTAGAAGTCCAGCACCCCTTGATGGGTAAAAACGGCAGCTCAGATTGCAAAGGAAGTCTTGCCCCCAGGCCACCCCTCACCCCACGGCAGTTCCTGGGACCCTCTGTGGGACCCTGGGGTCTAGAAGTCCCCTGACCAGCAGGCACTAGGCGAAGACTAGATCCTCCAGCCCAGGGCAGGGCTGGGGAGCCTGACTGCACCACGTGCTAGAGGCCCTGCCTCCCTGTCTTCCCCAAGCCCTCGTGGACTGTCAGCCAGAGGCGTCCGTGGGCAATTCCAGGCCCAGCTGTGTCTCTCAGAGGCTGATCCTGGGGTGGTGAAGAGGCTGGACTCCTGGGGTGGGTGGCTGGGGCTGCTTTCTCCCCTGGGCCCCAGAGCCCTCATTCGGATCATTTGAAATCACCAGCAGCCTTCCTCCTTAATGCACAGTCACCAAGGGGGGCATGATGATAAGTCACTAGTGTAGGGACCATTGTAAAGCCCTCATGGGCCCCAAGACTACAAGGATTCTGGGGCCTCCCGTCAGTAAATTAAATTAAGCTGAGTGTTGAGTATCTGTGTAAGGAAGTCCACAAGTTTCCCCTTGGTGACCACAGGGATGCTTTTTGAAATATCAAATTCAGTCACAACCAAGCCCGTGTCCCACCTCCCTGGCAGCTCAAGCTGGAGCTGGTCGTGTGTTGGCTCCACCAGCTCTGCCTGCCCCTGGTGTCTGTGAGTGTCAGCACTAGGCTGGGCACAGTCTCACACGGTGACTGCGGGGTGCATGAATGTGCTGCAGCGCACCAAGGCGACCTCGACCAGCAGCTCTGGGGAGTGGCTGGGGGGTGGGGAGCACTGAATGGGCTGGATTCAAGAGCAATTGGAGCCAGGGAGTGTGGACGGCACTTTGGAGTTTCGCTGCCAAGGGCAACAGGATGGGTGATGGCTGGCCGGGGGGTAGGTTTGAGAGAAGATTTTTAGAGAACCCACTCTCGTTTTTGCTTTCTCCCTGTGGGGCAAGCTGCAGGTGGCCTGCCGGGGAGAGTCGTGGAGGTGCTGAGGCAGCCCAGAGAGGCTTCACAGGGCTCAGCTGTTGGGGTGGGCCAGAGAGAGCCCCTTGCCGGTACCTGGTGCATCTCAGCTTGGTGAATTAAAGATTTGGCGCCACCTTTCCTGAGCTTTTGCACAGAGGGGGCTTCATGGCATACAGGACAAGAACCTGGACTGGGACTCTGTAATCTGTCAGGCTGCTGAACAACTGCGAATTGTCAGAAAGCCTCATGCTTTCACTGCTTTGGCAGAATGCTTGTTGGGTAGAGAAGTTAAAACGTTATTGCCAACCCTCTGGTTGATAGCAGTGTGTTAGCCTGTTTTCTGCTGCTGTGACAGAAGGCCAGAGGCCCGGTCATTTGTAATGAACAGAAATGTATTGGCTCATAGCTCTAGAGTCTGGGAAGTCCAAGACTGACGGGCCAGTGTCTGGCGAGGGCCTTCTCGCTGTGGCATCACATGGCAGAAAGCACCACATGGCAGAAGGGCAAAGAGAGAGAGAGGGGGCAACGGGGGCAAACCCACTCCTGCCATAACGAACCCGCTTCTGCAATAACGGCATTAGTGCATTCATGAGGGCAGGCCCTCGTGACCTAAACACCTCTTAACGAGCCCACCTCTTAATACTGTTACAATGGCAACTAAATTTCAACATGAGTTTTGAAGGGGACAAACATTGAAACCATAGCAAATGGACGGGTACATTGATGGGAGGGAGGTGGCCCAGGACTAGCCCATGGCGAAGGAGGAGGGGGCTGCGCCAGGAGCAGGCTCTGCCTGGAGACGGTACAGTTAAAGCCCACAGCAATAATCCAGAAACACACCCAAGGAAACAGCTGGGAGGCTCCGTCCCTCCCAGCGTGTGTTACGGAGCGCGTCCCACGTGCAACCCTGGTTCCAGGTTGGGTGCAGCGGTGGGCAGACCCAAGTCCCTGCTGAGGCCCCATGTAGAGGTAGAGACCTATGACAAACCAGTTGTCTTGGTGTGCTCAGGCTACCATAACAAATAACACTGACTGGAGGACTTAAACAACAGAAATTATTCTTTCACAGCTCTGGAGGTTGAAAGTCTGACATCAGGGTGCCTGTAGGGTCGGTTTCTGGCGAGCGTTCTCTTCCAGGTTTGCAGATGGCCCCCTTCTTACTCTTTCCTCACGTGGCCTTTCCTCGGTTCATGCACATGGAGACAGAGATCTTTCTCTTCCTCTTCTTATAAGACCACCAATCCTATAGGATTAAGGACCAAACCTTGTGAATTCGTTTAACCTTAATTACCTTCTAAAGACCCTATCTCCAAATATAGTCGCATTGTGGGGTTGGGGCTTCAACTACGAATTTGGGGGGACACAGTTCAGTTCATGGTAGTAGTAAATAGGGAAATATGCGTATGCCAGGGAGCGATAGCCAAATAAAGAAGAGTAAAACTGAGATGGGGTAGACAGAAATGAGGCGGGCCTCTGAGGAGGAGGTGACATTTAAGCAGAAGCCAGCAAGTGGGGTGGCTCTTCAGAACGAGTGTCCCTGGCAGGTTTGAGGGGCACCAACAGGCTAAAGTAGAGAGGTGAGGGGACAGACATGGGTAATGAGGTCAGAGCTGGGGAAGGTGGGGACACTTATTGGCCATTTAGGGACTTTGATTTTTATCCTCAGAGCTTGGAGGAGATCGTTGAGCAGCAGAGTATGTGATATGTTTTCAACAGCTTCCTCTGGCACTGCCTGAAGAACAAATTGATGGGGTCCCAGGCAGAAGAAAGGAGACCAGGAGGGGAGAAGCTGGAGCCTTGGGCAGGGGCAGTGGAGGTGGGAGAAGGGGTCAGAGGTGGGCTGGATGTTGAAAGTAGAGCTGGCAGGATTTGCACGTGGGCTGCACGTGGGGAGGAAGGCAGGTGCCCAGGGTTTTGGCCTGAGCGCCTGGCAGGATGGAGCTGCTGTCAGCTGAGCTGGGAAGGCTGTGGGTGGAGCAGGTTTGGGGAGAAGTTCAGGAGCCCAGTTGGGACGTGTTCCCTGAAACACCTCCCAGACATCCAGGTGCAGGTGACAAGGACGCAGGTAGGTCTGGGGCTCAGGGGAGAAGTTAGCCTGCATCTTCCAACCAAGACTTGACTTTACAAGCAGCTTTCAGATTTTGCAAGTTGAAGGAGTGTAATGTTTTTTCTCATTGATCTCATGTGCACCTTTGATACTGATGGTTTTGAACATCTTTATGTATGTTTATTAGCTTTTTTGACTTCCTCATCTATAAATTGCCTTTTCATATTCTTTGACCATTTCTCTCGGGATTGTTGTCCTCTTTTTGTTTTCCGGGCATCCGGTGTTTAATCCAGACCAGAGGTATGTGCTGGCTCCCCCACTCACCCCCTTCTCTCTCTCACTTTCTTTTGCTCTGAAAAAATGAAATTGTAAACATTTTGATTAACCTCTAATTAATATATATTTGATATGTGAATTACGGAGAATAAAGAACACAAGTGAACCCATCCTGTGATATCCCATCCCTGTTGAGGTTACCAGAGCCAAATCTGTGTTTGTCATTCCTTGATTTTGTTCTTATTTATGATTTTATCTCTTATGTATCCCTACAGATATATTATTGAGTTGTTCTTGGCTTTGAATTTGATAAATAGAATCATAGTGGTTTCCTAGGACTAGTTTTTCATTCAACAAAATATCTCTAAGACCCATCCACATTGCTGTGTGTTACAGTCAATTCATTTTTCACTGCTGTATAATATTTCATCAGGTGCATACCCCACAATAGAATTTATCTGCTCTGTTGTCTGTGGCCATTTGGTTGATTCAAGCTATTGTTATTGTAAAGAGTGCTCCGATGACTATTCTTGTACATGCCTCCTGGGCACTTGAGTTTAGCGTATATGCCTAGGAGAGGATTGCTAAACCCTACTCGGGTGGGGAACCTGCGGCCTTCTGATTTCAAGATTGTTCTTTTTTAGGTGCCAAAGGATGCAAGAAAACTTCATCCTTCTCTGCTGCACCCCTTATAATAAAAGGATTTGTTTTGTAAAATTTGGATTCAGTCAAAAGACTGCGCTTAAGGACCTAGAAGGTCACATGGGCCTCAAGGGCTCAGGTTCCCCACATTATTATCTTTTTTAAGAGATGGGATCTGGAACAGGGGAGTGGGTAAATTCACACCTAACGGGTACAATGCACACTATCTGGGAGATGGATACACTTATAACTTTGACTCAAATAGTACAAAAGCAATTTATGTAACCAAAACGTTTGTATCCCTGTAATATTCTGAAATAATAAATAAATAAATAAACAAGAGATGGAGTCTCACTCTGTCACCCAGGCTGGAGTGCAGTAGTGCGATCATAGCTCACTGCAGCTTCCAACTCTGGGCTCAAATGATCCCCCCACTTTAGCCTCCTTAATAGCTGGGACTGAAGGCATGCACCACTGTACCCTGCAAATTTTTTTTATGTTTTTATAGAGATGGGGTCTTGCTATGTTGCTCAGTCCACTCTTGAACTCCTGGCCTCAAGGGATCCTCCTGCCTCACCCTCCCACATTGTTGGGATTATAGGCGTTGTGCCTATAATTGTGCCTGGCCAGAATTATCATTGATCTACATCCTCTCCAGAATTTGGTATCATCAGACTTCTTTTTTCATTTTTTATTATTGTTATTTCTTGCCAATCCAGGAGGTGTTGCATTCTCATCATAATATACATTTTCCTGTTAACCATCTTTCATGTATTTATCCATCTTTCTGGTTTCCTTTTCTGATGATTGTCTGTTCTAGACATTCCCCTGTCATCGTTTGTAAACACAGCAGGGTAGCTTCCCCCATTCTGCTGAGTGTCTCTAACTCTTCCCTTGGTTAAACAGAAATCCATAATTTTGATGTAATCACATTCATCAGTTTTTTTCCTATGTGGTTTGAGCTTTTGAAGTTTTAAAAAAAATCTTTCCATACCCTTAGGTTAACAAAAGACTTTAACGTTTTGTTTTAACTATAATTTACCTTTCGTGTTTGGGACTTTAGTTCATCTGAGGCCACTTTTGTACGTGGTGTAAGGAAGGGATCCAGATTTATTTTCTTTATATGGTGATCCAGTTTTCCGAACGCCATCTACTCGACTAAACAATCTGACCTTTCCCCGTATCTTTCATGAAATTCCCTTCTATATCTCCGTCTCTTTTTGAGCTCTCTGGTCTGTTTGTTGGTGCACCTGCAGTTCTTGTACCAACCACACAATTTTTATAACAGTGACTGTGCAATATGTATTAGTATCTGATAGAGGAAACTGCTTCTTTATTCTTTATTTTTAGGTTTTTCTGGATTTTTAATTTCTCCATACACATTTCAGAGCAAGTTTATCAACGTTCTCAAAAAAAGTCCAAATGGATTTTTTTTTCAATTCAGATGAACATTCATTGGGCCCATATTAAATGGGACACAGCTATGAAATTCCCCTCCCCTGTCTGTGTACAATTCCATCCACCCAGGCAAGATCAATGCCTGTCACCCCTCAGCTGGGTACATGCTATGTTTCTCTAGTTTTCTCCAATTATGTAATCTTCTATGGTGTAGTGATAGGCTGGTTCAAAAGCTCAGAATCTTCTTAGAAAGCGGTGGATAGCACAGCGATAGTCACAGCTAATGGAGACTTTGCTTCATTTTAAGCACACACTGAGATGTGCTAATTGCTTCCTGCAGAGGTGCTGGGCCGATCTGGTGTCCCAGTCATGGGCTCTTCAGAATAAACAACAGTGACATCAAAATCCACATTCATGAAAGTCTCTGTCTGAACTGTATTGTAATCAGGTGTGGCCTCGGTGACTTCTTCCACAAAGGTGGAGGTGGCTGACTGCACGTTAGCAGAGAATCTGACGGCCTGCATGTTCTCCAGGTACACGTGCGTGGTCGAGTCTAGGTCCATCATTGATTCCAGTATGTCAGTGTTTGGTTCAGGAGGTAGTGAGAGCAAAGTCATGGCCAGGGCACACGAGGCAGAGGAGGTCACAGCCTTTCTGAACATGGTGCTGGCAAGGAGGCCAGGAGGCTGGGAAGGTGAGCAGGCAGGTAGGCGGGCCTTGGTGTGTCTCAGCTGCATTTTTTGATTGGTGGAGAAATGACATCTTTCTAATGTGTGGCTCTAAGATGGAAGGTCTCATTTATTCAGATTGTCTTTCTGTAATGAGGTCCTTTGAGTGTTGTTTACTACTTAGATACTTTTTAGTTTTGTTGCTATTATGAGTGTTGTTATTTTTAATTGTATTTTCTAGGTAGTTATTACTAGTGTAGAAAATTGCTGTGGATTTTCATATTGATTAATCTTGTATCTGGCAACCTTACTGAACTCTCACGTCTGTTGATTGTTTTTGGTCCTTGTAGGGACCATATCATCTAAAATAATGTCAATTTTATCCTTTACTTCCCAATTTTTACACTATTTCTCCTTCTAAATTTCCTTAGAACAGCAGTCCCCACCCTTTTTGGCACCAGGGACTGGTTTCACGGAAGACAGTTTTTCCACAGATTGGGGCAGGTGATGGGGTGGTTTCTGAATGATTCAAGCACATTACATTTATTCTGCACTTTATTTCTATTTTTATATTGTAATATATAACGAAATAATTGTACAACTCACCATAATGCA
Organism: Eulemur rufifrons; assembly: GCF_041146395.1. Lineage (NCBI taxonomy): Eukaryota > Metazoa > Chordata > Mammalia > Primates > Lemuridae > Eulemur > Eulemur rufifrons. The sequence goes on along the minus strand of NC_091001.1, from coordinate 43,804,427 downwards.
GAATCAGTGGGAGCCCTGAGTTTGTTTTCCTGCAACTAGACGTTCCCATCTGGGGGTGATGGGAGATAGTGACACCTGAAGTGTGTTGCTTGTATCCAGTCTACTCTGTAATCTCGTTTGGTTGCTGTCACTGCAGAAAACCCTGCTTCACAAAGATAGGATGTTGGAAATGGAAGCAGGCTTTTCAGTGCTTTTGTGGCAATCTCAGGATATTCTGCCTTGACTTTAATCTAGAACATTTGGAGATTTGAAGTTGTCTCAAACATACTTTTAAGGCCACCATCATTTGCAATCTCAAACAGTTGACCCTCTTCTAGCATGGACAAAGTCCGTTCACCTGGCTTATTCACAAATGGCTCACGGTCCATTCCTTCCCAGTTCGGGGGTCTTTTGTGCTTGGGAAGTAATGCTCAACTCCATTGAAAGCTGAGATAGGTGCTCATGCACCAGTTGGGAGAAAGAAGGCCCTGGTTCAGTCTCTTTTAAAATCTCTGCTAATGTTTGAAGCATGTCGAAAGTCCCAGTGTTCACTTGTTGCCCCGATAATTCCAGTTTGGCTTTGAATGCAGCCACTTTATCTGCTGACCTGAACACAGTTGTCGTTCTCCCCTGAAGTGACAGATGGAGTTTGTTGAGCAGGTTGAATATCACACAAGTAAGCAAGTTTTGTGACCCATTCCGTGTGACTGACATGTGCTGCCAGTGGTGACTGTTTTTCTAAAAGAAATCTGTGGAGTGGTTATCGTAACTCAGAAACTCTGGCCAGTGATCTACCTTTAGAAAGCCACCTCACTTCTGTGTACAAGAAAAGACGTGTGTGCTCTGTGTCCATCTCCTCACAGAGCTGTGAGCACAGACGTGAGTTAAGGGCATGTACTTTAATGTGGTTGATAATATTAATCACATCCTGCAAAACATTGTTTAGTTCAGGTGACCTTTTTTGGCTAGCCAGCATTTCTCTATGGATGACACAGTACGTAGACTCACATTCAGAAGCGACCTCCTCGACCCGAGTAGTGAAACCAGAAAGCCGTCCAGTCATGGCAGCCTCTCTGTCCATGCATATACCTACACAAAGTGACCAGTTCAGTTTTCCTGCTTTGGTCATTCAAAGACTTGAATAGTTCCGCAGCTGTGGTGTTGGTTGGCAACAAAAATGCACACAACATAGCCGCATGCACAACCTCCTGAAAATGTATCGCACAAAAACAAGCATTGTTGCCTTGTTGTCAATATCAGTAGATGCGTCAACCTGTATTGCATACCATGGTGACTCACTAATCCTCCCTAACATTTGTGCCTCAGTATCTTCTGCTATTTCATCAATTCATCTAGTTATGGTGCTGGCCGAAAGAGAAACACGTGCCACCTTTTGAACTGCAGCCTCTCCTAAAAGTTCACGCCAAATGTCCTTAGCAGCAGGCAGGATCAACTCTTCACCAATAGTAAAGGGCTCCTGAGCTTTAGCAATGCTTCACTTGCTCACCTGCCCAGCACTGTGTGGCCCAGTTCCTAACAGGCCACTGACCGGTACCAATCCGTGGCCTGGGGTTTGGGGACCTCAGCCTTAGAGCGTCGGCAGGACATTGATTAGTGGTGATTGTGGCCAACTTTGTCTTGTCCAAAATCTTAAAGAGAATGTGCCTGAGCTTTTGCCATTAAATCTAATAGTTTCTGTAAATTGTTCTGTGAACATATGATTTGCAAATAAAAGCTTTATCATGTTAAGGAAGTTCCCTTTGACTCCTAGTTTGCTGAGAGTTTTTGTTGTTCATTTTAATTACAAATAGATGTGGAAGCTTATCAAATGCCTTTTCTGCGTTAAAATTTTCATATCGGCCGGGCGCGGTGGCTCACGCCTGTAATCCTAGCACTCTGGGAGGCCGAGGCGGGTGGATCGCTCAAGGTCAGGAGTTCGAGACCAGCCTGAGCGAGACACCGTCTCTACTAAAAATAGAAAAAAAATAAAAATTAAAATTAAAAAAAAATAAAATAAAATTTTCATATGGTTTTCCCTCCTTATACTCTTCCAGATAAAATCTTCTTGATCATGACATACTTTTTTAAATGTGCAGTTGGATTTGATTAGCTACTAACATTTGGTTTAGGGTTTTGAATCACAAGGGTTTTGTTCATAAGTGAGATCAGCATATGATTTTCACTCCTGTATTGCCCTTATGTGATTTGGGGATCAAATTTATTGTACTGATCACTGGATTAGCAATGTGGAGATCATTGAGGACCCTTCTAAGAGCAGTTTGCTTAGGGTAGAGTGAGTTCAAGGGAGAATAGGCAGAGAGGAAGTGAAGACAGGGAGTTAAGAAGGTTGAGAAAAGGCTTAGGGGAAGTAGGGTCAGGGAGTTTTGTTTTAAATGGAACAAACAGGAGTGGTTTTGGGATTTTTGTCTTATTTTGTTTTTTGACCCTTAGGAGTGTGGATTAAGTTAATCACATTCTTTAGCTGATGAGACATTATTAGCTTTGATCCAGTTAAAGACACTCTTGTTTATTTTTCCCCATTTGTTCCCCCATTTCCCTCCTCCCCTATAGGTGATTGTTGTAATTTTTATTTCATTTTAATTTTTTCTAATTTAAATTAATGTAAAATTCGCCTTTGAGGGTGTCCAGTTCTATGAATTTTGACAAGTGCACTGTCATGTAACCGCTACTACAGTTGAGACAGAGAACAACCCCAGCACCACAAACCCCTCACACTGCCTCTTCTGTGTCAGCCCCGCCTCGCCGCCCAGCGCCTGGCAGCCACTGCTCTGTTCTCCTTCCCTATAATGCTCTATAATTTTGTCTTTTCCAGAATGTCACGTAAATGGCATCATGCATTATTTAGTCTCTTGAGTCTGGATTCTTTCACTTAATTGCTGCATTTGAGATTTATTCATGTTGTTGAGTATATCAGTAGTTCTTTTTGTTGTTGTGTAGTATCCATTGTGTGGGTGTTTGTCCATTCAGTGGTTGGAGGACATTTGGGTTATTTCCAATTTGGGGCAATTAGGAATAGAGTTGCTCTAAACATTTACCTAAAGGTTATTGTGTGAATATAATAGGTTTCATTTCATTTGGGTAAATAACAAGGATTGCTCCATCTTATGGTAAGTGTATGTTCATAAGCAACTGCCAAGCTGATTTCCAGAGTGGCTGTACCATTTTTCATTCCTATTTGCAAAGTATAGCAGTGCCGGTTACTTGGCATCCTTACCAGCACTTGATGTTGTCAGTATTTGTTATTTAAGTAATTCTAATAGGTACATAGTAGTATTTCATTGTGGCTTTAATTTGTATTTCCCTAATGGAAAATGATATTAAGCATCTTTTATGTGTCTATTTGCCATCCATGTAGCCTCTATAGTGAAGTGTTTGATCAAGTCTTTTGCCCATTTATTAATTTGAGTTCTTTGCTTTCTTACTGCTGAGTTTTTGAGACTTCTTTATATAAGGATATCCCTTGTTAGATATGTGACTAGCAAATATTTTCCCCCCATCTATGTTTACCTTTTTATTTTAAAGTATCTGTATTCTTTTGTTGTTGTTGTTGTTGAGACAGAGTCTCATTTTGTTGCCCAGGCTAGAGTGAGTGCCGTGGCGTCAGCTTAGCTCACAGCAACCTCAGACTCCTCGGCTTAAGCGATCCTACTGCCTCAGCCTCCCGAGTAGCTGGGACTACAGGCATGCGCCACTATGCCCGGCTAATTTTTTTCTATATAGATTTTTAGTTTTCCATATAATGTCTTTCTATTTTTAGTACAGACGGGGTCTCGCTCTTGCTCAGGCTGGTCTCGAACTCCTGACCTCAAGCGATCCACCCGCCTCGGCCTCCCAGAGTGCTAGGATTACAGGCGTGAGCCACCGCGCCCGGCCCTGTATTCTTATTTTGCAAAATTGTTCTAGCTATTCTAGTTCTTCTGTCTTTCCATATAAATTGTAGAATACTCTGTCTATGGACAAAAAAAACCTTGCTGGGATTTTGATAGGAATTATTTTAAATCTGTTGATCATTGTGGAGATAATTGACATCTTTATAACATTGAATCTTCAAATCCATGAACATGGTATGTCTCTTCACTTATTTAAATCTTCTGTGATTTTTTCATCACTATTTTATATTTTTGGAGTACACATTATGTGCATGTTTTGCTAGATTGATACTTAAGTATTTCATTTATGAGGTAAATAATTGTACATAATATTGTTTTTTAAGTTTTGGTTTCTTTTTTTTCACTTTTAAGATTTTTATTCTACTTTGATTTGAATTCCAAAGGAAATTATAAAATGTATTCAATTCTTTGTATAAAAAGGTGACTTTAAATGTGAATGCAAATTATAAAACATAATAAATTTATAGATAAAATAAATTTATAGATCAAAATTGGGCCAGTTGCTTGTGAGTAACAAGTTTTTAAATCACCATTTTCCACCTCCTTACCAAGGATAACCTTCTAATTAATGATCAGCTGTGCTGTAATGGCAGGATAGCACTGAAATGTGAGTAAACAGAAAAACTGAAGCTTCTCCAGCTCTAGACTAGGAAGTTTTTTTTTCCCCCTATGCTTTCTCATAGTGGCAAACAGCAACCACATCACCAAAAGTAAGAGTCGTAACCATTTTGCCATCCTTAATTTCTCTTACAAAATTTGTTTCTTTGCCATCCCATTTCTGTACATGAATGAGTTTGTCTCCGTCCAGGCTAACAACAGATTTACAGTTTCTGTCATCTGCAGTGGTTTCATCAGACTCTTCTGCCAACTGGAAATTAATCTATGTGTTCTTGAATGTGCTTTGAGTCCCAGTCACCACTTTGTCTCCTTCCTGAGTGATAATCACTGTTGGTTTGGCCACATTTTCCATCTGCCTAGTGGCAAAGCCCACACCTAGAGCCTTCATGTACTCATCAAACTTCTGGCTGTCCTTCAGCTCCCAGGTAGCACAGAATTCCTCTGCCATCCTTGCCCTCCTCCCCTTTAGCTTCAAAACAGATAAAAGAGACAGGAACGAGGATCTTTGGTCTTACTGCCACTGCTCTTCCCCGTTGCCTGAATTTTGATTTCTAATTGTACAATGCTGGTCTGTAGAAATGTGATTTGGTTTTGTATATTGACTTTTTTTCTTGTGACTTTGCTAAACTCACTTATTAGAGGGTGCTTTTTTATTTTTGGTAGATTCCTTGGGATTATCTACATATTCAGTCATGTCTACGTAGATATCACCTATAAGTGGGAATGGTTTGGTTTTTTCTTTCTAATGCAGTCTGTTTACTTGCTTTTCCTTCCTTCCCTCTTTCCTTCCTTCCTCCCTCCCCTCCTTCCTTCCTTCCATTACCCATATTGCGCTGGCCAGGACTTTCAGTATGATGTTGTATAGGAGTGGAGAGGACAGATAATCCTGCTTTGTTCCTAATCTTAGCGAGAAAATATTCAGTCTTTCACCATTAAGTGTGATATTAACTAGAGATTTTTTTTTTTTGGTAGATTCACTTTATCAAGTTGAGGAAGTTCCCTTCCATTCCCAGTTTGCTGAGTTGTTGGTTTTTATTTTTTTCTTTTTCATGAATGGATATTGAATTTTATCGTATTCTTTTTCTGCATCAATTGATATGATGTGTTTTTTCTTCTTTAGACTATTAATATGGTAGATTACGTTGATTTATTTTCAAATATTGAATCAACCTCACATTCTTGGAACACCCCACATGGTGTAGTATATTATTCTTTTTAGACATTGAAGGATTTAATTTGTTAATATTTTATTGACCAGCCTGAGCAAGAGCGAGACCCCGTCTCTACTAAAAATAGAAAGAAATGATCTGGACAGCTAAAAATATATATATATAAAAATTAGCTGGGCATGGTGGCACATGCCTGTAGTCCCAGCTACTCTGGAGGCTGAGGCAGGTGGATCGCTTGAGCCCAGGAGTTTGAGGTTGCTGTGAGTGAGGCTGATGCCATGGCACTCTAGCCCAGGCAAGAGAGTGAGACTCTGTCTCAAAAAAAAAAAAAAAAATTTATTGAGAAATTTTACTCCTATGTTTATGAGAAATATTGCTTAGGACTATTCAAGTTATCTTTTTTTCATTTTGGATAGTTTGTGATTTGGGGGGAATTGGTCCATTTTATCAAAGTTGTTGAATTTTTGTGCAAAGGCTTGTTCATAAGCCTGGAGGGTCTGTACTTAATTCCTTTGTTTCATTCCTAATATTAGTAATTTGTATTTTCTCTCTTTTTTTGTCTTTTTTATTCTTGCTAGAGTTGTGTGGATGTTGTTGATGTTTTCAAAGAACCATATTTTGGTTTCATTGATGTTCTCTATTTTTTTAATTTTCAATTTTATTGATTTCTGTTCTCATATTTTCCTGTTTCCTTCTTTCTGCTTACTTTGTGTTTATTTTACTCTTCTATTTCCACTTCATTAAGGTGGAAGCATATACTATTTAAAACTTTTCTTCTTTTCTAAAGTAGGCATTTAATGCTTTAAATTTCCTATAAGTTCTGATTTAGCTGTATCCCCCAAATTTTGATATGTTATCTTTTCATATGTGTTCAGTTCCAAATTTTTCTGTTGGCTTCCTGTTATTTTCCCACACATCTGGATTTCCATTTGATAGCATTTCTCTTCATCCTGTAGTGCTTCCATTAGCATTTCTCATAGTGCCGTTCTGCTGGTGACATACTCTGTAGCATTCATTGATCTGAAAATCCCTTTATTTCGCTCTCATTTTTGAAGGCCATTATCACTGGATAAAGAACTCTAGGTTAATAGATTTCTTTTCTTTCAACAATTTAAAGATGTCTTTCCATTGTCCTTTGGTCTCCATCATTTTTTATAAGAAGTCAGCTATCTTTCTTATTGCTGTTTTCCTATATGGTTTCCCCCTCCTCTCTGGCTTCTTTTAAGATTGCCTCTTTATCTTTTATTTTCATCAGTTGGACCATGATGTTTCTAGATATTTTTTTTTTTAAGTTATCCTTCTTGGGGTTCACTGAGTTTCTTGAATCTATAGATTGATATTCTTCAACAAATTTGGGGAAACTTTGGCCATTATTTCTTCAGCTATTTTTTAGTCCTAGTTTCTTTTTCCTTTGCTTCTGGTATTTTAATTACATATATGTTAGGCTGCTTGATATTGTCATTAAGACTTTGTGCATGGTTTTGTGAATATTTTTTTTCTTTGTTTTTTAGTTTGGATAATTCCTGTTGACTTTCAGATTCACTGATCTATTCCTCTGTGGTGTCCAGTCTTCTCTGAAGCTCATCAAGTGAATTTTTAATTTTAGGTATTGTTTTGTTCAGGTTTAGAACTTCCATTTGGTTCTTTTTAATAGTTTTATTTTTCTACTAAGATTCCCATCTATTACTCTTTTCTTTCCTTTAATTCTTTCAACATGTTGATAATAGTTGTTTTAAAGTTCTTTTCTAATAATTCTAATGATAAAAATCTAATAATTCTGCTCACTCCTTTATCTCTTTATTATGGTCACATTTTCCTGCTTCTTCCCAAGTCTTTAAATCTTTTAGTTACATGTTGGATATTATATGTAAGGGATCTAGATTATATTGTCTTAATATAAATGCTGTTGAATTTTAGTTTTGTAGGCAGATAAATTACTGGCAGAGCCACTTGATCTTCACAGACTTTATTTTAGGCTTTGTTAGAGTAGGTTTGTTTTGACTTTGTTCTTAGAGCTAGAGCATGCCCTTACTCAAGGGCATGGTTCTTATTCCTAAAGCATGGCCTTTCTGGGGTTTCAGCACCTGAGGTGCTTAGGGAGATATCTCCATTTTGGCTTAGCCAATACTCCACTTTTTCCCATCACTGCATGAATTCTAATGTGTCCTTTCAGGTCTCTGTCTCCCTAGCCACCCTCTCCTCCCCAGCAGCTGCTCTCTTCTTAGATTTATAGTTTCATTCTAAACATGTGTAGCCCAGCCCTTGGCCAAGGCCCCAAGAGGACCCACACACAGACTTCTGGAGCCACTATTCTGTGCAGTTCCTTCCTCTCCAAGACTCTGCTCTGAAAATTCCACCTGCCTCAGCAGCCCCAAACTCTGATCTCTGCCTTATCAGCTCAGCAAGACTGCTGCTCCCTGGCTGATGTACCACGTCCCTGTGCCATGGTCTGGAAAGTGTCTCTAGGCAGATATCCAAGATGAATGTGGGGCTCACGTCAGTTTCCCTGCTCTCAAAAATTTTAGCCCTATGCCATAGTCCAAAGCCTGAACACACTTGCCTCACATATTTCCAGTTTTAAAGTCATTTGCACCAGGATGGTAAGTCTGCCACTCACTATCCTATCATGACTGAAAGCAGAAGTCTAATCAATGTGTTTTCTTTTTGTTAATTGGTGTATAATTTACATAAAACAAAATGCACTGATATTAAATGTTCAATACATTTTGATAGTTGTATACACCCTTGTAGCCACCACCCACTGTACTTTCTTTCACAATGCATTAATGCTGCCTGTTCTAGAACTTTGTATAAATGGAAACATACTGTATAAACTCTTTTATGTCTGGCTTTTTTGCTTAGCATACCATTTTTGAGATACATCCATGTTGTTGCATTTATCAGTAGTTTATTCCTTTTTTAAAATGGAGAATAGTATTCCATTATATAAACATGTCATAGTTCCATGTTTATTATTTTGGTAGTTTCCAGTTTTGGACTATTATGAATCAAGCTACTATGACTATTCTTGTACAAGTCTTTATTTGTCCTGCGTAAATAGATCATAAGGTTGATGTATGTTTTAACTTTATAAGAAATTGACAAGCAGCTCTCCAGAGTGGTTATACCATTTTACACTTACACCAATAATATATTAGAGTTCCAGTTGCTCCACATCCTTACCAACATTTGGCATTGTCAATCTTTCTGAAATGATAAATGATTGGGTATTTTGCATATTGCATTGAATTAGCTGCATTTCTTTCATGATTAGTGCTATTTCAAACACATTTTCCTGTACTTATTGACCATTTGTATGTCTTCTTTTGTGAAGTGGGCTAGTCTTTTGCCTATTTTGAAAATTGAGTTTTTGGTCTTATTATTGTTGATTTGTAGAGGTTTATTATATATTCTGGAAATAAGTCCTTTGTCAAATACATGCACTGAAGCTATGTTTTTCCCAGTCTATGACTTGCCTATTGAGCTTCTTAATGAGTTTATTTGTTTTTCTCTGTTTGTCTGTTTTCTTTTTCATTGACTTCTATTCTTATTTTTACTATGTGTTTTTTTTTTCTGCTTACTTGGAGCTTAATTTACTCTGTTTTTTTTAGATTCTGAAATACTTAGTTAGATCTAGGAGTTTATGTCATTGATTTTTACACCTATCTTCTTTTCTAATAAAGGAATTTAAAGTGTTAAGTTTCCCTCTAAGCACAGCTCTACCTGCGTCCAGCAAGGTTTGATATGCTGTGTTTTTCATTATCATTGAATTCAAAACTCGTCTTGTGATTTTTCTTCTCTGACCTATGGGCTAATTGGAAATGTGTTTGTTTATTTCTAAGTACTTGAGATTTTCTAAATATCTTGTTCTGAATTTTGACTTAATACCATTGTGGTCAGAATCTGTTCTAATGTTCCAGCATCTGGTATATCTTGGTAACCACAGAATGTGCTCTTGAATAAAATGTGTATTCTATAGTTATACAATGTCCTATAAAATATTAATTAGGTCAGATTGGTTGACAGTGTTTTTCAAATCTTTTATGTCTTTACTTGTTATACCATTTACTAGAAAAGGATGTTAAAATCTTCAGCTATGATTGTGGCTTATTTGTTTCTCCCTTTAGTTTTGAATTTTTTTGCCTTGGGTATTTTAAAGCTCTGTTACTAGGTGGTATATGTTCCAGATTATTCTGTCTTCTTGATGAATTATTCCTTGTATCTTTATGAAATGTCCAGCTTTCTTATCCTTTTCCCATCCTTTTACTTTAAATCTGTCCTTGTCTTTGTGTTAAGAGTGTCCTTTTTGTAACTAGTCTATGGCTGGGCCTTGCCTTTCCACCCTGCCTTAGTCAAGGCAGCACCTTATTTCTAACATCGTCCATGCTGCTATGTGTGCATCTGACCCACTGCATGTTCCCCCTGCTGTGCGTCCCCGGAGTGTGCCCACCCATCCTGCCAGTGATGGACCCCTGCTTTGCCTCCAACCCCTCCCCACCACCAAAAATACTGTTGCTATAAGCATCTTGTACGGGCCCCCTGAGCTGGGGAAGAGTTTACCTGGGATGTTACCCAGAGCGGGATTGCTGGCTTATAGAGTTTGCCTATCCTTAATTTCACTACGGATTGCCAGATTTATCAATATGTCTGCATGGTGATGGGAATGATCGAGAAGGGAGAGAAAAATGATGAGGAAAGAGTAGGGAGAATGGCTAAAGCCACATGCTTGAGTAGATGAGAGGGGTCAGGACTCACTGCACAGGAGGTTTGCCTTCACGGGGAACAGGGACAGTTTGTCAGCAGAGAAGGTGGGAAAGCCCTGTCTGGGCCAGGTGCAGGTGGATGGGTAGGTGTGGTGGAAAGAACTTGGGGAAATCTTCTGTGCCTTTGATCTTCTTAATGAAGTAGGAAGCAACCAGAGGGTAAGACTGGGGAAGGGGATTCTGGAAATTTAAAGAGAAGGAAGTTGGAAAATAGTTCTTTTGGAGATTGGGAGCGAGTGTGGACAAGGAAACAGCCTCATTGCTGGGCAGCTCTCCAGGTGCTCTCTCGGTTGGTGTTTCTCCGGCCAGGGTCGTGGGGGAGGCCCAGGTGTGGAGCAGGCTCAGCACGGGGCTCTGCCTGGCACCGGGCTAGACACCCGGGCACAGGAGGAGCAGTGCAGGACGGCTGCCCCTGCAGTGGAGAGGGGGCAGGAAGCTGCAGCCGCGCAGATAACCGCGGACTCCCCGTTCGGCTGCGGGAGGTGGCAGTGACAGTGCAGCGGGGCTCACGTGTCTGAGTCAGTGGGAAGGTGACACTCTCCAGCTATGTGAGCTTGCTCCTTGGCAAGGTGTGGGTACTGAATGCTGCTTTGTCCATAGGTTTATTTTGTACTGTAAAGGTGATGCATTTCATACTAAAAGAAATTAGGAAAATGTGAAAAAAAAATCATAAATAAAAAAGTAAAGATCATTTGAAATCCCCTGTCCCCGCAAAGATAGCCATGGTTAGCATTTTGGTGTGTTATTTTTAAAAGAAAGGTCTGATCCCTGCTCTACGGGCTTTGGAGGTCTGACTTCCTACCCAAACGTGGATAACACCCCCATCCCAAATGTAGCTGGACAGCATCGTGCTAGGCTTTGATGGGCCAAGAGAGGAGCTCTCCCCATTCCTGGGGGAAGTTAAGGAGGGCCACACAGAGGAGGTGGTCTAGGAATTTGGTCATTCGGTCGTGAAGTTCAGAGGTCTCTCGTGCCTGTCTTGCTGTCTTTTTCCCTCCTGTCTCTCCTTATTCGGTGTTTCTCTAGGACAAAAACAGCTCCCACTCCGTCCCACCACGTGGCTGGGCAGGGGGCACTCCTGGGGTGAGGCGAGTGGGGAGGGCCCCCTCAGTGGGGAACAGGGAAGCAGAAGCCCTGAGGCAGGACCCCGAAAGTGCCATTCAGTCACAGCGCCTCCATTTGTTTAGTGCAAGGAGGGTCACTCCACCCCGTCCCAGCCCGTGCCCCGGCACTGCCCACAGCAGAGCAGGCTGGAGGAGCAGGGCCACAGGCCTCACCCCCTTGGGTCTGTGTCCCCCTCCAGACAGCAGCGACAGTGAGCTGGAGCTGTCCACGGTGCGCCACCAGCCGGAGGGGCTGGACCAGCTGCAAGCACAGACCAAGTTCACCAAGAAGGAGCTGCAGTCCCTCTACAGGGGCTTCAAGAATGTAAGCGCCTCCCCACTCCCCCCGGGAGAGGCCCTGAGACCCTGACCCACTCAGCCCTCCCTGTTCCTGACTCCAGGCAGGAGGGACTCAGGCCCAGGGAGACCTTCTAGAAACTTCTCCATTGCACAGTAAATATCCCAGGGGCCTTTATAGGGCTTATATTCTGTGGGAGAATTCTGTCTGGGGGCTGGAGCGGGCCCCAGAATCAGAATTGTGAGGTCCACTGTGCTCCCTTCTCTGTCTCTGATGCTGGTACAGGGAAGGGGCGCGGCTCGGCACAAGGCAGCAGCCACCCCCTTCCTACCTCCCTCCTTCCTCTCGCCCACCCCACCCAGGCTTTCCCCAGCCCAGGCACCCCCCAAGATGGGGAGAGAGGCCAGGCCCTGTGGAGTCAGAGTCGGGGCGTGGATCTGGGGGTGGCCGAGGTAGCTGAGGGGGTGACTTCCTGCTGCAGGAGTGTCCCACGGGCCTGGTGGATGAAGACACCTTCAAACTCATCTACTCACAGTTCTTCCCTCAGGGAGGTGAGTCCACGGCCAGGGCCCCTGGCTCCTCTGAAGCCCCCGCTGCATCCCTGTGTGGAGGGAGGGGACCCTCCCACCCTCCTGCCACCCCTTGCGTTCCAGAGGCCTGGTGCTGCCTCTGTCCAGCTGGAAGAGGGGACTCGGCTGGAACCCCCAGGCGGGGCTGCCTGGCTGGGGACCCAACACACCCCAGCCCCCGCCTTGCTCTCCACAGACGCTACCACCTACGCACACTTCCTCTTCAACGCCTTCGATGCCGACGGGAACGGGGCCATCCGCTTCGAGGTAGGCCCCACGACCCCTCCCATGTGCCCTGCCCCTGAGGCCTGTGGGGGGATCCCCCAGCCCCGGTGGCACCCTCTCAGGGCTGTCGGGAGGGTCAGACACAATCCTGGGTGGGAGCGGTCCAGCATGTCACCCCGGGAATGAGTGGGCAGCACATAGCTGGCCCTGGGCCAGTGAGGTCAGGGGCATTTGACCTTGCTGTCCTGTCACCCTGTGTCTTCCTTTCAAGGAGCTCCCATCCAGCTCTGCCCCGCCAAGGGAGCTACACAAACGCACACTGTGGCAGTCGAGACCCAGTGAATTTGCATTTTCAAAGGGGCCAAGGTTTAGCTAATGAATGCTGGGATTTCAGCCCCCAGCCCCAGAATTTCCCCCTTGTGACCCAGAAAACAGGCCAGAAACATCCAGAGAACATCCCAGCTGGGCACTGTGAGTGAAGCCCGGTGCCCCCACCGTGAGGAAGCAGAAGTCCATCCCCCTGGCCTGGCTGGGGCTCTCTGTGTGGGAGCCTCACGGGCTCGTCCCAGGCCTGGCCACACAGGATCATTTGCTAGAGGCCCCATCTGTGGAGCCCAAGCCCCTAAAAATAGCTGCAGGCGAAAAGCTGAAACCTCTATGGAGAGGAAAACCTTGCTGAGAGCCAGCCTGATCGATATGCTGGGCTCAGCTTCCAGGGCCAAGGGTGGCTGACAGGAAAGCACGGAGCAAGCCCCTGCACGCGCCAGGGTAATAATAGCTTGTCGATAATGCTGCTCGGGTTATTTCTGTGCCACGAGCCCGCCGAGCACACTCACACACACCCACCTTGCCCTGTGACCACAGGACCCCCCACTCTGCACCTCCCTGCCAGGGCCTTGCTTGTGCAAGCACGCGGTGTTCTCTTCATTTTCAGCAATACCTGGATTACTAATACCATTGCACATGGGAAAAATCCAACCTGGGAATATTCACTGTCCTCCCCAGCGCCCTCCTATGTGACCAGTTTCTGGTGTCCCTTTTAAGAGGCACCTGAGACTTTGGACAGTAAAGTGTGAGGAGGATCCCGAGTAATGGGCCCACGCAGGGCTTGGTGGGACAGATTTTCTTGTTCAGAAATGAGACGATCGGCCAGGCGCAGTGGCTCACGCCTGTAATCCCAGCACTCTGGGAGGCCGAGGAGGGAGGATCGCTCAAGGTCAGGAGTTCAAGAGGAGCCTGAGCAAGAAATAAACCTGAGCAAGAGCGAGACCCCGTCTCTACTAAAAATGGAAAAAATTAGCGGAGCAACTAAAAATAGAAACAAGCAAACAAAAAAAATTAGCTGGGCGCGGTGGCTCACACCTGTAATCCTAGCACCCTGGGACACCAAGGCAGGAGGATCACTTGAGGTCAGGAGTTCAAGACCAGCCTAAGCAAGAGCGAGACCCCATCTCTGCTAAAAATAGAAAAAACTGGCTGGGCGTCATGGCACACTCCTGTAGTCCCAGCTACTCGGGAGGCTGAGGCAGGAGGATCACTTGAGCCCAGGTGTTTGAGGTTGCTGTGAGCTATGACGACGCCACTTCACTCTACCCAGGGCAACAGAGTGAGACTCTGTCTCAAAAAAAAAAAAAAAAAGAGAGAGAGAGAGATGATGAACAGCCCCTGAGCTTGGTGGGTATTCAAGAAGGCTGCTGTCATCCTCCTCAGCCTCCTCTCACTCCCCTAGAGGGAGGCGTCCTGTGGTCCTATAAGGTGGTAGGTGGCGGGTCTGCAGGGGAGGGGTCTGGCAGTGGCTGAGCGGGGGGCGATGGTGTCGAAGCTCCTCTACTGGGCACCTTCTCAGAAGGTCTTTCATCACTGGCATCTTCCTGGGCCTTCTGCGTGCTTCTCTGCTTTCACGCTGGTGTGTTTACCTTGAGGAACTTCTTGATTTCAAAGTGTTCTGCTCTGGGAAGGAGGAGGGAAGGAGGAAGGCACATATCCCCACGGCCCCATCCTTGGAGCACCACAGGTGGGATCCCAGTGGTCACAAAAGCTCCTGCCAGGGGCAGGGGGTGCAGAATCTGACCTGGAGGACACTCAGCCCTCCTCACTGCCAGGCCTCAGAACCTTCCAACATACCCTTAAAATGCAAAGTCAGATCGGCTTACCGATGTTTGCAATAACCCCAATCTTTTTTTTAATATTCATAGAGACAAGACACATAGTAATTACCATGAACCATCATTATGTTTTCCTGTCCTTTGCCTACAGTTAACGTTTGTCCTGAATTTTCATTTGCCTAGTTTTCTATGACCTCATCATTCATGTAAGCTGGGTCCTTCTCCAGTCGTCTGAACCTCCTGTCTGTTGTCTCCCTGGGGACACCTCCCCAGCCCCCCATGGCTCCATCCTCTGTCGGGCCTGGGTGCCCTCAGGGGCCTCTTCCTCCCTCTCCTGGGCTAGGGCCCCTGGTTCTGGAGCCCCTCATCTTCCGCTCTTGCTCTCTGTCCAGGGGCACGCCTTCCAGCAGCGTCCTATGAAAGAGTACGTGGGATGTAACTTTTGAGCCTTTGGGTATCTGGAAGTATCTTTATTGTGTTCTTACTCTTGCTTGATGCACTGTAGGGACCAGAACTCCCTTGGGAAGTTGTTCTCCTGCAGAGTGACGGTGGCACCGTTCCCTTGGCTTCCTGCCCCCAGCGTCACTGCAGAACGGGTACAGCTGCTGCTTCTGACTTTGTGAATGGGACCTGCTTTTGCTTTTTCTGTTTGGCCTTGCTTTTCTCTCTGGAAGCTTGTAGGAGCCTCTCTTTGCACCCAGTTTTTCTGAAATTGCACCATGATCTGTGCCCTTGGGCTAAACTACAGCTGTTTTCATGCGTCATGCCTGGCCGGTGGTAAACCCTGGAATCTTGGCCTCCCACTCTGGGCAATCTTCTTTCACAGTTTCTTCAGCCTGCCTTCCACTGTCGTCCCAGGGTCCTCCTGGAACTCCTGCGTCATGCCAGTCCCCTGAGGAGCGTGCCCGTTGCTGTCCTCTCCTCTCTCCTATTCTACAGCTCTTTGCCCTCTCGTTCCACCCCGTGGAAGATTCCGTCTGCTCTCCCAACCCTTCTAAGTCTGTCATTTTGCTTCCTTATTTTTAACTCCCCAGAGCTCTTTCCTGTTTCCAATGACTCCTTTTTTCTAATGGTATCCTATTCTTATTTTAAGGATACAAGATCTCTAACCTGTGAATCTGATAGTTTTCGTTAAGTTTTTTCTCCTGGAATAATTTTTGTTTCTTCCAGATAGCTTTTCTCTGTTTCCCTTTGTCTCCCTGTCCCATGGGACAGGCTTCCTCAGATCCAGAAAATCCACCACTTGAGGGAGACTCGGCCCCTCTGCAGCCCGGCCATGCTCCACCCACGGCTGGGGACAGCTTTTCCGCTGCCTTCCCCGTGGGGCAGGGGGGCTCAGCCTTCACATCTTTGGGACGTGCGGGAAGGAGCTGCTTTCCAGCAACCACTATAACAAAACGGTTGAAGTTTTCACATGGAAACCATTTGGACAGTCCTGTTTTGTCGCATTAGTAATAAATTAGTCACAGGCCAGAGGTGATGGCCACACACAGCATGTCGTGACTCAGGAGTTGAGCACTGTTAGTCTAGCTTTTCAAGCCGAAAGTTTTCAAGCACCTCTGACACACAGGCGCTTGGTAAACTAAAAGGAGACCCCGTTTGTTAAAAGAGCAGGCTCAGGCCTCTGTCAGCAGCAATGCATTAAATGAGGCTAAGCCACCATGTATTTCAATATCTTTGTCTGAGATCAGTATCAGCTCCCACGCCACCCCTGCCACGCACGCACACACGCACACCCCCAGGCACATCCGCACACACGCAGGCACACAACTCACACACACACACGCACACACAGACACGTAGGTACACACCCGTGCATGCATACATGTGCACTCACACACCCATGCACACGCTCACCTCATACTGACCTGAATGGACATCCGCCTACCTGGTACGGAGGCTCCACCTGTGGAGGTGTGAATTTCAGTGGAAGCCACACAGCGACCTGGAAATTGAATCTGGGCACTGGGTTGACACTCCTCCCCCGCCCTTTCCTCCCTAGGACTTTGTGGTCGGGCTCTCCATCCTGCTGCGAGGAACAGTCCACGAGAAGCTCAAGTGGGCCTTTAATCTCTACGACATTAACAAAGATGGCTACATCACCAAAGAGGTACCCCTCCTCCCCTCCCTGTCCAGAGACGCGACTCAGCCTGGCCCTGGGGCAGCAGCCGGCAGGCTCTCCTCCCCTGTGCTCTCGGTCCTGGACGCCTGGGTATCGAGCATGGGCTCGTGTGCCCCACACCACACATCTCGGTCCAGCCAGCAAGTGTTCTCTGGCCGTCCTTTCTCACGGAGAGGGCCTGGGGAGACCCGAGTGGACAAGCCGGGGTCCTGGCCGCAGCCCCCACCAAGTGAGGGAGGCCAGTGTTGTCCCTTAAGGCAGGGGGCAGATGGGCACCCTCGCCATACTGGCCCACAAACAGGTTTTGTTTGTCCCAGGCATTTTTTTGTATTTGAAGTACTTGTTACAGTTTCAAATTTTGAAGATTAGCACATAAAAATCTATCTCGAGCCTGTTTTGGAGATAAACTTAGAGAGTCGGAAGCTCCCCTCTCCAGCTCGCTCGGCCCCTCTCGCTCACTCAACCCCTGCCCTGGCGGTGGCCTTCCGCCCCGTCATGCGGCTCCCTCCCCCCAGGAAATGCTGGCCATCATGAAGTCCATCTACGACATGATGGGCCGCCACACCTACCCCATCCTGCGGGAGGACGCGCCCATGGAGCACGTGGAGCGGTTCTTCCAGGTGAGCGAGCTCAGCCCCTGCCGTGGGGAAGGGGAGCCCTGCGGAGGAAGGGGCCCCTGCCCCTGGGGCAACCCTGGGCAAGCCCCTTGCCCTCCCTGAGCCTCCGCCTCCCACGAGGGGGTCAGCCTGCCTCTCCAACCTGGCAGGTTGTCAGAGCTGCCGGAGAAGCGAGTTAAACCACCGCCCTGCTCCGCTGAAGCTCGGCTCAGGGCAGGCTGGGGCTGGTGATTTCCAGGCAGCCCACACCGGATTGGGGCCTCCAGAGGGTGTCCCCAGCTCTTCCAGGGCAACGCTCTGCGGGAACAGCAGGGTTGGGTTGCCTTTGCCCTGGGGCTGTGGGGACTAGAGGGGCTGAGGCTCTGCCTCCCACTTGCTGGGGGCCCCCCTAGACTTGTGGCCATCCTGTGACTCAGTTGCTCCATCTGCCCTCCTGTCGGGGAGATGAGGGGTCAGGTGAGCATGGGGACAGATTCTGGGAAGCATAAGCCCAGGTAGGCTCAGGGAAGTGGCTGAGGGGGGCAGACTGGGGAGATGCTAGAGGGGCCAACCAGGGGGTGGGAGGTGCTAGGGAAGGCACTTTATGTGGCCTGGATCCAAGGCAGGGGCAGAGGGGACGAGTCAGGTGGAGGGAGCCCATCCATCCACTGCCACATCCTCAGGCCAGGGGCGGGGGCCATCCCTGGTGGGGCACAGACTCACCTTGGGTGTGGCTTGGGTTACAGAAAATGGACCGGAATCAGGACGGGGTGGTGACCATTGACGAGTTCCTGGAGACCTGTCAGAAGGTAGGTGGCTCCAGGAGGCTGGGCACACAGTCCTCTCAGGCTCTGCGAGGAGGAGGGTGGTTGACGCGTCCCACCCCGCCCCCTGCCCACTCCTGCCCCTGCAGCTGTCCTTGGGCCCACCCCACCTCCTGGGCACTGCATCCAAGCTCTGGCCTCACTCTTTTGTCTGAGTCCATCCCCTCTCTGCTCTCGCCCACTCCTGCCAGCCCACAGCCACCCCCTCTCCCCACAGACCCTCCCTCAGCCCCGCCCTGTAGCACCTCGAGTCAGAAAGGGTCAGACGTGGGGCCAGAGGGAGGGTGATTGAGGAGGGGTCACTCTGGGGAAAGGCACCCAGAGCCTCCCCAACATTGCTGCTGGCCTGCTCTGTGGAGCACCCTTGGGGGACAGGACGCAGGGCCGCCATGGGCCCTACCTCTGCCTCACTCCCAGGGCAGCCTCAGTACCCCCGGCCTCCACTGGGTGCCCAGCCAGGGAGGCCTTTGTCCATCAGACAGTCACCAGGGGGGCTTGCAGTCAGGTGTGGGGAGAAGACAGGCCGTGCCTTACCAGCTGGGGCCCCAGACCAGCTGCCCAACTTCTCTGCTCCCCCATCTACCCAGTGAGACAGACAGAGCTGTCACTGCAGGGTCCAAGTCCCTGTGGGGTGGATTTGGAGACCCCAAGTGGGGGTGGATTTGGAGACCATCCCCCACCCCTGTCCCCCAGCACTCGACAGGCCTCTCCTCCTTCTCTCTCCATGCAGGATGAGAACATCATGAGCTCCATGCAGCTGTTCGAGAATGTCATCTAGGACATGAGCAGGGGGCTGGGGGCCACTGCCACCTCACCCCCAAGTAACCTCAATCCTGCCAGGAGCAGCCTCCATGAGAAACATTTTTTAAAATGTATTTGAAAGTGAACAGTTTGCTCCAGACACATACACACACACACACACACACACACACACACATTCCTCTGGTCTGACAGAGGGGAACAGAGGTCCGGGAGGGGCTGAGTCTGGCTAGGAGCTGAGTCCACGTGACCAGAGCTGCACGGCCCCAGCCAGCCCTCCCCAGGCCAGCGGGGCAAGGCTGCCTCTGGGTGGGCAGCTGAAAGAACAGGCCTGCAGGCCACTGGCCACTAGATGTCACCAGGAGGGGCTCAAGTGTCCCTGCAGGGGAGGGTCCAGCCTCCAAAGCAAAGCCCCCTCCTGTGGGCCCACCTCACCCTTCCTCCTCCACCCTGCTTTCCCCACAGTGGGGTGGCTCTGGGACTCTCTAGCCTCTCCCCCTAGCCACTTCCTGCCGACTGACCTACGCTTCTAGAAATCCCCTCACCACAGGACCCTGGAAGGGCCAGCTGGGGTCAGGGGAGTTCTGACCAGGAAAGGGGTGTGATGGAGGCTGAGCCTGCTGCTTTCTGGAGATGCTTCCCTGGGGGCCCGGGTCCCTTGACCCCTGACCTGGGAGAGCCGGGGCCTGTCCCAGGCCATTCACTATGGGCAAGCCTGGGTGGTGAGGGGCCACTGAGCTCCATTCTCCCTCTGTCCAGGAAGGGAGGGCCTTTCAAGCTCAGGGTTTGGGTTTCTTGATGGTGAATCTGAGGTGACTTCTTGCCAACCCCACAGAGGCGAGGAGGGGTGGAGAAGCCTTCCCTTGCCCCAATCCTGGCTCAGTAGGAACGGTGGGTGGGGCTGTCCACACTCTCTAGCACCAGACTGTTCTCCCCAAGGTCCTCCTAGGTCCTAGGAGGTCACATGGCTCAGGGACTGGCAGCCAGGGAGCCCGGGGGCAATGCTCTGAGGGGCCTGGGAAGGGGCTCCTCCCTCCTCCTTCCCCTCCCCGCTCCTGTCTTGCTTGGCTGGGCGCCTCTCCTGAAGCAGTGTGGTCATCCCTCTGCCTGGGCTCACCCCAATCCTGGAAAAAAAGCACAAGCATCCCCAGCAACTCAGGCTACAGCCCAAAGGGAGCCAGGGACACTCCACTTTGCAGAGGCCACGCCCTCCTGGTAGGCTGATGCCTGGGTCCCAGCAGCCCCGATATAGGTGGCCCTGGGGAAGAAGCCTGAGGGTTCCATTCTGTGCCTCAGAGCAGTGGGGACTTGAAGGCCAGCCCAGCACAGCCCAGCCTACCAACATTCAAAAGCACAAACCCCAGGGACTCTGCTTGGCTGGGTTCAGCTCTGGGAATGGACTCCGACGCCAGCCCGAAGCCGGAACCAACAGTGAGGGCTGGGGGGGAGGGGTCTGTGGCTGGGCTGCGGGCCAACAGAAACTTCCAGGAGAGAGATGCTGCTCCCACCTGCCCAGGCCTCGCAGAGAAGGAACCCAGTCCCCGGCAGCACGGGCCCTCCCAGGAACATTCCCACATGATACATTCCATCAGTGGCCACCCCAGCTCTGCTCAGGACTGGCCCCAGGAGTCCCTGGGCACCCCAAGGAGGCTAGCCCCCCGGGTGAGCAGAGCCCTTGGAGGAACGGTGGGATGACAGAGGCTGTGTGGGCCCCTTGGCACCCACACGCAGGTGGGCCTCCCCCTCGGAGCTGCACTGACACCCATCTCCCCTCCTCCAGGAGGGCATCAGCTTTCCCTGGCTCAGGGATCATCTCCCCGTCCCCTCACCCGCCGCCCAGCCCTCCCAGCTGGTGTCACTCTGCTTCTAAGGGGCCAGGGCCGCAGAGTCAGACTGGCTGTACAGCCAACCAGGAGGGGTCTGCCTCCCATGCTGGGACGAGGACTGGCCGCATGTCTGCATGGCAGAAGCGTCTCCCCTGGCCATGGCCTGGGAGGGTGGTTCCTGTTCTCAGTGCCCACCAATATTCAGTCCTGTATATTTTAATAAAACAAACTTGACAAAGGAGAGGGACTCCTGTTGGCTTTATCCTGACTCTGAACTTCCAGCCTTTCCCATCCCTGCTGCTATTAGCCGTGGCTCCTGCCCAGTGCTATGCTGGTAAATGCTTGACAGCTGGCTCTGGGGGGAGGGACTGCCCTTGAAATTCTCAGGCTCCCAGTGTGATCTCACTGAGGCTGAGCCAGGAAGAAATGCACACAGTCACCCTCAGGAGCCTTTATGAGAAGCTCCAGTCCTGGAGGAGACTGTATGTAAAGCCAGTGGGGCGGGGTGATTTCTTGAGGTGCCATGTGTACTTCATCCTCGGATAATTTTTCCTTCCCAGTTCCAGGTCATTCTGGGTTGTCCCCTTCGCTGAAGGGTGAGGGTCACAGGACACAGGGAAGCAGAATTTGCCTGAACATATCATCCTTTCTCAGTGTTTATTATCAAAATTATAAACTTTGTGAGGATTATGCCAGAGGAGGGGCAAGAAATGACAGCCTGGGGGGAGGGAAGAGGAGAGTTCCCTTCCCTCACCAGTTCACGGAGTTAAGAAATTCAAACAAGTTCTAAGCAGGCAAGATAAAGAAAACTCTCCCCTAGACATAGTACAGTGAAATTGCAGAACACCGCAGATACCACCAAAGACAGATCACAAAGGCAGCTGGAGAGAAAAGAGCAGCAACACATTGGCAGCTGACATCTCATCAGTTACAATGACGCTAAAAGACAGTGGAATGATATCTTCGATTTGTTGAAAGAAAATAACTGCCAACCTAGAATTTTATACCAAGCAAAGTAAAAAAGTTTTCAGACAAAAATAACTTTAGATCTAGAGTTTGCTACCAATACATACTCACTAAAGAAAATTCCAAAGGATTTACTTCAGTGGAAGCCAGGCAATCTGTCAGCTGAAAGGTCTGAGATGCATGAAGAATGAAGAGTATAGACAGCAGTAACTATGAAGTAAGTCTAAACATAAACACTGATTGTATGAAAATCCCTTGTGGGATTAAATAAATTAGAAACAAAAGATAAAATGCATGGAAACAGTAGTATTTAAGTTAGGGGTATGTGTGTTACTTGGAAGGAGGAAAGAAACTGATAAGATTTAGCCTTTTTAAGGTAAAATTTTAAAGAAATGCAATGTTGCTCGCAAAAACAGTAAAAAAGAAAAACCAGTATTATCTCCAATAGTAGCCACTGCAGTATTTCTAGCCCGACTTATCACTCCCTCATCAAGAGATGGAGTCTCGTTCCCCCTACCCCTGCAACTCAGTAGGACTCTGTGTAACCATCTGGATGCATAGAATGTGGCGGAAGTGATGCTGCTTGGCTTCTGAGGCTAGGTCATCAAAGGCGGTGTGGCTTCTGCCTGGTTCTCTCTTAGGACATTTGCCTTTGGGAACCCAGCCACCATATTGTGAGGAAGCCCACATGAAGAGACCACATGTAAGTGTTCCTGCCAACAGTCCCCACTGATGTGCCAGCTTATAGCCAGCAGCATCAACTATCAGGCGTGTGATCACTCTTCAGTGATTCCAGTGCTCTGGCTTTGAGCCGTTCCAGCTGACGCTGAGCGCGCAGAGTCAAGCTGTCCCTGCTGAACCATGCCCCAACTGCAGAATGATCACCCAGTAAATGTCACATGAAGCCACTCCATTTTGGTGAGGTTTTTATACAGAAGTAGATACTGGAACAACAAATTAAATGAAAAAAACCTTATGATCATCACATTAGATACAGAGAAAGCACTGAAAACATTAAACACCCATTTATGATAAAAATTAGAAGTAGAAGAGAACTTCCTTATGCTGATGATAGGTCTCCAAAGCAAACGTAAGACATAAGTGTGAAAGCTGGAAGCTTCCCCTTTAAAGTCAGGCAGTAGTCAGCGGACATCAGAACTGTGCCTGTAGGTGTAGGGTACCTTGACCAAGCCTGAGCTCTTTCTGCATCAGGTGGGCTGGTGGTGGGGGTCTCAGAGTGAGAAATGACTGGGATAGAACAGACTATCATGTCTCCTTTAAACATTGTAAGTAGAGCACAGAAGAGGGAGGATTCACTTCAGCCTGGGGAAGTAGGGGCTTGAAGAACAGTCGGCAGGGGCTTGTTTGTGGCTGAAAACTCAGCCTAAGCAGATTCCCGGGGCAAGAAGGTGACAAGTATGCTTGACACCTTGCAAGTGGTCCTACTAGACAGAAGAGAGATGAATGGGATCTAAAATGAGGACTATGAGGTGATCCTAAAGGACCCTGAATCGGCCTCAAGCACCCAGGATAGCTAGCAGCTCCCCACGTGCCCTTGTGACATAGTCACAAGGCTCAGAAGCCAGTCTGCGGGAACTCAAACCCCAGCTCACCATTCACCAGCTCTACAGTCTTGGGCAAGTTACACAGATTTCTCTGTGTCTCAGTTTGCTCATCTGTAAAACAGGCACAAGGAGAGTCTGCATTACAGAACAAGGCTGAAATGAGCACAGAACGTTCAGGTACCAAACCCAGTTCCAACAACAGGCTTGGGCCATCTTTTTGGGCTGGTGTAGGGGAGCAGAGCATTCCCTGCCCCAAGCACTGCTTCTGTGAAACATGGCTGCTCGCGCTCTCTCTCTCTCTCTCTCTCTCTCTCTCTCTCTGCTTCTCTGTCACGTGCAGTGTCTTCCTGCTACCAGTGCTCCTCTTTCTCTGGAGGGAACACTCTCATTGCCCCTAGAGGAACCCGTGGGGTGTGAAGACTGCCCTTTCTACTGGGTGTGGCTTCTCCCCTGCCAAGCTCTGGCCAGCCTATGGATTGGCTGCCCTTGGGATAGATGTCAGAGCTGGTCCAATCAGCTCTGGGTGCCAGGGTCATGTCACTCCCACACAGAAGTCTGGGCAAGAAGGGACCAAGGGCTGCACAGGGTGGTGGGTGGGGTTGAGTGAGTCCTTCTCCCTTCCACCCTGCCCTGAGGGTACAGAACAGCTATGTCCCCAGTACACATCCCCAACAACTGGTTAACACATGCCATGCCTCTAAGGCCTTGTGACATGTAGGGTGTAGGGCCCATGCTTCTAATGTGGAACTTTCTGTGTCATCTTGAGCATGTCAGTTTACCTTGCTGAGCTTCAGTTTCCTTTACCTGTAAAATAAGCAAAAAAAAAAAAAAAAAAAAAAATCCCCCGATAGCACTGTTATGATGACTCAATATGCATATTTACTAGCCTCTTAATAAACGTGAGCATCCTTCCTTCCGATCCACTGACGTTTTCCTGTGTATTTCCCCTTTCCATAGAAGGGTGACGGACAGCAATAAGCCATCAGAGAAAGGACAGATATTTCAGAAGGCGTTTCCAGGTCTTGGAGATAAATCCGCGACGGTCCTCACTTTTGCTGGTGACCGCAAGGCCCACTTGGCGCCCAGCTGGCGGAGGAGGGGCGGGCGGTCCCTGCTAGTCAGGCCCCGCGGGCAACTGGCCCTGCGCGGAGCTGACCTGCCCCAGACGGAAGAGAGGGCCCGGCCTCACACGTTCACCTCTCGAGGGCCCTATTCAGGAGGCCCCTTGGCACCAGATAGCACAGAATGGGCAGAGCGAGGGCCAGAGACGTTGGCTAACGTGCCCACACCCCCTCCCATTGTGCCCTGTGGCACTTTCCAGGGAAACAGCCACTGATTTAGAAGATCCCGCGTTTGTCTTCTCGTCCACATGAGGCTTTACTGTGGTTCCAAATGCTGTGCCCCTGCCTGACCACCAGGGGGCGACTCCCCACACACGGGCCCCGTCACCTCTTTGCTGCATTCGGGTCCCAGAGGAGGCTCCTCGGCAGAGAAGCTGCTTCTCTTTGTCGTTTCCTTCGTAGCCCCAGAGGCACTTCCCTGTTTCTGCCTCATTCCCCATATGGTTTGCCCCCAAAAACTAAATGTACCCAGTAGCAATTCCACAAGCGCACCCAGAGGGCGCCGAGCCGGGTGCCGGGGAGAAGGGCGCAGTGAGTGCCCTCCTGCTTTGTTAACTAGGGCACACGTAACCACTCAGCCACATAGCCCATTAGACTCCGCTAAATCCTGAACACAGCTTGAGAACCCCACGTACACCCTTCACAGGCCACGGGTCCAGGAGGCCAGAGGGAGACAGTGGTCTGTCAGGACCCCGGGAACGAGGCATGCTGCACGGCAGGTTTCAAACAGCTGAGGGTGCGATTCTCACAGAGATGAACTTTGAAACAGCCGGACCCTGCCCCTCCTCCCTTGGAGGTGGAGATTTTCTTGCAATATCTCGGTACTCTCGTATCTCTAACCTTTGCTCGGTGGCCTGGAGCCCTCAGGAGCACCAACAGTGTCCTTCAAGTTCACTGCCTCGGAGGCTCGCGAGGTTGCAGGGGCATTTGCCCTCCGTGAGCTTCTAATCACTGCACGTCTGCTTTGCGTGGGGTTTCTGTCTTCTCCACACCAGGTGGTACCCTACTGTAATCCCCTTTCCTGCTCCAAGTGCCTAGGTCTAAACTAAGAGAGCACCGTTCTACACTTATGGAACACTTTCCACCCACCGGCCATGGCTGCGTCATGAGGAGACCACAGTGAATAAGCCACAGTCTCCGCTGTACAGAAATTCAAGTCTTGTGGGGATACCAGAAGGCAAGAAGAAAAGTCCCAGGTGGTAATTCAGGCGACAAGGGAAGTTACCATGGGGCACAGGTTAGGGGTGCCATGCTTGGCGGGGATAATTGCTAGAGGACTTGGACTTCCCATAGAACTGTGATTGGAACAAGAGTGAGCCTGCTCAAAGTTAGGAATGAAGGAGCCTTCCTTAGTGTACGGAGTGTTTATGGTGTGTATCTGGATTGCTGGGAGCCCTGTTCCCCTTCACCTGTCCTGCCTTCCCTTGGACATGTCCCAGGGAGGAGCCAGGTACCGAGTGAGTAAGGCTTGAGTCCTCCTGCTGAGGACCTCCTCACCCTGGGTCTGGCATCCTGGATGTGGCCCCTTGTTCCTTCCATTGCCTTCAGCAACTTTCTCCATCCCAGACAATCCCCCAAGCCCATGGGCACTGCTGTCAGCCCAGAGCAAGTACTGAGCCCTCCCTCGGCCCCTGCCCACTCACCTGGGCCCTAGCAGCTTGGGTTGGGGGAGTACCAAGGGCCAGCCACCCTGGGAAGGAAATCACTGTCTCGCATGGGCCAGCTACGATCATCTGGACTTTGTCCGAGCCGGCTGGTAAAGGGAACGTGCAGAGTCCAGCTCCTGCAAAGTGAGCCCTGCAGGGGTCAGAGATTGGGAGAGTGGGGGACAGGTGGGGGAAGGGGGGACCCAGTGCGCACCAGGAAGGGGCCTGTGGGCTATGCCAGAGCCAGTGTGGCCAGGAGTAACCCCGTGCCTGAGCAGGCCTGAGATGAGGTCATCTGGAAGAAACTCTCCCCGCCCCACCCGCACGGCCCCCCACTCACATGGGAACATCTCTTATATCTACGAGAGGTTACAGGTCTAGTTAGCCCCTGGCCAGAGCTGAGCAGTCCCCAAGAAGAGGTAGTGTCCTGGCAGTGGGCCTGCCAGGAAGGCCCCGGAAGGCCCTGGAAGGGAGTCAGGCTCCTCCGGAGTGGCACCTGAGCGCACACTCTCCTGGACAGCAGTAGCACCAGTCAGAGGACCGTCCAAGCCACCAAGCTGTCCTGACTACCACGAACCACTGAGGGCCATCACTCTTAGCACTGGGCTCCCTGCCGACTGCTGTGTACCTTTCTGTTCTCTGCTCCCGGCCCCGGCCACACCTGCCTTTGCTCCCGCCCCTGACCCGTGCACAGAGTCCCCTCGGTTCAGCTCTCTTGGCTGGCTTCGAATATTATGGAACCTTCTCAGGGATGCAGGATGTGTGTCCACGCATCCCTCCGCCTGAGATGGCCCCTCCATTCCCCTTTCAATGAAAGGCCTCCAGGAACTTCTCTCTCGCCGATGTCCTCAGGCACCATGAAAGTAAAGAGGAAGGCCACCTGACTGGACCGCAGCCTTCTGCTTCGCAGCCCCTGCCCTCTCCTGGCAGCAGCCCCCAGCCTCGCCTGGGCATCCTTCCTCCGCTCTCCATCTGAGAGGCCTTGAGCTCGCCCTCGCCACCGACGGAAAAGAGCAAGGCCAGGTCCAAGCCAAGAGCTGCACTGCCTCTCCCGGGCCGTAGTGATTGGTTGAGGGTGGGCACAACCAACTGTGACCTGATCACAGCCAGTGAGGCCCATGGGGACATATGCTGGGAATGCTGGGAAGAGATGCTCTCTCCTCTGCGCTCCCTGGAGCTGAGGGAGTGTGAGTGCTACAGCTGTTGCTGCCATTGTGTCGCTGCCACTGTGTCACTTCAAGGAGCCAGGGCAGTGAAGCCAGCACAGAGGAAGTCCCCACTGAGGGATGGAGAGAGTACACAGATGCGGGGGGGGGGGTACGGGGGGGGTGCTGTCGGCCGTCCAACTGCACCTTTAGCAACCCCCTCCCAAACTCTGGACTTTTCACTTATTCCAGCCACTGACAGTATCTCCACCCGTCCCACCTGTTAAGCCAGTTGGAACCAGATGTTCAGCACTTTTAGCTGGGAAAGTCTCAACTGCTGTGGGCCCCAGTGTCCAGGTCAGCTGTAGGGCGATGAATGTGCCTTCCAGACTCCCGCAGGCCCTGAAGGAAGGGGCCAGGGGCCAACACGCCCAGTGCTGTCTCCGCTGCCAGAGTGTGGGCGCCTTGCATGCGGGAGCCACGGCCTTCAGCCCTGGGTCCCTGGGACTGGCAGGGTGGCTGGCACACACGGAGGAAGGGAGTGTTCAGTAAATGCTGCTGAAGTGAAGGTCACAGGGAGGGAGGCCCGGGCAGGGTTCCCAGGGTGGGGTAAGGCCACAGGGCCCTGAGCCTGCTGGGTCATGGGGCCAGCTCTCAGGCAGCACCAGGGTCAAAGTCCCTTTGAAACATCTCTGGGGGCTGCCTGCACTGTAGGGGGCCTGGGCCTGAGCAGCACCCCACACACTCCCACCCCCAGCCTGGCCCCTCCTCCATCCACTTTCCTCTCCGGGCTCTTCTGGCTGTGTCTGGCAGCACTTCTTCCCAGTTTTTAAAAATCACCAAATACAGTAAAACATCCAGAAACTAAAAATAAGGCCCCAAGGAGCAGATCATCAGCCAGTCCCTGACAGCCAACTGGGACTGCGAAATCCGCAAATGCCTTGCTTTATTGACAAACTTTCCCAGCCCCAGCAGCAGTTTGTCACGCACAAAGGGGGCCAAAAGGGAGGCATCACTGGTCTCGTTCTTGTCCCCATCCCAAACCTTCTCCTCCTGCTGCCCCTGTGTATGTGGAAAAAAGCAACAAGAAAGAAAGGAGGGGCATCCCACCCCCACCTGCCCATTGCTTCATTCATTAATTCATTAAAACAAAACAAACAAACAACAAAAACAACAATAAAAAAAAAAAAAAAACATGTGCACTCAACACCATGCTAGGGAATGGAGATAAAAAGATAAAATAGCAAAAAAATTGCAAACTCTTCCCTTGTGGAGCCTATAATTTCTTAGAGATGAGACATTAATAAATTGAGTCATACAAAAGAGTATATAAATTTACACCCAATGTCATGACCATGAAGATGAAGCTCGTGGTTCCTTGAGATCTTTGGGCAGGGCCAGGGGCTGAGGATGGATTGAGGTGGCTGAAACCCAGAGTACTGAGGCACAAATGCTGGTGAAATGGGAGCAGTCGGCAGCGCAGAGTGAGGCAGAGCCCTGAATGCTTTGGCCTCCGCCTTCAAGCAGCAGGAAGCCACTGGGGAGTGTTGCTGGTGTTTTGGAAACAGCAATCTGTCACCAGATGGAAATGGTGGACAAGAGACCGAGCTTGGGCAGGGGTGGAAGGTACAGCTAAGTTGCCAGAGCAGGTGGCTCAGATTCCTTTGACACCAGATCCAGTTGCATTGCTTCCTCTCCCCCGGTCCATGCCTGTGGCTTCCTGGTATGCTCGTTAGGGTCAGTTTGCTGAGGAAGGAGAAGCTCAAGCATGATTTACAGACGAGTCTGCATGATATGCTGACACCACCCAAACGTTACAAGCTGTAGCATGGCAGCCCCACACAAGGATGACTCTGATGGTCAGCGGGGAAGAAAAAACTTCCCAGTGGGTAGAATTTTGAGCAGCATGTTTGGTTGTCTGGAATGAGAGATGGCCAAAATTATGGTGGCAAGAAGGGGATCTCTGCATGGTCTCAACAACGTGGACTTCCCCTTCCCAAGGCTGACCTGGCTAACACCACTGCTGAGGGCCCAATCTGCCAACAGCAGAGATCAATGCTGAGCCCCTGATACGGCACCAGGCCCCATGGGGACCACTGGTGGCAGGTCGATTACATTGAACCTCCTCCATCATGGAAGGGGCAGAGATTTTCCCTGACTGGACATATATCCTGGATATGGATTTGCCTTCCCTGCCCAGAATGCTCTGCCAGCATCATTATCTGTGGACTCATGGAACACCTGAGCCACCGTCCTGGCATTCTGCACTGCATGGTTTCTCATCACGGAGCTCATTGCACAGCAGGGAAGTGCAGCCATAGGCTCGTTCCCATGTAAGTGACTGTCTTACCACTTGCTCCATCGTCTGGAAGCATCTGACCTAACTGGAAGTTGGAATACCTTACTGGAGACTCAGCTATGGTGCTAGTTGGAAGACAACATCTTGAAGGGTGGGGTTATGTCTCACAGAATGCAGTATATGCTGTGAATCAGAGGCCACTATGTGGTGCCGTGTCCCCCATGGCCAGAATACATGGATCCAGGAGTCAAGGGACAGAAGAGAAGAGTGGCTTCTCTCATTCTTACATTTAATAACCCACTCACAGAATTTTTGCTTCCTGTCCCGGCCACTTTGAGTTCTACTGGTTTGAGATATTAGCACTCAAAGTACCAGGCGACACAGAATAGTTGCACTGCATTGGAAGGTAAGACTGAGTGAACAGGCACAAGAAAGGGCCGGTCTACTGGCTAAAGTGATTGATCCTGATTACCAAGGGAAAATTTGGGTCCCAAGGGGAATACGGTTGCTGCCATAGAGGCAAGAATGACCATGCCTGGAGCCGAGGGCTTCATTCCCAGGGGCACTGCCTAGCATCGCCATGCCCAATAGTAAAAGTTAATGAAAAACCGCAGCAACCACAAAAGGCAAGAGAGTAAGGGCTCAACCTTTTGGGAATGAAAGGTTAGGTCGCCCCTCTAGGTAAAGAACTCCAACCAGCTGAGGCTCTTTGGAAGACAGGGGAAATACGGAATGTAGAGTAAAAGAAAGAAGCCATCAATATCAATTATAGCGCTGTGATTAATTACAGAAATGAAAGCTGTAGTAGCTTTGCATATTTTCTGTTTGATTATATCTATGTTTATTTGGATATGCTTCATCTGCTGCTTTTCTCTCCTTCCCATTTTTATTTTATATACAAGTTGTTGGGACTTAGCTTTACATTTTAGGCAAGAGAATATCCAGGAGGGGCTTTTACTGAACTTGAGAAGTAATTAATATGCCAGTGATGGATACAGTGACTCTTGGGGAAAGGGTAGGAGTTCTTCACTTGTAAGAAGGATGACCCCATGTGGTCAGATAGGAACAGAGAGTTGTTCTGCTGTGCACGGGAGGTCAACTGTGTGTGAAAGGCCCATATGAAAGCAGAGCAAAGGGGTGGACTGTGCCTGATTCTTTCTGAGGCCTCTGTCTTTGGCTTAGAGATAGCCGTCTTCTCCCTGTGTCTTCCCTCGGTGTGTGTCTGTCATAAATCCCCTCTTTTTATAAAGATACCAGTCAGGTTAGATTAGGGCTCACCCTAACGATATCAGTTTACCTTAATTACCTCCTTAAAGGCCCTGTCTCCAAATACAGGCATATCCAAAGGATCTGGGGATTGGGACTTCACTTGATGAATTTGGGGGCAGGGGACACAATTTAGCCCATAACAGACTATTACCTATTTATTGCCTCAACTCCAAATTCACCTTTTTTGCCTACTCTGTGAAAATGGTCCGGGGCCTTTAAAATAATTTTTCCTTGCCAGCTGGCACTGGAGCTTTGTCTGTAGAGGACAGTGAAGGGGCATTGCAGGAGGAAAGGATTTTGCTTCCTGGTCTCGAATTCCTCACGAGGCAGACCCCAGCATTCTGTGCAGCCTCCCCAGTGCCCACCTCCTGCAGTGCCTGGCACTGGCAGCGCCCCCGGCACCCTCCCCCCCAGGCCAGGCGGTTTTATAGCAGAGCACTTCCAGCAGAACACTCCCTGTGAAGAGCGTTCCCAGGACCCTGGAGGGTGGGTACCAAGTGAGCCCCAGAGGGCAGGCTGCAGCATCCTCTCTGCCATCTCCAGCAAGGTCTGGGGCTCACCATGGGGGCTTCTCCCTTGGGTGCTTCCCAATCTTGGGGGTTTGGCTGCTCCTTATATCTGACATTTCTTTATTCTTTAGCGTTCTCTTTACTTCTTACTGGCAATGTCTCATAATTCCAATCCCCTGTTAGAGTTAATACTTCCTCTATTAAACTTAGTCTGTTCACATCACCATGTGATTTCTCCCTCCTGGTTGTTCCCAGACTGATATGCTGTCCCAAAAGAGCCAGGAAGCAGCTGTATCACCTTATTACCTAGCTGCTATAAGCTGAATTGTCCCCCAACCAAAAAAAATGTATATGCTGAAGTCCTAACTCCCAGTATCTCAGAATGTGACCCTATTTGGAGACAGGGTAATTTAAAGAGGTAATTAAGTTAAAATGAGGCCATTAGGGTGGGCCCTAATCCAATCTGACTGGCATCCTTATAAGAAGAAATTAGGACACCCCAGGGGCACGTGCGCACAGAGGGACAACCACGTGAAGAGGCAGCAAGAGGGTGGCCCTCTACAAGCCAAGGAGAGAAGCCTCAAGAGAACTCAACCTTCCCACACCACGATCTCAGACTTCTGGCATCCAGAACTGGCAGAAAATAAATTTCTGTTTTTTAAGCCCCTTCAGTCAGTGGTACTTGTTATGGCAGCCCAAGCAGAATAACACATTAGCTTTGGAGATAATGCAAAGTCATTCCACCGTACTCTATTCATTAGACGTGAATCGCTGAGTTCAGCCCACAATAAAGGGTGGAAATTAGACACCAGTGATTGATGGAAGGAATGTCAAAGCATTTGTGGACATGTTTTAAAATCAACACAGAGGCCATAGTGGGAGTGCAACCAGGCAGGATATAATAATGTCTTGGCCTGGGATGGAAAGAAGTCTAATGATTCAGAAGAATTGGGGACGTAAGGTTGCCAGCACGTGAAGGTCAGTTGAAAATGGGAGTGAGAATGGGGAAAGAGCAAAGACTGGATTCTGGTCTGGGAGCTCTCCAGCTGGGTGCACGGTCACGACATCCTCTGAGACAGAGAAGGCCACATTTGATGTGGAAAAACCATGAGTTCAGTCTCAAACATGTTGAGTTTACTGTGCTTTTGGGACAACAAAATGGAGATGTCCAATAGACAGTTTGGGTTTTGGAGAGGTACACCTGTGAGTCTTCTTTCTGTAGGTGATAAGTAAACCACCAAGCACAAAAACTGTTGCTTGGGGGATCTTACTGAATAAGAAGAGACGTAGGAAACATGCCTCAAGAGATATCAACATTTGTAGGTTGGATAGACGTGGGTGAGTCTGAAAAAAGAGACTGAGATAGAGGAAGAAATCCACGAGAGTGTTGTGTGACAGAAGACTTATCAGTTCAGACTATGTTTGGCTACAAGTAACAGGGATCCAAAATAACAGTGTCTTAAAAAAATAGAATTTTTTCTCTCTCTTGCATAAAAGACCAAAAAAAGCACTGCATAGAGTTGATTTGGCAGCTCAACAATCATCAGGAATCTAGCTAGCCCCTGGCATCTTTAGCCTGTCACCGCAAGGTCTAATATGGCTGCTCATGCTCCAGCCATCGCATTCACATTCCAGCCAGCAGGAGGGAGGAAAGAGGAGCCTGCTGATTCTTTTAAAATAATTCCTTTAATTCCCAAATCTTTCTGTTTAGATCTTGTTAACCAGACTTAGTCTCAGGGCTGCATGTAGCTGCAAGGGCAGCTGAGAAATGAGTCTCTATTCTAGGCAGCCAAGTATCTAGCTAACTGCTAAGGAAAAGTGGGAGAAGGGATATTGGAGGGCAACCAGTCATCTCTGTTACAAAAGCTGTGGGGAGAGAGTGTTTAAAGCAAGAGGAAATGACCCAGAGAGGCCAATATTGCTGAGAGGTGAGGATAAAAAATGTCCTTTGGTCTGAGCACCATGGAAGTCATTGGCGACTGAGCAAGACTTGTTTCAGTGGAAAGATGGGGGCAAAAATCAAGTTAGGAAAGGATGAGGAGTGGGTGGGAGATAAGGAAGCTAAGAGTCATGCAGGAACTAAGCTCATGTGGGAGACTTTGCAAGGAAGATTGACAAGAGACCTGGGAAGGGCCACTAGAGGGAGGTGGGGCCAAAGAAGAGTTTGCTTGGTTTTGTTTAAAATGGAGAGATCTGCATGGTGGTGTGCATCTGTAGTCCCAGCTACTCAGCAGGCTGAGACAGGAGCGTCGCCTGAGCCCAGGAGTTTGAGGTTGCAGTGAGCTATGACCATGCCACTGCACTCTAGCCGAGGTGACAGAGCAAGATTCTGTCTCAAAAAACAAAACAAAAAAAAAAACAGAGAGATCTGAGTGTGGGGGAAAGGACCTGATGGAGAAGCGGAGCCCTGCTCACAAGGAATAAGAGGTAATTTCCAGTGTATGGTGACTTGGGGACTCAAGGCCTGGGCTGGGGGACAGTCCCTATCAGCAGGGCAGGCACACAGCAGGTGCAGGTGTGGAGGATCTGAGGGTCTGGAGGTAGGAACTTAAGGGCATTCCCAAATGAAGACTTCGGTTTTCTCTGTGAAACATGCGAGTCACCAGCTAGAGCGAGAGCAGGGGGAGGAGCAAGCTGCCTGCAGGGCCATGCCAGGGACCTTGAGGTGGTAACGCCGAAGTGCATTGAGAGGGCAGCCATGGGGAAAGCAGGGGTCAGAATCATTTATTTTCTCTCTGGCTATTCTTCCACACCCTGGATCAGTCCAGCTCTCCACCATCTCTGGTCCTGCGTGCAAGCAGTTTCTGGAAGGAGAGGTTCACACCTCCACTCCAAGCAACCACTGGTTTGTTTTCTGTCACCACAGATTCATTTGCATTTCTAGGGAACAGTAGTTCCCTTTATCTGTGGTTTTGCTTTCTGCAATTTCAGTTACTCAAGATCATCTGTGATCCAAAAATATTAAATGGAAAATTCCAGAAATAAACAATTCATAAGTTTTAAATTGCATCCCATTCTAAGTAGCATGATGAACTCCAGCACCGTCCTACCTGGGATGTGAATCCTCCCTTTGTCCAGTGGATCCACGCTGTCTACGCCGCCTGCCCCTTGGTCACTTAGCCATCTCAGTGATCAGATTGACTGTCACAGCATCACAGTGCTTGTGTTCATATCACCCTATCTGACTTCATAATGGCCCCAAAGCACAAGAGTAGTGATGTTGGCAACTGGGACATGCCAAAGAGAAGCTGTAGAGTGCTTCCTGCAAGTGAAAATGCGAAGGTTCTAGACGTAACAAAAAAAAAAAAAATCCTATGATGAGGTTGCTAAAATCTAAAAGAATGGATCTATCTGTGAAATTGTGAAGAAGGAAAAAGAAATTCGTGCCAGTTTTGCTGTCACACCTCAACTGCAAAAGTTATGGCCCCAGTGTGTGATAAGTGCTTAGTGAAGACGGGAAAGGCATTACATTTGTGGATAGAAAACATGAAAAGTAATGTAATCTGACTGACAGCAGCATATTGTGCCAGATTAACTTAATCTTAATTAAACTTTATCATAGGTATGTATGTATAGGAAAAAACAGTATATATAGGGTTTGGTACTATCTGAGGTTTCAGGCATCCCCCAGGGGTCTTGGAACATATCCCCCTTAGATAAGGGGGGACTACAGTTTACAAATGGAATCATACCATATGTACTCTTTTTTAATCTACCCTTTTTGCACTCAGAATAATTATTTTGATATACATCCATGTTGTATCAACAATTTGTCCCATTTTATTGCTGAGTGGTATTCCCTAGTGTGGATATACTGAAATTTGTTTATTCATTTATCTGTTCATGGAAAATTGGGTTGTTTCCAGTTTGGAGATCTTACAAAAAAGAGTGCTGTGAATGTTTGTGTATAAGCCTTTGCATGGGCATATTCTTTTATTTCTCGGGTAAATACTGCCAAATAAAAAAACAAACCTGGATTTCTCAAGGAGAGACTTTATTTGAAAGGATTGTTGTGTGGGTGGTAGGGGGAGGACCACAGCAACGGGGAAATGCTCTGACCACATGATCTGCAAGTGTCCAAGGGGTTAGGCAAAAGGTTTACCCGGTACAGGGAGGTGTGAACTTGGCTAGAAAGAACCATATGGGGAAATGGGCTGAGCAGGGTCACGATCAGACAATGGATGGAGCGTGTCTTACCCTGCAGCCAGGGTAAGCCAGTCTCAGGAGGCACCTTCAGGAAGGCTGTGTGCTGGCTCCAGCTGAGGGTGGCCAAAGCTCAGGGACCAGGGGAAGGAGAGAATCCGAACCAAAGTTTGGTTAACAAGCATTTTGTTCCCATTGATCTGTAGGGACAAGCAGTTCAGTTAATCATTTATGAGGCAAAGAATGGAAATTTAGAGGGTCTGTGTCTGGCCTTGTCATGGGTAAACAAGGGGTCCTCCTCGGGAGTCTTAGCCAAGGCATATGGAAAGTCACCGGTTCTTTCCAGTGAATTGTTTACTGGATCACAAAGGGTGGAAGGATTTCTTAACCTTCGTTATTTTTAGGAGCACGAGACTACGGGACTATTCAATACTGTCAATACCCAGGAGTGAAATGTCTAGATCATACGGTAGGTGTATGTTTAACTTTTCTTAAAAACTGCCAAATGGCTTTCAAAACTGGCTGTACTGTGTTACAATCCCACCAGCAGTGTTTGAGTGTTCCAGTTGCTCCACATCTCTGCCAGTACTTGGTATATTCAGTCTTTTTTGTCCATTCTAGTAGGTGTGCAGTGGTGTCACACTGGACTTATCATTTGCATTTCCTTAATTACTAATGATGTTGAGCATCTTTTTATGTTCTAATATTCTATCTGTATATCTTCTTTGGTGAAGTGTCTACAAATCTTTTGTCCATTTTAAAAATGAAATTGTTTGACTGCATATATTGACTTTTTTTGCATCTGTTGACTTTTGAGAGTTCTTTATATATTCTGGATACAAGTCTTTTATCAGATATATTCTTTGCAAGTATTTTCTTCCAGTCTGTAGCTTATATTTTCAGAAAATCTTTGGGACCTATGGCTTAGTGAAACACTTGTGTCAGTTTCTCTTCAGCACATTCCCCTGAACTCAGCCACCCCCACGGGTTCCATTTCTATCTCTACACTGACCTCCTTCTTCAAGCCAGACTAAAGTCCCAAGCTCCAGACCCATGTCTCCAACCACCCACCTTACAGTGCTCCTTGGATGTCCCACAGGCATATTAATGCAACCCACGGAAAACTGAGCTCACTATCCTCTCCCCAGACCTGCTGCCCTGCAGAACCTCTGTCTCCATGAATCTACCAGGCTACAGAACTAGGAGTCTGCCTTGTACCTCCTTCCCTCTCACTTCCACCTCCTGTCATCATTGAGGGCTGTCAGTTCTACCGCCTGACACTCATCATCACCTCCACACACCAAACCACCATTGCTGTCACCTGCACCATTCTTACCCAGACACCTATCCTTGGAGGAGTGGCCAGAGAAAAACTTCTGCAAGTCTGGCCATGGCACCCCCAGCAAGGACCTTCTAATGGTCTCCTGTGTATTCAGATAAGGTCCAAACTCCTTCGTGTGACAAGTAAAGCCCTTTTTTTTTTTTTTTTTTTTTTTTTTTTTGAGACAGAGTCTGGCTTTGTTGCCCTGGCTAGAGCGAGTGCCGTGGCGTCAGCCTAGCTCACAGCAACCTCAAACTCCTGAGCTCAAGCGATCCTCCTGTCTCAGCCTCCCGAGTAGCTGGGACTACAGGCATGCACCACCATGCCCGGCTAATTTTTTCTCTATATATTTTTAGCTGTCCATATAATTTCTTTCTATTTTTAGTAGAGATGGGGTCTCGCTCTTGCTCAGGCTGGTCTCGAACTCCTGAGCTCAAACGATCCGCCCACCTCGGCCTCCCAGAGTACTAGGATTACAGGCGTGAGCCACCGAGCCCGGCCAGTAAAGCCCTTGATGATCTGGTCCTTGATTAATTTGGGGGCCTCTTGCCTTGAACCCCTCATATGTCTTCATATGCCAGAGGCCTGGAGAACTGGGTTCTGTCTAACTAAACTGCTTCTCCACTGGAATGCCTGCTCTCTGCTGGAGATTATGCCTCATTTCCCCACTTCCCCACCCTGCGCCGGCACAGTGCATGTGAAGACAGGGTTGCAGAGAGTGCGTGGGAAAAGCTAGACTTGGGGGTCAAGAATCCCGGCTCCACTACTCACTGAATGGGGTCATCTTGGGCAAAACATGTCTGGCCTCAGGTTCCCCATCAGTAAAATAGATGCAATCATCCCTCCCCTCCTCAATGATGTGTTGGAATCAGAAGTCAAAAATATTTGTCTTTGTCACCAGCACGCTATGACTTGGTCTCCACCACTTTTGCCCAACCACCAGAACAGCGCCTGAACCAGAAACTGGGCCCAGCACTGGGGTGAGGCCAGCGAAGCGTCTAGGGGCAAAATTTCAGGCAGCGCTCACTCTCAGGTTCCTGCAAGCCCAGGGTCTCCCGCAGAGTGACTTTCGGAGCGCCCCGGCAAAGCCCAGAGGCCAGCAAGTACGTCCCGGAGACGACCTACCACCCAGCGCTGGGCCCGCGCTCCGGGATGTAGCTTTGTGTTCGAAACGAGGCGCCCTTGTATCGGCCGCCGCTGCGTGACGTCACCAGGGCGCGCCCGCTCCTCTTGCGCCTTAGCTGCAGGAGCTGCGCGGATTCGCTGCTGCTGTGGTGCCCTGGGCTGGCCGCGGTCCGCGGCGCCGGTAGTCACTCGTGCCAGTGCCCAGGCGCCCGCCGGCCTTGGCCTCTGGCCCCGCGAGCCCTATCCCTATAGTACAGGGCGCCTGGCAGGACCGGCCGCCGCGGCCAGGTAGGTTGGATCTCGGTCAGGCCAGGAAGGGGCCTCCCGCGGAGGACAGGACTGGACCCAGGTCCCCGGCTGCTTCCAACCACACAGACGAGGCGGACCCTTGTGAGCGCCCGCCGACTGCAGGCGACAGAGCGGGTATATAGGGAAACTGAGGGACTGGATTAGGTTCCAGACGAGTGGACAGTAGGTTGGGAACCCACGTGCAAACTACGTCTCGGGCTGCGAAACTTGTGCTGTTTCCACCGCATGCCACTGCCTCTTTGCGTACGGACTCTTGCAGAGTTGGATTGAGCTCGGGCTGTGCGGTCTAGTGGTTACTGCAGAGGTGCCATTTTCTGAGTGGTACCTTGGACTTCACCTCTTTAAGTCTCAGCGTCCCCTTTTGTAACGTGGGGGCGCTCCACCTGAGGGGATTGCTGTAAGGGTGGAATGAATCTGCATGTGCCTGTTACATGGGAAGGGCACAGTCAGTGGGGCCTGGGGTTATTTTGGAGATCAGGTGACCAGCCTTATCCCTGAGGCAGCGGCTAGAGGGCGCCCAGTTTCCACAGGCATGGCGGACAGCAGTTAGGGCCTCTGGAGGATCTCCTGTTGGAGGTTCCTGCTTCTTAACAGAACCTTCTGGGCTAAAGTGCTCTTGGTGGTGGAAGTGCATGTGTAAGACAGTAGGGCAGAGGACTCAAGCCCCCAGTTCTGGTCAAACTTGTGGGCCAGGACAGTGGTGACCTAAGTCTAATGAGTCTTTAACTGAACAAGGCAAATTGACTCATCCAGGTGAGGACCCAGAGTCTGGGGCTCAGAGACCTATCTCTACATTTCTAAGCATAAAAGGCTATTTTTAAAACATGGAACCATGCAGGGAGGGACTGTGTAGTAAGAAATGGAGGCCAGACTTAGATTAAGAACAAAATAAGAGAATGGGTTTGTCTTTAAATGGAGCATTGGACTCAAAACAGGACCTGAGCCCTGTTGATATAATAGTTTCTGTCACATCTCCTGAGGTTGACAATCATTAAGCTTTCCCAAGTAGTGAAAAGTCAAGCCTCTGCTTCTGTCATTTGTTCATTTCAATAAAGAGTCACCGAGAGCCTTCTGTGCACTAGGCACAGTGCTGGGTAGTAAAAGACAGGCATGGCCCCTGAACCCAGGCTGGGACAGCCTGGTAGAGGTTCTGGCTGGATCATTTGATCAGTGGAAAGCATTTTAAGTAGGAGAATAACAGATCTAATTAGCATTTTAAAAATTGTTTATGAGAGCTGTGAAGCCAGTTTCACCAGTGGTCACTTGCCCATGTTTGGCTGCCACTCTTAGCTAATTCCTAACCCTGCTTAGTTCACATCACTTCCTCAAGGAATTAGACAAGGGCAGGGCCCTGATCATTGTCACAGCCCTAGTCCCAAGAGCTAAATCTTACATGAGTTATTAATACCTGTCTTCCCTGCAAGCAGGGTGGCAGGGCTGAGTTTGTCTGACCTACACTGTTTCCCCAATGCCCACAGTGGTGGCAAGCAGTGTAAACTTTCTGAAAAAATTTCAGAAAGTTTACACTGCGTTGAACTGTAACACTTCCTCCAGTGTTGAAAGAACACTGGAATTCCTGGGACTGGCTTAGTGCTTGGCATGAAGTAGTTGTTTCTCTATAAATATTTCACCTTATGAAGTGAAATAGCAGGGTAAGATAACTTACAAGCGTGGACCACTGCCCATGTTGTGTGCCAGGAAAGGTTGATGGAGCAAAGGGACTTGGGCTACAGCTTGAGGAATTTCATAGGTTCTGATGATGGTTCTGGGATCCTCTGCCCCTGGGTCCTGCTTTTTTCTCTGTAGGCTCTGATGCTGGTCCCTGGTAGAAGGCAGCTACTCACAGCTCTTCTGCAGGCTCAGAAGTGGCCCTTTCAGCCCTCCAGAGACATGAGACTGGTGCAGTTCCAGGCACCCCACCTGGCGGGGCCTCACCTGGGCCTGGAGTCAGGGAATGGTGGAGGGGTTATCGACCTCAATGCCTTTGACCCCACACTCCCCAAGACAATGACGCAGTTCTTGGAGCAGGGAGAGGCCGCCCTCTCAGTGGCAAGAAGGTAAATCAGTGGGCAGCATCATCCTGCAGCAGCTGCCCTGGTCGCCCTCTCCCTCCTCCCTCCCCCATCCCTGCCCTGGGACACAGCACCAGCAGGTAGCTCTCTTGCAAGGGAGCAGGGTAACCCCTCTTTCCTCTCTCACCTGTTCTGTTAGTGAAGAGCCTCAGAAATCTTACATACCAACATCCTCAATTTACAGAGGGAAAAATGGAGGCCTAGGGAGGGTGATTAACTATCCCAAGGCCATACATTTGGTTCTGGAGCCGGGACTCTACTTCATCATACTGCCTTCCCTGGGGATTAAGCCCCTGCCTGTCTGAAGAGTCTGGGACCAGGGTCCTAAAAGCCATCTTGGGAAGCTGAGGGAGGGATTTAGATTTCCAGCTCCTCAGGGGAGAAAGGACTACAAAGAGATTTTCTCTAAGATTTCGTTCCTGGGTTTGGGCTAGATTAGGTGGGGGTGTCCCTAAAGTTGGGAGCCCTACGGAATATAGTCTAAGGGGATGAAGGACAATAAATTAAGACCACTTTAAGAAGTCATTTTCACCTATTAAACTGGCAAAAATACAAATGTTTCACAACTCTTGGTATCATTGACAGTATGTCCTCATACTGGCATATTGTTGAAAGATTGGAAACAACTTCCATGTCCCTCATTAGGGAATTAGGTATATCTCTATAGTGCAGTAATATGCAGCCATAAGAAAAAAGAGGAAGCTATCTATTGAGGAAGCTATGTATTGTCATACATTGTTATGGAGAGATCTCTGGAATATATTAAGGAAAAAAAGGTGTAAACAATGTGCTATCATTTGCATACAAAAGGGTACGAGAAGAGTATCCATAGAATAGTTGTGTAGTCTAGGGAAATGGGGTGACCAGAAGGAGAGAGACCTTTCCATTTATTCTCATTTGTATCTTTTGAATTCCCTTACATGGATATGAATTACCTAAGGCAGAAAGGAAATCACTGGATAAATAACAAGCAGTGCTCCGACATCAAAGGACAATAGCTGGGCTTGTTTTCACACCGACTCAGGTGGTTGATAGAGCTAGAAAATATATTTTAGAAAAGCAAAACTTGGAGCTGCTGCAGGATCTCCCCAGCCTGCCACAGGATTGCCAACCTGCTCCCAGCCAGCCCCTCTCTCCTGCTCTGGTCTCTGTAGAGCCCTGGCTGCCCAGTTGCCAGTCCTACCACGGTCCGAGGTGACCTTCCTGGCCCCAGTCACGCGGCCAGACAAGGTGGTGTGTGTGGGCATGAATTATGTGGACCATTGCAAAGAACAGAACGTGCCTGTGCCCAAGGAACCCATCATCTTCAGCAAGTTTGCCAGCTCCATCGTGGGGCCTTACGATGAGGTCGTCCTCCCACCCGAGAGCCAGGTTGGTGCCTCCCCTCTGCCCTCCCCACTGGGGCCCATCACAGGGGTGCTCCAAGCTCAGCATTCAGCCTACAGGAGCCACCTCTCATTCAATAGTTCATTAAATAGGAGCTGCAGGGGATTATATGTACAGTAATAACACAGGCCTTGGAGAAAAAGAAATTTACATCTTTTCCTGATTACAAATGTAATACACCTTCATTATAGAAAAGTAATAAAATATAGATAAACATAACAAAATTAAAAGTCACCCATATTCCCACTGCCGAGGGCTTATAATATTAATGTTTTGCTATATCTCTTCCCAGTATTTTTCTATTCCTGTATATATTTACACTGTGCATATATTTGCCTTTTACTTAAGACCCCATTATTTTTCATACCATTAAACATTCTAGGGTTACCGTGTAGTTTTCTGTTGTACCGGTGGCCGTAGTTTATTCTCTAGCCCCTTATTTCTGGATACTTGTTTTCAGTTTTGGGCTTCTATAAATAAATGTTGCAGTGAACATCCTTATATAGAAAGACTTTACACATCCATGAATACATGATTGTTTCCTTTGATAAACTCTTAGAATTTGAATGATGTGTTAAAGTACAGGCAGTATTTCAAAACTTTTGAAAAATTCTGCCAAACTGACCTTCAAAAAAATTGTGAAAGCAATTTACACCTCCACCAGCAGCATATGTACCCTTACTAACACTGGTTAGTTTTTCTCTCAAATTTTTATTTTAGAAATGCCTTGTAAATTATAGGAAAATTGAAAAACTGCTACAGTGAACACTCATACTGTTCACTTGATTTCACTGTTAACATTTTGCCATATTTGCTTTCTCTCCTCCCCAGGCCAGCCCTTCTCTCTTTTTTTTTTTTGAGACAGGGTGTTATTCTGTTGCCCAGGCTGAACTCCTAGCCTCAAGCAATGCTCCTGCCTTGGCCTCCCAAAGTGTTGGGATTACACGCGTGAGCCATGGCACCCAGCATTCCCCTCTCTTTACACATGTACCCTTACACTTGCGGTGGGGGGTGAGGAGACAACGTTTGAAAGTAAGTTGCAGACATTAAGACACTTCACTCATAAAACTTAATATGTGTCTCCTAAGAATAAGGACAATGGCCTTCATGACAATAACACCATTATCACGACTAAGAAAATTAATATGATTAATATCTAATGTATAGTCCGACTGTCCCAATTCCCAATTGGGAATACTCCCAATTAGCCCAAAGATGACTTTTTAAATTTGGTTATTTTTTTGATGCAGGATCAATCAAAACCACACATTATATTATATTCAGTTATGTCTCTTTAGTGGTTTTAATCCAGAACAGAGGTCCCCAGACTTTTTCTTGAAGAGCCAGTTAGTAAATATTAGGCTGTGAGTGCCATATGGTCTCTTTTGCAACGATTCAGCTCTGCTGTCATAGTGTGAAAGCTGCCAGGGACAATATATAAATGAATAAACATGGCAGGGTGCCAGTAAAACCTTAGTAAAAACAGGTTTGCCAACCCCTGATCTCAAACGAATCCCCTGCCCTTTTCTTAAAGAATCCAGTCAAGTTTTCTCATAGCATGCTCTATGCTATGGATTTATCTGGTTGTTTCTTCATGATTAGATTCAGGCTAAGCAATTTTGTCCAGAGAGCTCCACAGGAGATGTGCACTTCCCACTGCATCCCACTGGGAGCCTCATGTCAGGCAGTCCCAGAGTTTGGCCGCTTGGTTTACTTGATGTTCACTAGATCTCTCCATTGTGAAGATGTATTTCCATTGTTGTTATTATTAACAATAAGCAATCTATGGGTGTAGTCTGAGACCATTCGACCATCTTATTGCCCTACAGCTCCTCATGCAGGGATCCTGTGGCCATTCTTACCTGAATCCCATTATTGCACTGGGGGTTCGAGAAGAATGACTTTTCTATAATGCTTTCTATTTTTATTAGCTGGCATACTTCTATGAAGAGCTTCCTTCCTCCCATTTTTCACTCCTGTGCCATTAGTATCTCTGTGAATTCCTAAATTCTATTTTTATTCAGTTAGTTGTAATCCATCATTTACATTCTTTTTGATACTCAGTTGACCTCAATTTGGCCAGCAAGGGGCCTTCAAGTTGGTTCCCATTCCTATCACTTTGAGCACTTCCTTGCTTTCTGGCTAAGACATTCCAGGCTCATCTTGCACTCTCTGTCTTGGACCTGGAATGAGCCATTTCCCCAGGGAACCCAGTTCTTTTTAGTGGGGAATGGTATTAGAGACCAACATCTGGATGTCTGGTGTACTTATACCAACTTTGGTCATTACCATTAAAAAGAGCAGCCAGTTTGAAAGGCTAAATTTTATCTCCTTTGTAGTTGCACTTTGCTGATTATGGGAGAGGCTGAGCATTTTTTCATGTTTTTGTGGCCATGTGTATTTCTTCCTTTTTGTGAATTGCTTATTCAAGCCCTTTGCCCACATTTGTTTTGGGATGTTGATCTTTTCCTTATCATTTAAGTGAGTTAATACATTAAAGCACTTAGAATAGTCCCTGGCACAGAGTAGGGTTACATATTGCTAGCTGTTGTTATTACTCAGTATTCATCCTTTGTTGCAAGTATCCAGAGTGGCTTTTAAACTCAATCCCCTAGACAGGTGTTGCTTTTCTACAGTCACGGTGTGGGAACTGGGCCTTACCCAGTGATGCTGCCTCCCACTGCCCAAAATGTACAGGCCTGCAAGTTGGGCCTCTCGTCATTCACATTGCTCTGGTTTATGGTGACTGCAAATGCAGGCTGGCAGCTGAGCCCTGCTGTCAGAGGCCCAGGCCCTGAGGCATGGTGTGCAGCCTCTCAGCCTGAGCCACTGCAGCTCACTGTTCCTCTCCTTACAGGAGGTGGACTGGGAGGTGGAGCTGGCCGTGGTCATTGGGAAGAAGGGCAAGCACATCAAGGTAATGTGGAAGGGGTGGGCTCCCAGGCCAGAGTGGAGCAGAGG
Source organism: Eulemur rufifrons (assembly GCF_041146395.1). Taxonomy (NCBI): domain Eukaryota; kingdom Metazoa; phylum Chordata; class Mammalia; order Primates; family Lemuridae; genus Eulemur; species Eulemur rufifrons. Next base: position 43,759,723 of record NC_091001.1, on the reverse strand, counting down.
CCCCAGTGTCTGCCTCTCCCAGTGCTGACCTTGTCACTAGCACTGGGCTGCCAGCTGTCCCTGGTACTGGGAAATGGTCTGCCTACCTGCTCCCTGACACTGCCTTGTCCCTTGCCCACCACCTTTGGCTAGCTCTGGCTACTAACATGGGATAAAGGCTTTGAGATCCTTTGTCATGGGGGTTGGTATCACCTGTGATCTAATTTCCTACATGGCCAAATCCCCTCCCTCATAGGCCACAGATGCCATGGCTCATGTGGCCGGCTTCACTGTGGCTCATGATGTGAGTGCTCGTGACTGGCAAATGAGACGCAATGGGAAGCAGTGGCTGCTGGGAAAAACCTTCGACACCTTCTGCCCCCTGGGCCCTGCCTTGGTGACCAAGGACAGTGTAGCAGGTAGGTCCCTGGTCTTTGCCACCTACACCTGCCCTTGCACAGATAAGGAGCACTCCCAGGAGTGCAGGTGCAGCTACACACTACCCACCCTCCCTACTATGTGTCTCCCTGGCTGCCCTTTTGCTGCTGAATCCATTAAAGGGCAAGTCTCTAAGCCTCAGCCATTAGCTCCCCACGGGCTCCCTCCCTGCGCACCCCCAGAGGGAGCACACTCACAGAGGATGTGAAACTCCATTCATGAAGTAAATCAGAACATCTCTCAACTGATAGGTGGGTCAGGCTTCTAGCTGCCACCATGTGGAAATAGCCTTTAAGTTGAAGGGGAGCAAAGCCGGCCCTGAGCATCGTGGAGAATGGCTGTTACACTGTTACAGACCTGGGCATGTTCCACAATAAGGGAGATGAGAGAGCACCAATGAGACCTCGCCCAGCCACTGTGTAAACAACAGCACCAACTCCAAGCAGCAAAGACCCAGTGAAAGTCACCAGGGAGGCAGTGGCTAAGAGGGGAGAGAACAGCCAGTCACAGCCACTGGGGAGATGTTCACATGGGTGGGCCACACCGAGGGCCCCGGGGCCTCACAGCAGAGTCCTCAGTGAAGTTAAATTGTGTGTCAGCTGCTTTACCTAAAGGGGGTGTAGAACACAAAGACTGCCACTAAAAAACGTTAAAAATGTGCTGGTTAGCCAGGACACTTATGGACACTGCTTGTGCTGTCACCCTGTTGCTTTGTAGATGCTGAGTCTTTTTTTTTTTTTTTTTTAATCTATAGGTGTCAGCCTCTGCTGTGGACAGACATCTTTTTTTTTTTTTTTTTTTTTTAAGATAAAACCCCTAGCCATTTTTCTTTCCCCCTTCAGAGTCTGGGACATCCCCTCCTTAACTCATCCAAGTGACTACTGCCTGGTGCTGTGCTGGGGCTGCAGGGAGGCCCAAGAAGGCCAATGTCCATACAGAAAGTTCTAGGATACAGTGCTGAGTCAACATGGGCACAAACAAAGCCCTTTTACCTAGCAAATCACAAAGCCTCCCTACAGTTTTATTTTTGTAAATACGGGGAGGGGTTTGAAGGGGAAAAAGCGATAACCCAAAGGTGTTGATTTTGCATTTCAGATCCACACAACCTAAAGATCTGCTGCCGAGTGAATGGGGAGGTGGTCCAGAGCAGCAACACCAACCAGATGGTGTTTAAGACAGAAGCGCTGATAGCCTGGGTCTCCCAGTAAGTGGGATGCAGCCTGCCTTGGCCAGCCCCACCCTGCCTGCCCACACACCTGGAGGCTGAGCCGAGCCCTCCACCCCTGGCTGTGGCTGCCTCAGCCCCTGGTCTCACCAGGTTCTTTTGCTTTGCCCCAGGTTTGTCACTTTTTACCCAGGGGACATCATCCTGACTGGGACCCCTCCAGGAGTTGGTGTATTCAGGAAACCCCCTGTCTTTCTCAAGGTAGGTTAGCTAAAAGGAAAGGGAGCAGGGACCCAGAAGGCCTTGCAGACTTGAGAAATTCCAGCCTATGTGTGTGTACGTGTGTCAAGACTGTAGGGCTGAAACCTCACGGCCTGCTCTGTTGCAGAAGGGAGATGAAGTCCAGTGTGAGATCGAAGAACTAGGCGTCATTGTCAATAAAGTGGTGTGATGGCTCCTGCACAGGCCCTGGACTTAGGACAAGATGGGGGCATCCACTCCCACTCAGCCCAGCACAGGGAAAGGCCCAATGCTAGGCGTGGGCAGGTGCCAGCCCCCTCAAGGCTCCTCTTCTAAGTAGAAAGGAGAAAGAGTTCTCAATAAATTTGTCAAGCTAGAGCAGCAGCTTGATTTCTGCTACTGTTTTGTCATCTTTTGGTTTTGTGGGATGAGGTGGGGCACTTTCATGGGGCTGGAAAAGGAGAGAACAGATAGACACAGACACCAAAAAGATGCTGCTGGGCTTGGAAAAAAGAACTCATCCAGTCCCCTTGTTTATCACCCCAAAGAATGAAGAAGGAAGAGACAGCAAGGGACAATCAAACCTCAGAGATTTTATAGTCCAGCTGAGGGTTTACAGTTTCTTCTATCTTCTGGCTGTAGGCCACAGCTGTGGTCTGGGGCTAAGGAGTCTCAGCACAGGCTCCACCCTGCAGTTCTAGTTACAAATGAACTGTCGGATGAACTGTTCCAGCTTGTCCTGATTGTCCCGGATAGCAAAAGTAGGGGACAGGTGGAGCCTGGGGCCTGCAGGGCTGGGTGTCTGCTGCAGAACCTGGGCCATGGAGATGGGCCATGGGTGCCCTCGCCACAGGGACTGTGCCCAGGGTCCAGGGACCAAGCCTTTCCCCTCAAAACCTGCCTTGAGACCTCGGGCCCCTCAGGTCTCAGTGTTTGAGTGCAAATGCCACCTCATCTCAAACCACCCCTGGTAACCCACACCTGGGAGAAGGATAAGCCCGTGATTTAGGAGACCAAGAGGGGCAGGAAAACCATCCAGCCTTCTCTAACCCTTTGTCACCACACCTGGCAGACACCAGGCAGGTCCAGGGTTTTGGTGACATATCATCAGGGCCAGCCCTGTGGGGTGGTGGGGACACAGCTGGGTTCCCCTGGGCAACTCCATCAGGGGGTGGGAATGGGGACAGGAGGATGGTGACAGTGGCACTCCTCACCCCTAGGTCTCTGAAGGTCCAGATAGCACTGATGGCGAGGTATGAGTCCGCACACTCTAGAGGGAGGAGAGAAGTGAAGGCTCTAGGGAGGGAAGGCAAGGAGCCATGGGGCATGGCTTCTCTCCTCTAGAGAAGGAACCCAGAGACAGGCTCAGATTGGACCGAAAACCCTCTGGTCTGCAGCCTTCCTTCCCGGAGTTGGGCTGTCAGTGCCCAGTAGGGGGCAGCAGCCACCAGCTAAAACCAACCCATCTCCAGGAGCCTGGGATGGCTGCTTGACACTCACCAAAGGTCCCTTCTTCCTGGGCAGTGGCCTGCAAGAACTGGAATAGCTGCTCCGTGTAGCCTGACTCTGTGGGAGAGAGAAGACCTAGACCCAGGGCCCTGCTCAGGCAGAGCCTGACCTGAGGACTGCAAGGGAGGTGAGGGCCTCACCGGTATCAGGCAGCTGGCCCTGATGGAGGAAGGAGGCAGCCTGCGCAAAGGCCTTGAGCAGCGGGCCGAGCAGGCGGCAGAGGAAGAGGAAGAAGTCTGGGCAGCGTGACTGTTGGCTGAGCTGAAGGAGACAGGCCAGAGTGAGGGCAGCTCCCCAACGCCCTCCCTCCCATCTCCCTCCGGGGGTAGCTTCTCCCAACACACCCTGAAGTACCGGCCCTCAGCCTCCTCAAAGTCATCGCTGTCACTATCAGTAAAGTCCCCACTTGGTTTCCACAGCAGCTTTGCACTCAAACGCTGTCGCCCTGTGTCGCAGGCTGTCCGGGAGCTGGGGGTCTGGGGACCGTAGGAGCCATTGGTCCCTGACAGGCTGGCCAGGGATCAACCATACAGCCCAGACTAGGTACATGGAGGCAAAACCAGTAAGAGCCAAGAGGATGCCCAGAGCCAGGCCAGACCATAGCACCTGCTGGGCCGACTTGCAGGGAGAGGAGGTGAGCACCAGCCCTCAAGAACAAGAAATGTGGGGGCAGGAATTGTGCAGAGAACCTCATAGGCACACATATCAATCCTGTCTAGGGAGATGTGCATGGCCCTAGGGCAGATGTGGTCACAACCTGCGGCACACAGCTTTGACTCAGGCTTCCCTGCAACCAGGCCAGGGGGGTGCCCATCCCCACAGGGCAGAGGAGCCTGGAACAGCTGGCACTCAGGGTACGAGGCTGGAGGAGGTCAGGCCCTACGTGGGGGCTTTGTCTCCGACAGCCCTGCCTACCTCCTCAGCAACCAGGAGCCCGCACTGGATGAGACGGTCCAGCACCTCCTGACAGTAGCAGTAGGAAGACTGACAGGGCTGGGGAAAAAGAGGCACCGGTGTGGCCTCAGAGAGCCAGGCACATAGCGGGGGCCTGGCCAGAGGCAGGGCAAGGCCAGAGGTCTTAGGGGTAGGACTCAGGCAGGGATGGGCCACCTCCTGCCACAAAGAGGGGAATGCCCAGGACCAAACTGGCTGTTGGGGGGAGGCCTGACCTGCAGCAGCAGCAGGTCTTGTGGCAGCAAATGCAGCAGCAGCAGAATCTGGCGGTACAGCTCATTCTGGCTCAGCAGCTCTACGCCTTGCTGCTCCCAGGGCCCCTCTGGCGGCACTCTGCCTGCGAGCAGCCCCCGCACAGCACAGGCTGGGGTCGGTGGGGGCCACGCATTAGAAAGGAGCCATTCCCTTCACCCCTGCACACACATCCCACCCACCCTGAGCCCTCAGGACTCACCGCCCACAGCCTCACTTAGGAAGGCAGGCAGCAGCTCAGCACTCAGGCGTGCCAGGTGAGTGAGGCCTGGGCCAGGCCGCGGCACCACCAGCAAGTCCCCGTGGTGGACACGCAGCAAGGCCACGTGTGCCCGCAGCAGGGTCAGTGTATGCTGCACCAGACACCGCAGCTGTCCCGAGAAGCCTACATCAAAGCCACGCAGCAGAATCTCCTCTGTCAGCCAGGAGAACTCCCCCAGGAGCTTCGACAGGAACACGCCCTGGGTGGGCAGAGCAGGGCTGAGCAGGAGGGCAGCAACCCCTCACCCAGGTCCCCACCACACTGCATCCTACCTTCTGGTGCTTGAACAGCAGCAGTGCCGCCGTAATGGCCGTGCTCATCACCGCTGAGCTTGCCACGCTGGCTGGGGTGGGAGTGGGGGGTGCTGGTCAGGGGTGGAGGCTTCCAGGTTCCCCCATCATCTGGCAAGTCTTCCCAGCCACACGGCCTCAACTCCACCCCAGGGAGGGGGAAAGCAGCCCCAGAGAAGTAGAATTTATCACATGTATGCAGAGAGCCAGGCCACGAGCTCAGGGACCTTCCCTGGATCTTGTAGGGCCCACCCATTAACCCACAGCCTCCAGCACAAAAGGGGCACTGGGGAAGATACTGAGAGAATCCTGCAAGCCCGCTCTGTGCAGGCACGGTGTTAAGCCCCTGGCAGGCATTACCCATTCAGTTAACATCATCCTCACTCACAGGTAAGGAGACTGGGCTCAGGGAGGTGCCACGATGAGCATGAGGTGGGGCTGGGTGTGGCCTGGGCTCAAAGTGTACTCACTTAGCTGCTCCCTCATGCCCTCCCTGGCTGCCCCGCTCCTCAGAGTTCCATACTTCAGATGTCCCAAGTGTGCCACAGAGGGAGGGTGGCTCAGGTTAGACACCCACTTGGAAGGGAGGGCCCTAATGACTGGCTGGCCCAGAGAAGGCACATTCAGGGACCCACCCTCAAAGGCCCAGATCTAGTTCCCCCTCACCATTCAGGACGTGACGGCTCAGTCTCCTGACCAGTAACTGGTCCTCCGCCCTGAGGGCCAGGAGGGGCCCAGTTACAGGGGTCCACTCCTGCTCCTTCTCAGTGTCTGGGACAGCAGTACTAGGATAGAAACACAGATCTCAGGATGAACAGATCAAACCTAAAAATACAAACCTAAAAGCCCAGGGCTTTCTCAAAGGTGAGGGTATTTCCCTGATCCCAGCCCCAGGGCAGGGGATGGCTCCCTTCCCTGTGTGCCATACCCCACACTCAGACTGTTGGCCAGGTGAGTGCCTGGTGCTACTCTAGATGACCCAAGGATATGTGGTGAGGGAAGGCTGCTGATATGTTTGAGTATATTGGGGGAGGAAGCGTTAGCTACACAAGCTGGTGCTGAAGGGCTACCTGCTTTGCCTGAGACCCGCACCCTTCCCTACCCCTACCATTGGCCCAGCACGACGGGCTGCAGCAGCTGCTCCAGAGTCTGCCTGCTGCCCCAGCAGCTCCTGGCGTTGATGGTGTATTCCTGCCCAGGACAAGGCTCTTAGGTGGCCTGCTCTGGCCCACCAGGAAACTTGCACACAACCCATATGAGGTATGCAAGGCTATCCCTGCAGTGGCTTTGAGGGCCAGACTGCCAGAAGCCCCTTGACAGACCCCCATGGACTCCCAGGCTGGCTCCATACCTGCAGAGAGAAGGGCTGGGCTAGGTGCACCCGGACACAGACCCGGCGACTGCAGCCCCAACAGCTGTGCAGGCTCCGCAGGACAGCCAGGGCTCCTGTCCACAGCCCCAGGGGGACTGAGGCCTGCAAGGAGGGAGAGGCTGAGTGCATCAGCTCACCGTGGGCACTGCCCTCAGGCAGGCCTCAGGGCTGGCTGCCCCATCCTGCTCTCCAGAGGTTTCCTCTGGTCCCAGCCTGCTCAACTTTATCTCAGGCCCATCCTGATGCATGACCTGGCCCTCTCCAAGCTCCTGTTTTCTCATCCATGAAAAAGGAAAAATCCCTCTGTAGCAGAGTCTTTTGAGGTTTAAATGAGATGATGGTGGTAATGGCCTTGGCAGGTGCCACAGGATAACTGTAGGGAGAATTCCTTTGTACCACCCCCGCGCCCAGCCCTAAAGGAGGACTCAGCCATAGGACTTAATATTGTGCTTCCTTTTTGGAGCTGGTGTCCAGCTGGGGTCCCAAGGGGCAGGAGGGTCTCACATGGTGTATTTCACGTGGTGCATCTGGAACCAGGTCATAGGTGATGGCCACTGGCACCAACATAGCATCTGGGACAGTGGCCCCCTGGACCGCCTGTACCACCAGTCCCAGCCAGGCCTGGCCCAGGGCTGATAGCCGTGGTCCCTGGGCCCCAGGGGGCTCCTCCAGGAAGATGAGCAGAGGCTGCCCACTGACCAGCAGCTGCTCCATGACCTGGAATGGGGGGGGGGAGGGGTGGATGTCAAGGCCAGAGCAGAACAAACCCCTGTACCCTTGACCTGGCCCCACACATAATCACTAGGGGCACTCACCGCATGGACCACAGTCCTTGCAAGGACCCCCTCAGAGCTGTCCAGGGAGAGGTTGGCCTCTGGAGGCATGAAAAGCCCCCCAAGGTTCCTCAGCAGAGTTCTGTGGGGCACAGGTAGAGCCTGATTAGGGAAGGGGCTCTGGAGATGAGACTGAGCAGGCGGCTAGTGAGTGCCTTGCCCACCCCCACCCCAAGGCCAGCCATGGCCCTGGGACCTGTGGCTGACCCTCCATCTGAGCCCCAAAGCCCCAGCTGGCATACGGCCAGGAACAGAGAGGTGAGGAAGAGGGCCTTTGGGGAGCTGCTGCCAGCACACCCCCATACACACCCCTGCCCCAGCCTGAGACTTCTCCCTTGTATGTCTGGGGGCACAAGGGTTTTACCTGAGGGCAGGGGAGCAGGCGTGGGGGTCCCAAGCCACACGGAGCACGCCTAGGCCCTGGGAGAGCAGCACAAAAGGCAGCAGGATCCCGTCCAATCGGGACTTGTGAGTAGAGAGGAGGACAAGCGGCAAGCCCTGCTCCGGGGAGAGCCAGAGGAAAGTGTCAACTTGCCCCACCCTGAAGCCACAGGAAGCCAAAACCCAGCACCTCCAGATGCAGGGCAATCCCAGAGGGAGGAAGAAGGGGAAGGTTCAGCTGAAGAGTTCTTCCTCTGAGCACATTTCCCAAAAGTAGAGGAGCCTTTTGACAACTTTTAAGGTAAGGAGAATTGACGTAATGGTTGTTAAGACCATGATGAAAAGATGTTAGAGGAAGCCCCATGGGAGCAGGACCGTGAGACATAAAGAGAAGGTCGGCAAAGAGCAGTGGATTTTTCCCACCAGCTGATGGGGCCAGTCCTGACTTAAGTGCTTGGCCCAGCCTCTGCTCCCGCCATTCCCATCCCAAAGGAGGGCAGGCCTTACCTCCTGGGCAGCCTTGTGGACCATCTTCAACTGACCCTTGTGGAGCTGAACATTCAGGAAGAGGCAGTTCAGGAACCGCAGCAGCGCCCAGCTGAACAGCCTGGGGAGCAACGCCTGGCCTGAGGTGTGGCGGAGGCACAGGCCACCAGCCCACGAGGCTCAGCCCCACAGCCCCTCAGAGCGGCACCCAGCGCTCCTCTAGGGCAGGCACTATTGTCCTCATTTTATAGAAGAGGAAAGTGAAGCTCAGGGAGGCTACAGAACTGCTTAATAGAGAAAGCAAAGAAGTGGTGGTGCTGGGACTAGAAGAGGGGCCTGACACCAGAGCCCACGCCTGTGTGGCACTGATACTCTCCCAAGACCTCCTGGTGCAGCTGCCTCACGTCAGGTTCAGAGCAACTGCTGTTTACCCCAAAGGACTAAAAGACCAAGCCTTTCTCCAGGCAGAACCCAGCCTGGTCTTTGTAAACTGCTGGGAAAGGTGGGATGAAAGGGAAGGATTAGTGGTACAAGAAGAAAAGGGGGTAACTGCAGGGGCAAAGTCCCTGGCAGGTGGATGCATTGTCCAGAGGCCCAAAGTGGGGCCAGCTTTAACTGAGGACAGACATGCAGACGCAGGTAGCAAGAGATGTGGTGGACAAGCAGCAAGTCCCCATCTGATGGCTTCTATTTCTTCCTTTATCTGCACTTACAAGTAAACCAGTCCACCACTGGGTGCTTCTCCAGCACCATTTGGCTGCTCAGGTGCACAGAGAAGGCAGCAGCCGGGGTCGTGCCCAGTGACCCCTTCACAAGAGCACTATTATCATCATGAACCATGGAATCTGAGCTAGGCCAGGAGGCAAGACAGGAGGGGCTGATGGCTGGTATAAAGGTGGGCAGGTCAAAGGACCACTAGTCTCAACAAAGCTGAGGAACTGTCATAGCACAGGGATGGTCAAGGTCACCAACAATCTCTACTTTCTGTCCTTGCTCAGTTGAACTCTCAGCACTTTCAGGACAGCTGAGCCTGACACACACAGCCCTGAGCTCTCCTTTCTTCAGCAACTCATTCATCCCTTTGGCTTTAAATCTGTGCTAAAGCTGTGCAAACTCTTCCCGGCCCCAGCCTCTCTTCTGAGCTCCAGACTCACATATGCAACTGCCTCCTGTTGCCACAATGTCAGGTACCAAAACTCTCTATCCAAAACATCCTTCTGGGGCCAACTCACTTCTCCCCAAGTCTGTCCCCCTCTGTATGTACCACCAGGTACTAGGCTAGCAAGAGGGCTCTCCTATGACTTCTCCCTTTTGCCCTTACCCCACCATCCAATCCATCAGGGAGTCCTGGTAGTATCACCTTGATCTCTCAATCTGCTTTTTCCAGCCTCTACTGTCCATTGTCATGTCTCACCTGGACTAAGAGAACAGCCTTCCAGATGGTTTTCTGGTCTCTACTCTTGACCCTAATTCATCATGTTGTCACTCCCTGCTTAGAACCTTTCAACTGATTTTCAGTGCACTTAAAGATCCAGTCCAAACTTCCCGCATGGCCCTGCGTGATCTCAGCCCTTCTGCCTCTCAATTTTACCTCCAGCAGCTCTCTCCCCTTCACTTGCCAGCTTCCAACCACATCAACTACTTGAGCAAACCCAGCCCTTTCCTGCCCAGGGCCATAGGTCAGCCAGCTATTCCCTCTAGTAAGACTGATCCCCCCATTCCTGTACCCACAAGGCTGGCTCCTTTTTCCCCTTTTGGCCCTGCTTTACAATCTCTTCCTCCCCCTCCAGGTATTCTGAGTCTCAGCCCATGTTCCTTCCTTCTTGCAGGCATGTATATCTCTGTCCACCCCTTGGTGCCCTGCATCTAACAGGAGCTCAGACTTGTGCAGAAGGCACGTAGGGAGGGGAGGCAGCGGGTAAGAGCAGGCTGCAGCCCATTCTGGCAAACATCATCCAGCCCATTCTGGCAAACATCATCCAGCTCCCCAGGAAGGCAGTCCAGCTATTCCCTGAGCGCAGCTGACATTCCTTCTCCACAAGGGCAGAGGCCCTAGCCCAAGGGCAGGTGCCCCTCAGCACAGAGTTACCTGAGCAGGAAGGGGCGGGGTGGGGCCTGGATGTGACCCAGGATGCGCTGCACCTCTTTCTTCACATGGTCAGACATCTGGCCTTCTCCAGCCCCTCCTGGGGCCTTCCCTGAGAGAATTTTCTGCACCCTGTACAGGGGGGAGTGGTGTCGGACTGGGGCAGGCCTACAGTCTCTCAGGTCACATCCCCAGGGCACAGCTTCCAGTCTTCACCCTCCTTCTTTAAGGAAGGGTCCCAGGCAAAGCTAATGCTCTGAAGCCTTACCCCAGCCAGTCCTCTCCACCACCCCTGCCTGGAGCCTTCGTCATCCCTTTCAGTACCCCAGAAATGCCAGCCAGACCCCAGTCCCTGTCTCCTCACCCAGTGCTTTCCACAATCTTCTGTGGGGCATCCTGGCGGGGGGGTATGCGCTGCTCCAGGGACCACAGAAAATAGCAGAGCCTCCGAACCAGCCAGCCCCGGAACCTGGGCACAACCCCCAGAGCAGAGAAGAAGATCGTTCAGAGAGCTCCATCCCCATTCAGGCCCACTGCAGGCTATTGGATCAGAAAGGGATCACACCCAAACCCAGGTGCCAGGAACACCTGAGCAGGATGACGAATCACCTGCCCATCTGTGTCCCATTCCCACCCCTCTCCCCACTGAGTTGGGTACAGGTTGAGGGCCTGACACAGTGGGCAGTCCATATACGCTCACAGAGGGAACTGGAGGGGAACACCACGCTTGCCTCTCCCCATAGGCTTGGGTATGGAGCAGAAGATAGGGGCCCTTCTTTTTCCATGGGAGGAAGAAAATGGCATCACCAAGCAGGGCCCTAGCAGCCCTTCACCCAAGGGGCCCTACCCACCATCCTGCCCTCCCCCAGCGCTGACTACCTGGTGTTCTCCTCCTTCACCAGGATCACGCTGCAGAAGCCTAGATCCATTATGCTTCTGTGGAAGAGGGACTCCTGCCGGATTGGGGGCAGGGACAGCATGTCCTGGGAGGCCTTTGCAAACTGGCAAAGAAATGCCCTTGCCCTGCCCCTCTGGTCTGTCCTGATGGCCTACTGAGTCTTCCAGGAGAAAGGATTACAGCACAGCATTTCCCAAAACATGTTTGACCCCAGATCCTCATGCTGGCTCAAGATAAAGGGGTTCATGCTCAAAATGGAAGTGCTGTATCTGTATAGAATCGCCCTCTTTGAGAGTGGCATATTAAGTCTCCAAGAAGTTCTCTCCTCAACAGCAGAGAACTAGCCTGGATCTCCATCAGAAATCTGGGGCCCCTCAGCACCAGTATATGGCATAGATGAAGAAGAGGTCTTCAAGCATGTGCTGAGTACTGGGGAAGTCTGAGTGGGCAGTGTCCCCAAAACTGAACAACAGGACTCATGCAGGCACAGTCAGACCTCAGCCTCTGGGCACACCCTACTGCCCCTTAGGTCCCTCTGCACTACCCCCACCCAACTCTCCCAAGCCACAGCCCAACACCACATAACACAACCTATAATAGTGCATCCATTCCCCTGAAAGACAAAAGCAGAGGCACGGGGCAGTGTAGGGCCAAGCGTGGAAGGACATAAAGGAAGCAGCTTCCCCGAGCTGTGGCTCTCAGAACCAAGTTTTCCAGGGTGGTCTCGGCCCTACCATCACTCACCCAGCTCTTGGGGGTGCAGGTCTGGCAGCAGCGACCCACAAAGGGGCGATACTTCCCCAGGAATGGGGTGACAGCCTCCAGTTTCATCCCAAAGCCTGAGGACAACAGGCTGGTCTGGAAAAGGGCCACCAGGAGAGGTAAGAAGACTCAAAGTCCTTGGCAGAAGGAGAGAGGCTGCAGGAGTGAGGGGCACAAGAAGGAGGGCAGGGGAGCGTAGAGGGTGTTCTAGGAATGGGAGGGGCCACACTACCTCCCGGCCATTGCAGCTGCTCCTCTGCTGGGTTTGGAGTCTGCCTTCCAACATGGTGGCTATGAGAGCCTGTAAGATCTGGGAACCAGTCACCTCTGCCTTTCTCCCTCTCTGTACAGGAAACTGACCTAGGAAAAGGTGGGAGGATGGAGCCATATGGAATCTGAGCCATGACCCAGGGGTTCCTGGGTTGACCTCAATCCCCCACCCCCAGTAGAGACAGAAAGCACCCATTAGCAGCAGTGAGCAGAACCTAGGCTGGAAGCTAGCAGCTGGCTCAGATCAAAGCCCCGCCCCATACCCAACTGGTCCCACCAAGGAGCCAGCTATCCTCAAAAGGTCTCACAGTGTCCAGGTCAGGTGCTCCCTCGGGCCAACATGAGGGGGATCAGTTGTCTTACCATCAACACCCACCCTGCCATCTCCCAGCACAGATGGGGGCTGTACTGGGCATTTATATCCCTTCTGTGCAGAGGGAAAGAACAAGGGCCGGATTGGCAGGAAGGAGGCATGAGACTGCCAAAGAGGAACAGGACCATCACCATGAGGACACCAGGTCCTACTCACCTGCTCTCCCTCTCCACCTCCCCACCAGAAGACAGCCCTTTATCCACTCAATCATTACAGGAATGTGGGCCAGTTACTAGATGGGGGTCAGAACACAGAGAAATACCAAACAGACCTATTCCCAAGGAATGCTCATCCAGCTGGGGAGAAGATAGACTTTTCCATAACTGATACCCTCTCATGTGACATTCTCCACAGAAGCCACCACGTGGTATCCCCTTAGTCCCCTCTTTCCCACCACAATACTGCCTCAAACTAACAAATATCTATGTTCTGTAAAACAGCACTTAACCCCTCTGGCCCAAAAATTGGGCCCTAAAAATCCTCTAGATTTCTCATCATGTCCCTGATGAATAGGTTGGTCTACTTATTTACATTTTCCCCAACCCCCACCACACTATGCACATGTCCACCTGGGAGTGCCTTCTTCCTTCCCAGCCACCCATCAAATTCTGCACATGGCTCTAAGTCCGTGATGACTCTGGAACACCCTCTAGATTCTCCCTCTCCTTCTTGGGATCCCTAGCCCAAGCTTGCTGGGCAAGAAGCCATGTGAAGCCATCCTTCAGGACTAAAGTTTCACCTCCCCACACTACCTGAATGTGTCCTGGAGGCAAGGGCTGCAACTGATTCATCTCTATGTCTAGCAATCTGGCCTACATGAAAAACAAACCAAGGAAGAGCTAGACGACTGACTGTAACTTCCTCTCCAAGAATCCCTTAGGCTCTCTCTTTCCTTTCCCCAGTAAACTCAGTTTAGAACCATGAAGCCAAGTAGTACCAGGATCACAATTCCTACAGTGCACGGGCTCTGCGGGACTCACTCCCAATTTTGAAAATGTTCTCACAGCCCCTTTCACAGACACATGGCACAGGGAAAGCAGCCTGTGGGGAGTCCTGCCTGCTTTGCAAGGCACTCCCAATCCCAAAACCTAACCCCACTAGATCTGTGCTGGCCCTAAAGGGGCAGAGTAAAAGATGGCAAGTGGTAACCCCTGTCTGCCAATTAAGTCAATACTCAGCTCACACAATTCAGAGATCAGTTCTGGGATATATCCTTCTAGCACCCAAGTCCCCAAAACAGTGTGTCAGTCTGTAGTTCCTGCCTGGATGACCCCTTCCCACAGGACACTTAAAGCACAGGCTGCAAACGGCCATCCCAAGGGCCAAATTTCAAATACATATTCACATACACATTTTCTTTGGTTGTACAATATGCTAAAACTTATGAATTAAAACCAACATTTAAAACTGGAGAGTTTGTTATATTAAAAAATCAGGTTTCCAGTTGCTGTTGTAAAGAAATCTGAGATCTAGCATCCCTGAGCATACACCCCACAGGGCCTTGGCTGGCAGGAGCCCAGCAGCCACTGTCTCTTCAGCTCGGCAGCATGAGCCCTCCCGTTCGCCACCACATTGATTATACTTGATGCCTGCCCCTGTGCACATCTGAACAGTGTGCAGTCCTTGATCAAGGGATAAAAATCTAAACTCGTTACCCCGTTTGTACTGTTTGTGCCCTACATAGAACCATAAGAGAACTTATCCTTTAAAACTCAGCTTGAACATGACCTCTTCCCCCACAGCCTCCATCCGGGGGGCCCCTCAGAACTCTGGTCCCTCGCCAGACCCATGGCGGGCATCACCCAAACTACCTCAAGAAGGACAAAAAGGCGCCTGCCCCACATCCCTCGTGGACGCTTCCCTATGGATCTAGGGTGAAGGGATGCGAGGACATTGCACACACGGGCTCTCCAATTCTATTCACCCCCGCCCCCACCATGGGTCCCTCAGAGAGACTCTTTTGCGCCACAAGCCTTGCATGGCCGGCGCTCTATCCTGTCCAACCCCCACCAGTCCTCAAAACACCGGCCGGCCCGGTTCCCGAAGTAGGAAAGTCCCAGGACGATTCCGGGCCTGGTCTGACCTGGCCCAGCCAGGAAGCTGCCCCACCAATCTCACCTCACACCCGTCACCAACTCCCGCTAAGGAAGCTGCACAGCGAGGCGGCCGGAAGGCGCAGACAGGGCGGCCTCAGCGCGCCTGATGCACAAGCAGCCCTGAGAGCCAATTGGGACAGGCGCTGGGCCCGAAGCTCCGCCCCCTGGCGCCGCGGCCCGCTCCGAGAGGCGTGGTATGCCTTGCTGCACGCGACGTGGCCACGTGACCCTCGCGCTGGGCAGGCCTTGGGGTCACGTGGGGACCCCTGAGGGGTTCACGAGACCCGGGGAGATCTTGGGTGCCCGAAGGTTGGACAAGGACTCCTGAGTAGCCAGGTTCTAATGAAAGAGGTTCCCAGGGTATACACTCTGCCAAGTTCAGGCTCCAGCAAAATTCTGAGTTGGGAACGATTAGAAAAGAGTCAGTTTGAGGTCATGGAAAACAAGTCAGGCCTCCCCAGTGTCATTTCCTTTGTTAATGAGAACTCTAGACATAGTCAGGGACCTGCTGCAGCCGCAAGGTGCCTAAGTTTCAGCTGGGCCTGTGACCATTGTATTCATTCGTGTGATTATTTGATTAATACCCGACTCCTGTGGCCCTAAGCTCCATGTGAACAAAGACCTTATGGGTTCATTCATCTTTTGACTGTGTTCCCAGCACCCAGCAGGAGACCAGCAAGTGGTAGGAAGCAATATAGAATAAGTGAAGCAGGGAATGACTGTGCTTTGTTCCTGCACTGCCCTACATGTAATGAGCCCACCTGATATGCTGGAGGATTCCATAGTTTCAGAACATGTGACACTGCAGGAGCAAAGCCACATGTGAGCCTGGGTGGGCCCAAGGCAGCAGAAAACGGTCTCACATCCATCCCTCCTCACTGACTCACCACCCCTGATGTAACTCCACCCTTCCCCTCCAGGATATATCCATCTCTCTCTCCCTTCTTTGTGCCTATCCAGGCTGTATGTATGTATCCACTAATTTTAATGCAGGTTTGCAGTGTCCTTCCAGTACCTGTGGAGTCCATTTTGTGCCCCATCTTACCTTTCTTGTGTATCAGGGTGTACTGGCCAGAACACCCTGAGATTTTGAGACTGAAAAAAGAAAAACACCTTTATTTAGAAGTTGTAAGTTGCCTCCTAAAAGTGTAGACTTGAACTTACCTGAGGGCTGACACCTCTTAGTTCTGGGAATACTGTTGGTATAGGTAGTTGAGTTTCGAAGTTGTGAACAGGTCCCCAGCTCTCCTTCTTAGGGAGATCTAATGCTGAGAAGTAGCCCCAAGGCAGAGGCTGGAAAGTTGCTTGGACTGTGATGGCAGAGACCGGGTCTGTCATCTAGCAGAGTTCTGTCCTCAGATGTGTTGCTTCTTTGGAAGAAATGTGTTTTTTGTGGTTGTTGTTGTTTGTTGCAATTTGGACGTTTGAAAAAGAGTATCACCTCTCAGACCTAGATCTTAGTTGGGATACAAAGGACTCAATGTGCCCTTCTTCAAGCAGTTTGAAGAAGATGCAGAGTTGCATTGCAGCAAGACTTACCGGCCAGCTGCGATGCAAACTGACTGTGACTGACCTGACCCTGAGAGAATCAGAAACTCTTTTGGGCTTGGCCCCACCCTGTCTCAGGCCAGAATGCATTACCCAGAATGTCCTGACATGTATAACTGACTCCCTGAACCCAGAGGTACAAAGGCCCTCCCTGTGGTTGGGGGGCAGGTGTTCCCTGAATGCAGTGGTAGGTCTTTCTGCTATATATCATCTGAAAAAAAGGACTTAGGCTGACATTAGACTGAACAGAGGGGCTCTTGTCCCTCTTTCTGGGTATCACTGGGGGGATGGGGAAAGGGAGACATGATGGTTGATTTTAGGTGTCAACTTGCCTGGCTTAAGGGATACCTAGATAGGTAGTAAAGCATTATTTCTGGGTATGTCTGTGAGGGTGTTCTTGAAGAGACTGGCATTTGAATCACTGGATTGAGTAATGAAGATTACCCTCACCCAGTGTGGGCAGGGTTGAGGGCCTGAATAGAACAAAATGGCAGAGAAAAAGTGAATTTGCTCTTTCTCTCTCCTGGAGCGTGGACACCCATCTTCTCCTGCCCTTGGACATCAGAACTCCACGTTCTCTGGCCTTCAGACTCCAGGACTTGTACCAGCAGGCTCCCAGGTCCTCAGGCCTTTGAACTTGAACTGAGCTATGCCACTGGCTTCCCTGGTTCTCCAGCTTGCAGAAGACATATGGTGGGACTTTTCAGCTTCCATGATTGCATGAGCAAATTCTTGTAATAAATCCCCTCTCACCTCTCTGTCTACCTCTCCTGTTGGTTCTGTTTCCCTGGAGACCTTGACTAATACAGGAGGCATGCACAAGGGCCTCTTTCTGAGACACCCCCCTCCCCTCCAAGCCTAGGAGCTCTGAGCACAGCCACCTTTAGAAGTAACCATTGGTTGTGCTCTATGTAGTAGATAGATCTCTTCCATTATTCCAGAACCTTCTATGAAGTCTTGTTAAACATTGCAGAAAACCACAGCTGAAAATGGAGAAATAGAATTTGGGTGCTGGTGGCAAGAGAGTGGGAAAATTGATGCTTGGAAGCTGCCAACAGATACTCATCACACAGGCCACTTTCTCCCTAGCCAAGATTAGCAGCTCTATAGACAAAAGCTTGAGCCCAGAGGCCAGGGGAGGGTGGATGGGGAACCTGAAGTCCTTTTATAACATTGGGAATCTGGGATTCTGTGAAGACCAGGGACAGTGTGAAAAATTAATGTGTTGATGGCCTGAGGGAAGAGAGTGTTTCATGCTACAGGACTCTGTCTTCCACCTTGACAACTTTATCAACAACTTGGGTGATGACCCAGAAGGCGGGTTTAGTGCTCTAGCAGATACCATAAAACAGTAAGGAAGAAAGGGTACTTGCTGACAAAATTAGGATTCAAAGACATTTTGAGAAAAGAGGAATTATGACCAAAATGAGCCCCAACCTAAGAGAGTCTGATGATAGCTGAGGGGCGACAGTTCAATAGAACGGGCAGAGAGCTGAACTTCTTGTTAGGGTCTCTGTCCAATGGCACTCTCTTGCTTTCCACTGATTCCAACTCAGATGAGCTTAAGCCAAAAATAAATAAATAAATAAATAAATGGATTGGCTTATATAACTAGAAAACGTAGTTGTGTTAACTTCAGGCATGGCTAGATCCAGGTGCTCAAACAAAGTTGTCAGGTCTCTGATTCTCTCTCATGAGTCTATACTGCTTGTCTCTGCTTGATTTGTTCTTCCTGAAGCCTCTTTGCTATAAAAAGATGACTGCCCAAAACTTACATTCACCCTCCCTTAGTAGCCTCAATAGAAACAAACTTCCCTCCCCCAACGTTCATAAGAAAACCCCAAGGAAGACTCTGATTGGTCCTGCAGGGATCATCTGTCCACTCTCTGGACCAATCACTGTGACTAGGTGGTGTGTTGTGTGGTGCCATATTGGGTTGGCCCAGATGGCTGCCCCCTTTGCTGTGTTTAGCAAGGGGAGGCACCATGATTAACCACTGCAGGAATGGAGTGTGGAGGGGTTGGTTCTCTCAGGGAAGGGTGCTGGATGACAAAAATAACATGTCCACTATGGTGTCTGATGCTGACTTTCCAACACTAGACTTGAACCATATGTCTGGTGTTTGCTATATCCCAGAGCCCAGCAGAGAAACAGCTGCACTGTGGACTCTTAATAAATGTTTGTCAGGTGATGAGTGTACTTCCTTCTCTGTGGATCTTAGTTCTCTTCTGTTGAATGGGCATGATAATCTGTCTACTTACTTCAGAAGGTTGAGTTGTGGCTCAGAAAGGTCATGGAGTGGACAGGCTTGGTTAGGCACTATACTCCAAATGTCAGGGATGAGGAGAAACCAGCCAGTGCCACCACGTGTTGCTGACCAGGAGGGTTGGGCCACCCTAGGGAAAGCTAGGAGTTATTCTGTTGCTCTGTTTCCCCTTGTCCCTTGCCCCTATCTCAGGGGGCCCAACTTACCACCATAACTGCTTCCTCCATCATACCTGGGTTTTGTCCACCCAGAAAACAGGTTCTGTAACAGGATGTTTTATTGATGTTGCCCAGCCTGGCTGAGAAAGGAGGGAATGGTGCTGAGGAACATTCTAGGCCAATTCTTTCTTACTCCTGGAGATTTCCTTCTAGCATTGATTTAGCAAACTCCATCCCTTGCCTGCTAATTGGTAGGTAGGAGCAGAGCAGGAGTATAGACACCCCCCCAAATAGAGCCAGCCCATTCATTTGGGAGGGGTGGCCTAATATATGGAGATGCCAGTTCTCCCTCACTTAACCCATAACGTCACTGTAATCCCAATACAAATCCCAGCTTTATAAACTTACTCTTAAATATGTGAGGAGTTTGGCTCTTTCTAAAGAGACCAAGAAAAAAAAAAAAAGAAGTATGTGAGGAGGAATAAAGGTCCACAGATGTGTAAGTAAAAGGAGTGTGGGCAGGAAGCTTGCTCTTCCGGGTGCTGATATACTATAAAGACATTTTTGTCATTTGTAAGCAGTGTGGCAATAGTGAAAGAGAAAACAGTTTGCTGGGACAGCGTGGAGAGTTGCAAGGTGGATCACTGGCTATAGGGGAACTTCTTATACCACAAAAGGTGCATCACTCGCCAGTGGGAAAGAGTTCTTGTTGGGAAAACACTGATTTACTATATGGAGAAAAATAATGTAATCCTATACAAGATGTATGCTTGGATGGTGGATCAGAGAGTCAGTGTGAACAAAGTATAGCATTGATACAAAAAAACACATAGGATAACATCTTTGAGACCCAGAAGGAGGAAAATATTTTTATACAAAATTTCGAACCACAAAGTTAAAAAAAAAAAAAAGCATAAGGTAAAAAAAAAAGGGGGTTGGGGATTGATTATGTTAAAATTAAAGATAACACATCCAAATGACACATGACAAAATGAGAGAAGATACATGCACAGTCCAAAATTGACAAGATCAGTAGTCAATATACAAGAAACTTCTGCAAATTAACAAGAAAACTTTTGGGAAGAGGAAAACCCAAAGACAAGACACATATGAAAAGGTGGTCAAAATCATTAGTAGAGAAATGCAGATTATAACAATAAGATGCATGAGCAAACATTTCTCCAAAGAAGATATACAAATGGCCAATAAGCATGAGAAAAGATGCTCAGTGTCACTAATCACAAGGGAAATGCAAATGAAAGCCACAATGAGATATCACTGCATGCCCACTAGGATGGCTACCATCAAGAAAATACCACGTACTGGTGAAGATGTGGAGAAATTAGACCCTGTGCGCTCCTGGTGGGTATGTAAAATGGTACAGCCCCTGTGGAAAACAATGTGGTGGTCCCTCAAAAAATTAAAAATAGAATTACCATATGACTAAGAAATTCTACTTCTGAGTATATGACCAAAAGAATTGAAAGCAGGGTGTCAGAGAGGTATTTGTATACCCAAGTTCATAGCAGCAGCATTCACAATAGCCAAAAGGTAGAAGCAACTCAAGTGTTCATAGATGAATGAATGGATAAACAAAATGTGCTATATACATACAGTGGAATATTATTGAGTCTTAAAAAGGGTAGAAATTCTGACACATGCTACAACCTGGAAGAACCTTGAGGACCTCACACCAAGTGAAATAAGCTGGTCACACACAGACAAATACTATATGATTTACTTATATGAAATACTTAGAATAATCAAATTCATAGAAACAAAATAGAAAGGTTGCAAGGGGCTGGGGCAAAGGGAGCATAAGAAGTTAATGTTTAATGGGTACAGTATTTCGGTTTTGCAAAATGGAAAGAGTTCTGGAGATGGGTGGTGGTGATGGTTGCACAATAATGTGGAATGTATTTATTGCTACTGAGATGCTGTACACTTAATGATTAAGGTGATAAATTTTATGCTATATGTATTTTACCACAATTTAAAAAACAACAATAAGATATCCCCTTACATCTACATGGTAGGCATAATTCTAAGACGAGCCCCAGTGCACAATCCCTTCTATAATCCTCTCCCCTTGCGTGTGGGCAGGACCTGTAATATGGCAAAGGTGATGGCTAGGCTATATGGAAAATGTGAAAGCAATTTGCTGATGTAATTAAAGCCCTGGATCAGTTGACTTTAAGTTAATCAAAAGGGAGAGTACCCTGCGTGGGTCAAACCTGATCAGGTGAGCCGTTTAGAAAAGGATCTAAAGGTCAGAGACTATCCTGCTCACCTTGAAGAAGCCAATTGCCTTGAGTCCTACGACCACTCAGAATATATTCTGCCAGCCTTCGGGTGCTCAAGTAATGTCCTCAAGATGTCCCTTGATGCCTTTCCAAGTGCTTTTTTCTGTGTAGTTTCATTCTTAGGCTGACTCCCTCGGGCGGCAAAGATGGTGGTCCCCAGCAATGCGAGGTGTATACTTTCCAGCTAACAAACCAGAGGCGTGGTCATCCCTCTCCCAAAGTTTCCACAAAAGCCCTGAGGCTGACCCTCTTTGGCCCAGAAAGAGTCACATGCCTGAACTAATCCCCAGTGGCCATGCCAGGGCTACATAACCACCTGAGGACAGTAAGGGAGTCCCTCGTAGGGACAGCCCAGCGACGTGAAGGGGGCACCCAGGAAACAAAGCTGGAAAAGCAGTAAGTGAAGTTCCTTGGCTGCTTAGCTGAAGGTGTGACAGTCCCTGGGGATAGCAGGGACCATCACTATCTCACTTGGCAGCTAGTGGGGGGGGCTGCGGATTGGGACTTCAAACATTTCCTCCTAGAAAGAAAATGCCTCCCTCTAGTCCCTTCTCACTGCCAAAGAGTCCCTTTCCCGGCAGGGAGGCTGGAGGGCTGAGAGTATTTCCAACACAAATGATTGGGGAGGGCCCCCGTGGGGGCCTGGGTCGTTGCAAGAGAGGGCTCATGTGGGAGCAAATCTATATAATCAGTTGCCAGAAAAGTACTGAACTGGCCTGTATTCATCCTGTGCCAGGCGAGCAGAGCAGCCGAGCAGTGAGCAGCAGGAGATAGAATGGTCACACTCCCTCCACAAAAGCCCATTCTGGCCTAGCCCCAGGGCCTGGGGCTTCCCCAGCACTTAACAGCCAGTCTTTCTGCCCCACCCACATGGCAGGTGAGCAGCTGGGGAGCGGCTGCTGGCATAGTCTCCGGGGGAACTGGGGGGAGGGTAGTGCAGGTTCTGAGGCTCGGGGAATGGCCTTCCTTTATGCAGCCCCCACACCTCCCCCAAATTACTCTGCCCACTGCCTGGGGTTTTGAACACAGTCCTCAGCCTCTTTATGGCTGTGGATGTAAGAAGCAGCCAGCCACATGAGGTTGAGCTCCAACTGTGTGCGCAAAGTAACAAGTAGTGTTGCTTTTCCCCAGAGGAGGGCTGATCGGTACTGGTCTGCACCCGCCTCTGGAGCAAGAAATCAAGCAGAAGGAGATGCACCGATTCGTTAGATTGCTTTCAGCTGCAAGAAACAGAAAGGCAGACTCAAAGGGACTTAAACAAAAAGATGTGTCTCCTGTGCCAAGCAGCCCAGAGGTGAGACAGCTCAGAGCTGGTTAGTTCAGTGCTGCAGTGACATCAACAGGTCCACCTTTCCATGCTACCCTCTTCAGTGGGCCAGCTCTGCTCTTAGGTCAGCTTCCCTCATGGTGACAAGCTGGCTGCCACAGTTCCAGGCATCACATCCAGCTATAACAGCACCCAGAAGAGGAGACTACCTTTTCCTGGACACATCTTTTTAGGACAGAGAGAACTTTTCCCAGAATTCCCCCTAGCAGCTTTTCTGTCATGTCTCACTGGCCAGAATTGTATCACACACCCATCTTAGGCAACATCTGGAAGAGGGGACAGAAAAACCATGACTGGCCTGAGGGGCATGGACTACCCCAATGGCACAGGATTCTGATGCTCCAGCAGGTGTCCCAGCAGCATCTTCTGAACCAGGAGGCAAAGGATCTTCCCACTCGGAGATTGGTGAAGGGGGGATTGGGGTTCTAGTCCCACTCTCTCCACTTGTCGCTGTCTGACCCTGGACAAGTCAGGTCCCCCATCAGTTACCCACCCATCAGGTGTTCTCTCTTTATGCCTTGCCGACACCACCCTGATTTGACTTGATGGCATTGTGCCCAGCCAGGGCACGGTTCCTAACTGTGTAAATTTGTGGCAACTCCTGTGCCCTTTGTTAAATAACTTACCTGGGCAGCCTCCAGGGCAACTAGGGGTAACCACGTGACCAATTCTCAAGCAATGAGAAAGAAGGGGGACTCCTCTGGGGTCCTTCTGGGGAAGATTTTCCTCTATAAGGACATCCCACTCCCCTCTTCTCCCCTTTGTGCATCTCATTTCTTTCCATTTTTGTTCACCATTAAGTGAGGGTGTGATGTTTGGAGCTATAGCAGCCATCTTGCAACAATGGGGAAAATACCAAGAACATCTGAGACTTATCAACTCCATGCTTTGACTTTGTTGGGCTATGAGACAATCCTGGGACCACATGGATTTGTTATGTGAGTAAAATAAACTGTCCAATTAAGCTTCCTTAGTTGATTTTTCTTTACTTGCAGCTGAACATACCCTAACTGACACAGAGCTCAGTTTCTTCATCAGTAAAGTGGCAAGAAAGGCTCCAGTGGTGGCCATCCTCCTTCAGGCTCTTGTCCTGTGTCACAAGAAAATCCTCCTAGAATTCACCCACCAGGGCACTGAGGAAGACCAGGTGCCTGCCAACCTTTAATCTGTCCTTGCAAACATGACAGGAAACTGGACCCTGGGCAGAGATTAGAGAGTCCCTGAGCCCTTCCCCTTCTCACCAGAAAACTCCATTCATGACCAACCTTCCCAGAGGTCAGAGGTGAGGATCAGTTGCAATGGCAAATAACAAAAACACAGAAATCTGACAGCAGTGTCTTAAGCAAAGAGGGCTTGGGGTTTTTTTGTTTGGTTTTGTTTTTTTTCACTCAAGTAATGACAAAGTCCAGAGGCCAGGAGGCCCAGGCTGGGTGAGGCTAGCAGGGACCAAGGTCCTTCCAGCTCCTTACTTTGCATCCTCAGCAAGTGCCTTCGTCCTCAGGGTCACACGGTGGCTGATGCACCCACAGGCAAAGTGTTGTGCCCCGGGGAGGAAGAGGGGAAGGGCAAGGGCAATGTGCAGAGCCACTGGGCCCAAGAACAAAGCAGTAGCTGTCCTGGGAGCCCCTGAGGGGATGCCTGGCATCTGTTGCACTGGGTTGAGTAGCCACCCCTGGCTTAGAGGGAGAGGAAGGGGAGAGTGGCTGTTGGCCAGACAGCTGGCTGTGTGGGCCACCAGGTGTGGAGTCAGGAGACCTGGGACTTCTGCAACCCTGGGCAGCCTGGGTCATGCCTCCAGCCTCAGCAGCCTCATCTGGCTGGCACAGAAGGGGGAGAGGACCACCTCCAGGAGGCAGGACCCCCAAAGGCCAGGGTGTTGGCTTGGCCTTCCCCGCCATTTGGGGTAGTGGGACCTGGGACAGGTGAGGGATTGGGAAGGGTAGCTTATTCAAGTCTCTTTTGATTTCAAGTGATAAAAATTCATTCATGGCCGGGCGCGGTGGCTCACGCCTGTAATCCTAGCACTCTGGGAGGCCGAGGTGGGCGGATCGTTTGAGCTCAGGAGTTCGAGACCAGCCTGAGCAAGAGCGAGACCCCATCTCTACTCAAAATAGAAAGAAATTATATGGACAGCTAAAAATATATATAGAAAAAATTAGCCGGGCATGGTGGCGCATGCCTGTAGTCCCAGCTACTCGGGAGGCTGAGGCAGTAGGATCGCTTGAGCCCAGGAGTTTGAGGTTGCTGTGAGCTAGGCTGACGCCACGGCACTCACTCTAGCCTGGGCAACAAAGTGAGACTCTGTCTCAAAAAAAAAAAAAAAAATTCATTCATTTTATCTATAGGGAAAGAGGAGGTGGGTGGAGATTGATTTATTTCAGATCCAGTGGGCAAGAGGATCAGTCAGACCTCAGGAAGGACTGGCCCTCATGCCAGACAAGACTCAGAGACAGAAGCAGCTGCTCCCTCTGGCTTCCCTGGCCTTGGAGTTGGCCACCTCTGCTTTCCTCCCCACTCCCACCATACCTCCTTTCCCTCCAGATGGATAGGGGCTTTCTCAGCCCCATAGCTCCCAAGTTCCCACAGACAATGGACTGCCAGCATCCCTGAATGCCTATTTCAAATTCCTGGGAGAGAGTATCCAATGGTCCAACATTCATCCTGGTGTCTGTCTCTTGGCCAATCAATTCATGGCATTAGAGCAGTTCCCAGAAAAGCGGGGTTAGATGAGCACACTGGTGACCAGCACACCTCAGCACTGACTCCAGGGAGGGAGAGAAGCAGAGGCATTAGGGTCCTCTTTGGGATCTGGGGAACAGTGGCTGTTCCTTCAAGGACCTGTGCCTCAGGGACTCATGGGAAGGGGTGGCTGGTTGAGGACAAGCTTTAGACAATCTTATGTGTCCTGATCAGATACAACTATAACCTCACTCTGTGTCACCCCAAATCTTTATTTTGTAAATAGCATAAAATCCAATTCAAATGGCTTGGCCAATGAAGGGAATCTGTGGATTCACCTATCTGAAAAGTCAGAGCCAGAGAGGGACTCAGGCATGGTTTGATCCAGAGTTTCAAGATGACACTATTTATCCACAATATTTTCTGTGCAAGTAAGTTTCATTTTTACCTCTATTTCCATTTCTCCACAAGTCATTCATTTCTATTTCTCTACAAGACAGTTTCATTCCAGGCTGGCTTTCCCCTTGTAGCAAAAATGGCTGCTTTATTTCAGTATTTCAGTGAAGTCCTGAGACTTGCTCTGATTGGCCTGGCTTTTGTCACATGCTCCCTTCTGAACAGATCAATTCCTGTGTGTGTAGGGGTGGACTGGAAGGCAGTTTGCTGATTGGCTCAGTCAAGTCACATGTTCCCATCTCTCCACCCCCTTGAAGAGTGGAATCACCTTCTTTGGGGTCATATGACCTCCAAACAGATCTCAGGGGTCTATAGGGAAGGAGAAGGAGAAAATGACATAAGTATCGCCACACTGTCATCTCCAAGATCTGGCCCGTTTGAAAGAACAAGATGTATGGGGTACTGACGTGGGAGGCAGGAGGATGGCTCCCAAAGATGTGCCTGTCCTAATTCCTGGAACCCGTGGATATGTTAGGTTACACGGCCAGGGGAAATTAAGGCTGTTAATTTGGCTAACCTTAAAATAAGGAGATTATTCTGAATTATTGAGGCGGGCTCAGAATAATCACAAGAGTCCTTTAAATGTGGAAGAGGGAGCAGGAGAGTCTGTCAGAGCTTGCAGCGTGAGAAAAGACTCCCCCACCATTGCGGGCTTTGTAGATGGACGGGGCCATGAGGCAGCTCAGGGAGGCATGGAAACAGATTCTTCCCTACGGCCTCCAGGAAGGAGCCCAGCCCTGGGGATGCCCTGATTATAACCCAGTGACACCCATGTCAGACTCTGACATCCAGAACTGTAAAATAATAAATGTGGGCTGGGCACAGTGGCCCACACCTGTAACCCTGACACTATGGGAGGCCAAGGTAGGAGGATCACTTGAGCCCAGGAGTTTGAGGTTGCAGTGAGCGATGATGCCACTGCACTCTAGCCCAGGTGACAGAGCAAGGCTCTGTCTCAAAAAATGCCTATACTAATCATAATAAATGTGGGTTCTTTAGAGCCACTGAGTTGGTGGTAATTTGTTATGGCAACAATAAGAAACAAATACATGGTGGGCTGGGTGCGGTGGCTCACGCCTGTAATCCTAGCACTCTGGGAGGCTGAGGCGGGAGGATCACTTAAGGCCAGGAGTTCAAGACCAGCCTGAGCAAGAGTGAGACCCCCATCTCTAAACAGAAAAAAAGAAACAAATAGGTGGCATATCAAGGGCAGGGTTCCATGTCATGGGAGTGATTGAGAGGTGCCCAGTGCAGCAATGTGCGACAGAAATACAACGTGCACTGCATTTGTCACCTCAAGTTGCTAGTAGCCACATTAAGAAAGTAAAAAGAACAAGTAAAATTAACTTCAATAATATATTGAACCCAATACATTCAAAGTACTATCATTTCAACATGTAATCAATATACAAAATATAAATGAGATACTTTACATTTTTTCTTCAACCCAGTCTTCAGAATCCAGCATGTGTTTTACACTCACAGGACATCTCAATTTTCCTGACCTCATTTCAAATGCTCGTTAACCACATGTGGCCAGTGGCTGTTGCCCTGGACGGACGACACCTCTGGCTGTAAGGGGGGCAGCCGCTGGCATCGGCCAGAACAAGGGTTCATTTGCGACAGAGACAAGGGAAACCGCCAACCCTGCTGATCTGTGAGGGGTCCTCAAAGGACGTGAGGTCACCTCTGATTGTGTTTGGGTGTCTCAAAGCCCAAAGCTGTGAGCTCAGCCGTAGTGGGCAGGAAGGGCCCTGGAGAAGAGGGGTTAGGACTGCCAGCGTTGTAGGGGACGTGGCATCTGCTGGGGTTGAGAGGGGAAGAGGCCCAATGGGATACAAACAGGCTAGGAAGGAAATGTTTTAAACCTACGCCTGGAACATTCTGCCTCTAAAGAATCAGGTGAGCTCGCTCAGAGCAGGGAGCCAACTACAGAGGGTGAAAGGGCTTCATATTTGAAAAGTGAATAGAAAATGGTTGCTTGGGCTTTGGGCGCAGAGCATCAGAAACTCCAGGAGAAATGAGATCAGCTAAAAAGAAAAAAAAAGGTTTGATGTTGTAGACCAAACAAGAACAGTGGGGAGCAGGCCAGAAAAAGAGGGCAGGAGAACAGCCAGCCACTTGCATAGCTCGTCCCTAATGGAGGGCAGTGGGGCCAGGAGACAGGCTGGAGGTTTATGATGGAAAGGCCGTGGGGTAAGGGTGTGGCCAGGAGAGGAGGCAAAGTTGGGGGCTGCTACAGGACAGAGAGGGCAGAGGGAGAGTTTGTGCTGCTGAGGGTCACAGGAGTCACTTATGGCCTTTAAGAACCAAGGGAAGCCCTCCCAGAGCCCAGCAACACTGGGAGAAGCACTCATGAGTCCAGACAGCCCTACCAAGGAGAGGGGTGGGAAGCAGCCCTTATCCTCTCTCCCCACACTCGGGACAGAAGAGAGCTGGGAAAGCCTCCCCCAGGAGGGCACAGCCCAGGACTCCAGCATCCCATGGACCTTGCCCATCCTCATGTGGGCTCAGCCCTGAAACTCTTTGCTCAGCATCGTAAAAGTTCCACCTGCTAGCAGCAGCCAATAAATGTCCCTGGCCTTGGACCTTGGCCCATGAGGACTGGGGCAACAATTCTGTCTTTCAGAAGATGTGTGGGGTCTAGGGGCTGAGAATAACCTTCAGCCAACTTCTGTGTCATCTCATGTAACCCTACAATAATCACTCAAGGTGGGTGTCATTCTTAACCACGTTATGGAGGAGGAAACGGAGGCTCAGGGAGGCGAGGGTGCCCCTGTGTAATAGTCAGGGTGGGCTTGGTTATGCTACTGTAACAAACAGCTCTAAAATCTCATAGCTTAGCACAATAGTTTACTTCTCACTACATGTCTCGGGGGGCTGACAGAGGGGTCTGCTCCATGCAGGTCACTCAGGGAATCGGGTTGATTAAGATTCTGGAACAGTGGCCTCCACAAACTCCCTGGCCAAGGAAGACACAGACGGAGATGCACACCGGCTTCTTTAGGCTTTGGTGTGACCCTGCCTGACTGGGAAGGAGCTGAGAAGTCTGGGGGAACAGCTGGGCTGTCTGCTGAGCCCCACCCACTTGGGAAGTGGGAGCAAGACTTAACTCAGGAGTGTCTAATGTTGAAGTCCTTGCTGTCACCCCTACATCATGCAGCTTTCCCCCAAACAACCTTGAAAACTTGTGAGCTGGATGGCGACATGCAGATTCCCAGGGTGTCAACACCATGACACCCAGATAGTCTCACACACTGCCTCCGTAACCCAGCCCCCGGCAAAGAGGGCTTTGCAAACCAAGGGCCCCATCAGACTAGGGGACAGTCGGATCACACTGCCCCCTCCCGTCTGGGCCTGCCTCCCCCACTTCCAGCCCGCACACTGGGTCCCCACTGAGTCTCAGCACCCTCACTTGCCCTCAGGTTCCCGAGCACGAAGATTCCTTTTCATTGCTGTGGAATCTGGAGCCCCAGTCCTCACTGGCAGCAGCCTTGCTAACAGCCTTGCTAATCCGTTAATTATCTGCTTCTAGCAGAGAAGCCTGTTAATTGAAAACTCAGCCCCCTCCTTTAATTGCCTGCCTGCCTCTGGCAGTCTTCGCTGCCTCTCGGTTCTCTCCATATGCCTGAGCCCTTGGTTCTCTGCCTCTGGGTTCCTGATTTCTTCCTGGTCAAGAAAGGATGTTTGTTGCCACCTTCTGCAAAGCTGGTTATTAGGGTTGCTAAGGCCCCCAGTGTGAGAATCAGGAGTTACACCCCCTACCCGCAGGTGACTCCTCATTCCTGCCTGCTCTACTGTGGGAGGCAGGAAGGCTTTTAAGGCAATTTGCCCCAGGAATTAAGGGAGAGGCACCAGGCCAGTGGGAGGACTTAACAGGGGAACAGATTTCACTGAAACCAAAGGCCACACTCCTGGATGGAGCTAGCCAGAGGGGCGGGCTGCCTAGAGGGGCCGCTGGTAACCTCAGCAATGGCTGTGCCATGTGCCTGGAAGTTTCCACCCTGAGCCTCAGCCCTGCGTGGAGGATTTTCTGACCTCAGTCCTTTGAGTTTGGAGACACAAGGGCTCAAGGTGGCCCTGACCTCTTTCACCACTTCCCTCCCTGACATGTCACCAGCTTGGCCAGGCACAGGTAGAATTTTGGCAGTGTCAACAATCTGATGAGCGAAAAAAGGAAATTTCAGAAAAATGAGTACAATATGATCCCATGGTTCTAATAAAACTATGAGTGTGGTATACATACCTGTTTATAATACAGTTTTGAAAGGTCTGATATGATGCTCACCAAACTTTTTTTTTTTTTTGAGACAGAGTCTCACTCTGTTGCCCGGGCTAGAGTGCCGTGGCATCAGCCGAGCTCACAGCAACCTCAAACTCCCAGGCTCAAGCGATCCTCCCGCCTCAGCTTCCCGAGTAGCTGGGACTACAGACATGTGCCACCATGCCCAGCCAATTTTTCTATATACATTTTAGCTGTCCATATAATTTCTTTCTATTTTTAGTAGAGATGGGGTCTCGCTCTTGCTCAGGCTGGTCTCGAACTCCTGAGCTCAATCTACCCGCCTCGGCCTCCCAGAGTGCTAGGATTACAGGCGTGAGCCATGGCGCCTGGCCCAAACTCTTAAGAGTAGTGACTTTTGGAAAGTGGGATTGGGAAAGAGAGAAGGGATGACTTATAATTTATCCTGACTTTATTTTTCAAGGAAAGAGAGCGAGTGAACATTTGTCCTCGGTGGCTCTATGACCTTGGACGAGTCACTCAAGCGTCTGCTGCCACGTCTGTGAAGTGGGGGCTTTTCCTGAATCCCCTGTTATTCTGTGTCAAGACTCTCAGTTGAAAGCAACCTAAACTGACCCAAGCCGCTATGATAAAAAGGGGGAGTGTTGCACGGAAGGACACAGGGAGTTTTTACACATCCAGATCTTAGACAGGAAATAGAATCCTGGGGGTGTCTCTACATGTCTCCTTGCTCTGCGCCCGCTTCTTCTCTCTCTTTGAAAAACGATTTCTCTCTCATTCCCGTGGTGGAAAACACAGCAGCCAGGTTTACATCTTCTGGGCCCAGCCCACTGGAGAGGCACGTCCTAGTTCTCAAGTCCTCGGCAAGGATCTTATTGGCCATGTTGGTGACTGCATTAGTCCGGATAGGCTGGGCTTCACTGTAATAACAAGCAACCTCCAAACCTCAGTGGCCTAAGACAGTAAAGTTTATTTCTTGCATGTGCAACATGTCCACTGTGAGTCAGCAGGAGGGCTCTGTGCGTCACAGTCACCTAGTGACCCAGTTTGATGGAGACTTCATCTCTACAGGTGTGTCCAGGATCTTGGAAACAAGGAAAGGGAACGTGGTGGGCCACACATGGGCTCTCAGAACTCCTGCCTGAAAGTGACCTTCCACATCACTTCCATTCACGTTTTATTGGGCAAAGCAAGTCACGTGGCCATGCCTGAGTTGAAGTGGATGGAGAAGTCAACCCTACGATGGGCCTGGCATGAAGACTTGAACATCTGTGAGCAGCCCCAGTGACTGCCGTCACAATGCGTCACCAGGAGCCCCCACCTGCTCCCCTTCCACCCGGCCCATCACTACAGGGATTCCCACTGTGTAAATGACACGTTGCCAGGGAAGGAGAGTCCATGGAAGGGTTCAGTTTCTACCTATCACTGGCTGGCTCCTTTTCTGTGGCCAAAAATTAATATAATAATAATAATAGTGGAGAGCTAGGAGTCCAGCAGGTTCGTAGAGACTCCCTATGAATCCCAGGGAATTCAAGTCCACCCCAGGCCTTGGGGCCCCAGCAGCCTTCTCCCCAGTCCAACCCTTCCCCTCCTCCAGCATGAGAGACACGCTTTTGAAGGTGAAGGCCAGGTGGGAGTGAGGTGTGAGTGGGAGGACCTATGACTGCCTGAACATAAACTGCAGCCCCTGTCTGCTTTGGTGGCCTCTCCCTGGCTTTACCTTCAAAGATGTCACCTTCATCTGGTCATTTAGGAGGAGTGTCAGCAAGATGTGGATCCAGAGACCTAGGTTCAAGCTGTGTTGCTATCACTAACTGGCTGGCTGTGTGACCTAGGCAGGTCAGTTAAGCCCTCAGAGCCTCGGTTTCCTCATCTGCAAACTGGGTTGATTGCTGTGTCTGCCCACCTGCCGGCCTGTCTCATCTCTCATGAGGACTGGCTGCTATGCAGAGTTCAGGTGACACTGGGCAAACATAAAAGCTTATCTTTGTGTTATCGTGGCCTTCCTGGGATCCCACCGGGAGCTGGCCCTGCCCGCCTCACTCCTGCCCCTGGGAATGGCCCACCTTGTCTCCTGCCTCCCACCCAGACATGAAGCAGTCAGTCTGCCAGCTCTGAAGATCTCATCTCTGAGATTTTAGACAGAATAATTTCCTCTCCCTCTCCCTCCTGCCTGTCCGGGAAAAATCATACAACCCACACAGTTCCCCCCCCCCACGTGTACCCACACGCTCCCACAGCCATTGTCTCCCGCATCAGCCAGCAAGAAAGCAGAGCGAGGCACTGGAGGAGGAGGGGAAGCTGCAGGAAGCAGGGCTGACACCACCCCCAACCAGAGGGGCTCCTAGCGCCAGGCCAAGGCTGACATCCACATTGGGATCCTCCTGGACACCCGCCCCCCCAACTTCCCAAACCTGGGTTCCAGCCTGTGTCCGGCCAGCCACACTCCACCCACCCGACCAGAGCCTTGACCGGCTGCTGCCGGAGCTGCGCCAGGCAGCAGGAGAGTGTCAACGGAGAACGGAGGTAGGGCTGGGTCCCACAACCTGCTGATGGCAGAGACTGGATGACAACTCCCACGTCCTGGGCTCTCTCTGCTCTGCTTCCCAGAATCCTGCCACTAGAGGCCTGGAAGCCAGAGGCCAGGGAGGGACGTACAGCATGAGCCTGCTCCAGGGGAGAGCCCAAGGGACACGAGCAGCCCCAACTCCTCCCTCCCAGCGCTGGCCACCCCCACGCTGCCAGGCACTGCCCAGCTCTACCTATCACTGCTTGGGCTGGCGCTCGGCCAGCCCTTAGAAACAGAAGGGCCTCCTCCCACGGCTCTGCCCTTCACGACACATTGCTCCACGGTAGGGTAAAGCCTTGAGGTGCCCGTAAAATGCAGGCATCCTCTGAGCAGGCAACATCCCAGACTGTGAATGGGCCTCCCCAGGACAGGAAGGTTTCCCTAGGGAGAGGACACACCAACCACCCTGCCCTCCAGTAGGAGCCAGGTTCTGGAAGGGACTCAGAGGGCCTGATGTGGACATCTCCCCCTCTACCATCCAGGCCCGCAGATCGGGGGGCTGAGGAAGTGAGGGGCAGAGGCAGGGACAGAGGCCAAAGGCAGACAGATCTTGGACCCATTTGCTGCAGTGATAAAGACTTCTTGCTCAGCAACTAGTTTCTGCAGCCGTTTCTCCCCAGACACCGTCTTCCGCCCAAGGTGAGGCACTGCAGAATAGGCTGGGCCTTTCCCTGAACACGCCTGCCCACCCCCACGGGGTGGGTACTGCCTCTGCAGAGACCACCGGGCAGGGGCTTCGCTGGAGGGTGCGGCTCCAGGACAGGAGGGCCATCCCGGAGAAGGCAGGGGTCTGGGAGAGGCGGTGGCCTTCCTGCACTCCCAGAACAGGGCTGCTGGCTCCAGGGACTGGGGGGGGGAGGGGAGTCATCTCCACTGTTCCCACAGCTACCCCCTCCTACCCCTCTCCAGCCTCCCACGCCCCCTCCAGCTCCCTTGCTACCGTGCTGCCCTGTGTGCCCGCCAGAGCCAGAGAGAGCTTTCTGGGCAGCGGGCTAGCCTCAGGCGCCAAAAGGAAGGGACTTTTGTGGGCGTTTATGCAGAGCTAGACCTCAGGGAGAACAGGGCCAGCCTGGGGCTGAGAATTAGGCAGTCCCACTGCATCCAGAGCCATAAACATGCTGTGCCCTTTGACCCGCTAATCCCACTGTTTGGAATTCCTCCCGAAGACATAATTGCAAAGGGAAAAATAGCTATACGTGCACAGCTGTTTATAGCAACATTATTTATAATAGTAAAAATGTGGAATCAGCCAAAATGCTCTGCAAGTTGGGGGAGGGGAGAGGGTATGTCAATAAGGCAGAATATTTATTACACATCCAAGAAAAACGATCAACTTGGAAACTTCTTCACAAGCTAATGTTAAGAGAAGTGAGAACACAAACTTGTACATATTTATTTAAGGAGCAGATGAGGACTGAACACCGTTTGGGCCACAAAACTGCTCTAGGTGCCAGAGAGACCCCTGTGAATAGGACCAAGGCCCTGCTGTGGTGGAAGGAACATTCCAGAGCTGAGCCTCATGATAAACGATGAATCAAAACCACAGGTAAATACTTCCCCAAGGCAGGGAGATGACAGAACACAGTTTTCTGTCCTCCGGCTGCTCTTGCTGCCCACTGGGGGCTCTGCCCTGCCTGGGCTGTGGGGTCACCTGGGAATGAAGTCAGGGGCACTGAGAGGCAATGAGGCACCTGGCCAAGGGCACTGGGCCCTGCCAGACCAAATGGTCTTCTCCCCACAGGGGGAAATTTGTCAGGCTGCTTTGGGGAAGCCCATGAACCTTTGGGGTTTGGATGAACCAGGGGAGGAGCAGCCCCCCAGAGTGTGAGCTGCGTGTTCTGCTAACCTAGCCAGTGGGCTTAGGAGTGACTGTGCCTGAGGAGCTGGGGGGGGGGGTCCATCCTGCCCCTAGCACGACCAGATCTGCAAGTAGGAGATGTCCTAAGGTGGCCTGGGGAGCCAAGGGGTCAGAGGGAGGGGCCCTTCCTACTGTCCTAGAGCATGGAGGGAGCTCTCTGGGGTGGGGGAGCTAAGGCATGAAATCACAGATCCAGGGCCCTGCGTGGAGCTGCTGGCTGTGGCCAGGACTAGGGAGCAGGGAGGCCCCTCTGCCACCACTGCCCCGCCCCAGGCAGCTAAGAGACTCCAGCTCTGGGCCCGTGGGAGGCACCAGGCAAACAGAGGAGTCAGCAAGCTAAACATGCTATTAGCAGCGATGGAGAAGTGACGATTATCTGCACAGCTGTCAGAAGCATCTCCCTGCCCCCTCGCGCCAGCCTGGGGAGGGGCCGCCGCTCTGCCTTTGCAGACATGCCCCGAGCTGGGAAAGAGAGGCCAGGAGGCTGGAGGTTCCGTTTTCCACGCCGCCACTCTGTCGTCCTCTGCCCCAGCCTTGGCCCCAGGGATGTGGCCCTTCATCTAGCGACAGGGACCTGGAGGTGAGGCCCAGCTTTGCACCTGCCCTCGTAGGGATGAAAGCAACACCACCTCACGGGGTTGTCGGGAGGTCCAATGAGGTGTTTTGTCTGAAAGCACCTTGCAAATGGGAAAGGACTAAGGGTCGCTGCTGTTACAATTCTTCCATCAAAAATCTCATCTTCAAGGGCTTTCTCTATCTGTTTCATTCACACAGAATGAAATTGAATCTCAGAAGGTTACACGATTTGACCCAAGTCGCACAGCTGCAGACAGAAGTAGGTGTCGGTTTACAGTGCTGGAGCTAGGAGGATCCAGCCCCTGTGCTGTAAGAGGGGACTTACATGAGGCCCCGAAACTGGAGGTGACTAGCCTGTGGCCACAGAGTGTGACGGAGGGCTGACAGCACTGCAGGCCAGCTCTGCCCACTCTTCTGGGCACAATTCCTAGGCCACTGCAGGCCTGGGCCTTGTCCTCAGCTGGGGGCTGCCTGCGGAGCAGCCAGGCACTAAGGGTCAGCCCCCAGGCCCCCACCCGGGTCTCTTCCCCTCAGAGAGGCTGTCCCTGAGGCACAGTGCCTTCTAGTGGGGGAAAGGTGGGCTCCGTAGCCTGCTCAAGAGCAGGTGGGCCCAGAGCGGAGGGAAGGAGCCTGCCCAGGCGCCACAGCAGGTCACACCTCCCGAAACCTCACGTTCTGTGTGAGGCCCATGGGGACCCAGTGCTTTCTATGATGCTTTGAACTCAGTCTTCCTGTAGCCCTGCCGCTGCCCTCACCTCCCCACATCACAGAAGGGGCAGCCCAGGCCCGGGAGAAGCCCTGCAGATGGGCTGGGAGGTGCGAGGCGCTGCCTGCTGACCACCCACCGCCCATCGCCCCTGCCTTTCGACAGCACTTGTGCAGGCACAGAGAGTGGCTGGCGAGGCGGGGTGATGATCACACCGTGTGGGAGGGACGCGGAGGGTGGGGAGGTGACTCACAGGACGGTGGGGCACAGGAAGCATCTCCAGAGCCTCCCTGGCAGAGGGGAAGGGGAGGGGCACATGGGGAGAGAGTTCATTCCTCAAAGCCACTGTTGTCTGCGCCCAGCCTGCCGTGGGCCCCCTGCTCTTGCCACCTCGGGGTCAGCCTTTGACCGTGGCTTGCTTCTCAGTGGCGCCCGGCAAACCTGGCGGCTGCATGGAGAGTGAATACGGACCTCACCCGCTCCTGCCCAGGTGTCAGACCTTCCGCAGGCCGCCTGCTCCTCGGAGTCTCACTTCCAGGTCTGTGGGTGGGAGCAGAGGCCCCAATGCACAGAACCAAATTGCTCATCCTGCAGCTGTGAAGGTCCCAGCTTCCAGCAGGTTCTTGCTGCAGTCTTGCTAAGAGGACTAGAGGGCTGCTGCAGGCCACTCCGACCTGCAGGCCACCCCTTCTGCGATGGCCCCCACAAATAGTAAATAAACGCCCTCCTCCTGGGCCTTCTTGCTCCCTGGTGCCCCCTTCACCCAAACCCTGTGTTGGGGTCCTCGCTGACACCCAGGATCCTTGGAACGTGACAGCACTGGGCACCGGTGTGGCACAGGGGAAACAGCACAGCTCACAATGGGGGATCTCATGCCCCAGGGGAGGCTCCACCAGGGCGGAGGCAAGAGATAGGCCCCCACCCCCGCCCTATGGCCCCGGACAGCACAGGGCGAGGGGAGGCACGTGGGGAGGCCTGCCTTTCTTCCTCGTGCTGCGCTTATCAGCTGTGCGCTGGGCCTCTCAGGGCCTCAGCTGCCTTGTCTATAAAGTGGGTGTGACAGTGCCCTCTGTAGGAGGTGGTTGCTTTGAGGATTGGATGAGTTCATCCACACAACACGCTTGGCTCAGGGCCTGCCTGTAGCATTATACAGAGCACAAAGCCAGCTCTGCTACTCCAGGCTGCTGCAAAGTGCCGCTGGCTCAGGGGCCTCTCCCTCGGGGACTCAGGGCGGCCTGGGGACCATGAAGCTGCTGCTGTAGCCCTGCTGTGCCCCCCACTGGTCCATCCTCAGCCTGGACCTCAGGGGCTGCAGCCATGACATGGGTCTGCTGTGTCTTCCTTAGGACAGAGTGAGGACTCTAAGAGGAGGTGCTGGGAGCTGCCAGGGACATGAGTGCCTCCTCCCAACAGATGCCCTGGGCCCTGGGCCCTTTCTGGGCTAATAATGGTTCTCACTCCCACTGTGGCCTTGGCGTGCAAGCCCCCAGCAAACACTGCTGGTTGTCTACCAACGACCATTCCCAGGTGCTCCCCTTCCACCCTTCTTCCTCACTGACCAGGTCAGCCTTCTGTTAGAGAGAGGGAAGATGCCAGGTGCTTGTTTTCCCAGCCACCCTTATAACAAGGCATTGTCATGTGACCCAATCTTAGATATGGGGACCTGGGAAGAAGTCTGCTGAGACTTCTGGGGAAGCTGCCCCTTTGCTGTCTTTGGCTATGTGAGGGCTTGTTGTCTAGTGCTGTGACAGCCATCCTGTGACCACGAGGACGCAAGCCCAAGGAGGAAAGACTGTTCTTGACCATACCATGGAGGTGCCAAGTTAACCAGCCCTGGCAATGCCCTGCCTCTGCTTGTTGCATGACATGACAAAGCATCATGGTGTTCACACATTTTAATTGGACAATTTGTTTATTTACAGCCAGAAGCACCGGAATTGACACAAAGGCTCAGCGCTAACTGATGCCTGCCTGCTTCCCAGCCCCATGGCCACCACTGCCCTTCTGACTCGTCCTTGGGGTGAAACACGCTTTCCTTTCTCTTTGCCGTGCCTGCTACCTGCAATGTTCCTCTGGTCCCCTCTAACTGGTGAATTCCTAGCCACCCTTCAAAGCCCAACTCAAACACCGCTTCTCTACAAAGCCTCTGAGCTTCCTCAGGCAGAACTCAAGGCCCTGTCTTGCTACTTCGAATGTCCTCACTGTGGAATTTCTCACATAATCCTCTGTCCACCTGTCAGCTGGCCGCCCCACTGCACTGTGAGCCCTTCAGTGACAGGGGCCTTTCTCCTTTATCTGGGTCTCCCCAGCAGCGGAGCCAGTGCAGGTGCCTGGTGAAGGCTGAATATTGCGTTACTGAAGACACTGCTTCCCCTTCCTCCTCCAGCCCTTGGCTCTCCTGACGCTCTTGCCCAGCTGGGCAGGAGGCGGAGCATCTCTCACGCCCCAGGGAAACAGACTCTCAGGGAGCACACGGTATGAGACAGGCACCTGCTGACCCACACTGCCCTGCTCCCTTTGACCCACGTGGGATCCCAGGCCCACATAGGGGAAAGAACACCCAAGGTCACCAGGCTGCCTGGGCAGGGTGGGGACTCCAGAACTAAGAGGGGCAAGCAGGGTGTGTTTCAGAGCTGGGATGACAGCTGTCCAGGTTGCCATGACAGTGCAGGAGGCAGGAGCTGAGGGAGTGGGGAGAGTGCTGAACAATGCCACCTGCCAGCCACTGAGGAGCAGAGGGGAGGGGAGCTTGGTGCTGGGAACTGGCCTGGGACTCTTTCCCAAGCACATCCCCAGCCCCAGCCATGCCCCTCAGCCTCAGGAACCAGAGAAGCCACTGGTGAGAAGGAAGCAGCAAGGGAGTCGGGTCAAGCCTCGCCCTGGACAGGAGTGTGGACCGGTGGCTCAGGGTCTGCCAGGGCTTCTTTGGGAACTGAATGAGGAAAGGGGCTTAGAGCACTTTGGAGATGGGGGTGGTGCTTTGCCATGTTGGGGGCAGGGATCAGTGTCAAGAACATCCAGTTCTGGGGAGCTGGGCTGGGCTCCGCTGACAGCTGCCTACAGGATTGGGGAAGTGCTGCGCCCTGTGAGCCCCCTGGGACCCCCCTGGAGCTGGGATCCCACGTGCCTGGCCAGGCATATGCAGGCCTGCCTCCAGCACAGACGCAGAGGGAGGCTTGCCTTCCCAACAGGAGGCTCCCAGGCAAGGTGGACGGACAGGAGGAGGTGTGCAGGGAAGGGAAGGCCAGAAGCTGCAGCCAGGAGTGGTTTTCTATTTTTTTATTTACTAGGTTTTTTATTGTTCATTCTTTATTAAAAAAAAAAAACCCTTAAATATTCCACACAATGCTAATGTGTCTCTTAACTACCCACCCCTCCCCCACAACAAATTTGTTCCTAGAGATAACTAGTATTTTTTAACAAAAATAATACATGTCCCTGCTCAAAAAATATGCAGTATATATACAAACACTTCAAGCAATACCAAATGTCTAAGATGAAATGTTTCTCTCCCCCAAATAATCTTTAATAATTTCTTGGGTACTCCTCTGGATCTTTTAAAATTCATACACAGGGACAAGATACTTGGTGTTTCCTCATAAAATAGATACTCATTATTGCTCTACACAAACAGGGTTATCTTCTCCGTGCGGTCCTGCCTCTTGGGGCTCTCACGGACGCTCTCCTTAAACACGTACCCAGAGACCCTGCCTGAGCACCTGCACTCTGACCTTTTCCTGGGGGTGGACTCCTGGGGTCTTTCCCATTGTTACGCAGGCAGCCCAGTCCCAGGCGCCCTTGGGGTGTCCATCCGCCCCTGGGGTAAGTGGCCTCCGCAGGGACTTGGCCTCAGTTTCTTCCTCTGGAGCTGGGGGATTGGACCGGATCTAGCCTATTCCAACCTCTACAAGGATCGGCAGGGGTCATGCCCCCTTCTCTGTGGCTGTCCTAGCAGATGGCTCCAACCCCGAATATTGGAGTGCAGGCTCTGTTTGCTCTGTGACAAACCCCCCAGACCACCACGCACCACTGCTCCTCTGCCCCCACAGCCCCTTCACTCTACTTTTCCATTCACTCCCAATAAACAAGTCCCCACGCAGTCTCAGGGGCAGGAGTCTGTGTGGCCAGAGAGCCCAGCAAAGGGGGCTTGGGTGCCACTCCCACCACCTCCAGCAGAGACCAGACGACACCCCCAGCCAGCTCTGCAGCTCCCCCATTTCTTCCTCTACTGCTCTGCTACTGGTTCAGAAAATGAAATAAACACCCTCTGCACCAAAAAATAAGATAAAATAAACAATAAAAAATTTAATATTCCTGGGATGTAGGTCTTTCCAAACAGGAGGCAGCTGCTGCTAGAGCTGAGTTTGGCAGAAGCAGGGCTTGGCTGTTTCTTTTATTAGTATTTTCTTTCTTTTTTTTTTTTTTTTTTCCAGGAGGCGCCTTTAGTTAAAATAATGCATTCATGGAATGTGACCTCCATGTGTTTTTCTGATAATTAAAGTTGCTCTTGGTTAGTGTTTCCTTTGCCTGTTTGCCTTGTATGTTTGTTTGTGATGATTGCTGGAGTTCTGAGTGACAGGATGTTAACAGAAGAGGTCAGCGGAGGGACATGTCCACAGGGTCAGGGTGAGCTGCCCGGTGGCTGGAAGCCAAAGCAGCGAGCCAGCCTGGGAGGTCAGATCCTCCCTGGAGGCACTACCTGCTACTCAGAACCCTGATGAATACACGGGCGCTCTACTAGTGAGGTGTACGCTAAAGACATTTTCAGACATACCTTCCTCTACTTTTCTCAGGAAACTTTTAGAAGAGGCATTCCATCAAACCAAGAGATTGTAACAAGAAAGAGTCACCCATGCATAGTGGCCAATGCTGTCACTGGGCAGTTTCCTGAAAGCTGCCACTGTCCCTCCATCCTTGCTCCACATGCAGCACCAAGGCTGAGGTAGGGAGCACAGGAGAGGCCGGCTCAGCGAATAGAGTGCAAACAAGACAGCTGAGTGGTCCCCAGGGAGAGAAAGAGCATGAGGTGAATTCAGGATTCGGGTTTCCCAGACCCCCTGGCTGTACCCTGTGTTAGCATGTGGTAAGGGTACCGTTGTGCAGGTCAGCCACTGCTCAACCAAAAAACAGCAGCCCCCAGAGACTGGCCTTGAACCCAGGGAGGCCACCCACCCACCATTCAGCCAGCACTCCACACTCCATTCCTTGCCACTGTGGGAGGAACATGTGGCCCAGACTCTGCCCCAGCACCCCACTCTGGCTGCCTGCAGGCCCTCCCTGTCCCCCGTCCTGGGCCTGGGTGGGAGGGGGCTGGGGGTGCTCCTCCTCCAGCATGCACCTCCTCAGGGTGGCTGCCTCCTCGTGGCCAACCTGGCTTTCCAGGCTCAGGGGACGTCTGCAGGAGTTTCAGTCGCATGACTGAAGATCCAAGGAGCATTTTAAAGGGCCCCGACTGTGGCGGTACAGTCTTTCCCATCTCCCTTTCTTCTCTCTGCCCCTCTGTTCCTCTCTGGGCCTGTGGGAGCTCCAAAGTCACCCCCTTCTATTGTGCCCAGCAATCAGGTTCTGGGCCAACAACCCTAAATGCAGACCCAGCCCATCTCAGACTCAGCCAAACCCTCCGGGTCCCAGCCACCCACCCACTGTCACACTCTGTGACCCTGTCACACTCCTAGGGGTATTCAAACTGCTGTCCCTGTGCAGCTGTATGCAGAGGGGCTGGCTACCACTCACGGGACCAAAATGGGACAGACCTCCATGCTTTTGAGGCCTCCCATGAACCAGGAAACACATGACTGGGAGAGGAATAAAAGGGCGTGGGACACTCTGGCTTTCTGAGAGCATGAGCCCGGAGCTCCGGTTGACATTGGCATGGGCTCACGTGCACTTTTGGAGGAAGGAGGCCCAATCGGAACTCCTCACCTGAGCGAGAGGAAACAGGGCTGGGGATGAAGATGTGAGTGTCTGCCCAGGTGTTCAGCCAGGGCTTGTAGCACTGCTTTCTCCTTGTGGCTAAGTGAGCCAGGGGCACGAGGGCACCCAGGATCTGGCAATGGCTCTTCCTCAGGTCACCCCCTCTCTGGGTGTCAGGGTGATATCTGTCCAGTGATGAGGGGAAAGGACTCTATCAGGAATACGACGCCAGTCTCCACTCACAGGCCACCCTGGCCTGGCAGTCTGGCAGGCTGTTTTAAGAAGAATCCGGAGGCTGCCTCTAGGCTCAGTAGGAACAAATGCGTAATGGGTGCAGAGAGGGTCATATGTGCCAAGGACTTGCCTCAAGATCCTGGCCTGGTGCATGTTCGCTGCTTCTCTGACCCAACAGCAAGTGCGACAAATGCAGCCACTCTGAATGACTGGACGAGGATCTGGTGGCTCTAGAGGTCTGCTTCCGAGCCTTCTGTCCTGTGAACCCATTCCCTGGAGGAAAAACTGCAGCCCAGGGGGAAGGGGTAAGGCAGGCCTGCCTCCCAGGCTGTCGCCACCAGCCCACGGCTCCTCCCGGTCCCTCAGAGAACAGCCACGATTCTCTGTCTGTCAGAGCTGGCAGCTGGCAGAGCTGTCTCATTCCCTGAGCACACCTCTTAATGACAGCCCATTAAGCCTCCTTTTATTACCGCGTAATTATTGCCATTAGGGGGGCTTTGTTCTCATTATTTTGGAAATAAAACAGTTTTAAATCCCCAAAGTGGGGCAGGAGCACAGCAGCACTGGGCTCTCTCTGGGGAGCAGGGGCAGGGCAGAGGCTCTACTGGGTTGGGTTCCAGTGTCCCCAGGCTCCTATGGACCCTGTCACTGGGCCAACACAGCCCAGAGCTTCCACAGCAGGAGGGGAGCAGCCGGTCCGCTCCAGGCCCTCATGTGCGCTGTGGGAAGCTGCCTCGGGGCCCCACCTGGCCCTCCTGGCTTCTCCTGGCCCGGCAGCCACTGTCACAGACCACCTGGATCCCTCACCGTGCCGGGGAGCTGGGCAGTGCCGCAGCCGTTATTCCCCTCGACAGGGAGAGCCCAGAGGGTGCCCAGTGGCCTGTCCAGCATACCTTGGCTGTAAGAGGAGTACTAACAGTAAGAATAAGAATTGTTCATTAATTGAGGTTTTCTAGGTCTTCATATGCTCGGCCTCACTTCTCATTCCCGCAGAAGGCAGGGGAGGCGCTAGGCTCTCGTGTGAAGGTGAGGCTCAAGGGCGTTACAGGAAGTGCCCCGTTCACTGGCTCCTATGTGACCAGCCAGGCTGTGAACCCAGATTTTTCTGCCTCTGTAGCTTCTCAGCCTCAAGAGTGTACCTGGGCCAGACCAGGCCTTCGAGGGCATTCAGGGACAGAATCGTGTCCTGAACCCTGGCTGGGTGTCAAGTACTGTGCATTGAGAAGTGGGTGGACAAGAGGGACAAGACACGGTCCTTCCCCTGAAGGAGTCTGCAGGGAGCAAGGGAAACCCTTAAATAAGCTGGAAGTGGCCAGTTACTGCCATGATCATGAACTGCCTCCTGCCGTGGGGAGCAGCTTCGGTGGGAGTGTGCCCCATGGAGGGGACGGGAAGAGTGGTCTGGGCAGAGGGGACACCTGTGCAAAGCACCACAGTGCAGAGGGTGGAGGGGCATTTGGGAATTGGTGAAGGAAGTTGGGGTGGCTCAGATGCCTACTGCTGGGGAGGAATGGGAGGGAAGAGCCCCTCTGGCTGGGGTCTCTTGCTTCCCTCTGGGGTCTTGAGTGGGGCTGGCTCCCCCACCCAGCCCTGCCCAGGGAGGGTGCCACTGTCTGGACTGACCGAAGAAGCAGCTGGGTGCTGCTGTGAAGACTAAGTTCCTCAAGCCCCTTTCAAGAGGGGGGAATGCAGAGTCCATCCTGCGGACGGCCCCGGGCCCCGACCCACACTCTGCCCCTCCTTTCACCTGTAAAATGGAAACCCCCACACTTGAGCCTCTAATCTCCTTCTAAGGAAGTCATGGGAGCCAAAGACAATGAGGTGACCCTTGTTGTAAAGCAAAAGCACAAGTAAGCTGTAAGTGAATAGGCCCCTTTTCTGTAAGTCAGAGCTGAAGGGCGGCTGGGCTGTTTGAGTGCGTAGCCTTCATCTCACAGAGGAACAAACAGGCCCAGGGAATTCAGAGAACATGTCCAAGATGAGCCGGTGAGTTAGGGCAAAAACAGAACCGCACCTTCTCTACCTCAGACTGGCAACTCTTCTCACCTTCGCCTCCCCAAAATATTTCTTTCTTGTCAGCCTGCCGTGCCAAATGGGATCACACCATTAGGATGATTTCTTGGAGATGGTTAATACGCAAGCCCTTCGTAGGGAGCCTTTAAGTGGGTGTTGGTCACTCACACCTTAGTATGAATTAGTATTATTGGCTACTTTTCCCAGAGCTAACAAGGCAAGGGGATTGGTGAGATGAGGATTTTAAAGAAAAGAGCAGAGAGAAGAGTAATCGTGAGTCCTCTAGCTTTGTTCAGGAAGGAAAAGCCTAAATGGCCCAAGACAGCTGTTATAGTACAAAGAAGTCTAGTTTCAAGTCCAGTTTCTAGAATTTATTTATTCTGAGCCCCAGGTCCCATCTCTGTAAAATAGCAGCAGTGAACTGGCTGAATCAGAAGTCCCTTTCAGGAGGACATTCTAGTTTTTCACACCGACCGCAAGGAGAGGGTCCCGGGAAGGGGGCGGGCAGCCTGCCAGCTTCCCCAGCCCCAACCAGGCCCAGGACAGGAAGGCGAGACCTCTGGGCTCTTCATCTCATGGGCCAAGTCCTGTTGCAGCTCTCCTGGAAGCCAGGGCTCCAGCAGGAGTCAGTCACAGAGGAAATTCCTGCCTTGTCGGCAGAGCAGGAAATGGGCTGAGCCTCGGTCCAACCCCATCTTCAGCTTGTGATGGCCTCTGCTAGGGAGGAAGACCTGACTCCCCTGCAACAAACATAAATATCTGCTCCATTTGTGAGTCCTGCGCAGCCTACAGAGCACTGTCATGTCCATTCTCTCTTTTTTTGTTAACCATACTTTGTTGAAGTACAGTATAACTAACATATAACAAAGTATGCAAATCTTAAATGTATGGCTTGATGAATTTCTGCATACGTATACACCCCATAACCATCATTCACATCCAGATAATAAAAGAGGCTTGCAACAGTTAATTTTATTGCTCCCTCTCTGCCTGTCATGCTAGTGTTTACCATATATTTTACTTCTAATTGTTATTTTTGCTTAAAACTGTCAAGTGTTTATTTAA
This sequence comes from Eulemur rufifrons, assembly GCF_041146395.1. NCBI lineage: Eukaryota > Metazoa > Chordata > Mammalia > Primates > Lemuridae > Eulemur > Eulemur rufifrons. The sequence continues at coordinate 43,715,163 of NC_091001.1, read as the reverse complement.
GTAAAAAAAAAGTCTTATATATTTGTCCACATATTTACAATTTCTGGTCCTTTCTATTTCTTTCTGGCAGTCTGGGCTTCCGTCTGGGTTCCCTTTGGCCTGAAGAATTCCTTCAGTCTTTTTTATAAGGTAGGTCTCCTAGCAATGAATTCTCTAAGCTTTTATTTGTCTAAAAAGGACTTAACTTGGCCTTTATTTTTGAAGGATATTTTTATTGGATATAGACTTCTAAGTTCACGAGCTTTTTTCCTTTAGGCCTTCTAAAGTGATCCTTTAATTGTGTTTTAGCTGCCCTTGTTTCTAGTGAGAAGTCAGCTATATTCCTTATTGTTTCCCCCCAAATGTAATATGACTCTATTTTCTGGGTGATTTTAAGATTTTCTCTTTATCTTTGTTTTCTAGTTTGAGTATGATGTACCTAAGTATTAATATATAGCCTTCCTTGTATTTACACTGCGTAGGGTACTAGTATCATTACTTTGAAAGATGTGTTCTGTCATTCTCTCTTCAAATATTTATTCTGTTCTCATTCTCCCTCCCCTCTCCTTCTGGAACCCTAATTATATATATAGCATCCCATTTCATGTGGTTTCATAGGTTTTGGTGCTCTGTTACAAGGGTTGACAAACTTTTTTTCTAAAGGGCAAGAGTGTTCATATTTTAGGTGATGCAGTCCATATGGTCTCTGTCACGACTACTCAGCTATGGTACTGCAGCACTAAAGCAGCCATTAATAATATCTGGAATATCTGGGTTCCAATAAAACCTTATTTACGATAGTAGGCAGCAGGCCAGATTGAGTCCACAGACCCGTAGTTTGTTGAACCTTAGTGTGCTCTATTGTTTTCTTTCTGTGCTTCCATTTGGATAATTTATTTATTTATTTATTTATTTTTGAGACAGAGTCTCACTCTGTTGCCCGGGCTAGAGTGCCGTGGCGTCAGCCTAGCTCACAGCAACCTCAAACTCCTGGGCTCAAGCAATCCTTCTGCCTCAGCCTCCCGAGTAGCTGGGACTACAGGCATGTGCCACCATGCCCGGCTAATTTTTTTCTATATATATTTTTAGCTGTCCAGATGATTTCTTTCTATTTTTTTTTTTTTTTTTGTAGAGACAGCGTCTCACTCTTGCTTAGGCTGGTCTCGAACTCCTGACCTTGAGCAATCCTCCCACCTCAGCCTCCCAGAATACTAGGATTACAGGCGTGAGCCACCGCTCCCGGCCTTGGATAATTTATTTTGACCTACCTTTGAGTTCACAGACCCTTTCTTCTGTTGTATCCAATCTGTTATTAAGCCTATTAATTGAATATTTCATTTCAGATATTATATTTTTCAGTTCTAGAGTTTATATTTGCTTATTTTTAATAGACTTTTTTTTAGTTTATTTCTCATTTTTAAATAGACTTTACTTTTTAGAGCAGTTTTGGGTTCACAGCAAAATTGAGCAGAAAGTAGAGTTTCCATATACCCCCTGTCCCATATACACACAACCTCCCCATTATCAACATCCCTCATCAGAGTGGTACATTTTTCTTTTAAAGAGGCAAGGTCTTATTCTGTTGCCCAGGATGGAGTGCAGCGGTACAATCATAGCTCACTGTAACCTCCTGGACTCAAGTGATCCTCCCGCCTCAGCCTCCCAAGTAGCTAGGACTACAAGCGCATACCACCACACCAGGTTAATTTTTTAAATTATTTTTTGTGGGGTCTCGCTATGTTGCCCAGGCTGGACTCGAGCTTCTGGCCTCAAGTGATCCTCCTGCCTTGACCTCCCAATATGCTGGGATTACAGGTGTGAGCCACTGTGCCTAGCCCTGAGTGTTACTTTTGTTACAGTTGATGAACTCACATTGATATCCTTATCAACCAAAGTTCGTATTTTATATTATGATTCATTCTTAGTGTTGTACATTCTATGGGTTTTGAAAAATGTGCAATGACATATATCCAGCATTGTAGTATTATACAGAGTAGTTTCACTACCCTAACAATCCTCCATGCTCCATCTGTTCATCCCTCCCTCCCTCCTAACCCCTCACAACCACTGTTCTTTTTACTGTCTCCATAGTTTTATCTTTTCCAGAATGTGTATAAGTGGAATCATACAGTATGTAGCCTTTTAAGATTGGTTTCTTTCACTTAATAATATGCATTTAAGTTTCCTCCACGTCTTATCATGGCTTGATAACTTGTTTCTTTTTAGCACTGAATGATACAATATTCCATTGTCTGGATGTACCACAGTTTATTTATCCGTTCACCTACTGAAGAAAATCTTGGTTGTTTCCGAGTTTGGGTAATTGTGAATAAAGCTGCTATAACCATCATGTGCAGGTTTTTCTGTGGACACAGGTTTTCAATTTATGTGGATAAATACCAGGGAGTACAGTTGCTACATTATATAGCAAGAGCATATTGATTAAGAGTTTTGCAAGACATTGCCAAACTTTTTCCAAAGTGGCTATATCACTTTGCATTCCCACCAGTAATGAATGATAGTTCCTGTCACTTCACATCTTTACCAGCATTTGGTGTTGTCAGTGAAAATGGGATTCTGCCCATTCTAGCAGGTACATAGTGGTATCTCATTCTTGTTTTAACTTGCAATTCTTTAATGACATATGGTATTGAGCATCTTTTCTTATGTTTATGTGCCATATGTGTATTCTCTCTTTGGTGAGGTGTCTGTTCAGGTCTTTGGCCCATTTTTACATTGGGCTGTTTATTTTCTTATTGTTGAATTTTAAGTGTTCTTTGTACATTTTGAATAATAGCCCTTTATCAGAAGGTCATTAGCAAATATTTCCCCCAAGTCTATGGCTTGTTTTCTCATTCTCTTGACAGTGTGTTTCACAGAGCAATTTTTAGTTTTAATGAAGTTTCATTTATCAAATATTTCTTTCATGGATTATACCTTTGTGTTGTATTTAAAAAATCACCACACCCAAAATTATCTAGATTTTGTCTTAGTTATCTTCTAGGAGTTTTATGGTTTTGCATTTTATTAATACATTTAGGTCTTTGATTCACTTTGAGTTAATTTTTATGAAAGGTATAATGTCTATGTCTAGATTTTTTTTTGGTATGTGGATGTCTAGTTGTTCCAACACCATTTGTTGAAATGACTAACTTTGCTCGACTGTATTACTTTAATTCTTTGTCAAAGATCAGTTCACTATATTTATTTATGGGATCTGTTTCTGGGCTCTCTAGTCTGTTCCATTGATCTATCTGTCTATCCTTTCCCCAATACCACACTGTAGTGATTTCTATAGTTTTACAGTGAGTCTTGAAGTCAGTTAGTTTCTGTCCCCCGACTTTATTCTTCTCCTTCAATATTGCATTGACTATTCTGGGTCTTCTGCCTCTCCACATAATATTTAGAATGTTTGTCAATATCCACAAAATAACTTGCTCGGATTTTGATCAAATTGGGAAGATCTGAGATTTTGAATATTGAGTCTTCCTATCCATGTACAAACATGGAATATCTTTCCATTTATTTAGTTTCTCTTTGATTTCTTTCATCAGAGTTTTGTATTAATAGTTTCCCTCATATAGATCTAGTACATATTTTCTTAGATTTATATCTCAGTATTTCATTTTGGAAAGTGCTAATGTAAATGGTATTGTTTTTAATCTCAAGTTTCACCTGTTTATTGCAAGTATATAGAAAAGTGACTAACTTATGTATATTAACCTTATATCCTGCAACCTTGATGTAATTGTTCATTAGTTTTAGGAATTTTTTGTTCATGCTTTCAGATGTTCTACATAAACAAACATATCATGCATGAACAAAAACAGCATTTTTTCTCCCTTCCCAATCAGTATACCTTTTCTTGTCTTGTCTTGTCTTATTGCATTAGCTAAGGCTCCAGCATGATATTAAAATATTTCAATACCGAAATATTGAAAAGAAGTGTTGAGAGAGTACATCCTAGCTTTGTTCCTGATCTTAGCAGGGAAGTTTCCAGTTTCCCAATGTTAAGCTGTAGAGTTTTTTGATAGATGTTCTTTATCAAGTTGAGGAGGTTCCCCTCTATTCCTAGTTTACTGAGACATGGGTGTTGGATTTTGTCAAATGTGTTTTCTGCATATATTGATATAATCATGTGATTTTCCTTCTTTATCCTATTGATGTGATCAATTACAATAAATGATTTTTGAATGTTGTATGCCTTGCATATCTGGGATAAATCCCATTTGGTCTTAGTATATAATTCTTTCTATACATTGTTGGATTCTATTTGCTAATATTTTGTTGAAAATTTTGCATCTATATTCATAAGAAATATTGGTCTATGTTTCCTTTTCTTATAAGATCTTTGTTTGGTTTTGGTTTTAGGATAATGCTGGCCTCATAAAATGAGTAGAAAGTATCCTCTCTCCTCCTATTTTCTGAAAGAAATTGTAGAATACTGACATAATTTCTTTATTGAATATTTGATAGAATTCACCAGTGAACCCATTTGGGCCTGATGCTTTCTATTTTAGAAGGTTATTGATTATTGATTCAATTTCTTCAATAGACTATTTAATAGATGGTTCAGATTGTCTATTTCTTCTTTGTGAGTTTTGGCAGATTATATATTTCAAAGGATTGGTCCATTTCATCTAGGTTATAAAATTTGTGGACATAGAGTTGATCATAATATTCCTTTTTATCCTTTTAATGTCCATAAAAAGGACCTTAGTGATGTCACCTCTTCCATTTCTGATATTAGTAATTTGTGTCTTCTCTTTTTTTTTCTTTGTTAGCCTGTCTTTGGCTTATCAGTTTTACTGATGTTTTCAAAGAATCATCTTTTGACTTTGTTGATTTTCTCTATTAATGTCCTGTTTTCAATTTCATTGATTTCTGCTCTAATTTTTATTATTTACTTTCTTCTGCTTACTTTGGATTTAATTTGCTCTCCTTTTTTAGCTTCTAAGGCAGAAGCTTAGATTATTGATTTTAGATATTTCTTCTTTTCTAATATGTAATCTAATAATCACTTTAATTCATTCAATGCTTTAAATTTCCCTGTAATCATTGATTTGATGCATCCCACAAATTTTGATAAGTTATATTTTTATTTATTTCAAAATATTATTTAATTTCTCTAGATTTCTTCTTTGGCCCAGATATTATTTAGAATTGTGTTATTTTACCTCTAAGTCTTTTAGTATTTTCCAACTATCTTTCTGTTACTGATTTCTAGTTTAATTCCACTGTGGTCTTAGAGCAGACATTGTACAGATTCTATTCTTTTAAATCTGTTAGGTGTGTTTTATGGCCCAGAATGTGGTCTTTCTTGGTGAATGTTGCAGGTGAGCTTGAGAAGAATGTGTACTCTGCTTTTATTGGATGAAATACATTTTTTTAACTTAACTTTAGCCAGTGTATACATGCTGAAATATTGGGGGAGGGGCGCAGGGGAAGTCTACTGATGTCTACAACTTACTTTGAAAGTCATCAAAAGACAAGATGGATTGGTAGATGGGTACAAGAATGATAGATAAATATAGAATCAAGCAAGCATAGTAAAATGTAAATTTTAGAATCTAGGTAGTGTATATACAAATGCTCACTATATTATTCTTTCAATTTTTTTGTATGTTTGAAATTTTCATAATAAAATGTTCAAAAAATTAGCCCTATAGGCTAGGGAAATGGGTCAGAGCCAATAGGATGAAATTTAATGCCAGTGAGGGGCAAGTGGTCTCTTTGAGTGTAAATGTTCTTTTGCTTATGCAGGAAATGAGAAAGTCATTTCCTACCAGCTATTCATGTTTATAAGGAATGGGTGGCACGCAAGGTCATTATGAGCTGCTACTGTAAGAAATGCTGAATTAATAGATGCTTCCACAATCCCTGCTCATGGAATTGGGCATGCTATCCTACTCCACACGGTTCGCATTCTTTTCAAATGAGAGGTCCCACTTTCGATGAGACATTGGCAAATGAGTGTATATTGGTCAGGATAGGTTGAGTTTTCCTGCGCTAACAAAAGATTGCCAAATCTCAATGGCTTCTCTCTCATGTTCCATGTCCACTACGGGCTGGCCGTGGCTCTGGTCCATGTCATCTTTGCTCTGGGACCCAAGCTGACAGAGTGGTTTTTATCTAGAACATTCTATCTAGTTACAGAGGGAAAAGAGACGTAGCAAAGCACAGGCTGGCTCTTACAGGGGCCTGAAAGGGGCATATGATGCCTCTGCCCACATATTATTGTCACAAACAAATCACATGGCCACACCTTAGTTCAGCTAGATGCAGATGCCCACTTCTCCTGCAGGGAAAGGCAAAACGAACTATGGCCAACAGTGACTGGATCTACCCTAAGGAGTCCATCAGGGTGGTGTGAGGTCTGGAAAAGGTGAGGGAACTAGGGGAAAGGAGGCAGAGGGATGACGTGCTGGTTTTCTTCAAACATTTTAGAGGACACAGGACAAGACATGCTCTGCACAGCTTCAGAAGCAGCCTGAGGACATTTCCACTGGCTGAAGCTGTCACTGGCTTCTGGGCTCCACAGGAAGTACATTCTGGCAAGAAGGACTGCCCAGCTGTAGAGAACAAGGAGGGCGCATGTTGCCTGGGCACCTCCACGGGCCCAGCATGGTGCCAGCACTTGAAGACACTGTTGCATTCCAACCTCTCCCTCCTCCAAAAAATATTGGGTCCAGCTGCCCACTTAGCAGTGAGCTCCCTGTCCCTGAGAGGATATGAGCAGCGTGAGGATGTTCACACCAGTGCCGTAGTTGAACCCCCTGCATTGGGAGGATGACGCCAGACTGAGCCAGTGGGGGTGGCCTCCAGGCTGCATTTTTAGAGGAGGGATGTGGCTCCCCCCACAGTACCCTTGGGATGGGGAAACTGGGAAGGGTGCTGTGCTCCCTCTTGCCAACATGTGCCCCTCTCAGAACTGCCAACTCAGCTGCTTCATAACCAGGTTCCAAACAAGCATGTTTTCTGGGAGGGCAGCAAGACAGAACACTCCACCCCCTGCAAACTGTGCCTCTGGCAGCTGCCCAGGGCTCTGAGATCTTGAATCCTGGCCAGGAGTATTACTGACCGTCTCTGGACCTTGGGCAAGGGGCCTAACTGCAGGCGAGGGGACACAGAAATAACGCAAGGAACCCAAGTGGCCCAGGCTGGTCTGCCTCTCCAGGCGAGGGTGAGGGTGTTGGCCAGTGAGGCTCCCACAACCCACCCAGGGGCCTTACCATGAGCAGCGCTCCTGGTGAAGCCACACCACAGTGTGGACCTGATGTTTGCAGAGAGACTGGCTGCTCGTTCACCGTTGAGTTGCTCCCGGAGTTATCAGATCCATCTTGCCACAGGGACAGCCCTTCTCATGAGGACATCCTTTCCAGTTTGCAGAATGCAAACTGACAGAATCTCTGGAGGCTCCAAGCCTGCCAGGGTTGGGATTGTCTTAGTTTCACTCACCCCAGCCCGGCTACCAGTCTGGTAAGGGACAAAAAAGAGAGAGGGCCCAGCCTGCAGCTCAGGCACCTGCCTGTCCTCCGAGACCTCTTCGCTTGGCCAGCCGAGGTCACTGAATGATTGGCTAGAAGGCCAGCTCTCCTCTCTACTTCCCATCCCAGGAGCACTTTACAGTTTACAAAGGAAGCTTCTTCACCCCCAGGAGTGTATCTGACCTCATAACTTCCTTAGAGAGGAGGGAAGCAGCCCAAGGCCAAGCCACTGGTAAGAGGCAGGCAGGGCCAAGGACAGCGACACCTGTCTTTCAGACCCCAGCTACCCTCACATAGCTGCCCTCCTTCCCACTCCACTTACGGGCAGCTCTTGGGCTGCCTTAGGTGGGCAGGAAGCCCACCTGCCTCTTTCCCAAGCCCTGGCAAGGCCATCACATCCTGGGGTCAACACCCTATGAACTTGGCACTCACTGTGCAGTGTCACTTTAATTAGGAGGCAAATGAAATGGAAGCTGCCAAGTGACCCTTCCCCTTTGCCCTGAGGCCCCTCCCTGCTCCAGCTCAGCTCCCTGCAGAGCCTGGGTGGCCATTGGCCTCCAGACTGGCGTAGGGAGGAGGGGAAGTCAGGCCTGGCGCCAGGGCTGGCCAGCCAGGGACCAGGGACCATAGAGCTGCTCACGTCCGCACATTTGCTTCCAAGGGCCAAGGCCCCCAGCCCTCGGCTGGAGACAGCCGCCTTCTGCACTCAGCAGGAGGTGGCCCAAGAATCCAGGCTGGCTCAGCCTGTACCCCGACCTCAGCGGAAAGGCACGCAAAGGCCGAGCCCTCCTGGGCCCTGCCCCCACCAGGCATGCATAGAATCCCGACCCCCGAGGCTGCTGCCCCCCTGGGCTCCCTGCAACCCCCACTCCTCACTTGCTAGTTCCCTGGAGAGAGGCTCACCCTCCCCCTCCAGCCTCAGACCGGTCTGCTCCCCTCCTCTTCCGTCCTTCGTGCCCGGGTTAGGCGCGGGCCCCTCTGCTCGCCTCACCTGCAGCCCCTGCGACGTGCCGCTCGGATGATTTATTTTAGTTTTCCCTTCACCCCCTTGCCGTGGATGTCCTTAAGTACCACATGTCCCCTTAAAACTCTCCCGCGTGGTTCAGCGCGTGCCGTGCTGACAGGTGCTGACCGAGCGGATGTGGTGCAGCCTCCGTCCCCTCAGCCTGTATTTTCCAGTTCTCCAGGTAACCGTGTGTCACCTTGCTCATGGCTTCTGACGGCCTTTTTCGTCGGTTTTGGAGACAGAGCGTAGGTGAGCTGAGCTGCTGAGCGGGGAGGCCAAGTGAGGAGCCCCGTGGGCGAATCTGGGGTCGTTTCTAAGCCACAAACACTGCCGAGCCCGCCGAGGCCCCCTCCGTACCCCGCCGCCCGGCAGCCCTCCTGTCCACGGTGTGTGTGAGGAAGACGCGGAAGGAGCCCACGGAGGGGGCTGCGCTGTGCACCTGTGCACCTGTGCACCTGTGCACCGGCCGCCCGCGCAGTAGCCAAACGGGGGAGCATGGGCGGCCGTGAGCTCCGTCCTGGGGCTCACAAAGACCTGCAGGAGCACCTTGCCCAAAGGGGCCGCGGGCTTAGGGCTCAAGGCCATGGCCATTGTACCTAGATCCAGGGCAGGAAGGTGGGGATGCTGCATGGCAGGGGTGGTGCTGCTGGAATGTTGCTCATCACCACATAGCAGTGAGGTGAGGGAGGGACGGCCCTCGCCCCGGGTTACCTGCGCTGCTCCGCGTCTAGCTGGGCCTTGAACTGATGAGCCACAGCCATGTCCCTGGCCAGGCTCCCTGCGGACCCCCTCAAGAGGCTGTCTCCTGAGACTGCAGGATGCCCCCCGGTTCCCTCCTGTTGTCCTGTCCTTGCGTGTCCCTTGCAGAGGTTTCTCACTTGTGTGTGGGTTGGTTTCTCTTCTCCTGTGGTGTGTATTTTGTAGACTCCCTTAGACACTCTCGGGAGCAAGGTGGCTTATGAGGAGTCTTCTCAATCGTGCTTCGGGCCACGTGATTTCCTGGTGTCACTCTTTTTCTACTGGCCCAGATACACTGGTGGGCCTCCACTGATGTTAGTGGAATGAACAGTAAATGAACGAGTGAACAGACTGTGGGGCAGGCCTGAGAAGTGAGGCCCCAGCCTCCCACCAGCAGGCTCCCTCCTGCAGGACCAGGGCCTCCTCCCCTCCTGGTGGCCTGGGCCACCTGCAGGTCCTTGGCTCATTCAGCAAACCCTAAGCTAGGCCTAGAGATGGAGCAGTGGCCAGAGAGGGCCCTGTGCTGAGGAGCTCCCTCTGGCTGGCAGCTCCCCATGACCAGCCAGGGAGCCGCCAGGGTTGGAGGAGGAGAGAGCCTCTCAGCAGGTGTGACCAGTGAGGGCTTCACTGGGGACGTGGGACTGAGGTGGGCCACGGAGAGCAGGTGCAGCTTCCACTGTGGACATATGGAGCGGGGCAAAGGCGACTATGTGTGCACAGGCTCAGCACACAGCAAGCTCAAGCCCCCGGGGAGCAGCCACAAGTCTAGTTTGGGGGTGTCTAGGTGCGGGAAGAGGAGGGGTGGGTGCTGAGGCTGGAAAGGCAAGAAGGCCCTGGGGGCAGCAGGAGGGGGGCCTGCTACTGAGCAGCCAGGGGAGGAGGCATTGCTGACCGCCACTGGTGCAGGCCTGGACAGCAGGAGGAAGGTTGAAACTGGAGGTGTCGGGGGAGAGCAGAGGCCCCAGGAGAGGATCTCATTGCCCAGGGAGAGGATAAAGTGGAGGTGAGAAGGCAGCCAAGGAGAGACCCAGAGGAACCAGACAATTAAAGGGCAGCTGGTGGGCGAGGCAGGAAGTGGTCAGGAGACAAAGGAAGGGGTGGGGGCCCTGAGCAGAGGGGCTTCCAGGAAGCGGGAGAGGCAGCATCTCTGCGGCTGCGGAGGTGCCCAAAGGAAGCAGGCTGCAAAAAGACCCTGCGGTTTGGAGACTGGAGGCCACTACTCCGTACTAGGGACGACCATGGGCCCCTCTGTGAGGAAGGACAGAGGCAGAGGAAAGGGAAGGGCTCTGTTTGCTTGTCTGGATTGAAGAGACCAGGTCTGCTTGAGATGAAGAACGAGGCATTAGGGGGAAATGGCGGGCAAGAGCGACAGGAGCTCACTCATGGGGAAGTCCAAGGGCTGGGGCCAGAGGACACAGGGACAGGGTCTCCAGGTGCTGACGGACAGCCAGGCCCACCTCCTTCTCTCCTCACTCAGCTCCCCCTCTGGGGAGCCATGCTTTCCACAGGCTGCAGGGGAGTGCCAGGAAGCTGCCCCTCAGGCTCCATGTCTGCCTGTGGGTGGAGGGCACCAGGCAGAAGCAGCCTGAGGGAGGGTGCAAGACAGGCCTGGGACAGGCTGCAAAGCTCTAGGCCCGAGCTCCAGGAGCAGCTGCCCCACAACATGCAGAACACAGTGCCAGCTTGGCTCGCTTCCTCCATCTGTGTGCTTGTGCACTCACTCACTCACCCATCTGCTCATCATTCCCTAGGTGAGCATGCCGGTGCGCTGGGCCCTGTGCTGGGGTGAGGCCCTTGAGGAGCCACCATCTGGTGGAGACACAGGCCTGTAACCAAACCCTGGCCACGCAAGGTGGTGCTGCTGGAACCCAGGGTGGCTCAGGGCAGAGAGAAGGGAGACCAACCACCATTAAGATGAAAATGCTCCCCAAATTGATCTACAGATTCAATACAACCCCTATCAAAATTCCAGCTGGCTTCTTCCAAAAAAATTGACAAGCTAATCCCAAAATTCATATGGAAATGTAAGGGACCAAGAGTAGCCAAAACAATATTCAATATTGATTATTGAAAAAAATCAAAGTTGGAAGATTTTCAATTTCAAAATTTACTGCAAAGCTACATTAATTAAGACTGTGACACTGGCATAGGGTACACATTTCAATCATTAGAACAGAATTAAGAATCTAGAAATCAACCCTCACATTTATGGTCAATTGATTTTCAACAAAGGTGCCAAGACAATTCAATGGGGGAAAGAATAGTCTTTTCAATAAATGGTGCTGGGACCACGGGATAGCTACACGCAAAAGAATTAATTTGGATCCCTACCTTACGCCATATACAAAACTTAGACTAGATCAAAGATTTAAATGTGAGAGTTAAAACTATAAAACTCTTACAACAAAACATTAACAGGGCTGGGCTTGGTAGCTCACACCATAATCCTAGCACTCTGGGAGGCTGAGGCAGCAGGATTGCTTGAGCTCAGGAGTTCCAGACCAGCCTGAGCAAGAGTGAGGCTCTGTCTCTATTAAAAATAGAAAAAATTAGCTGGACATGGTGGCCCAGGCCTATAGTCCCAACTGTGCAGGAGGCTGAGGCAGGAGGATAACTTGAGCCCAGGAGTTGGAGGTTACAGTGAGCTACGATGACACCACCGCACTCTAGCCAGGACAACAGAGCAAGACTCTGTCTCAAAAAAATAAATAAATAAAATAAAAAAGGAAAGAAAACATAAACATAAATCTTCATGACATTGGATTAAGCAATGGTTTCCTAGCTATGACACTAAAAGTATAAGCAACCAAAAAAAAAAAAAAAAGATAAATTAGACTTCTTCAAAATTAAAACTTTTGTGCTTCAAAGGACACCATCAAGAAAGTAAAACAACCACCTACTGAATGGAAGAAAATATTTGCAAATCATATATAATATGAGACTTGTATCTAGAATATATAAAGAACTCTTTCAACTCAATAATAAAAAGACAAATGGTCTAATTTAAAAATGGGCAAAGGATCTGAATAGACATTTCTCTAAAGAAGATATACAAATGGCCAATAATCACACAAAAAGATGTTAGACATCATTAGTCATCAGGGAAATGCAAATCGAAACCACAGTGAGATACAACTTCACACCCACTAGAATGGTTACAATAAAAAAGGCAGACAATGACAAGTGTTGGTGAAGATGTGGAGAAATCAGAACCCCCACACATTGCTGGTAGTAACGTAAAATGGTGCAGCTACTTTGGAAAACAGTCTGGCAATTCCTCAAAATGTTAAGCTTAGAGTTAACCATATGATCCAGCAATTTCACTCTTAGGTATATATTGAAAAGAAATAAAAATATATGTTCCTGCAAAAACCTGTATACAAATATTTATAGCAGCATTATCCATAATTGCCTAAAGTGGAAACAACCCAAAATTAAAATGTTCAACAACCCAAAATTAAATGAATGGATAAACAAAATGTGGTCCAGTCACATAATGGAATATCATTCGGCAATAAAATGGGATGAAGTACTGATACATGCCACGGTGTGGATGAACATTGAAAACATTACGTCCAGTGAAAGGAATTAGTCACAAAAGAACAGATATTGTATGATTCCATTTCTACAAAATGTGCAAAGTAGACGAATCCATAGAGACAGAATGAAGATAGCGGTTGCCTAGTGCTGGGGATAGTAGATGGGGTGCAGGGGTGGGAGGTGAGAGCTAAAGGGTTTGGGGTTTGTTTGTTTTGTTAGGTGATGAATGTTTTAGTATTGATTGCGGTGATGATTGCACACTCTGTGAATATACTAAAAGCCACTGAAGTATATACTTTAAATGGATGGATTACATGGTATGCGAATTAAAACTCAATAAGGATGTTTGTTTTAAAAACCTCATGGTGGCGGGGCGCAGTGGCTCATGCCTGTGATCCTAGCACTCTGGGAGGCTGAGGCGGGTGGACTGTTTGAGCTCAGGAGTTCGAAACCAGCCTGACCAAGAGCGAGACCCTGTCTCTACAAAAAAAAAATAGAAAGAAATTAGCTGGACAACTAAAAATATATAGAAAAAATTAGCCGGGCATGGTGGCGCATGCCTGGTAGTCCCAGCTACTCGAGTCGCTGAGACAGAAGGATAGCTTGAGCCCAGGAGTTTGAGGTTGCTGTGAGCTAGGCTGACGCCAAGGCACTCTAATGCCATGGCACTCTAGCCAGTGTGACAGAGCGGGACTCTGCCTCAAAAAACAAAACAAAAACAAAAAAAAAACCTCATGGAGGGACATTGGCTGCAGCTCCATCCTCCTTTCCAGGCCATAAATCTTCAAGGACAGGAAGGATCACAGCTCAGGGGTCCAGAGCCCAGTGGCACCACAAACCTGGCCAACCCTTCTCTGACCTCGGTCTCCTTGTCCTGAGGCCCGAGGGCCCTTCCACCCCGATATATAGTGACTCTCAAGCGTTCAAGCTCTGACGCTCAGCCCCAGTTTCAGTAGTCCAGCTTGGGGAGCCGTCCTTATGTCCTTATGTCCTTATGGAGGAAAAGGCTCTGTGCTCAAAATACATTCATGCAACATTTTCTGTAATGGTGAAAAACCAGAAGCCACCTGAGTTTTCAACAGCAAGAGCAGAGTTATATAAATTATAAACTGCAGCTGTACCCTGTTAAGCAGGGCCTGTAAACACTGACAACACGGGGAAATGCTGGGGATGCGGTGATGTTCGCCGAAGGCAAGACCCAGAGCTTAGCAAGGACATGGGCTGTGACCAGCAAATGACAGGGACAGCCTGGAGCTGGCAGGACGGCGGCAGTGGTGAGACTGTGCAAACATCTTCCTTGTCTATTCAGAAGCCCACAGATGTCACCCCAATGGTGTTTGTGTGCACCTGCAGGCTAGAAATGAGCTCCCCGGTGGGTGATCTGCGTGTACAGGCTGCCCGCGGGTCACAGTGGCCCCATCAGGGGAGGTGGACCTGGGAGCAAGGAAGCCAGGAGGCTCGTGGCCGCTCCCTGGGCTGCCTCTAAGACGGCCCCGGTGGGCAGAGCTCCCCTGGGGCAGCTGCCGTGGGCCATAGTGAGCTCTGGTGGGGGAGTCCTACCCACACAGCCTACAGGGCATCCTCCCCCAGCTGGATGGGGACCCACCTGCATGAGCACTCCCTAAGGGGAACTGGGGCTCCCTCTGGGGGAATCACTGCCCCATTCCGAATTGCAAACATCTCCTGGACAGAGGACATTGTGGCTCATTCTCCATCCTTCCCCCAAACTCTGGCACTACCTGTGATCCAAAGCCTCCTGTGGGTAGCTCTCTACAAGCCTTCAGGTCCCTCACCGCCATACTTCACAGGGACAAAGGGTGAGAAAGCCCAGGCTCCTGACCCCCTGCAGGCGGGAGGAAGGAAAGGGGGAGGAGATGAAGAAGCGAGGGAGGGTGGAGGGGAAAGGGAGGCTGCTGTCCGTAGGAGCCCCTAGGCTGGCTTGTGTCCAGGAGCTGGCCCTGAGAGCCCCTTGCTGTCTGGTGGTCTCTGTTCATTGCACTTGGCTGTCCTCAGCTGCGTCTGGCCCGCAGCTAGCAGGGGCTGGAGCTGCTCCCCAGGACAGACTGGGGAACAGGGAAGGGGCCTGGTCCAGCTTCCAGGCCTCACCTACTTGGTGTCATTTGCCTTGGCAATCGCTGTCCTTGGTCCTCAGAGACAGAGAGACAAGGCAGGCAAAGGAACTCCTGGGAGAGGGGCCGGCAGGAGGCCCAGGGGTAGTGTGTACTCTGAGTCAGGGGACCTAGCCCTGAGAGTCTTAGAGAGTCCCCCATTTCCCAAAGTGGTGTCACATTCAGGCCCTCAGTCCTCCTCACACCATCCCTGGCCAGAGACAGGCAGGACCAGCCTCGTTTTAGAAATGAAAGAGCCATTTGCAGGCCCTATTTTGTGCCGGTCCAGGGAGAGGCAGATAGACACCTGAGAATGGTGCAGCCAGGAAAGCGCAGGCTCAGGGCCTCCGAGGCAGGGCTCAGAAAGGCGTCCCAGAGTCAGAGCGGTAAGCCTGGAAGGAGGCCCAGAATAGAGACAGGAAAGAAAGGCCAGGTAGAGAGACGGGTATGCAAAGGCCTAGAAACAATGGAAAATAGCTTCAAGTATGGACAGCTCACTCAGGGCCAGGTGCCTGATGTTACCTCGTTCTGTCTTTCCCGTAATTCCATGAAGTAGGCATTATTGTCTTATTTCACAGATGAGAACACTGAGTCTTATGTTACACAACTTGCTCACAGTGATCCTACAATTTTTAAGTTCAGAGTAGGTTAACTGTATGACAAAGATTCCCCAAATCTCTGTGGCTGAGCACAAGTTGATTTCTTGCTCACATCACAGTTCAGGGTGAGTCCAAGCAATGACTCAGGGACCCAGGCTCCATTCGTCCTCTGATGCTACCATCTTTGGCTTGTGGCCTTTCAGGTTGCTGCTAAGGGGAAACTGAGTGGAGGCTCGTGCTTGGGAGACTTTTACGGGCCAGGTGGATGTGGCAGGTGTCTCTCTCCTGCCCTCTTTTCACTAGCCCAACTCATCTCTACATCAAGGGGGCTGGGAAATGTGATCTAAGCATGCTCAGCAAGAAGAGGACAACAAGAATGCCAGGGGCCTCTGCGTGGCTCATGCCTGAGCGCTCATGCCTGAGCAATCATGCTGGGCTTGTGTCCTTAGCCAGAGGCCTCCCACGCACCAGGGAGGAGCTGGTCACCTTGGACGCATGGCAAACAACTGGGATGGCGTCTGGACTTTGTCCTGCAGGCATCAAGGAGCCACTGACAGGCTCTAAGGAGGGAAGTGCCATGGGCAAGTCTGGGTTGCAGAGAGATAAGGCTGCTGAGGAGAGGACCATTGGGAGGCAGGGGTAAGGAGACCAGGCCAGGAGGTCACATGAGCAGCCCAGAGTCCCAAGTGACTCCAGGCTGAGTCTCTGGACCCCTGCTCCAGGGCTTATCCTCCTCAGTCCCAGCCCATCGTGAAAGCCTGGCCACCCAAGCCTTGGCCACACCTTCTCTGCAGGGACACTAGGCAGGACACCCCAGCCCCACCCCAGGGAGCAGCTGAGGGGAAGGCCGCCTGGCTCTGGGAGGCAGCAAGGAAGGCGGATATGAGGCTGTAATTCTATTGCCAGCGTCTGGGAGCCAGCAGGGGCAGAGGGACCGATAACCACATATTGTTCATTGCAGGCGCCTGGGCCATCACTCAGGTCTAGTGAGGAGCCATTAACCCAGACTGAGTGTGCCCTGCAGGGAAACCATCACTCAGCGGCCTCGTTAGGGCAGGGCCTTGCAGCGCGAGAGGGAGGAGTGGGGCCATTCGGGAGGCTGGGAGGCTGGGAGGCTGGCAGCTCTTAAGAACACTGCCCGGGAGCTCAGGAGCCCAGGCCTGGTGCTGGTCCCCTGACTCTCCACCCACCTCACCTGCGGCCAGCGTGGTGGGTGCAGATGGCAGCAGGAAAGGAGCCAGGGAAGGGTGCTGCTCCCCAGGGGGAAGCCTTGGTGAGGGCAGGCAGGGAATCAGCCTACATCTTGGCCATCCCTTGGCTGAAGAGGACAGGTATGGGCCACCCCAGGTACATGCTGGCTCCTGTAACCTCACACCCCTTCCTGCCAATGCTGCCTGGGGACAACACCCCTCCCTCCTCTGTCCCCTCCAGGCCCTCCCAGCCTTTGCAAGGGGAGAGGGCTGGGCACCCTGTGGGACTTGCCCTAGCCACCTGACCCCGATGGCCACTGCTATCTCTCACCCACCCTGGCCTCACTCCCCGTCTCAGGCCTTCCAGGTAACCACAGTGTAGCCATAACAACCACCCCCACTCCCCAGCACTGGCCCCCGACAGGCCTGTTCTCAGGCTTGATTTGCACTACCCCACCTCGTCCTCACAAACCTTGTGAGCACTGAGCTCTCCCCAGTCCAGGGAAAATGGACTGCTGCCCAGAGAGAGGAGGGAGATTGCCTGAGGTCACACAGCAACAGAGGGTGGAGCCAGTCCATGAACTCACAGGTGTGTCACATAGGAATTGCGACCCCTTCTCTCCTCCCCGCCCTCACGCCTCCCACTGCTCCCCCTCATGCCTTCCCTGGAGAGGGGAGCTCAGGCTCTTGATGCTCTGGGGTTCCTTGGGGGTGCAGCCATGTCTGTGGACAGAGCCTGCCCCTCAGGCCTGGAAGGGAGGGTGGCCCCGGGCTCCATCCAAGACTCCTGTCTTCAGTGACAGAGCAGCCAGAGAGATCCCCAAGGTAAGCAGGGAAGCTGGCAGCTGGGAGGTTCACCTGCAAGTTGGCCCCTCGAGCTCTTGGCTGCCAGCCTGAGGAAGGTGACGACAGGGAGGGGAGAGGGGTGGGCCTGGTGGTGTTTAGGATCTTAGTTGAAGATCTTTACTCACTTTAGCCACTTAATAAATGAGATATCATCTTTAAGCCTGTGCCTTGATGAAAATTATTGATATTCTAATTCCTTCAGGAGCAGCTTCTACAGGTACCCAAAGTTGTGTCTCCACCTCCTCCATGATTGGGCCTTGCCCCACCTCTCTCTCTGCCAGGTGCCATCCTGGGGGCAAAGGTCAGGGCAGTTCTCTGCCAGAAATAATCCCGGTAGAGGCCGGGCGTGGTGGCTCACGCCTGTAATCCTAGCACTCTGGGAGGCCGAGGCGGGTGGATCGCTCAAGGTCAGGAGTTCGAGACCAGCCTGAGCAACAGCGAGACCCTGTCTCTACTAAAAATAGAAAGAAATTATATGGACAACTAAAATATATATATAGGAAAAATTAGCCGGGCATGGTGGCGCGTGCCTGTAGTCCCAGCTACTCGGGAGGCTGAGGCAGTAGGATCGCTTGAGCCCAGGAGTTTGAGGTTGCTGTGAGCTAGGCTGACGCCATGGCACTCACTCTAGCCTGGGCAACAAAGTGAGACTCTGTCTCAAAAAAAAAAAAAAAAAAGAAAAGAAATAATCCCGGTAGCAACAGCCCTGCTAGGACAGCACAGGGAGGGGTGGACAGCCTTTGAAGTCAGAGACCTGGGTGTGCCTTCCCTGCCCTGTAATTTAAGGGCTGTGTGCCCATGGGCAAGTTGCTTCACCTCTCTGAGCTTCCATTTCCTCCTGTGTAAAGCAGCTAACATAGCCTCATTTTCAGCATGGCTGTGAGCATCCCATGCCGTACGGCATACCCCACACCTGGACACTTAGCGACCAGAGTGCCCACTGTGACTGCCAGAGGCCCAGCTGCCGTGGAGGCATTTCTGCCTGTGCACTTAGCCATGGCCTCTTGGTCAACCTCTGGAAAACTGAACTTGTCTTGGTCTCCACGAAAGTTCCCCCACTTAACGTCCAAGTTTCTGACCTGGGAATGATGGTCCTCCCCAGATGCTTTGGCTAAAAGCTATGAAATCATCTTTGACTTTGTCTCTTGGCTTACATGGCCAGCAAGTCCTGGTAAGTCCCTCGCCCACATCTGCCTTCACCCCAGTCCTCTCTACTCAGGTCCGGGTCGGGACCAGAGCCTGCCCGTGGCAAGGGCCCAGTCCGTGTGAGCTACAGGATGCCGGGTGGGGGTGGGGATGCAGAGGTGGGTCCCTGCCCTCAGGGAGCTTCCAATCACATGCAGGAGGGCGACTTGTCCAGCCCTTGCCATGACAGAGGAGAGGAGCCAACAGCGCTGCCGACACAGAAAGAAGGGGGGACCCCAAGGAGGAGGCATCTTGATGGTGCATTGCAGAATGTGAAGAGGGGCATTCCAGGCTCGGGGACCGTGACTGTTCATCCGATAACATTTTAAGTCCTGAACGTGCAGGCACCTTATACCCGGTAACTAGGATGGAAGACGGAAGACTCCGCTCTCATGGAGCTTATGAATTCAAACATGATAAGTACTATTGAGAAAATAAAACAGAGTAATGTGGCAGAGACTGGCAATGGGAAGTCTCTCTAAGGAGACATTTCCAGAAGGTCTTAATGATAAAAAGGAGCCATGTGAAGCTGAAGGGAAAAGCATTCCAGGCAAAGGGAACAGCAAATGCAAAAAAGACAGGCTTGGCTTCTTCAGGAGAAAAAAATATACTTTACAATCCAAACAGTGTGGTATTAGCATGAGGATAAACACAGACCAGTGGAGTAGAATTGAGAGTTTAGAAATAAGCCCACATGTCTGTAGTCAATTGATTTTCAACAAGGGTGCCAAGACCATTTGATGAGAAAAGAGTAGTCTGATTGCCAGATGGTGCTGGGACAAGTGGATATCCACATGCTAAAGAATGAAGGTGAACCCCACCTCACACCATATACAAAAATTAACTCAGAATGGACCAATGATCTAAAGGTAAGGGCTTACACTATAAAACTCTTGGGAGAAAATAGAGAGGAAAATCTTAACGACCTTGGATTTGCCAATGGATTCTTAGATATGACAACAAAGTATAGGCAACAAAAGAAAAAAAATAGATAAATTGGAATTCATCAAAATTAAAAACTTGTTCATCAAGGGATACTATCAAGGAAATAAAAAGAAAATCTACAAAATGGTAAAAAGTATTTGCAAATCAAATAATTGCAGATCTGATAAGGATGTAGTATCCAGAATATATAAAGAACTCTACAACTCGACAACAAAAAGACAGATAACCCAACTAAATAACTGGGCAAAGAATCTGAATAGACATTTCTCCTAAGAAGATATACAAGTGGCCAAAAAGCACATGAAAAGATATTTAGCATCACTAATCATTAGGGAAATGCAAATGTGAGATACCATTTCATACCTACTAGAATGACCAAAATTTTAAAAAACAAACAATAAAAAATGATGCTGAGGCCAGGCATGGTGGCTCATGCCTATAATCCTAGCACTCTGGGAGGCCAAGGTGGGAGGACTGGTTAAGTCCAGGCATTCGAGACCAGCCTGAACAAGAGCAAGACGCCATCTCTACTAAAAATAGAAAAAATTAGCCAGGCATAGTATTGCATGCCTGTAGTCCCAGTTATTTGGGAGGCTGAGGCAGGAGGATGGCTTGAGCCCAGGAGTTTGAGGTTGCTGTGAGCTGGGCTGACACCACGGCACTCTAGCCCAGGAAACAAAGTGAGACTCTGTCTAAAAAAAAAAAAAAAGTGATGTTGAGCATGTGGAGAAATTGGAACCCTCACACATTGCTGTTAGGAATATAAAATGGTGCAGCTGCTCTGGAAAAGTTTGGCAGTTCTTCAAAAAGCTAAACATAGAATTAGCATATGACCCAGCAATTCTTTATATACCCAAAAGAATGGAAAATAGGTACACAAATGTTCATAACAGTACTATCCACCATAGCCAAAAGGTGGAAACAATCCAAATGTTCATCATGAATGGATAAACAAAATGTGGTATATCCATACAATGGAGTAAAATTAATATTATAATTTGCCATAAAAAGGAATGAAGTACTGATACCTGCTATAATGTGGATGAACCTGGAAAAAATTATGCTAAGTGAAAGAAACCAGAAACCAAGGCCACATACATGATTTCATTTATATGAAATATCTAGGCTAGGTAAATCCATAGAGACAGAAAGCAGATTAGCGGTTGCCAGGGACTGGAGCAAGGAGGAAATGAGAAGTAATGGCTTAATGGGAATGGGGTTTTCTTCTGGGACGATGATAATATTCTGGAATGAGATACAGGTGATGGTTGCACAACATTGCGAATGTACTAAATGCCACCGAATTGTGCATTTTTAAGTGATTAATTTTATATTACGTTCATTTTACCCCAATCAAAAAATACATTTGCTGACAAACCACTAATGTTCAGAATACATAAAGAACTTCTATAAACCAATAAGAAAAAACCAAAAAGCCATTTTTATATGGGTAAAAGACTTGAACAGGCACCTAGAATTATTATATGACCCAAACATTCTACTCCTAAAACAGGATATCCAAACAGCCAGTAAGTACACGCAAACATGCTCAACATCATTAGTCCCCAGGAAAATGCAAATTAAAACCCATTAGGATGGCAATTATTTTAAACAAAACAGTAAATAACTGTCGGTGACGATATGGAAAAACTGGAAAACTTGTGCCCTGTTGGTGGGAATGTAAATGCTGCAGCCACTGTGAAAAACAGCATGGTCGTTCCTCAAAACATTAAAAATAGAATTACAACATTATCCAGTAATTCCACTTCTAGATATATACTCAAAAGAATCGAAAGCAAGATCTTAAAGAGATATTTGTATACTCATGTTCGTAGCAGGAGCATTCACAATAGCCAGAAGGTGGAAGCAATCCAAGTGTCCATGAATGGATAAATGGATAAACAAAATGGGTTATGTCCATCCAGTGGAATACTATTCAGCCTTGAAAAGAAAGGAAAGTCTGACACATGGTACAATATGGGTGAACCTTGAGGACATTATGCTAAGCAAAATAAGCCAGTAACAAAAAGACAAGTAGTGTATTATTCCACTTATATGAAATACCTAAAGTAGTCAAAATCACAGAGACAGAAAGTATTAATACAATGGTGGTTGCCTGAGGCTGGGGGAGGGTGCAAGGGGGAGTCTGTTTAATGGGTACAAGATGAAAAGAATCATGGAGGTGGATGGTGGTGATGGTTTCACAACATAATGAACGTATTTAATACCACTGAACTGTGCACTTAAAAATGGTCAAGATGGTAAATTTTATGTTATGTGTATTTTACCACAATTAATAAAATTGGGAAAAAATAACCCCCTTCAAAAAAATGCACGAGGAGATACTGCACATTCACCAGAATGATTAAAAGCAAAAAGACCAATAACACCAAATGGTGGTGTTGGTGAAGAGCTATTGGAACTCTCATACACTGGCTGTGAAAGTATTAATTGGTAGAATCATTTTGGAAGATTGTTTGGCAATATCCACCAAAGCTAAATATTTGCTTATCTCATGACCTAGTAATTCCAATTCTAGATATTTATCCAGAAGAAATGAGGGCACATGTCCACCAAGAGATTTATTGATGAACATTCTTATTGGCTTTATTCATAGTTGCCAAAAACTGGCAACAGCCCAAATGTCCATCAAGGCGGAATGGTTAAATACATTTTGGGATATCCATGCAGCGAAATACAACTCAGCAATGAAAAGGAATGGACAATTAATAATACCGAAACAACCTGGATGACTTTCCTGGATAGCATAGTGAGCAAAAGAAGCCAGAAACAAAAGAACTTGCGTGACAATTCTAAAACAGGCAAAATTAATTTATGTGATAGAAATCAGATGATGTTCTCTCTGGGGGTATTGACTAGAAGGGGGACAAGGGACTTTCTGGGGTGAAGAAAGTGCCTGCGCCTTGCTCTGGCTGGTGTTTACCCATGTGAACAGCCATTGAGCTGTGCACTTAAAGACTGAGCACTTCCCTCTCTGGTCTGAGAAATCATTTCTAAAGGTCCCTCTGAGTGCAGGGTGGAGAGGGGCTTGTAGGGGGCTCAGTCAGAAGTGGGGGGCATGTGAAAACTGGCACGTTCATCAGCAGTGTCCCCCATCCTCTAAACCTGCCTGCTCAAACCTGAACCCCGAGAGCGGACCCAGTGTGGATCTTAGGAGTGTTTTCTCCCACATCGCCCTGGCCTAGGTGACAAGACCGAGGCCCAGGGAGGAGGAAAGACTCGTCCCACAGCACATGGCTGCAGAGCTGGGCAGAAGCCAGGACCCTGGCCTCCTGGCCCAGTGCTCACTGCCAGCAGCAGGCCGTTCCCATAATGATGCTATCATGAAAGGTGACGGTGTGTCTTTTCAGTCCTAAATAGGCATTTCCATGTAGGGACACAGGAGGGCGGGAGAGGGTCGTTCTGAGACCAGATGGGTGTGGTTCGGGAGGGCCTTTCCACCCATCCTGGGCAGGACGAGGAAGGAACAGGGTGTTAGGAAAAGCAGTAGCAAGCTCTGAGGTGTTCAAAGAAGTTGGGGAGCTGGTGGGGCCCTACTCCTGCACTCAGGATGGGATGGGTCCCAGCTCCAACTGAGAAGGGCCCAGGGAGCTTGGAGAATGAGTTACTTTCCTAGGAGAAAGCAGAAAGGCCCCGAAGGAGAAGGGGCTCGAGGGCTGGTGGCAGCTGGAAGATCAGGCTGGGCCTGGGCCTGGGCTCCCCGTAGTCTGGTGTGGCCATGAGCCCTGATCAGTTCTCAGACTTGCAGCTTCTAAAGGAGGGATGGGGGGCTCACTTCTGAGACCCCTACCACTGCCAGGCCCTCCCTCGGCGTTGACAGCCAAGTGGCAGCCACCCTCGGCCCAGATATCCTGTCAATCCCAGGGCCTGCCACCAAGCCTGTGGGGCTCTCAGGAATGAGGAGGAAGGAGAAGGGAGGGCTGGGGGAGGGTGGGAGGACTTGGAGTTCATGGTCCCCACCTCCCGGATGTCCCTTACCCTGGCCTGGAAGAGGCTCTGACGATGAGTCTTGGCTGTTAAAAATAACCCGCCTCTCCATCATCCCGACAGCCGCACTTGGGGACGGCATGTTCCAAGGCCAAGCTGCTCTCCAGGGACTGCAGCAATGGGGCAAGAAGAGCTGTGGATGTTCCTGGCTGGCCCCAGCCTGCCCAGGCGGGAGAGTAGGCCCGCGGACCTGCACTCGGTCCAGGCTTCCCAGCCACGTGGCGGTCCTCCTGGGTGTCGGGCCCAGTGACAGGGCCCTGGTGTTCCTGGGGTGCTGTGGTTACCCTGGAGGCACATGTTGCTATGGGATCCGGGGGCCTCTCCTGGAACTTGCTCCTCCTTAGAAGGAATTCGGCAAAGAAGCGGACACTGTGCCACAGGGCTTCCTCCTCTGATTCCAAAAACGTCCCTGGCTGGGACCACATGGGGCTTTACGGGAGATCAAGGAGGAAAAGCAGGGACTTGGGTGCACATGAAGCCCATGTCCTTGTCCCTCAGGTGCAGTCCCCTCTCTGCTGTCATCCCCTCTGAATAGGAGAGGAAGAAGGTGACAACAGCACTCAGGCAGAGAGACCTGGGTTCAAATCTCAGTGCAGCCCTGACTACAGTATGACCTCGAGAAAGTTACTTAACCTCTCTGTGCCTTGATTCCCTTATTGGTAAAACAGATGACCACGGGCCCAACCGTGTAGGATGCTGGGAGGGCTAGCTGAGTTCCAAGTGTTGCTAAGTACAGTGCCCAAACACACTGAGCAAGCACTAAGTAGTCGCAGTACAGCCTCATGGTCAGGAGCATTGGCTCTGGAATGGAATTTCAAATCCTGTCTCCTCTGTTGGCCAGCTGTGTGCCTTGAGCAAGTTGCTTGACCCTCTGATCCCTAATTTCCTGGCCTGTAAAATGGAATGATGACACTTACCTCCTGGAGCAGTTGCAAGGCCTCTTGTGTGGACGTACGGAGCAGGTCGTCAGCACTTGACAAGTGCGCAAGGCCCCAGGCAGGCCTTGCCCCAGAGAGGGGCAGCTGAAGGCGGGGTGGGGTGGAGGGGCAAAGGCAGCTCCTCTGGCCCACGCTTCTTCAGGAGCAGCTGAGGCCTTCCTGCAGCACACCCTAGGGGCTGGTGCAGGGGGGTGAGCCTGAGGCCTTAAGGAGCTAGCTCCTCCTCACCTGGAATTCGGAATTCGCCTTAAGTCCGCAAGTTCCCCACCCCTGGAGGTTGCTGAGCGTGGTGCGGGCCTCCCCTCTCCCCCAGACCAGAGAGCACCACTGGCCTCCTGAGGCCCCACGGAGCAGACCCATCCCACCTTCCTGCCATCCCACCCACCTTCCTGCTATCCTGCTGAGCCCAAGGGTGAGGGGAGAAGGAGGGAGTGAGAGAGAAGGGGACAGAGGGAAACCGAGAGAGAAGAGGCCTAGGGTCCAGGGAGAAGAAAAGAAGAAAAGAGGAAGGGAGAGGGAAGGAGAGGTGAGAAAGAATGAAGGAAAAAGAGAGGAAAGAGAGACCTAGAGACAAAGGGAGACAGGAAAGAGAAAGCAAAAGAAACAGAAAATTTCTGGAAATTTAGAAAACGGCAGTGACATCTCTAAAAGACCCAAATGGGAGGGAGGGGGCCCAGCTGGGGAACCCCGAGGGTGGGTGTCAGGGACAGTGATGGAGCTCCGGGAGCTGGAGACAGCCTGACTCCCCTGCAAACAGGGCTTTTATCTAAGGATGGGTAATATGTTGTCATGACAACAGATGTAGCATTTAGGGTAATTACTGGTGAATAACAGAGAAGAGGTGGCAGCCCTGGTGGGTACTGGAGCCCAGAGAGGGGGTCTTGGAGGCAGCCCCAGGCCCCATCTGCCCCTGCCCCACCCCAGACCCTTAGCTCAGCCTTAGCCTAGCCAGAACCTTCCCAGTCCAAGAATCCACCGCAGGGTAGACCTTCTAAGCCACAGCCATGGCCCTAGGCCCTGTCACCTCTCCCCATCCTGCCCAGGGCTGCCAGTAAACCCAGGCACCATGTGTGGACACAGTCTCTGTGACAAGCATCTCAACACAACCACCCCCGCCACGACCCTCTGGGCAAGGTACAGCAGGAAACTCATTTGACAGATATAAAGATATATAAAGATGTAAGAGTCAGAGAAGTTGAGTAACTTCTCTGAGTCACACAGCAAATAAGCCGGGACCTGAACACAGCTCTGCAGCTCTGCACAGTCCTCGCCAGCGGATCCCAGGGCCAAGGACTGATCCTGGCGGGCCCAGGGACAGCCTGTTCTTGAAAACCTCATGCTCCGACACCTGCTGGAAAGGGTTGGAGACAGCATTTGTGGGCAAGGAGAAAAGGAGAGACAGAAACTGTGCTATGTACCTGGCTTTCTAAAGATATTATACCATTTTGTCCCTTGAGATAATTATTTCTGCTGGAACTCATTGGATACCCCTAGTATTTTGGGAATTGAGGAGCTAGTCTGCAGGGTAACTGTGGGGCTGGGGCCTGGGTCTCCCAAGTCTGGGGGTCTGGGGGACCTAGAAGGCCAAGGCTCCCATCCAGCCCCTCCAGCCCAGGGTACCCTCGGCCATCAAGGCTGTGGCATCCACAGCTGCCCTTCCTGCCTCTGTCCCCTGGGCCACCAGCCTCACACCCACAGGGCCTCCCAGACATGCACCTCATGGCTGGCAGGCCCAGGGACTGGGGTCATGTCCCAGCACTGGGGAACTACGAGGGCAGAGAGAGGGAGTGGCCTGGCTTGGGCAGGGTGTGGAGGGCAGACAGGGAGCCAAGCTTGGCCCCTGCAGGAGGGCACGGTTGTTAGTGCATCCCGGTCTCTGGGAGGATGAGGCGCTGGCCTTTCACATGCCTTCAGGCCCCTGCCCGGAGCCAGAGCTCTGCCTGGCTGGCGTCGGGGTGACAGAGGGCTATCTTAACACCCCCAGGCTCATCCCAGTGGAGCTTTCCTAGGGACGAGACCCAGACCCCCAGCACCTCCCTGAAATAGCCCGCAGGACCTAGAAAGGCCGGCAGGGTGGCGGGGATATGACCCAGCCGGGGGAGGAAAGAGCCCAGGGGCTGGGACGTCCGGAGGCTCTGAGCTCCTGCCACCGGGGCGTGGGGCTGCTGAGGGGGAAGGGGGTTGTGTGTACGTGTGTGTGCGTGAGAGAGAGAGAGATTGCGGATGAGATCGAGCTGCAGGTGATGCGGCAGAGCTGAGGATTTTGAGCCCTTCTAGAGAATTCATCAAGAGAAGATTTGATAAAACAAAAGAAAAGCAAGAAAGAGGAGGGATAGAGAAGAGAACACAGAGGCTGACGGCCCTGCAGGATGGTTCCTAGTGCAAGCTGCTCCTCTGCCCTTGACGCCCTCAAGTGCTGCCTGGATGTGGCGGGTCCCTGCAGCTGTGGGTGGCGTGGGGCTGGGCACCTCCGCAGAGCTCACTGCATTCTCACTGCGCCCAGGCCGACTGGTCAGAGGGGGACAGCGGTGCCCTGGCCCTGCACTGAGGCTCCAGGGCAGCTGGTGGTGGTCAGGTTCACCCCGACAGAGGGAGGGTAGAGGGAAAGGGGGGTGCACCGGCCAAGAGCTGGGGCACCGAGGGGAGGGGAGAGGGCCTGGGCTGAGGGAGAGCAGTCTGCCTCTTTGGAGGCCCTGCCCAGGTCAGAGGCAGGATGAGAAGGGCCGTGCCCTGGGTGTGTGGACACCTGGGCTCTGGGGTGGCTTCAGGCATCACCAGCCATGGTACCTGGGACAAGTCCCTGACCTGCCCGGGCCCAGTGTCTTCATCATGGAATGGCAGGGCTGGAAATGCAATCTGACACACCAGATTGTTCTCTTCCTCCAAATAGGGTCTTTGAAATCCAGCCTCTTTCACCCTCACACACAGGGTTCCTGTCTCCTGCTCTCCACTGGGCGGTGGGGTGGGGTTCTGAGGAGTGCCCAGGAAACGGGGGTGCTGAGCATGTAGCAAGGGCTCTGGGGCCGCCCACAGGCCCATGGAGCTGAGTGCCCCTCACCACACCCAGGGAGCAGCAGCCTGAGAGATTTCAGGCCAGAGAGAAGAAAATAAAGTTTATTGGCACCATAGCTGTGACTTCCATCTCCTCTTTGCCTCCTCCCCCTGCCCTGCAGGCAGCTCCTCCTCCCCCTCCTCCCCCTCTCCGTCCCCCTCCTCTCCCTCCCTCTCCTCCTCCTCCTTCTCCTCCTCCTCCCCCGCATTCAAGGCGGCCTCCTGACACTCATCACTCTTCCCTACTTCCTGGAGACATGAGACTCTGACATCCCCGCTTATTTTTAGTCAGCTGCCTCTGAAGCCAGCCTGGGCCTCACCCGCCCTGTCCCCTGCCCCTGGGGGTGCAGTCTGAGGCCAGAAGGCACCCAAGCCATAGCTTGGACTGCATGACCCTCTCCCCCAGCCCAGGCCTCTCCTGCCTGACACCCTCCAGCAGGCCCTCCTTCCTGCCCCGCCGAGGCTACCCACTTGGGTGCCCATTGAGCCTCACCTTCCCCAGGGGCCACTCACACCATCCCTTAGTGCTCTGAACCCTTGGCACTGGTGGCCTCTCCCCTACCTGCTGGATCCCACCTCACTCCCAGGGTGCAAAGTGGTGCCAGCTCTCTGTAGCCCTTCGAGCCTGGCAGAGTGTCCAGCATGCTGGGGACACAGGGCAGAAAGGGACCCAGATGTCCAGGCAGGTTCACCATGGGGCCCTTCAATTGCTTTCCTGGACTAGCTATCTATCCTGTAACTGCAACCAAGATG
The DNA here is from genome assembly GCF_041146395.1 of Eulemur rufifrons. NCBI lineage: Eukaryota > Metazoa > Chordata > Mammalia > Primates > Lemuridae > Eulemur > Eulemur rufifrons. The sequence goes on along the minus strand of NC_091001.1, from coordinate 43,686,790 downwards.
GGTGTAAGGGGCAGAGGGCACCTACCCACCTCCAAGGTCCCCAGAAATTCCCTTCTAGCTCCAAACTTGCACACCCCACTCAGCACAACCAACGCTGCGCTGTCAGGGGACTCGCAGCCCATTTGCCCTTCTCAAGGGCCACTCAGCAAACAGCCAACATCTGGTGTTCAAGCCTGCCTCTGGAGACTTCAACTATTCCTCCCTCCCTGGGAGGAGTTCCATAAATATGGTTTTCTGCACCTCACCACGTTTCCAGGGATATTTTAGCACCGCTGAGAGACGGGTGTCAGGGCAGCTGCCTAGCCAGGCCAGCTCTTCCGTTTGCACTACTTGCTGGGCACTGTCAGACCTGGACCCAGAGACACAGTGAAGGAGACAGATAAACATTTTGATGCACGTGGATGGGGACTCCTGCATCGTCAGCACGGGAACTGCAGGGCTGGCCCCACTGTTGTGGAGCGCTGTGCAGGTGGAGGGAATTGGGGCTCATGTTCCACTCCTGGAGCACAGAGAGCAACAGCATGCACCCGGGAACCAGACCACCGGACTTATAAGCCACATAAGAGGCCACTCAGTGCAGGGGCAGGGCAACTCTCAAACCATCCTTGCCTTGCTTTCCACACTCCTGGGAGAACAGGACCTCCAAGAGCCCTGTGTCCCTCTCCTGCCCTTCCCAGCCATCTCCTCAAGAAGCCCCCACCCTTGCCAATGCCCACTTCCCTGCCTGGCCTTAGCCCAGGCTGTCCGCCCCCAGAATCTTCCCTCTGCTCAGCAGCTGCATTTCCAGATGCAGTTTCCTCAGGATCTCTGGGGTACTCCTGGGCACCAACCCATGGGTGCCCCCCACTGCAGTAGCAGTGCAGGAATCCTAGAGGTCTCCAAAGACCACCCTCTTCACTGCCCCTCACATCAGGATGGGCAGCCATTTCCCCCACGCCCATGCCTACCAAAGACAAGGTCAGGACTCTCCATAGATCCGAGGGGCAAACAGGACTCATCTTCACACCAGCAATTGTTTGTGAATGCCTGCCTGGGACTCCCTACAGCTTTGTCTCTGCTTATGGACAAAGCTCTGGGGTCCATTACTGATGTCTGCTATGGTCACAGCATGAAGAATTAAGGCATGCATGTGGCGTATTTGACACATTTGCCTGAGAACCTTCCCCTCCCAGGTACACACTGGAGCGAATCTGCCGAAGCTCTCAGTGGGAGAGGCTGTAGGGCCCATGGGAGATGAGGGGAGGGAAGGCAGGAGAGCAGACCCCATACGCAGGACACAGGGCACAGAGTCCACCCTCCTTCTGTCAGGCTGCTGAGCAGTGAGTCAGGGACACCTGAGGCAAGGGGTTCTGCCAGCTCACCTTGGAGAGGACCTGGGGATCCAGAGGATTAATCATAATTCCTCTGCCATTCACAGATGCCAACTCAACACCCTCACACTCTGTAAATACATCTTACATATCATTTCTCCTCTCAACACACCTCTCCAATCTTAAAGTCGCTAATATTTGCTCATTTTAAATGTGAGCAAATTGAGGCTCAGAGAGGTTTAGTGGTCTGTCCAAGGCCACACAGCTGGTAAGCAGTAGAGCCAAGTTTGACTCCAAAGCCAGTATACCTCATGCTGCTCCTGGGATGGCTTCAACCATGCCCCCTCTCTGTCCAGCCCCCTCTAAGCTGCCACACCCTGGGACTAGTCCCTGCCACACCTCTCCAGATGCCCTGGCACTCCCCCAGATCTGTAGGGACAGTTCTCTTGCCTCTAGCTCAGCCAAGCCCAGGATGGAATCTTCCAACAGACTTTCTCTAGGAAACCATGGAGAAAACAAAACAAAACAGAAAATGAAAACCCCAAATCGGAGACACATTGCCAGAGCCCAGGGTCCCCAGCCTTAGATGACAAAGGCTGCCCCAGTTTGCTGGGAAAATCATTTCTCCAACAAATATTTACTGGGCACCTGCTCTGTGCCGGGCTCTGCGGTAGGGCAAGGAGCACAGGCACGAACAAGGAAGCAGAGTCCTCGCTGGTTCGGGCTGTCCTCTTGGGGATGCCCATGGGCATGTGCCCAGCCCTGCTGCCGCCAAGACTGGGTCAAAGCATGTCTGTTGTTAGGAGCCACATCTTCTCCCTGCGTCATCCTAAGCCGTGATCCCGTGGGAGCGTGATCGCCCAGGAGCACCCCCCGCCCCGCTTGCCCTTCCTAGGGGATCTCACCCACTCCCTCCTCTGTTGCCCCCCAACTCGAGTTTCCTCTCCCCAGCCTTACTTTAGACACACTGTCAAGCCCAAGCAGGTGGCCACTCCCCTGTCCCACCAGCTCCCACCTGCCCTGGGGATGTCTTTCAAGATGGACCTTCTGAGGCTCAGCCACCTAGATTTCCCTGGGACACAAGTGTCATGGGCAAGACGGAGTGACTGATGGGTGTTACTTGAGCCTGGATGGGGGTGGGGGATGGGGGCCATGCAGGTGCAGGCAGGAGGGCAGAGGAGGAAGCCTGGTGGGCAGGGATGGGGAGCCACTTCCTCAACAATTGATAAACAGAAAAAGGTAGGGGTGAGGTAGGGGGAGGAGACCTTGGTTTCCCTCCTCTCTGGCCCTGAACCCCTGGACAGCAGCCGGGACATCATTTGAACCATGCTCCAGTCCAACTCCTTCATTGGACAGTGAGGAATTTGAAGCCCAGAGAAGTGAAGGGATTTACCCAAGATCACCCAGCAAATTTGGTGGCCCTGCTAGGATCACGACCCCAGCCTCTGGATCCTGGCCAGTGCTTCTAAAACAATTGATGCATCCTTCAAAAAGCTGCCAGCTGGGTGCCCATCATAACTCCAGCTGCCAGGCCAGCAGGGGTGGAGGGGTCCCAGCCTGCCCAGATCTGCAGCTGGAACAGCTATGCCAAAGTGGCATCTGACAAACAGACCCAGTGGAGCCTGCCACGGCCACTCTCACCCAATCCCTCCTGCACTGGGAGGGGGAAGGTTGGGTTTAACCCTTGCCACCTCCCTCCCCCACATGTGTCCAGGGAATCCAGGCAGCTGGCTGGGGCAGCCTCTCACGCTCCCCCTCACAGCTGTAGCTGGGCTGGGCTGGGAAAGGGACACAGGGACACCTGGGTCCCCTATTCCATGGCCCAGCCCTTTTCCCTCTTGAAGAGACCTCAGGGAGCCATGGGGGTTGGGGAGGGATTCCATCTGAGCCCCAGCTGTTCGGAGATTGGAGGGGCCTGCCCTCCCTGGGGAAATCAAAGGGCAGGACCCTCAGCACCTCCCCCGCCTGCCCTGGAGAGCCAGGCCCAGAGGGCTGCAGCAGGGACAGAAATAGCCCTGACTTTCCAGGGAGGGAGGCTCCTTTTTGGTCTCCAGTGTGTTCCGGTTCCCTCGCAGCCACCACTGGTCTATGGAACCTGCAGACTCCATGGCGAGCCAGGACCATCACCCTGGGGGGGGCGGAGCAGGAGTCAGGGGGTCTCAGGAGGTAGCGGGAGGCTCAGAGAAGGCGGATCACTGAGGAAGGAGAAGAGGGAGATGGGGAAGGCGAGCTGGAATCCCAGGGGGAGTGGGTGGATAGTAAGGGGGGCCTCGTCTTATCACTGCTAATCAAAGATGACCACAAGGCCAAGCCAAGGGCAGGAGCCTTTGGCCAAGCGCCAGTCCAGGGTGTGAGAAGATCAGAGCAGGCAAGCCCGGGGCAGGGTGTGAGCTGACATCCAGGCCCCTTCCAGCTCTGGCCTTCTGACAGCAGCCTTCCCCAGGCCACTGGACGGAAGAGAAGAGGATGCAGGAGCCCAAAGAATCCCAGAGTCTAATTTTAGCCGAGTGCTCCCGCCTCCCCTGCTGACAGTGAGCAGAGCCTGGGAGGGTGGGAGCTTCACACCTCCTGCCTGGGCTGCTGCTCTAACGGAGGTGCAGCGGGCAGGCAGCGCTACCCCAGAGCCGCTGGGGTCCCTGCAGGTGAGAACCCCAACTCACACAGGGCAGGGGCTCTGCTGGGCTGGAGGGGCCTGTCCTGTCCCCATAGCTGAGGAAGCAGAGGTGAGGCCTGTGAGTGACTCCACTGAGATTAGATTGCTGGGGTTCATGTCCTGGTTCTGGGTGACCTCAGCCAAGTCCTCCCTCTGCCTCAGTTTCCTTGCCCATGAAATGGGGATAATAATCACATCCATTTCAGAGCATGCATGTCAGGCGCTGGGCCCTAACAGCTCAGAGCTTTCATTATTCTTCTCACCACAGCACATCTCAGGGGGCCCCAACCTGGTCTGTTGCCCCAGGCCTGGTGCCCAACGCTGCACTGAGGCACAAAGGTAAGGAAAACACAGCCCAATCCTGCCCACGAGCCTGACTCTAAGAACAACTGACTAACTCCATGAACCTTCGTGTCTGGACCCTCCAGGGAGCTGGGGCAGGTGGAGGAGGGCAGTGACGGAGCCCCAAGCTGGGGAACCCTGGGGACCACAAGGCAATCCCCCATGGGCAGGCAAGGACACTGAGGCCCAGAGAGGGACCAAGCTCTGCCCTGGACACCCTGACAAATGGTGGCTGGGGCAGGACATGAACCCTGAGCTCCCCACCTCTCCCTGCCCTGCCACCCACGGCAACCAAGACCTGCGAGCCAAAGGCCCGGCCACTACCAGGGATGTGAAAAGTCACCCAGGACCAATTCCAGCTGACCTGATGCCTCCTCCCCATTGGCAGGTGGTAGCTGGGCCAGGTCTCACCTCCGCTTGGCAACACCCCTCACACACACACACATGCAAGGTGGGGATCGTGCAGACGACGGGGAGGGGGCGAAGGCCTCATGGGCCCGCAAGCCTCCCTCCACCTTGAGTCCCAGTGGCAGGTCAGTCAGGCCCTCCTACCACAAGTCTTTTCTGAGCTGGGGTCGGGAGTGCCTCCTGCCACAGTGCTCCAAAGAGGAGTTCTCAGTGGCTGTCCCCAGGCACAGGCTGCCTCTCAAGGGTATCCCCTGCAATCTAAGGACTGAGATTCTCGAAGAGCAGGTGCAGCTGGAGGGGTCTTCCTAATCCTCCTCTGGCCAGCTCTTCAACTGTCATCTGAGTCAGAGCCTCCCTTCAGCAGGCAGGTCTTAAGAAAGGTTGATGTGCCTGGCCAAGACAGCTCACATCCACCTGGCGACTTGCCCAGCACCCCTGCTCACCCCCCTACCCCCAACCCTCACCCCCAAGTGACTTGCTAGTATTACTCCTGGAGGAGGGGGGCTCTGCTGTCCTGAGTCTCCTCATCAACCCAGTAACTCTCAGAGGGCCTCAGGGTGGAAACAAACACAGGACCTACTCACAGAGAACTTCAACAATGGGGTGTGGGAGGAGGCGAAGGCCAGATCAGGAGCCAGGGGTCCTGGATCCAGCCCCAGCTGCACCATCTACCTGCTGGATGACCCCAGGCAAGTCCCTGGGACTCTGCCCCTCGGTTTCCCCATCTGAGAACTGAGTAAAACGTCAAAGTGGGGATGAGCCGAGCACAGAAACTGGAAGACTGCACTGTCAGCAGATGTTTCCTGAGTATGGGCCTGTTATTCCTTGAATCCAGATGCAATTCCTTCAGTATGGAGGTGGGGTGCAACGGGCAACCTGCATTCTTTATCCAGCTCTGCCTCCATGTGTCTGTGTGAGGTCACCTGAGGCAAGTCACCTTCTCTCACTGGGCCTCAGTCTCTTTCTTAATAAAATTCAGGGGTTGGACTGAGCTGTCCAGAATGGAAAACCTGGGACACACATACCATCACTTATATATTCTGTAGAAGTAGCAGACATGAACAATCAATCACAGCACTGCTGCCTACTGAATCCAGCCAGACACAGTTTCAGAATCTCCAGACACCCAGGGCCACTGAATGAGAACTGGCCCAGGAGATGAAACCACAATTTTTCTGCACCTGGATTCCATAGTTTTGTGATTCTTGGACCCAGCAGCTGACCTTAAATGTGTTTCCTCTTTTTTGTAAAATGACTACTCTCAGCAAGGTTTTAAAGATTAAATAAGATAATGTATTCAAACTGGGCTTGCAAACAGTCCCACTCCAGCAGGGGTAACTTTCTGCCACCATTTGCAGAGACGGGGCAGGTGCTCTACTCCTAAGCCCAAGGGCTTGCCCTTTGCAGACCCTCAAGCTATGGAGGACAGTGTGGTCCAGTGGAAAGAGCTCGGGCCTGGATGACCTCAGGCAAGTCATTACAGCTTTCTGGGCCTGAGTTTCCGTGGATAAAATGGGCTGACTCTTACCTCACAGGGTGGCGTAGGATTAAATGAGGAAATCAGACGAAGAGTCGGAAGAGCAACGGGCTCAGTAAAAGGGAGTCAATGACCCACCCTCATCCACCTGTGTCAGGCCTCTGGGCTCAGCAGGGGGCGGCCTGGCAGGTGGGAGGAGCTGGGAGCAGGGCAGGGCATGTCTTTCTTGTCAAGTCCTCAGCAAAGCCCATGTCCCCATGTCCACCGATGGTGGTGGATACATTGGAGCCTCTGCTGATTGTCCCTAGCAGAAGCAGGGCCCCAGGAAAGTATGAAGGTGGTAAAAGTGTAGATTGTGGGTGAATGTGGGAGTATCAGGGTGGCCTCACACCAAAGACTCTCACACCAAGGGTCACAGCTCCTCCCTCCACCCTCCACTCCCAGGGCTCTGCAACCGGTGCTGGCCCTGCTCACAGCCTCCTGCTGCCAGCCTGCTCTCTGTCCTCCATCCGTGGGACCAGGCCAACCTGCTTTGGGCCCCAGAGACTGCCCTCTCCAAGGCAGCTAGGTGGCATAGGAAGGCTGCTGCACCCCTGGACCACCCAGCAGGGCTAGCGTGGGGCTGTCTCTCAAACTCTGTCACAGATCAACCCAACACAGCAGCCTTTGCATGTGCCCTTCCCCTGCCCAAAACACCTTCCTATCTTGACTCTTGGTTACTCCTGTGCTTCCCCCAAGACCCAGCTCAGAGGCCACCTTCTCTGGGAAGCCCTCCTCCCTTCTCTTCCTTCCCACGCAGTCAGTCTCAGGCTCCTCTGGCCACTGTCACCCCCACTGGCCTGTAGTGATGAGTAAGGATGTTGCGTGGACAAAGGCAGGCAGGCAGGTGGGGGCTGCCAGCCAGCCACACCTGGGGGAACAGAGGGAAACTAGCCCTCGAGGCGGCCCCAGCTCACTGGGCCACACCCAGAGTCTGCTGTGCAAGTAACTGAGGAATAACCATTCCTGGCAGCCCTTGAACAACAAGGATGCGCTCAATTATTACAAAATATCTTTTATTGATAAAATAGCTCAGACTTTTTAAAAACACCTGCATGTCACAACAAGGGGTCACAGGCAACAACACTGGGGCTCCCATGGGGCACACACAATCAGCCAGCAGATGGTCCCAAGTCAGTCCCTCCCCTGGGTCCAGCCCCCAGCCACGCCCCAGGGTGTCGCAGTGGCCTCACAGCTGCAACCCACCAAGGGCCAAGCTGGACAGCACCCCCCAGGAGGGACTCCTTTTTGTCCCCCTCCCATCTTCTCCACCCCAGAAAACCCACTTAGCACCCTTCCAAGTCTGGCAGGTCCATCTGGTGCCAACACCACCCAAGCTAAGATGCCCCGGGCCCAAGGCTGAAGCCAGGCACCCCCATGCGGAAGACTGGCAAACATCCTTTCCATACTTCCAATTGTTCCAGGTGGGGTGGAGTGAGAACCAGGGAGTGGGGGACCTTCATTGTGGAGGTTGGGGGGCCAATGTGGTGAGGTCTCAAGCGGCCAGCAGGCACCCACCTGAGATGGGATTAGTTATGTTTCACAAGGACTCATCTGGGACTTGGAGACCTGCTTGGGTACTCCAGCTGAAGGCTCCCCCAGGGGTCTATGGGACCCGCATGCTAATACCCCACCCAGGGGCTCTGCCACCTCCACAGGCTCTCATCTTGGACTGTTCCGATGGTATGGGTATTTTGAGCCATCTTGGGGAAACAATTTGCCTGCTTGGTGACAAAAGACTTATCCCCCACTTGCGGGGGGGCAGGGTGGCGAAAGCCAATGAAAACCCTCTTGGTGTTGCAGATGAAATGTCGAAAAGTTGTCATGCAGCATAATAACTCCATCTTTGCAGGCACAAGAACACACTCTCAAAGAAATCCTTTAACCTGAAACAGTGATTCTGTCTGCCACTCCCCACTTCCAGTTTGGGGACGGAATTCACACACCCCAGGCACAGAACAAAAGTCTACAGGAAGACAGGTGGTGGTAAACACAGAGAAAGGGGATTTTTATATCACCGGATAATCACATTTTCTGGCTCTCTAGTGCATTCCCCCATGGAGCTCAAAGTGTTCTGCAAAGCCTCTCATCTCCCTGCAGCAGGTAGGCAGCAAGCTATTGTTACCCCGGTTTTTGCAGGGGGTGAATGCCAGTGATCGGGCATCTCCCGTTGAGGCAGAGGCCAGGCCTCCTGACCGCCCCACCGAGGCATCCAAGTGCCCACCCCCCTTCCAAAGGGGTGCTTGGTGAGGAAACAGATCCACGGTTCTGGCCGTTAAAGGATCCACGAATCCAAAAGCAGGGGAAAGATGGTCCTGGAGACAGAGCCATCCCAGGAACCCCCGATCCCAGTGCCTGATAGGGACCATGACCGCCCAACATGGTGCACAGTCTTCCTTTCTTCCTCCTCCTCAGCAGCAGGCCCTCCTGGGAAAAGTGGAAGGCTAGCTTCCTGCTCTTTGTGGGTGGGGGGAGATGAAATAGAAACAAAAATACCACAAACAAGTGACCTGCCAAGGAACACAGGGTCCTCAAGAAAAGGAAGCCCACCCATTGGCCTGTAGGGGTTTGGGGTTCTGGGAGAGAGGTGCTGTATTCTAGCCTGGCCTCGGCTACATTCAAGAACATCCAAGCCTCATCCATGTGCCTGTGCTCAGGCAAGGGGTGGAGAAGTCCCCCAAAGCCAAGCCAGCAAGGGAGGTTTCACATGGACCCCTGTTATCAGCACCTCTGCTCCACCCTACCCAGGGGGCTCTTAAGATGAGCCCTGCGGGATCTGGGCAGGAACCAGAATACCCCAGGAAGGTGGCCACACAAAGCAGGGCAAGAAGCACGGCGGCCCTGGTGCCACCTGGCACCAACCCCACACAGGCAGCAGCAGGTGGGCTCACCAGGCCGTCTGGGTCCACTGGCGACAAAGGATCCTTCGGAAGGCACGGCGAAAGTCCTGGTTGAAGATGGTATAGATGACAGGGTTCAGCGAGCTGTTGCAGTAGCCAATCCAGAAGAAGAACTGGAAGAGGCCGTGGGGCACCTTGCAATGCTTTGGGCATATGGCGCCCAGGCTATAGCTGAAGAAGAAGGGGAACCAGCAGAGGACAAAGACACCGATGACCACGGCCAGCACGAAGGTGAACCGTTTCTCCCGGGTCAGCTGTGCCCGTCGACGCCACCACTGCCCACCCACAACACCCACAGCCCTTCCCAGGAGCACCTGGCCACGTAGGGTGGCCAGCACCCGGGAGCCCTGTGGCTTCTGCAGGGGTGGGCTGCAAACTGAGGCAGGAGACACCGGCACTGCCTTAGGCTCACACTCCTCCTCCTCCTCCTCCTCCTCCTCCTCCTCCTCTTCATCAGCTTCCTCCTCTGGAGATGCCCCACAAACACCCTCCTTCTGGCCCTGGCCTGAGTTGGAAAGGGCAGCCCAGCTACGTGGCAAGGGCCGGCTCCCAGCATCTTCAGGGGTCTCCCCTTCCTCCTTCTCCCCAGTGGTCTTGGAGTGTCCCTTGGCCTCTCCCGAAGAAGCCAGAGTAGAGGCCACGGTTGGCAACTTGGCTGAGGCCAAAGCACCCTCAGAGACGGGTCGCGGCTGCTTGGACTCACCCTTCCCAGGCACCCCCTTGGCCCTAGGACCTCTGCGGTGGCTGCGTTTGGCGATCAGGTAGATGCGCAGGTAGACAAGGATCATGATGAGGCAGGGAGCAAAGAAAGATCCGATGCTGGAGGACAGGATGTACCATGCCTCTTGGTTGAGCTTGCACTGGGGGCGCCCGCGGGGCTGGGGGCCCTGGTCGCCCTTGTAGATGAGGGGCGGCAGCGAGATGACAGCTGCGATGAGCCACACGGTGAGGATGATGCACTTGATGCGGCGCGGGGTGCGTTTGGAGTTGTACTCCAGCGCGCGGCTCACGGCCCAGTAGCGGTCCAGGCTGATGGCGCACAGGTGCACGATGGACGAGGTACAAAAGAGCACGTCGAGCGCCAGGTACACCTCGCACCATGTGCGCCGGAAGTACCAGTAGCCCAGCAGCTCGTTGGCCAGCGAGAAAGGGATGATGAGCGTGGCCACTAGGATGTCGGCGGCGGCCAGCGACACCAGGAACAGGTTTTGCGGGGCGCGCAGCGAGCGGCTGGTCAACACAGCCAGGATAACCAGCGAGTTGCCGAAGATGGTGAAGAGGATGAGGAAGGTGATGGCTGCCGCGATGGCCGCCGTGGCCTGCACCGAGTAGGGCTCCTGGTGGTCCATGGCTGGGCCGGACGCGGACGGAGGGAGCGCTCCCCGCCCAGCGCGCGCACCGCGGGAGAGAGCGCTGCCCTAATTCCGCTAGACGAGGAGGTCGCCCACCTGGCGGCGCTGAAGGCGCTGGAGCCCCATGGCCTGGCCGAACGGAGCCTAGGAGGTCGGGGGACACCCGGGGCCGGCCACCGCCCTCCTACATCCTCTTCAACCAGCGCCCGGCGTCCCTGCCGCTCGCCCCAGAGAAGTTTTCCAAGTTGTCCCGCTGCCGTCCCCGTCCTGCTCGGAACTGGGGGAAAGTAGCGCCCTCCCGCCACACGGCTGCCGCGCGCACGGTGGGGCGCGGCCGAGCGGACCGGACGGGGGTCGCGCCGCCGGTTCTCCGAGGAGGCGCGGAGGCCGAGGCGTCCGCTCCGCTCGCAGGCTCTCGCCCGAGCCGTGCCTGCAGGCAGCCCGCCGCGGCTGGGGAGTGGGGAGGAGAGCGAGCGCGGCTCGAGGAGGGAGGAGACCGGAGGCGGGAGCGGGAGGAGGGGAGGGAGGCGGGGCGGGCGATCGGACCGAGGGTGGGTGGAAGGTGCACTTCGCGGGAGGGCGAGCAGATGCATCCTCCCCGCAGCCCGGCCTCCGCCTGGCGCCCCCATTCCTATACCTCCCGCAGCCGCGCCTCGGGAGGTCAGAGGGGGCCCGGCGTCTGGGGTCTTCGGGGCTTGGGAAGGACGCAGGCAGAAGTGGAAGGGTCGGTGCGTGCGGGGAGCTGGGACGCGGAGCTGGTGCGTCTGCGGGCACCGAGGCGGGACCACTTTCCCGCGGACCCTGGAGCTGCGGCTGAGCCCCGGGGTCTAGGACAGTGGGCGCGAGCTGGTCTCTCCTCCCGCAGCCCACGAGCCCCAAGGAAGGGTGGGTCAGTGGGTGTACTGGGGCGCTGGATCATAATACGCCACAACGCCACCTGTCCCCCGGCAGTGAAGAAACCCAGCGGGGGAAGGGGAACAGGGAGACACTCCCAAACCCCTTCCCCAAACGTTTCCCCGCCAGGCTGGGCTCCGTCGGGCCTGCGGAGCCCGAAGCGGCGCGCGGCGCCGGCTCGCGAGCGCCCCCTGCTGCCGTCCGCGTGCCGAGACAGCCCTCGCCGCACCCTGGGGGCGCTGGAAAGGCTCCAACCCCGAGAAGCAGTTTGTGACCAGCTTTCCTGTTTCTCCCGCACCTGCCCCAGTTTCCTCTAGTAAGGGCAAAGGAGGTAAGAGGGAAACTGGCGTGGACTCAGATCACAGCAGCAACTGAGACTCAGCGAAGGGATTGCATGGGGGCAGGGGGCGTGGCGAACTGCAGCCTCTTGGCCAATGGGGGGAGGAGGTGAGGTCCCTGGGCTGGAGCAGAGCAAGGAGACCTTGCGGGGGTAAAGGGCGGGGTCTTCTCACAGCTCTGAGAAAAGGCAGATCTCAAGGGCAGCCGCGAAGGGAGGAGCTTCTCTTTGACCCTGTAGTGACCGCTGGGGAAGGGGTCCACCCCCTCTCTGCTCCAGTCCTGCCTGGGTCCCCCACAGACACCGAAGCCCCTCTCCGGTGGCAGTGGAAAGGGGCGTTGGGGTAAGAAGAAATTTCAGACTAAGCCCCCCTCTTCAAGGAGCTGCTGAGCAACTGCTCTCGCTCTGGTGCCCTGCCCACCCTCCCTGCCGCGCCCAGCACCAGCCTGGGCAGCCTCGAGAGCATTTTTTCATAGTTTCTGGAGCCCCTAATGCCATAAGCCCAGCCTAGAGCCAGGCCTCCTATTTACAGCCCACAGCTCTGCATGGCATCTCTTCATAAATAAGCGTCGCCCCCCTCTGAAAGTGGGGCTCCAGCAAAGGCCCCCTTCCCCTCGAAGCAGCATACCTTCTGGCCCTTCGCTCCTCCTTCCCACCTGCCTGGGAGCAGAACGTGTGACCTCTCAGTGCCACAAAGCCGGCCCCTACCCAGGCTCTGATGGGAGGTACCCCAGACCACTCCCTACAGCCGCACCTCCTTGATCCTCGGCTGTCCCTGTCATCCTGCCCAGCTCTCCGGTGAGGCGTGAGTGCCCACAGCCCAGTGGGGAGGGTGTTGCCTAGGCTAAGTTTGGAGAGGGCAGCCCACGTCCTCTGCCACCCACTCCCAAGGCCTCAGCCCGGAGCAGACCACTCCAGAGACGGGCTTTACGGATGCACCATTCCCATTTGCTGGGCTGGGCAAGGCAGGACCTGGGCCCACGGTCACCAGGGATGGAGAGGCCCCAGTAGCCCCTTCCCTGAGGAAGAACAGAGGGGTGGCCAGTGGTGCCTGGAAAGCAGCTACTTAGGCAAATCCCTGCCTGTCCCCCTTGCTCCCTGCACCACGTCCTGCAGAGTCTGGGCACCCTGGAGGCCCAAGTGGGCATCAGAGGAACCGCCTTTCCACCACCCCCAACCACTCTCAGGCTGAACCAGCATCGGCCTTTGTCCTCTGGCCCGTTTTCCTTCAAGGGCCAGGCCTCCAAGATGCTACAGGAACCAAGGCCAGGTTGTCCACGTGCCTTCCCCCTCAGGATGCTCACCTGGGCCTTCCCTGAAGTGGCACCTTGGGCCCACTGAGTACCAGGCCCTTTGGGGCACTCTCTACCAAGCCAGTTGGGCACTAGGCCAGGTAGAGACAGTCAGGGACAGAGTCTACAGCTGGCAGACTTGGGAGACGTGTGCCCTCCGGGTGGCAGGAACTCCTTGACACCCACGAGGCTCAGCTGTTGCCCCAGGCTGTGTTGCCTTCTGCCTCCACCACAGCCACCTCCTCCCATCCCCACCCAGATGGACAAGCCTGGCATGGGTGCCGCCAGCCCTGCAGGGGAGTGAGGGCTGTTACCTGACTCAATTCCCACTCGTGCCTGTGGCTCTCCATCTCCCCCACACACACCTCCAGGCTTTGCCTGTCCACACACCCACATGGCTGCCAGGTGCAGGAATCAGAGCCCACGGCCACAGCAAGGCTTCCTTCAGCTCTTCCCAGACTAGACCTGACCTTCCACTATCATCCCATCCCCCCAGGGCTGGTAGAGTTCAGTCCCAGACCTACAACAGCCAGCAACAGGAGCTGCCTAGAATGTTCCCAGCCACGTGTGGAGGGAGCGGGCACGAGGGCACCACCCGGACCCCAGCCCTCCACTCCTGCCCCACCAGGCTAGTGCTGGGCCCTGGATGTGCTCTGGGTCCCCGCCCCTCCAGTCCTTTCCAGGTGCTGTCTGCTCTGCCAGAAACACCTCTTGTCCTTCCTTCTGTGCATGGTGGGCCCCTACTCACTCTTCAAGGTCCACTCACCTGTCACCACCCTCTCAGAGGGAGGTCCCCTGTTCTCCAGGTTTCCTGATGCCACACACACAGTACCACATTGACACATAGCACACTGTGCTAAGATGGTGTCTGATGGGTTTGTTTTGTCACCCCCGCCATCAGACATCCCTTCTGTTTTGGCACCCCCTGCCCCCATCAGACATCCCTTCTGTGTCCCCAGCACCTGGCCCAAGGTCATTGGCTGGTGACAGCAGCAGTAGGTATCAGTGTATACATAGACACAAGCATTCTCGGATAGGTAGTGCTCAAGTGAAGGTGCCCTGGAGGGACATCCTTGGAAAGAAGGGCCACGGGGAAAGATGACCTAATATGTAAGCGAGACCATCTTGTTCAAAGCAGGGTAAGACAATTGTCACATGCCTGGCTGTGAGAGCCCAGCGAGAGATCTGGCATCTTAGTTGAAAGCCCTGGAGTCGCCTCTTCTCCCGGCCTGAGAGGCGAGGTGGCAGCACAGCAGCCCACAGCGGTGGGTGCTCTCTGTCCCCTACAGGCCCACCAGGACTGGTGCCCACTGTGCTGCACAACCCAGCTTTCCCCAGAAGCCCCAGCCTTTCAAGTCCCTGGGACCCTTGTCCCTAGACCACCCTGTATGACCCAACTGCCCCGCTTCCCAGAGCCTGGAGTCATGCCCTCTGTAACACAAGTCAGTCGTCCTCTCTCTCAGCCATAAAGCGCCTGACAAAACCCCAGCCCTGATCAAACCTAAATCATCCACCCACTGCCTGCCTTCAACCAAGCAGCTGCTTTTTCCGGAGCAAAACACTCTCTGCATCGACTGCATGACCACAAATCTCCAAACTTTGCTAGTACGCTCACTCTCCCTCTCCTCTCCAACCTCCCAGCCTCTCCCCCGCTGTGACTGTGCCTGGTACTTAGGAGAAAATGCTAGTCATGGAGCGGGAACTCACCCCCCACGCCCACCTGCATCTGAGCCTAACTGTATTTGCTCCGCTGGAAGAGCGAGTCCTCTGCTTGTGCCCTAGAGCCCACCCCCTCATCTGGCCCACGGCGCCACTCCTTCCATTGCCTGGCTCATGCCCACGGCCCCCACAGCCGCCCTTCTCCAAAGTTTGCCTCCAGGCATCATCTCCGACTCCTCATGTCTCTCCTTAACCCTTGGCAGGGCATCTGTAGCCCGCCCTCCACGGAGTTGACTCTCCATGGGTCATGTGTGGCTCCACGTCACCAAGCGCCAGGCTTATTTCTGTGTCTTCCTCCTTCTCAGCAGCATTTGACACAGCAGACCTGCCCTTGGGACACTCTGCAGGTTCTGCTCCTTCCTTTAAGGCCACTCCTTCTCAGCCTTGTTCTCCCAAACTCTAGAGCTTCTTACGGAGAAATGATTCCTCCTCCCCACACAAAAGGGATGTTTGTTTGGCAATGTCTGGAGACACCTGTGACTGTCACAACAGGGGGAGGGAAGTGCTGCTGGCATTGAGTGGGTAGAAGCCAAAGATGCTGCTAAACTTCCTGCAGTGTGCGGGACAGCCCCCAACCACCACCATCAGGCACAAAATGCTGGTAATGCCGAGACTGAGAAATGCCTGTGTAAGTGATGCAGCACCCCACTTGGGTCCTGGGACCCCTCTTCTGTATATAGGCCCACGGCTCCCATGCAGATGCCAGTGGCACTCCACTGTGCATCTCCTGCCCTGCTCACCTCCCTGAACCCGGGGCTCATTCAGCACACACACTCCCTGCCCCCATGATGTCTCACAGCCACCTTGGACTTCACATCCCCATTCCCCCAGCCCTGCCCCTCCCCACCCGGAGCTGTGCCCTCACCCCCTGTGTGCAATCGCAAGTGTGGCTGCCTCGACCCCCAAGCGCACTCCAAAATCACCTGGCTCTGTCCATCTCTACAGCCCCCATCACTCTCGCTTGCATGACTGCAGCGGCTTCCCAGCTGTTCTGCTCCTGACCCACTTTCCAGGATCATCCAGACTTTTTAAACCTAAGTCAGATCTGGTCACTCCCTTCCTTAGAACCCTCTGGCAGCTGCTCCCTGTTGCTTTTGTGATAAAACCCTCCCTGCGTCCGCTTGCTGCCTGCCCTGGCCCTGCCACCTCACACCACCCCCTCATGCCTGGCCTCTTCCTGCCAGGGCCTTTGCCCTCTGGGCTCTTTCCCTGGGTTTTCACAGGCAGCCACCTCTGGTCACTCAGGTCTCAGCTGCAATGCCACATCCTCAGAGGGGCCTTTCTTCCTGACCAACAACCTAAAGCAGTGCTCCCCTTCCCCATCACTGGCCAATACCAGCTGGTTTCTTACTGCCCACCCCATCTTGTCTTCCCCCTGAGCCCCCAGGCCCAGCCAGCCCCATATCTGCAGAAGAACCCAGATTCAGAGACTAAGAGCCAAATCCTAGTGGAGGCTCGTGATGGATAGCCTCCAAGTGGGAGGCCTGCGGGAATAGATCCCATTACCTCCCCTGACCCAGCATGACCACCGCCAAGCCTCAGTCCAGCACCGGGGCCCTGGCATGGCCACCCAGGGGCCGATAGGTTGTGAGGCAGCCATTTCTGATAATGGGGGCCTCTACACGCACTGCCTCTATTCTACGGTTGGCCCAATGTCTCGGCCTGGGAGGCTCCCAGTGGGGCCGTCACCCTTCTAGGGGCAGGGCCAGAGCCCCTACTCGCCCATTGTGGACAGTGTCCCCCCACCCCAGGATCCTTCCCTCATGCTAATGCCCGAGTCTCAAAACTGACTCAAGATTGAAACCCAAGACAGACTGAAAGAGGCTCCAGAGTCCAAGAGCGTGTCCTCACATCCCTTAACACAGCCCGAGCACGGGACCACTCCAGAAGGCTGGCAGAGGCCAAGCTCTCCCTGGACCTTAAGATGCCCAGGCCCCCCCACCCCCTGCACGGCTGCTCCCCAGCCATGCCACCCTGAGCCTCCGCTCCCGAACCCTGTTCCCTCCTCTGGTGGCAGGTATAACCCAAGGACAGAGGCATGGCACGCAGGAGGTGATCAGCATGGCTCAGTGCACACGGCGGGCACCAGCTTTATTTCCACCTCCCCAAACACCCGAAGCTCCTGCCCATCCTGACCCCAAGCAGGGCCTCCTTAACCTTCTGACAGGCCACAAGAACAGTGCCCCTTGGGGACTGAGGAGCTTCTAGCCCGTGCCCGCTCACTGACACCCTGGACTCTGTCTTCATTCCTGGAACGAGCCTCACAGGGAAGGCTAGGGAAGAGAAGCGGGGCTCAGCTGAAGGCAGACAAGCCGGGTGACCCCCAGCCCCTTCCCCAGCCTCTTCTGGCTGAGCCCCAGGGTGGTGAGGGGGAGACAAAGCTCCGGAAACAGCGCTCTGGGGTGTAGATGCACTTCAAATCCTCTGTTCAGGGGCCTCGTGTGCTTGCTGAGGGTCCCACGGTGCAGTCCTGATAAGGCCCCCACTTCTTTCTCTGCTCCCTGCTGGCAGCACCCTCAACCCGGCAACTTCCTGTTCTACAGAGGAGTGAGTTGGATTCTAACAGCCTCCTGGAGAACAGGCTAGAGGCTACAGCTGCAGAGCAACACCCCCAGCACCTGGACTCCAGGGATAAGAGGCTATTCCCAAGGTCTAGGCCACATGGGGAGGTGGGACCACCACCATTAGTGCATGCTGGGGGCTAGGCCTCAGCCACAGGAGGGCTTCCAGGGGCCTGCAGGGCTGGAACCTGCTTCTTCCTGACTTACCCCCCCACCAGGACCTTGTCCCCGGAGAATGTCATCTCTCATTTACAGCATCTTCCAGGGCTAGGGCAAGAGTCAAGAGAAGATGGAGCCAGGCCTGCCTTCCAGGATGACAGACCCTGGGAGCCCTTGGGGGAACATGGTGGGAAAGGGGCAGAGGAAGAGGCCTGGCCCTCTGCGAGGGGGTGGGCATATTGGGACTGGAAGACAGGGGCTGCCTAGAGGAGCCAGGGGTTGGAAACCCAGCTCCTCTGGGCAGAAGATACCTTCCCCACTTGGGGACAGAAGCCACAGGCTTAATCTCTAGGCTTCTCCCTGAAGTGACTTCCCTGTGCACAGCCTCCTGGCAGAGCTGGGCTCCCCACAGCAGTCTGGATAGGCACTGGTTGGTCTCCCACTTCTGAAGATGAGGCTGGGGGTTCCATGGGCACTTGGGCCAGCCACAACTGCCCCAGAGCAAGACCAGAAGCGCCTGCTCCGGGCCTTGGCCTTGGGGAGGAAGCTGGGGACTGAAATAGCCTTGCTGAGGCCTCCGCAATAAACTTCTTCAGGGCAGGGGACTCCCACCCATGTGGGCTCTGTCCAGGCCCTGCAGGAACACGCTGGCCACTCCCGGATTCCGACGACAGTGCCTCCAGAAGCTGCTGCAGGGGTGGTCTAGGGGCAGGAGCAGGGCTCCTACGGTTGCTGTGGGCTTGGGACCCTGGGGCAGGAAAGACAGGAGGTCAGACCTCAGAGTCACAGAAGGAAAGCAGATGGGTCAAGCTGCACAGAGCCAGAGCTGGCTCCAGCTTTGTTCACGGGGACACAGAGCCCAGCTCACAGGGGCAATAACCCGCCACACCACTGCTACCCCACACCAATGCCTTCAAGATCCAAATTCCCCCACTAGAGACCAGGATGACAGAGCCATCCCATTTTCTCCCCACTAGCGCCTGAGGTCACCATCGAAGGTCAGGCCACTCAGGCTCCTACAACCACTGCATTCACACCCAAGGCTACTGAGAAAGTTAACCCGCCTGATCAGCACCGCAGCACCCGCCTTCCAGACCCCTCGGGCCACTCTGTGTGTGACAATAGCCACTTCTCACCCCATATCTAGGACCTCTTCCAGAACTATTCCTGCACTTGCAGCTATGTCTAAACCCAGGCCACCAGGAGGACACAGCCAAGTGCTCTCAGGCCCGTGCGCAGCACCAGGCGGTGGGTTGGGTACTGCTTGCTCTTTGCTGCTCCCCCAGACCATGACTGCCACCTGCTACTTCATAAGAACTCTTTCGTTTTGGGCCCAAGTTCTCTGGCCAGCTGGCCGCCCTAGCCCCTTAGAGCTGCCTCCACACCTCGGTCACTCCTGGCCACGCAGCAAGGGCTTCACAATGAGCCACTCTTCCCTCAGCCAACACTGACCAAACCCACACTGACATGCTTCAGCTGGCGACTCCTGTTCCCTGCCTAGTCCCGCTGACCTGACAGCCCACCCCCCCCCTCCAGTTGTCATGTCTAAGAAGGCTGCTATTCCTGAGGTCCCAGATCCCCGCTGCGGCTGCCACCTCCTACAGCCGCCGCCTCTGCTCCAGCTCACTTGCCCACTCGCCGAGGCAGCAGGCTCTGCAGACCCACCAAGCCCCTGGACACTCCTCACCTGGCTCAGCCTCCACAGCCCTCATGGCAATCACTTCCTCAGAGGCAGCTTCCATGGCCTTCCCTTCTGTCACACCTGATCGTAAAGCCCCAGTCCTGGAGGACCAAGCCCCCTGCCCCACCTCCCACCCACACAGCCCCAGCCACAGCCCTGTACACATATCCTCACCAGCTTCATCTCCTGCTCTCCCGTCAGTTGCTCACATCTCCTTTATCCGATCCCGTCTTCCCTGCCTCTCTGGCAGCCTCACCTCGCTCTTCATGGGCCCGAGGCCCCCTCCTCTGCACACCAAGATCCTCCTGCAAACTCAGGTTTGCTCCTTCTCCTTCCTTCCCATTAGGTCCGAGGAAGTGCCTCAGCTCCTACCAAGGGCAGCCCTTCCCCAAACATTCTGGATGTTCTTTCTCCCCACCATGTTGACTCCTTCTCCGGTGTGTCACCATTTCAGCACCCAAACATGCCTCATGTTCACCATCTCGATAAACCCTTCCTTGACCACAGCCCCTTCCACCTCCTAATTCTCCTCTCCCCATGACAGTCCTCCAGAAAACTTCCCACAGAGCTTTTGCCACATCATCTCCTACTCTTTAGTTCTTTTAGAAGAGGTATATAATATTTAATACATATTAAAAAGTATGTAGGGGGAAGAATAGTATTTAACAAGTGGTGCTAGAACTGGATAGCTACATGCAAAAGTATGAAGTTGGACCCTTTCCTTATACCCTACACAAGAGTTCACTCCAGATGATCACATGGACCAAACGTAAAACCTAGAACTGTAAGACTCTTAGATGAAAACATAGGAGTAAATCTTTGTGACCTGGGGTTAGGCAAAGCCTTCCTAGGCATGACACCAAAAAGCAGTGATGAAATAGGTAAGTTGGACTTCCAAATTTAAAATGTTGGTATTCAAAGGACACCACGAAAAAAGTGAGATGACCCATAGAATGTGAAAAAGCCTTTCCAAGTGACATATTTGATAAGGGACATGTGCCTAGAAGATATAAAGAACTCTTACAACTCAGCAAAACAGACAACCCAATTGAAAAACGGGCAAAGAATTCAAACAGACATTTCTCCAAATATATACAGATGACCAAAGAACACATAGAAAGATACTCATTAGTCATTAGGGAAATGAAATCAAAACTATGATGAAATACGTGATACCCACTAGGGTGGTAATAACCAAAATGACAAACAACAAGTGTTGGCAAGGATATGGAGTGATTGGACACTGCTGGTGGGAATTAAAAATAGTTTAGCCACTTGGAAAATGTTTCAGCAGTTAAATATGGAGTTACCATAGGACCTAGAATTCCACTCCACTAGTAGCACTATTCATAATAACAAAGAAGTAGAAACCACGCACATATCCTTCAACTGATGAATGAATAAAATACGGTATATAAAATATGGGAATGTTATACAGCAATTTAAAAGAATAAAGTATTGATACATGCTACAACACAGATGAACTTTGAAAACATTAAAAAGCCAGACACAAAAGGCCATATATGATTCTACTTATGTGAAGTGTCCATATGTGAACAGACAAACCCACAGAGACAGGAAGCAGATGAGTGATTACCTGGGGCAGGGGGCAAAGGTGTGGGGTGGGGGGTGGCTACTCACATGCAAGATGACCTAGGAGTAGAATCTGGGCCATGGGGTATACACATTTCAACTACCCAAGATGTAAGATTGCTACAAGCACTTTAGAAAAGTTTATACCCCTATTGATAGCATATGAATGTAACCATGCATTGCTCCTTATCCTTACCAGTATTTGATATTACTGGGCTTTTAAATTCTTGCCAGTTTAGTGGGCGTAAAAAGGTATTATAGTCTCCATTTGCATTTCCTCAGTTACTAATGAGGTTGAGCGTCTTATGTGTTTCCCATTTGGTTTCTTCTTGAAATGTCTATTAAGTCTCTGGCCCATTTTTCTATTTGGTGGTTTCATCTTTCTTATTAATGTGTAATTCTTTACATATATTGTATACCACTAGTTATGTGTTAACATACACACAAAAAAAATCTCTTCTAGTTTGTAACTTGTATTTTCACTATATTTATGGTGTCTTATGGTTAATGTAGTTGAATGTATGAATCTTTCTAGTTTTATGGTTAGTGTTGTTTGTGTCTTATTTAAGAAATCCTTCCCTATCCCAAGGTCATGAAGACATCTTACTATATTTTCTTCTAAAAGTTTTAAAGTGTCTCCATTTATATCTTATGCATCCAGAATTTATACATGAGTTATGAATTCAATTTTTTAAAATGGATACCTAGTTGTCTTAGAACCATTTAATGACAAATCTGTCCTTTCCCTAGTGATCCATGCCTCTTCATCAAGGTTCTACTTCTGAGTGAGATCTATTTCTGAACTTTCCATTCTGTTCTGATAGGCAATTGCCCATCCTTGCTCCAAATGCTATGTTTATATGAAGATATTTTATATATATAGATGCATATGCATTTTATATGCCATACATTTATATAAGGACTTCATAAACTATGGCTAAATATCTGCTAGGGCAAGTCTCTCTACTTTTTCTTCAGTATTGTCTCGGCTATTATTGACCTTTCATGTTTTCATATAAACTTTAGAATCACCCTGTCAAGATCAAAATTTGCTGAATTTTTTTTTGGTGGGGAGGGAGGGTAGGGGCAGGGTTTTGCTCTGTTGCCCAGGCTGGAGTGCAGTGGTGCGATCATAGCTCACTGCTGGGACTACAGGCACGCGCTACCATACCCAGCTCAAATTTTGAGATTTTAAGTGGGAATTTATTCAATCTATAGATCAATTTGGGAAGAATTGAATTTTTATAACATTGTCTTCCTATCAATGGCTGATATATATGTACTGAAATGTTCCTTAACGATTTTAGTAAAGGTTCATTTTTTTCCCATGAAAGTTTTATACAACTTCTGTCAGACTTATGCCTCAGGACCTGATTTTTATTATTGCTATTGGTAATGGTATGTTTTTCTAAACATTACGTTTTCTAACTGTGGGTATACAGAAATACAACTGGTTTTCACATACTGATTGTATCTACCATTTCTGATTCTCATTAGCTCTAGTAGTTTGTTTACAGATTGCTGCTTTAGTCACCTATAAACAGTGAGTTTTTGCTTTCTTTCCAGTCCCCAGACTTTTCATTTCTTTTTGCCACACTGCAAAGGCTAAGACCTCCACTACAGTACGATGTTGAGTAGATGGGACAAGAGTAGGGAATCTTGTTTTGGTCCTAATTTTAATGTTTTACCATCAAAAATGATTTTTGCTCTAGGCTTTTGGCAGATATTATCTAGGTTATAAAAGTGACCCCTATTTCTACTTGCTAGGAGTTTCTACTCATAAGTGAGTGTTAACTTTTTTCAATGCTTTTTCTGCAGATAGTGGTAAGCCCCCTCTGATCTCGCCCCGCCCACCTCTGCAACCTCTTCTCCCAGCACATCATCCTCCCTGACACCACTTCAGCTCACGAGCCTTCTTCAGATTCCTTAAGTCACACTCCCTCATCACTCACCTGTCCCACGGGGCCCGGGGCCGCTCGGGCCGCAGCCGTAGAGCCTGAGGACCCGAGTGATGTCCGAGGCACTCAGGTTCCATCGCTGGCCGATGTGGACGCCGGGGGCCCAGAGCGGCACGATGGTGGGCAGCCCGCGCCGGCTGAAGGCGAGCCTGGAACCAGCAGGGGGCGCCCCTGAGTCCAGGCAGGGCAGGGGCCAGGAGGGCAGCGCAGAGGGGAGGCAGAGGAGGAGAGGGAGCTCACCTCCCGTAGTGCATCACGGAGGAGTAGTCGTAGGGCGTCAGCATGTTGCTGCTCCGGGACTTGATGAAGTTGATTTCAAAGCCTTAAAAAAACACAACTTGGAGACATAAGAAGGCAGGCAGGAAAGGGGCGGCGAGGGGTGGGGGATGCCTTCTGGGAATTTATAACCCACCTAAGCTGAGGTGTCTCAAACCACAGCCAAGCGTGCTGCTTCCTGTATTGGCCCTGCTTTCTCCCCACCCCCCACCCTGGGAGAAGTCCAAACCTTTACCAGATGACATGGAAGCACAGGGACCTCATGGCTGGCCAACCATCACCTCCTAGCAGTTCCTTCCACCTGTCCTTCCTCCTCTCATATTTTTCTTGTATGGGACTAGTCTTTGCATAACCTGCAGTTTCCATGAAGTCACATGCTGCCCAGAATGTCTAGGACACCCCTCCCCCCCCATCACTAAAGGAAGTATCTACTGTTCAGCTTTGGAGACTTGCCATCCCCCCAGCAGCACCGCATCTCCCCCTCACTGGGTCCTCCTGCCCTTCAGAGTGAGGTCCTGGAAGGGAAGCTGTCCCCTCTCTCCTTCCTCCCCCGGTTCCCTGGCCCCATCATCCAGCTGGCCACTTCCACCCCCTCACAGCCCCCAAGGTAAGCAGCCTCCTTACCACGAAGTAGGTGAGCATTCCAACACTCTTACGTCCCACCACCTACCTGAAATACCTGCCCCTAAAAATCTTATTTCATCCTTTTAAAACCCATTTGGTTATTAAACATAATTTTGAACAGGCAGCATGTTCATCTGCTTCAAAAGTCAAATATTCAGAGAGCTGGCAAAAGTCTCCTACTCCATCCCCCTTCCCGCCCCCACAACAGTTAATTACTGTTATTAATGCACATATCCTAGCAGAGTTTGTTCTGTACGTAGTAACTAAATACAAACACATTCTCATTTTTCTGCATTCTTAAGAGAAACTATCTTTTTGCCCATTAGGGTGGCTGGTGTTTTAACTTGCTTTGTTAGGAAAACATCGAGTTTACTAGTGCTATTTTCTAACTCATTAATTTCTGCTTTCACCTTCATCAATTCCCTCTCCTGCTTTCATTTTCTTAACTCGGATTGACATGCTTAATTTATTTGTTCTCTATTTTTACTGATATAAGTATTTGTCTACAAATTTTCCCTGAGCATTGCTTTATCTGTGAAACATGGGTTTTAATATAACCTTTCATGATTTTTAGAATTACTGCAATTTAACTCCAGAGCCAAAAGAACTATTTGTTGATTTTAATTTTAATTTCCAAGTGGGAGAAGATTTTGTTTTGATTTGTTATTAATTTCTACTTTTTATTTAACATCATGATCAGAATGTTTCCATTAACCTGCTTTTTCAGATTTAGAGTTTTTCCTGGTGTATCATAGAGTGAGTCTCACAAGTGTTCCATGAGCACTTGGAAGGATCACAGTCTCTATTTTCAGGGGACAGAGTCACCCATCACCACCCCCATGCTATTTCCCCAGCCTAATCTGAGTCAGTCTCCAACCCTATCCCTTTGTATGTTGCTACCCATGTGCCCCCAAAGCATCCCTTTCTGTGGGGGCTCCGTGTGTGCCGCTGTCTGGACCCTGGGCACTTTCCCTGGCCAAAGAGGCTTTCATGCTGGAAGCCCTCTGTATGCAGGAAGCCTTCCGAGTCTGTCCACACCACTAACCAAACTCCTGGTTACCCCTCCTCTGCCCCCCTACCTCATTAGGCAGTTATCTTTATCCTTCTCACCTCCTGAATCAGGCCATCGAGCCCACGAGGGCAGGGTCCCCACTGTCGCTAGGATCAGATCCCCAGCACCAAGCCCAGCACGCAGCTGCTACTAGTCCCCGGCATGGATCTGGGACCCACTCACCACCAGCCTCAGCTCTCCTGCTTCCTCTGTCCATGTGCCCGTCAGTGTCCAGCACACTCCAAGCCCCCAGCGCTGCCCTTGGCCCCCTCCACCCGGCACATGCAGTCTGCTACCTCCAGGGCTTCTGCCTTGCTCAAACCCCCCAGCTGGCACTTAGTGGCACATGAGAGACTGCTGGTTGAGTACTCAATGAGTAGGGAGCATAAGACACTGTCAACCCCATCCTTAGGTAGATGACAGTGTCAGGGAAGAGAAATGAAATACAAAGCAAATGGTGACACTGTAACTCGGGCACGACTGGGTGGGCGGATGAAGGCTTGGAGGCCAGAGCAGCAGCAGTCGGACCACCCTCCAAATCCCAGAGGCAAGAGGGACCCCACCTTTCCCATGAACAACAGGCAGGTGGCAGAGAGAAGGGACAACCTCATCCAAGGAGCCAGGTGACTCCTTAGGCCCTGGCCTGTGCCTGCCATCCTCTCCCAGGACCAGCCTGGCCTGTGCACAACCTGGCTTACCTGGGAGGATCTCGTTCCAGTCGACACGGATATAGCGGTCCCGGTCGGCCCGTGCATGCTCGTGCCAGAAGCCCAGCACATGCATGAGCTCATGCAGGACGATGCCCCGGCCCTTCCGGAGACAGGCGGGTGCCAGGGATACCATCTGCATCCCTCCACTGCGCCCCACGCCAGAAAAGCACCTGCAGGGCCATGGGAACGAGCTGGGTGGGCACCAGCCCAGAGAGAGACACAACCAGGCCTCTTCCCTCCTCCCAAGTCACAGGATGGACGGGCACCAACGAGCAGGCCCCAGCCTGGGCTCTGACCCCACGTTTGCTGTTCTCCCACAGGCAGGCCCCACCTACCCTCCGGGAAGTGGGCATGTTGGACCCCTGCGACCAGCCTGGGCTGTAGGGAGGAGGTGGGAACTGATATTACAGCTCATTGAATGAGCACTCGCACGTCATGAGCCAAGTCAAAGCTTTCATTCACGTTGTCTCAGGCCCCTGACAAGCCAGGAAGTCGCTGTTGCCACCACCCTCACCTCAGAGAGGGCAGAAGAGGCTCAAGTTTGGGGACTTGCCTGGACTCGCACGATTCGTGCACTGTGTGTCCCGCAAAACCTGCACTCCCTCGTGGCACCATGGAGTCTCCCGGAAGATAAGGGCTTCACAAATGAGGGTCTAGCACCCAGTTCCCATCCTGTCCCCACTTTCTGCCGTGCTGGTCCAGCGCACGTTGGGCAAACCGCTCAGGGTACACAAGGGGACTTTGAACCCCAGAGGACAGCCCAGAAATAGGTTTTAGACACTGAGTTATTTCTGAGCTGAGCACAGAAGCCAGCTGAGACATACACACCTCCAGACACTTACCCATACATGGGGATGATGGAAATGAAGTCTCTCTGGCCCTGGTGGGCGACAAACCTGACGCATGTGAAACGTTCAAACTCAGCAAACGCCTCCAGGATGACGTTGCGGCTGGGCTCATCTGGGGAAGACACTCCGTGGCTGAACTCCCAGCCAAGCCCCCAGAGCCCCTGTGGCCTCTGAAGTCTCCTTGGGGGGCTGGGAACAGGGCTTCAAACTCTCTCTCCCAAATTAGCATCAAGAAAGGGCAGCACAGTAGTGTTGGGGAAAAAGGCTGGGCTCCAGACAGACCCTGGCCATGTGGCCTTGGGAAGGTCACAGTCCCCTGCACCATGTGGTCTCAGCAGGGACCAGATCACCCTGAGACATACCTTCCCCCATCAGCTCTCCCAGGATTTTAACCCTCCTGACTCAGGAGGCCTTTGGGAATAAAAGTGCGTCTGTGGAAGGGCTCTTTGGGGCCGGTGGAGGGGACACGGAGATGTGAGAGGAAAAGGGACGAACCCCAGAGAGGAGCCCGTGCTGGATCAGGAAGAAGGGGCTGAGGCCAGCGGGAGGCCCACGCCACACTTACCATACTTGCTAGAGAGCAGGAAGGGGATCTCTACGATGCCATCACTGCTCTTGGGCCACTTGTTGCTGGTTGCTGACAACAGTCGGAAGGGACTCTAAGGAGAGAGAGCAGCTCAGGGATTCCTAGGGACATAGGCCACCCAGGTGCCACACCCCAGGCCCTAAAGATGTGGGCGGCAAGGTGTGTGGAGGTAGGGGACCATGGGGTGGGGCACCGTGGGGCAGGGGACATCAACTGCTCAGCTACGTGAATCATGACACATAAGACAATCGTTTGGCCTTGTAACCAAACCTCGCTCAATAGAACTGAGCTTGCAACCTGTTCCATCGCACAGACAGAACAAGATCAGTCCCTGGGGAGGCCGGTTAGGAGGCCCCGCACCCCAGGGAGCCCTGGATCAGAAGGGCTCAGGGCTCCGCCGGCAGCCCCACCCCCGCACCTCACCAGTGCCTGTCCCCGGAGCAGGGCAGCAGCCAAGCTTTCCTGAGGCAGCACCTTGGCCTCAGCTGTCCCTTCCCCACTCTCCAGCCCACCAGACCCCCTGAAGCACAGGCTCCATGGCTCCCCAGCATGGTGCCCACCAAAGCTGGATTCTGCTCCACGAGGGTCACACGGCCACCTCCTATGTACTGGCTGGATAACCTGGCCCTGCCCTGCTCCCAGATTCCTGCACAGCCTTGGGGCTGGCCTTTGGCCCTTCAGCCCAGCCACATGCCATGCCACCCATAGGCAGCCTCTAAACCCAAGGGATATGCTTATCTTCCACCAGGTCACTGTCCTACTCAGGAGCCTTCTGCTGTCCCCAGTAGCCTAAAGTATGATACTGTTCTCCTAGGCACGGTGGTCCTTTCTGCTCTGATAAGTCACCCCAATTCCCACCAGCTTCCTCCCTCTGACTTAGCCCCGAGACCCCAGCCAAGAGATGGTCAGTCTCTCCATGTTACTCCTTGTTCTGGTTGCCCTCGTCACCACTGCCACTGAGCCACTCACCTCCTACCCTACAGCCCCACCAGCCGAGCCCTCCACAAGTACCTCCACTGGCAGGGTACCAAGCTGGGTCAAGGGGTCAAACCTCCTCCTCTGGGAAGCCCTCTTGGGCTGACTGTGCCAGCTCTTCAGATATCCCCTTCCCTTAGCGCTCAGGCTGGCTTATTCTTAACAAAACAGTCACATTGACTTTGACAAAAAGGTGTCTATCAAGTTATGTCCCTCACACATCAAGCCCCATGACACCTAGGGGTGAGTACAGAGTGCAGCTGTCGCAACCTGTGAACTTATCTCCGCCCGCATGTGTTAGTGTGTGCGCACGCTCACCGGCCGGATGATGTCCCCCTCCACGAGGAAGCTGCTCTCTGGGGTTTCCTCTGGGATGAGTCCTGGGGAGGGAGGGTGGGATGTGTGTTGGCCCACGCCCCCAGGACACACACCCTAGGGACAGGACAGACACCCCCCAGAGTTTGTTCTTTCTTCAGCTTTGGAGCTGGAGCTTCTGTGAGCACCAAGTATGTGTGGCCTTGGGAAGGTGGCACAGCCCCGAGTCCCAGCCTACAGATAAGTGTGTGTGGTGCTTCTCGGCCCGGCTGCAGCCTCTGCCTGCTCACAGCCCACGGCCCTGCAGTCCACGTGCTCCAGTCCCAAGTCCAGGTCCTCTGCTGTCACAAAGCAGCGGCCTTTTCTTTTAGCTGTCTCCTTCCCCCTACCCCAGCCCCCATCCGATCCCTGCCCATCTGTGTCATATTCTGGACCTGTGAAGTGGCAAGTGACAGATTCCAGTTTGCACCACCACAGGAGGCAGCAAGTCCTGGCTCTCACAGGCCCTCTCAGCTTGCCTCTACTTCTCCTCGCCCCGAGCCAGGGAGGGTTCTGCAAGTGACTTACAGAGGTCGTGACTGTGAGGGAGCGAGGGGCACAGGAGGAGGCCAGGGGAGAACATGGGCTGGCCTGAAGCGAGCCTCAGCCTGATCTCACGGGAGCTCTGGGCCACAAATGGCGACACAGACGCCTACCACCTTGAGGCCGGGCCAGACTCCCATTCCTTCCGAGTCACTGTGGGCCACCCTGGACAGTGGAGGCAGCTCCCTTTGGCCAAGAGCCCGTCTTGGAGGCAGGTGCAGTGCGTGTGCTATTGAGCAGCAACACCGCAGCAGCTGGGGCTGCGCGGGTGCTTCCCAGGGGAAGGAGCATCGGGAGGGCACAGGCAGCTGTTACCGCAGTAGCCTCACACTCCTGGGCCACCGGCAGCCAAGAGTCTTCTCCACGGCATCCGACAGCCAATGCCAGGGAAGAGTCACTGGTCCTGGTAGCTCCAGACCATTCACAGTGACCCGAGGGTGGAGTGGTGCCCGGCTCAAGGCTCAGCAGGTGCCGGGACTCCAATCGAGCTCAGAGAGGAGGGGGCAGATCACATGGTGGCTACCACATCGGGTAGATCCCCACCCTGCCCCTAGGGCAAGGTCACCCCTCGCCCCTCCAGTGCTTCAGCCATGATGGCTCTAACGTCTGAACCCCAGTCCTCATTTCCACCAGCTCTGTCCCAGCTGAGATCCCCAGACAGCGAGCCCCTGAGCCTCAGGCCTCTTTGTCCCCCAACCCCCTCCCTCACACCTGCAGACCATCCTGCACGAGTGACTGTCGTGTTCTCAGACATCTGCTAATGACGTAGTCCAACACCCAGGCTCAGAGAGCCCCAACAATCTACACTTTTGTCAGGCCATTTTTAAAGAACTTACAGTTTTCCTGTAAGTTTTTTTACAAGAAAGCTTATAAAAGTAACAATCCACTAAGAAAGATCTAAAAAATAAGCAACTGCCCATAGATTTTCTACCCACTTAGAGCCCAGAGTAAGCTGGTACATTCCCTCCCAGATTTTTCTGCATTTCCCAGTGTTTAGCATGTTTTCACACAACATGGACAATGTCATATCCCTCCAGGCCACAAGACACAGTGCCCTCACCTTGGTTAATCGCAGGGATGTCCTTGTCCCAAGACACCTGGGTCTCGTCGGAGATGAGGCCTTCTGACAAGCTGGTACCACAGGCTCCTGGGCAGCTGGAGGCCAAGGGCGCTCCAAGGATCCAACCTGGCCCAGACAGACAGGCTGAGCAGGTGCTGGGGTGTACAGACAGGGACATACACACAGACGCCTGCAGTGCCCTACTGGTGAGACCAGACAGCAAGCTCAGCCCCTGATGAAGAGGAGGACTAGCAAGGAGTCCTAGGAGCCTGCCTGGCCTCTCTTCTCAACCCCAAACAGCGCCAAGGCCTAGACTACTTCAAGGAAGGAGCTGCCTTCATAGGACCAACACCTGACTCAAAAAGGAATGCGTATCACACATGAGGTGGGGGAGGGGGCAGGGACAGACCTCAGGTTCTAATGCCAGTGGCAGGTGCAGCGCCAGCCTCAGACCCTACTCCATGACTCCCTGTTGTAGCCCAGGCTTTTGGAGAATGGGCAAAGCCTGGGTGACTTACAGTCTCCTACTTCCACCCCAAAACAAGTGGGTCTGGGACAGGACACCTGCTGTCTTCTGCCAGGCAGAACCTCTGCTCTGAGGGTTTTCAGGGGGCCTCCCCGTCAGCCCCGGGAGCTGACTTCTCCAAGGAACGTCCCTGGAGAGCACCCTTGCTCCGCGCCACTGAGCTCAATTAAGATCTCTGCAAGCTCCAGCCACACCCTTCTGGTCTCTTCCCGACATTCCGAAGGATGGAGCCTGCACCAGGAGGGTCAAGAAGCCAGCTTACATGGCAAGGACAGCAGAACCAGCACCTGTGGCCAGAGGCCTCCCATGCTCTCCATGGTGGATCCCTGCTGCCCCTTCAGCAAGCAAGAGGACTAATCCCAGAGGGACAAGGCAGCCAAATTGCACAATTGGGGCCACCACTGCCTCTTAAATAGCGGCTTCTCCAGCTCCCACCTGCAGCCCCTAAAACACCTCCACTGTAGCCCCGCCCCAACCACTGCCACCTGCAGCCCCGTCCTACCACCTCCACCTGCAGCCTCGCCCAACCACCTCCCCCTGCAGCCCCGCCCAACCACCTCCACCTGCAGCCCCGCCCAACCACCTCCACCTGCAGCCCCACCCTACCTGTGGTCCCTACCCCCAACCCAGGCCCCAGCTTTTGGGACCCTGGTCCAAACCCTTCCTGGCTGAAGTGGGTGAAAGAGTGAGGAGGGGCCCCATTTGGGAGTGTGGGTCTTCTGAGGTCCCCTCCAGCCACCAGGGGGCAGAGAAACATCGCAGAAAGGTGCTCCAGGCCTAATCCTCCAGCTGGGGAGCTGCCTTTTCCCACCCCCACCCTGTGTTCAGGTATGGGAAAGGCTGCCTGAGACCCCAGGCACCCCCAGTGTATCTGTGGAATGAGGGAAAGGTCGCTACATTTTTATACGCTTGTATTTTAGTATACATGTGGAGAAGTACATGATCACAAACAAGTGCAGGGCTCCGTGAAATTTCACAGACAATCAATACTCCATGTAACCAGCACCCAGGAGAGGGCTTCGCGTGGGAACAGTGGAGCTTTGGGATGCCAGACCCTCACATGGCCACGACCCCTCTAATCTGCACAACAGCCTGGCACGCTCAGTGTTTATTCCCATTGCCCAGATTCGGAAATGAAAGCTCCTTGCCTATGTTCCTCCTCCTCCGTAAGCCTCAGCCTCAGCCAAGTCACCTGGGGGCCCCACCTGGATTGAAATCTTCAAGGAGAAGCATGGCAACACTGGGTGGCATCTGGGGACACCCCACCATGGCCCCCAACGCCCAGTGAAGGGAAGCGACAGAGACGAGAACGATAGCTATTGCCCACAGGGACCCCCCCCAGCACTCCTGCTATGCCTAGAATCCAGCATTTCTCAAAAGATGGGAACCACAGGGAGAACGCGATGGAGGCGGATGCGCCTGCTGCCTGCACAGGGTATTAACAAAGTCAGAACGCAAGTGCTGGGCATGCTAACTAGCTTGGGTGTGGCCATTTCACAATGTGTGCATCTGTCAAAACATCATGTTGTACGCTTAAATGTACAATTTTTGTCAATTATACCTCAATAAAGCTGGAAAAAACTAAGTGAAATTTAAAAATACAGTCCATTGAAAAACAAAGAAGGCATGAAGCTGACCACTAAAGATGAGTGTTTGGCAAACAAAAATGGTGATAATAATAATAAAGAATTACTCTGCTTGGGTAGAGAAACAGATTCTTGGTTAAGAAATGCAGCTGGTCTTGAGGACATTTTGCTGAGTGAAATAAGCCAGTCACGAGAAGACAAATACTTTCACTTACACGCAGTATCCAGAGTAGCCCAAGTCAGAGAGAGGGAAAGTGGGAGGGAGGCTCCCAGTGTTGGGGGCTGGGGCTAGGGGGATGGGGAGCTGTTGTTAAATAGGTATAGAGTTTCGGTTTTGCAAGAAGAAAACATTCTGGATGTCTGTCGTACACATGAATAGACTTTACAGTATTGGATACTTACTTAAAGATGGTAAAGATGGTAAATTTTATGTCTTTATCACAATTAAAAGTTAAAAAATAAATAGGAAGAAAGAGAAGGAAGCAGGGAGGGAGAGAAAGAAACAGAAAGAGAAAGGCAATTTGTTGGAAGGCAAATGATTAAAAACACAGGGAGGGGAGAGTGGGGTTGGGTGGCTGGGATGGGGTAGGGCAAGGGTGGGGTGGGCAGAGACCTCAGCCCCAGTTCTGACGCGTGTAACATGAGGCTCTGTGGGGGAAGTCCCCATGACTTAAGGCCCCACCTTGAGCTGGGTGCGTGGGTTATAGGCAGGACCCAAGAGCAGCTCACTCAGGTCCTGAGGAAGGCAGGGTAGCTACCCCAGCTTGGCTCCGTTCTCACCAGAAGCACCTCACCCCACCCCTCAGAGAGCAGAGAGAACGAGGGTGTGCTCGCATCCCTCATTCGGCCTCATAGAGCCAGCGCCCACCTGTGCCAGCCTCCAGGCACAGGCCCAGCCCTCATGAGCGCCCAGTCTGGTCCAGATGCACACCTGCACACCTGTACATCTGATCCACGTCACTCCTGGGCCAGGTAGCTAGTGTTCTCTGAACACCTTCCATGTGCAGGTACCGCATGAATTGACTTGTGTGGGTCTATGCCCTAAGACGTGGGAGCTAATGATAAAACTCCATTTTATAGAAAAGGAAACTGACATACAGCAAGGTTAGGCAAAACTGGTCCGTGTCAAACTACATTCCCGCCCCCCCAACCCAGTGCCCCCTGCCAGTCACTGAGAATGTGGTAGGAGATGGCACTGGGCATGGCGACCCTTGAGCTGAACCTGGAAGGTAAAATGGAGTTAGCTGGATGACACTTCAAGTGGCCAAGTGTCAGGGTGAGGCTGAAGCAGGACTGGCTCCCACACAGCTGGCCCCAAAGGCCCCAGGACCCGCTTCCGGCAGCCTCGGCACTCACCCATCGGCTTCTGCTTGGGCTGGGCCCATGTCTCTGTCTCCACAGACACCCCAGTCCTGTGCTGGGCACGTAAACCATGTCCACAAAGACACGCTAGTTGGGTGGGTGTGCACCAGACACTGGGCTGCATGCCCTTTGGGGACATGAAGGAGCTCTGGAACGGGGGCTACCAAGAGCCCCAGTGTGGACAGGCATGCTGAGGCCTGGGGGCCCAGCGCTGGGATGTGGCAGGAGCGTGCAGAAGCTGTGCTGCCGCACCGTGAGGAAGCAGAGGCACGCTCGGCCATGACAAGAGCCTCGTGCCTGGACACACGCTCCCCTTGGAACACCCACACACGACATGTACCTATGCACAGGCTAAGAACAACCCAAAGCCACAGGAACCCACACATCCAGCCCACATGTACTGAAAGGAGGTGGGGTCCACAGCACAGGGCCCAGTTCTGCGTCGTGGTTGGGAGCCAGCCTCCCAGAAAGGACCCTTCCCAGCCCCGCAGCCAGAGCCCTGCCTGGGAAAGGACGCCATCCCAGGGAGAGGAGCCAGGGCCAGGAGGACAGCCCTTTGAGGGATTGGTCAGCCTTCCGCCTCCACTTCCCAGACACTGCAGGCACAGGGGAAGCTGGGGCCTGGCTAAGAAACAGCTACCAGCGTTCTCCTGGCCATTGACTTGAGACCACACGTTTGGGGAGTTGTTTCTTAAACAAAATAATATTTTATTGACACATCCTCAATGTTCTGTATAAATATAAAGTGCGAAGTTTCCAACCCCCGCCCATAGGGCTGGGAGGAAGTGGGGAAGCAGTGTTAAATGTCAGTTGAACACAAATAACTTTCCAACGCCAACACAGGCGTGCAACGCTCGCATGGTATACACACAAGCAAGAGGTCCGCAACACAACATATACGTAACTTCCCGAGTCCCCAGCTCCCCCAGGAGCACAGGGCTCAGGCTCCAGGCCCTGGGGCAGACCATCCCCCAGACAGGGCTCCTGGTTGTCACAGCTTGTTCCTTGGAGCTCTCAGGCCACCAAGGGCTTCAATGTGGCAATGGACCAGAGAGAGTCCATGGGTGTAGAGTCCAATTAATTTCTGCCAGAGGATGGGGAAGGAGAGCGCAGACATACCCTCCATGCCTGTCCCCTGCCTGAGGGCCAGCCCTCGATCCCCTAGCAGAAGAGCACCAGGTCAGAGAGGCCAGCACTCCAGCATTCCTAGCCCCCACCTGGGGGCTTTCCAAACTCTGAGGAGGCAGCCCTCCCAGAAGTTAGGGGGATGTGCTGGGGCAGAGGGGAGCCCACCTGTCCATAGTCAGCTTCCCCAGGAATCAGTGAGAGCCAGCAAGGTGGCAGCGACCAGGCAGAGGGGGTCCTGCCTCAGTGACACAGCACCTGGGTCTCAAACTGCAGCAGCTGCCCCATGAAACTGAAGTTGGGGGAGATGACTCCCCGCCGTTGCTTAACAAAGTCAAAGGCCTCATCCAGCCGCACACGGCGGCTCTGCATCAAGTATGCCAGGCAGATGGTGGCGGAACGCGAGATGCCAGCCTGGCAGTGCACCAGCACCCGGCCTCCACTGTTCTTCACTGAGTCTGCAAGGGAGATTGCAGGGAGGGGGTCAGATGGAAAGATGCATAGGCCAGGAGACAGGTGTGCCCAGCCACCTCCCCTGGAGCCCCTCCAGATCCCTGGGTGGAGGCCCTCCCCACTTACCAATGAAGCCTATGGCCTCCTGGAACCAGGCACTGATCTCCACCATCTGGTTGTCCTCCACTGGGATACTCTTGTAGCGGAGAAGTCCCTCAAAGTGGTTGGGGCAGCTGGCAGAGACGTTGAGGACAGCTGTGATGCCGCAGGCCTGCAGCCCCTGCAGGTCTGAGGAGTGGCTGCAACTGCCCAGGAACAGGTAGGGCAAGATCTCCACAGGGCCACCCTGGAGGAGGAAGAGGGGCTGTGGTGAGAACTTCTCATCCCAATCTGGGAGGGCCTGAGCACCAGTGAAGCAGAAACATCACAGGCTGGCTAGGACAAGGAGAGCCTTCAGCCAGCCCTCCTGCCCCAGAAAGGTCTCAGGAATATGAGGCGGACACAAGGGGACTCATAGATATACACTCCCAGATACATGTGCCCCTCCACGCCCCAAAATATACATACATACAAACACAGATCCACAAAGACACACAAGAGCAACCACGCCCCATACACAAACACACATAAATGTGTGCTCCAATTTGCATGGGGCCAAACACACACACACACACACACACACACACAGTTCCTCACATCCACAAATGGCAGGCTTTCCCTAGAGGAGCCTAGTCTCCGAGCGGAGAGTACGGGGTGGTGGGGGAGGGAGACAAGAGGGACAGTGACAAAGAGCCCTGATCTCAACTCACCTGGTCATAGAAGGGAGCCCTGGGGTCAGAGTGGATGTTTTCAGGACCTGCAGGTGGCAGCGCCGGGGCAGGGGTCTCAGAGCACAGATCGGGGCAGCAGACCTGGAAGCTGTTGAAGCCTCCTGCAGGGAGGAGAAGGACATGGTTAGCCAGGAACGCCAGGCTGGGGTTCGGAGTAGGGACCGGCCAAGAGCGGGCGGCGCGCTCACCTCTTAGGAAGCACACGGCGGTGGGCCCGGCGCGCGTCTCATGCAGGAGCGCGGCGAGCAGCAGGTGGGCCGGGCCGTCCGGCCGGAGCTCGGCCACCGAGGCGCTGCCTTCGTCCAGCACCACGGCTCGCGCCAGCTCCCCTCGGGCCAGGCGCGCCCGGAGCGCGCGGTCGGGCAGCAGGCAGGCGAGGGCGGCGGCGGGAGGGCCCCGGGCGCGGCGCCGCAGCAGCGCGTTCCAGGGCACAGGCCGCGCGGCGCGCACGTGGCGCCGGCAAAAGGCCAAGAAGGGGCGGCAGTCGAGCAGCAGCGTGCGCTCGGCCTCCCGCGGCTCCCGCAGCAGCGCGCCCAGCGCCGCGCACTCCAGCTCGCAAGCCGCCTCCAGCCCCATGGCGACCGGCTTGGGCAGCTCCGCTTCCCCCTCTTGCTTCGCTGCTTCCTCTTCTGGCTCTTCTCGCCGGTCCTCCCCGCGTTCCCGGCCTCTGGCCTCTCGTAGCGGTCGCGCTGCGCTGGGCTGCCCGTGCCGTCTGTTCTGGGCCAGCTGTGCAGAGGCTCGGCTTAAGTACCCGTGGGCCGGCCTCCGGGTCACCATACAAGGGCAGAGCAGGAAGGCGCTGGCGCCCGCCCCCGCGGCCTCACGTGGGGCGCAGGCTGGGCCAGCCAGGGGCTCCCAGGGAAGGCGGGGCAGGGTTGAACACGGAGGAACACATGGGCAGGAAGCCAGGGGCTAGCGCCTAAGGGAAGGTGTTCGCTGGGGTCAAAGGGGCCCAGACGCCCCCCAGCTTTGCGCTCCACCCTTTGTGTCCCCAAACGCTCAGTCCTTGGGGACTCAGCTTCTCAGATGCACATCCCCATCTTCAGAGACTTCGGGGCCAGTGGTGTCCCCTGGCCCCTGCTTCCTTTCACTTTTCCCTTTCCCTCCCAGGGTTGACCCCCCTAGGGATTCGTTACAACGAAAATTAACAAGTGCCTGCTGCCAGGGATGATTTCTACACTGGAGGATTGGGGGGGGGGGGGGGGGCACTGCTGAGATGGCCCTTTCTTATCTACTTAGAGACCTTGGGGAGGAGGGACTTTATCTCCCCTCCCCCTCGCCCGTGCAAGGATGACAGACATGAGCACTCAGGGTCTTGGACAGGTTATTGGCTGGGCTAGGCCAGAACATAGGCCCAAGCCCCTGGGCTTCGGCATATGGGGAATGAGAAGGGTCTGGGGTCCTTGGGGGAAAGGCAGGAGCCTGTGACGAGTTTCCAGTTATGAGTTGGGTACAGCTTCCCCTGGGCCTAGGGAAAACCCCCGGGGCCCAGAGAGAAGCAGTTCCCCATGTTACAGGCACACTTCGAAGGGGAACTCTGCTGACGCTGCCGGGCTCTCCCCGGGCCTTGCCTGTGGGAATTTCAGAGGCCTCAGCCTGGGGAAGAGGGAGAAGCACTAACTGAATCTGTGCCCCAACCCCCCCAACCCCCCCACCCCATCAGACCTGCAAACCCTCCCCCTGGGGGGCAGGGTTCCAGGACTAGCACTGGGGCCCTGAGAATGGGGAGCTGGGTAATCCACATCCATTCTGTCCTCCCACCAGCTACCATCCCTCGTGCCGGATGTGGTGAGGCCCAGGTGTGCGTGGGGGGTCTGGGCCCCCGGGCTGGGGACAAGAATTGTTGGCAGCCAAACTCCTCAGCGCTGAAGCAGAGAAGGTGAGGTGGGTGGGGATAGTGTCCTTGAGCTGGAGCTGTCCCCACCCGCCCCCAGCTGCATGGGATTTCATAACCCAAACTTCCAGGCCCCCATCCCCTGGAAGACCCTTTGTAAGAGCCTTCCAGCTCTGTTGCAGACCCCTATGTCCAGAGTATCTGGCAGGGCTACAGCTAGGACTTGGGTAGACCCCCGCCCTCTGAATTCCTCTTGGTGTATGCTGATGTGCCCGACTGTGTGCATTGGCGCACAGTATGTATGCAGTCCCACTGTGTGAGACGGAGCACAGAGCTTGTGTGTGCTGGGGGACAGGGGATGTAGGGGAGCGAAACCCCAATGACTCCAAAGATTCTGGAGGCCACATCACCCTCTTGTGCCTCAGTGTCCCCATCTGTAAGGTGGGAGCACATCATAAACTAGCTCTCGCCCACACTGGCTCCGAGGCTACAAGGCTGCGCTGCTGCCTGGGCAGCTGTGGCGAGGCCCAGTCCCTCCCTACCAAGCCAGTCTGGAGGCTGAGGCAGCAAAGCCCACAACAGAGCCAGGGAGTCTGAGCCGCAGATCCCAGAGATTGATATGAGCTCTTATCCTTGGCATCAGCCTGGCAAATGACTTAATGGCTGATTCTAGGGACAAATTACAGAGCTTGCAGAAGGACAGTCAGATCCAGTCTTGCTGACCGATGGGGCCTGCGTCACCTGCTGCGCTGGGAGCCACAGCCTTCCAGCTCTGTGGGAAGAAAGAGGAAGGACCCTGGCCGGCTGGGATCTCTGACTCAGGAGTGAAATAAGCTCAGCCGTGAAGGGGGCCCCAGACCCCAACTCCCATGCTCTCTCCTTCTGGAGAACGGCGTGTGCCTTGCTGGGAAGTTCCACATGGAGGTGGGAGAGCATTGCTGAAGGTTTGCTCTAATGGCACAGTCCCTGGGGCCCAGCCTAGGACTTTGGCCAGGACCAGTGATTTCTGCCTAAGGTGGCCGCGCATATGTCACCCCTTCAATGCCATTTGCCTTGGAGCTGTCCTTTTTTCAGCTCTGGAACATGGGCTCAAGGTGGCCTGCCTTAGCCATGCAGGAGGGGCTTCCCTTAGCCTTCTTCCCCTATTCCCGGACTGGGGAAACCCCCACCCCCGATAACTGGGTGAAAGCCCCAGGCTGGGGTAAGAAGACAGGGAGAGAGACTCGCAGACCCACTCCCTCCCCCACATTAGCTCTGACTAAAGATCCCCCAACCCTTGGGTGCTGCCTTGGGTGAGTCATGGTGTAGGATGTCCGCTCTCCGCTTGTCACTCCTTCAATGACCCCCATGCGCCAGAGCTGACCCTTGGGAGCCACAGCAGACAGGCAGCAGGGCGTTGGGCACAGGGGTGGAGGGCAGGGCGAGGAGGGGTCTCGTTAGGCTGCGGGCCCTGGAAGGAGGGCCCCAGTGCTCGCCACTAGCTGGGGAGGGGAATGACACACTCAGAGCTTTCTCTGTGTGGGGTTTGTTTTTTCCTGGCCTGGACGTTACAGAGCAGACACTGTCAAGTAAGTTTGGGGCTCAGCATTTTTTTTTAATTAAAAACTTATGAGACTCAACTGGAACAAATGATGATTCTGTGTGTTATTCTTTTTGTAACCATCTATTTTGACGGCTGCTTAAGCGTCACTCGCCTCCTGACTGTGGGACTCCCAGTCTCTCCCTGCCCCCTGCGAAGTGGTTTCCCTTCCACAATCGCGAAGCTCACAGCACTGTGCTGATGCTGCCCCGGTTTTCCTTCCTCCTCCCAAACCCACCCCCCAAGCGGATGCCCCAAGGTGAGGGTGGGGGGCGAGAGTGGCTTGGCTACAGTGCTCGGCCACGGCAGGTATGAAGAGTGACGGCCACCCCCAGCCCTGGCTGGGAGTGAGTCAGCGATGACGTCAGGTTTCCTGTGCCAGGCCTCTGACGAAGGCGCCGATGTGACAGCCACCCCCACAGGCTCCTGCCAGGCGGGACCCAAACCCCACGCACCAGGCTGCAGAGACAGCGAGTCTGTGATGACGCCCCTGTCTGGCACAGTGCAGGGTGGCGGGAGGCTCACCTTGGGCATCCGGCCATCAGCAAGGCCTCCGCCTGGGGAAGGTGAAGCAGGAAGCCCTGGAGGCTGGCTCAGAGGTGGATCCACATGTGGCTGAAAGGGCTGGTGTCTGTTCCCACACTCATGTCATGCAGCGTGTCACATGCGTGTGTGTAAGCTGGGGCACACGGAGACAGCTCTGCTGGGAAGCTCTCCTGGACACAGCGGGGCCTCCTTAGGGGGCCCATCCCTCACACTAAATGTGTGCGGGACCCTCAGCTCATCCTACCTGGCCCTGCCACTCACTCGAGTGCCACCCTGAGCTTCAGGTCCCCGGGTATGTGCTGGGTGGGACGCCTCGAGACAGCATTCAGACATAGCGCTGAAAAATTCTGGATCACGTGGTGAGGAAGTTCTACCTTTTTCAAATCCCTTTCAATCAGTCCTGAACACGTCAGGAAGGCCATCTCCGTCTGGGGTTGGTGTGGCTTTCTCGGCTCTCTAACATTTGCTTTTCCCCTTTTTAACAGAGAGGCTCAGCGCCTTCCCCAAGCATTCATGTCAGGATCACTCATTCCTTTCTGCATTCACTCTTCTCAGCCCTGCACTCCAAAAATGTGTTTCAAGGTTCTATTATGTGCCAGGTGCCGTTCTGTGTGCTGGGAATACAGAAATAACTCCCAAACCACTGCCCTGGGGAGCTGACCTCATTGTTTTAATAATATTTAGTTTTGTGATTGCGTTGTATTCATGGCAAGTGATACTAATTATCCACCTCGAGTAATGATATCTTTTCCTTTTAAAAATAAATTTTAGGCTTATAAAAACTGAGTTGACGTAAGGAAGACTATTGGGTACAGATAGTATCCAAATATCTTAACAAGCGTGTTGCAGGTAGCAGATGCCGGAGTTGGGACACACTGTCCAGGAGAGGTCCCTGCACCCCCTTCAGCTTTGGCACGGTGCAGCACTATGGGGTCAGGTTCTCCCTCCTGCCATGGTCTCCTGTAAAGAAAGGAGCACGAGGCTGGTGCGGTGACTCATGCCCGTAGTCCCAGCACTTCGGGAGGCTGAGGCAGGAGAATTGGTTGGGGCCAGGGGTTTGAGATCAGCCTGGGATACATAGCAAGACCCTCTCTCTGCAAAAAAATAAAATTAGCCAGGTGTGGTGACATGTGCCTGTAGGGCCAGCTAACTCAGGAGGCTGAGGCAGGAGGATCACTTGAGTCCAAGAGCATGAGGTTGCAGTGAACTATGATCACGACACTGCACTCCAGCCTGGGTGACAGAGAGACCCTGTCTGAAAAAGAAAAAAAAAAAGAGAGGAGCACAAGGCACCCATCAGGGAGGAGGCCCCAGGCCAGAGGAAAGGAATCTGGGGAGCCAACCCCATTGCCCAGGCTAGAGCCCACTCTGCTGACCTGGGTCCCTTCTTGTCCCAAGGGCATGTCCATCGAAAGGTCCCAGGTAAACCCAGAGGTGCCTGGGTTTAGGCCTGGAGGAAACCCCCCCCCACCCAAGCTTTTCCCTGGACACCGACCCACAGCACACCTGTGGCCCCCAATCCATGAAGTCCCAGCAGTGAAACAGGCCCTACACCCACCCTGGCAGCCAGACGTGCCTGTGGCTCAGGGAAGAGACGTTGCTAAGGAAGAGCCAGTGGTAATGGTTGGGCAAGAAGTGAGGGAGTCTCAGAAATGTGATGGCACTGTGGTCACAGGGAGAGTGGCTCTGTGACAAGAGGGCTCCCAAGGCTTCCCTGTGACCACAGTGAGAGTGGCAAAAGGATTTGGGGGCCCAGAGAAGCCAGAGACTGCTCCTTCCTGCCCCACCACCGCTGACACCTTCACCACCATCGAATACCAGGCAGCTCTCTGCCAATGTCCTGAAGACCAGCGCTGCCAGCTTCGTGCATCAGTTAGCCGTGGGGGCTCTGGAGCCACATGGCCTTGGCTCAAACACGGCTGGGCTGCTTCCCCGCTGTGTGACCTTGGACAGGTGATTTAACCTCTCTGTGCCCTCATTAAACAACAGCAATTACTAGCACTGTGCTAGGAGCCTTACGGGAATTACTGCAGCTAGGCTTCCTAGCCTCCTTCACAGATAGCGAAACTGAGGCCCAAATGTGTTAAGTGTTGGCACCAAGGCCACACAATCCACCTGCAAGTGGGAGAACTGGGGTTGGAGCCTAGGTTTAACCACTCAACTGCTCTGGCTCTCCACAGGGTCTGCACAGGCCCACCCGTGTCCTGCATCCACCCCTCTCCCCAGGGCACAGCCTCTTGCCCGGCTCTCTTTCTTTAGAATGACAACTATGACAATAACACTGAGTGTGCCCTGTTCTAAGGCCTTGCCAGGAATCAAACCTCAGAGACAGGCATTTAAACCCCGGAGAGCCCTCTACGGTGGGAATGATTGGTACCCAAATACAAACAGGGGACCAAGACACTGAGAGGCTAAGTAACTTGGTCAAACTCTCGGAGTTGGTAGATGGCGGAGCCAAAGTTGGAACTCACAATTTTGTGTCCTCTCCAGCCTGCCCCCAGAATCCAGGTCCCCACCCCACTGTTCAGGCCCCTCCCACCTGCCTCCTTTCCTCGGCCACCGTCTAGGAAGACCTTGCTGCTTTAAGGGCATTGGTGCTGTCTCCCAGGCTCAGCCACAAGCCCCTTGAGGATGCAAGATGCGCAGGGCTCGGAGTGGCACTTGATGCATCTCTGTAGATTTGTCCACTTGTCTCTGTGCCCCCAGGTAGCCCTCAAGGGGAAGCTGATGACACAGGAAGTTGCAACTCCACAATGGCAGAGGAAGTCATTGTCAGGATAGGGCCCTTTGGGGCCTGGATGCAGGGCTCACCCCCCAGCCCCCACCGTGTCCCAGGCTCCAGGGGAAGAAGAGGGGCCCTCAGGCGCCCAAAGCAGCAGATGGTTCCAGAGAGTAAACACCCCAGGCGGGCGGGCGGGCATGTCAGTGAAAGAGACCGTTGTGAGCGGCATAGGGAGCTGTGCTCCTGGGTTCAAGGGCAAGCTCTGCCCGCACAGCTGTGTGGCCCTGGGCGCCTGTGCTGTGGGCTTCCCGCTCACTCGCCTGGTGTTCATAGGGGCGCTGGGCATGCAGTGCCAACAAGACCGACAGGGTTCCTGCCCTCTGGGGCTGACCTTTCAATGTGAGCCAGAGCCAGAGGCCAGAGGAGTGAGTGAATAAACACGATCAAACCCCAGACAGGGATGAAATGGAGCAGGCGAGAGACCACAGGGAGGCCTCTGAGAGGGGGACAGCCTTCAGCTGCAACTCAGGGGTGACAAGGGGCAGCCAGGGACGGGGTAGGGGGGAGCAGCCCAAGGGGCTGAAGAGCAAGGACGGAGGCCCCGAGGGGGCAGAGGGCAGGGTCTGGTTTCATGGGAAGGACAAAGGTTCTGACTAAGGTGGGGGCGGGGCGTGGAGAGTGGATTGTGGGGCAGGAGCAGCTGGGGAGAGGTCAGGAGCTGATTCGGAGATTCACGGGACAGGGCACTGACTTGGACCCAGGTGACAACACAAATGGCGGAGGAATCCTGGAGCAGGAGGGGGCAGAGCCAGCAGAAATTGTGCACAGACTGGACGGGGTGGACAATGAGAAAGAGAGGCGTGGGGAGGGCTCCCAGGGCTGAGCAGAGGGGTGAACAGTGTCCTAAGGGAAGATGAGCCTGACCCTTCCCTCCTCTTCCCCCTGAGCCTGAGCCCTGCCTCGAGTCGAGGGACTGGGGGGCCGGCCAAGGGATGCCAGGTGCTGCTCAGTTTCGTAATCTGGAAGTGGGGCACTTACTTGGCATGTGAGGGCAAAGGGCAGGAAGGGAGGCTGCCCCCGCCACAGTTAGAGAGCGGGGGAGGGCAGGAGGCGGGGCCGGTGAGCAGGACAGGCCAGGCTTGGGTTCAGAGCACAGATGGCTGGGGGCAGCTGCCAGAGAGAAAGTGCCCGGAAAGGATCAGGAAGGATTAGGACCCCAAATCCGATGATGCGTCCCTTTAAGATGACAGCTCCTGAAAAAGCTGAGGCCATCACTGCTCATGGAGTCACCCCTGGACACTTAGGGAGGGCCATGTGTACACACACACATGCACTCACACACACGTGTACATAGTCACACTCACTTGTCCTCATATGCACAGTGCCACGCAGACCCAAGCATCCTCTCCATCACCCATGGACACCTGAACACACCCACTGTGACGTGGCCTTCCTGGCACCAGGACAGCCCCCAGATCTATGGGCGAGCCCAACCCTGGCTCCCACCAGCCCCTCCTGCCCCTCTGCAGCCCATGAAACTCCACACCTGACCACCGGCCCTGAGACTCAGCACTGCATCCAGCCCCTGCCCACGTCTCGCGTGGAACGTGGCCTGCCTGGATACAAG
The DNA here is from genome assembly GCF_041146395.1 of Eulemur rufifrons. Taxonomy (NCBI): domain Eukaryota; kingdom Metazoa; phylum Chordata; class Mammalia; order Primates; family Lemuridae; genus Eulemur; species Eulemur rufifrons. Next base: position 43,642,898 of record NC_091001.1, on the reverse strand, counting down.
GCCCCGTCCATTTCGCACTCAGATGGCTCAGGTGTGAGTGCCCCCTCCCCTGCTCAGCCAGCGCCACCGCATCTGTGTCGTCCCAGACAGGAGCTGGCTCTCAGAGTGCTGGGGGGTCCATCAGGGCCATCTCTGGGGGCCTGGCCTCAGCCCTCTCCTCACACTTACACCCCCCACACACACGCCCCAGAATACACACACCACACACACACCCCACACATGCACACACATACCCTGAAAGCTGGGAGCCCCCATCATCAGTGCTGTTCTGGGAGGGGACGTCACCCTGGGAGATCTCGAGGCTGAACAAGACGAGCCATGACACCTGTCTTTGATTTTGCAAATATGGTGCTAAGGGCCCTCCCCGGGTGTCAGGCACTGTTCCGGGTCTCCAGGGACACTTTGCGATAAGCTAGACTTTGTTCTTGCCCCACTGGCACATCTCCTAAAGCCCCTCCACTGTCCCACGTCAGGAACCCCCACTCCAGCAGAGGGGGGCCCAGCCAGAGCTGCCCGAGGGGCCGTGCTATGTCACAGAGCCGGCAGGCCCTTCTCGAGCATGGCAACTGGGCAGAGGTCGTCCCCACTGTCCTCTGCTTCCTTCCAGGGTGTAGCTGCTGGCCAGAAAGGAGTCTGGCCCTACCTCTAGCCAGACTCACCCACAGCAGGGCCTGGGCAAGAAGTGCCCGCCTCAGTTTCCCTAGGGGCAGGGGCAGGACTCAGGGTTAGCCTGGAATAGGAAAGGCTTCTGGAGGGACCTGCTAAGGGCCAGGCAGGGGCAATAGTGACTTGGGCCGAGCTTCCTGTAGCCTGCAGGGGCCAGGCACACCTGGTGTTTCAGCCATCATGGGGCTGGCCTGCAGGGGCTGCAAGACACCTAGGAGTGGGCCTAAGTGAGGGAAGATGGAAAGGCCAGAATGTGGCCCCAGGCCCCAGGGTGCGCCCCAAAGACAATAGTCATTAGTCCAGAACTCCAGCTGTCATGGGGGCTCCCCCCGGCTGGCCTGGGTGTTGAGGGAAAGGGAGGGACACACAGGACACAGGAGGGGCGGGGAGGGTGTGCTGCCCTTACCCAGACCCCACAGAAGGGCAGGGGGGTGGTGCCCTGGGGAGGTGTCCTGTGCAGCAGCCAGGAAGGCCTGCAGCTGGGGCCGCCTGCCCCCTCCCTCTCCTCTCCCCGCAGCTGCTCTCTCTTCCTTCTCTGGGCCCAGCCTGTCTCTCCTCTGTCTCTTTCCTGCTCCACAAACTCTCTCCTCTTCCCTCCTTCAGGCCGCCCCCACCCTAAGTAAATACCTGTCTCAGCCAGAATAGGTCACAGGGAAGGGGACTGAGGGGGGGACCCTGGTCCTGGCACACGCTGTCCCACTCTCAGTGGATGACCTGGCAAACCCCTCCTGTGGGACTGCAGCCTCCTCGCGTGGGCTGGAAGGGTCAGGGCCCCTGATGCCAGCACCTGGCCCTGGCCCAACATGTGTGGAGCCCACCTCTCCCTGCTCAGAGACCACGAGTGGTGACAGCCCAATCCCCTCCTAAGCCTGGCTGAGAGGACTCACTGCGACCCCCATTGCCCCTCAACCCTAATTTCCACGCCTCCACTCTTGCTGTTCCCTGCGCCTGGACCACTGCAGCCACCTCCCTGCGACACCTTCCACCTTCCTCGCGCCCTGGCCCAGCCCCACTGACTTCTCCTCCGCCCTGTCTTGCAGCCCACACCCACTCAGGGCCCAGACACAGCTGCCTCTCCAGCCTGCAGCACACGCCTTGAGCCATTCAGTGTCCCCTCCCTGGGCACTAGGTCTGTAGACGGGTCTGATCATGCCCAACTTTGTCCTGGCCAGGCCACTCTCAGCCTGAGCATTTGTCCATCAGGGCAGAAGGGACGCGAGGAAATGCACGCAGTGAGGGACCAAGGTCAGAGTGCAGAAGAGCTGGCCCGCCCTCCCACCCAGGGAAGGTGCTCAGGGCCAGAAGAGTCTTTTCCCTTTGGGGACCCAAGCCCCTCCTTGAGGCAGGGGGATGGCCACCACCACGTCAACAGTTCCTTCCAGCACAGGATGCTCCCCAGGTAGGACAAAATTTGGGGTGGCTTCCCCATGCACCAGAATTTCACCTCCCTGCACCCTTCTCCACCCACCAGGCCCCTCTGCCCAGGCCTCAGACCCCAGCCTGGAATGTCCAGTTGCTAATGGCCCAGCTGTGGGGTTGGGGGGCCAGAAGCTGTCCATGCTCCCCAGATCCTGGAGGCCATAGTATCCCTGACAAGAAGGCTGGGGCCCGACTGCGGCAGCTTCCTGCCCCTGGCAGTCCCTTGTCTTGGTTGGAGTTCCACAGTCGCTCTCCCCCCAACCCCACCCCAGTCAGTGGGAGCAGGGCACAGATGTGTGTCTGCCCAGGACCCTGGCGTGGGACCTCACGTGGCTACAGATTAGATGGGCCAGATCCCATCTTCCAAGGGCTGGGGAACCCCCTCCACCTTGGCTGTGATGAACCCACTTCAAACACACTTCCACCTTATTCTCTTTTTTGTTTTGTTTTGTTTTCTAATTTTTTTTTTTTTTTTTTTTTGAGACAGAGTCTCACTCTGATGGCCCAGCTAGAGTGCAGTGGCATCATCATAGCTCACAGCAATCTCAAACTCCTGGGCTCAAACAATCCTCCTGCCTCAGCCTCCCAAGTAGCTGGGACTACAGGCATGCGCCACTACACCTGGCAATTTTTCTATTTTTAGTAGAGATGGGGTCTCGCTGTTGCTCAGGCTGGTCTCAAATTCCTGACCTCAAGTGATCCTCCTGCCTCAGCCTCCCAGAGTGCTAGGATTACAGGCATGAGCCACCGAGCCCAGCCCACCTTATTCTTATTCTTGGAAATTTGTTTGGAACGACAACATAAAATAGAAGAAAAAATGCTGTTTTTTAAACAAGAAAAGCAGAGAGGTAGTTAACTCCATGGTGTAAGGAAATCAGAGAACTGGCAGGTGTCATATGCCCACACCAGGGCCCACAGTGGGGTCACTCCAAGTGATGTGACAACTGGTTTGGGGGCAAATGTGAGGTTTCAGCAGAGGTTTCCCAAACCAACCAGCTGGTTCAGAATTAGCCAGGCCCTGTCATCGCCTAACCAGATGATTGTAATAGCCACGCCCCACGTCCTGCGCACTGCCTCCACCTCTCCCAGCCCCCTCCACCCCTACACACACACACACACACACACAGACACACTGAGGCCCAAATCCTTTTTCCAAGAAGGAAAACCAATGGAGTCATGGCTCCCTGTGGCTGCCTGCAGGACGATTCCAAACCCCTCAGCAGGGAGTCAGGCCCCATCTTTTCTTTCCCTTTCTCAGTTCACGTTCCTCAGCAAAGCCAAACAGTTCTTTCCACCACACAGCTGCCCCCGCCCCCCACACCACCTTTGCTCACGGCAGCTACTCTGTCTGCAGTGCCACTCGCCCTACTCAGACTCAGAACGCCCTCATGCCCCCCATCCCGGGGGCCCAGCCACCTCCTCCGGGAAGTTTCCCCTGATCACCCTGGTGGAACGCAGTGACTCCTTCTTGGGAGCCCCCAGCGCCATCAAGTCCTCAGGGACTTGCTCCCTGTGGGAGCTGCTGTGCACTCAGCTGCCTCCCCCACCCTCAGCCCTCTCGGATGCCCCACTCTATCCTCACCCCAGGGATTGTCGTCAGCCCTTCTTTACAGAGAAGGAAACTGAGGCCCAGAGAGGGAAAGTGTGTCATTCCAGGTGAATCCCGAGCAAGGGGCTGGCGGGGCAGAGGGCATGGTTTGTTCGGGCTGCAAGAGCCAGACTCCCTTCCCTCCACCCCTTAGCAGAGCTCAGCTGCCTCCAGGCCAACCACAGAATCCTCTCTTGAGGGCCCCTCACACAGTGCCACCTACCCCATGCCCCCTACCCCATGCCTGACCACAGGGGGAGGTCCCTGCCAGAGCCACGCTGGGCAATGGGGCTAAGGACAGCCAGCAGCCATGGTTCCTGCAGGGTGGAAGGAACAGGCCACAGAAGAGCCACTGGGTTTGTCCTCGGTGGTCTCCCACCTCCCCTTGTGGAGTCCCAGGGGCCTGAGGAGAGGTGGGTAGCTGAAGAAGGAGAAGGGGCTCACTAGCACCTTGGCCATGGGAGGGATGGGTCCAGCAGGGTGACCACATGGCAAGGCAGTGTCCAGCAGCCTGGAAGCCCTGAGGGGAGGCCAGGCAGGGCTCGCACCCCCACCCTGCAGGGGGTTGGAGGGGACGGAGGCAGGTCCCAGTGGGGAAGAGGCCTCACAACCCCCGTCAACTGAGGGGAATAGAAACTGCTCTTATACCAACAGCACACACGGGCGCCTTCCCCTTCCCAGCGTGTCAGACGGGGTGGCCCCTCTGTGCAGGCGGTGGGTGTGGTGAGTCATGTCACCCCAGCCTCTGCCGCCCCGCTGGGGAAGGGAACAGAGCAGCCTCACCCGGCTGTTGTGGGAATCGAATGAGCCACCATCCGGGAAGGCATTTTGGAAAGCATGAAAGGCTCTCCCTCCATATGTAAATAATTGAAATAATTAAGGAACAACAGACTCGTGAGTGCAGGAAGGTGGGCTGGCCTCCTACGACATGGGACATCCCCCGCCTATACAGAGACCCCAGAAAAGGCCTTTCTTCCAGCCCACCCTCAGCCCTGTCCTGGGCATAGGGCCGCCTTCTGCATCCTTTGTCCCGTGTGTGAGTTCCTCTCAGTGCCAGGACAAACCTCCCCCCAAGACCCTCCTTCTCTGAATCCTCCCAATCTCCCGGCCCCTGAATCCCCTGCTTTGGATCCAGTGGGGCAAGAGAAGACAGTCAAGGGGAGAAGAGGCCTCCATGGGCCACCTCCGGGGGAGCATCCACAGATAGTCAGTGCCCCCACCTGCCTAGCTGGGCCCTCCCTCCCGTCTTCACACATCTCTCTGGCTGTTTATGCGAAGAGAGCCTTTCTTTCTCCGACCTAAGGCCCCTGCTGTGGGCTCCCGCCCAGCAGGCACGAGGGTGGGGAAGAAGCCCATCCTAGTCCATTATGGTCATTTGTTTCGGCCTGTTGCTGAGCAGTGGTGCAGTCAGGGCTTGCTGAGCCAGTCAGGCGTGGGGGATGGGAGCCGTCCAGAAGACAGTCACAATGCCTGGCCCTCCTGCTCCGGCCTGGCAGGACACTCAGACCCCAGGATGAGAGGTCCAGAAACGCTGCACGCACTAGGGTGTCCCAGTCACATCAGGGGCAGGAACATCAGCGAGACAGCCTGGGCAGAAGGAGAGGAGAAGCAAGCTCTGCTCTTGTCCTCACCCACTTCTTGCACCTCCCATAGCCTTCTCTTTCATCCACCCTGAAGTGTCCCCAGGAGGAGCACACACATTAGAGGGGCCCTGCCTAGGACCAAGGCCTCTGGGAGGTTCATTCATCCGACGCATACGTATTTGGGGAGCAACTTCTATGTGCCGGGCACCACCTAGGCTCTGGAAATGCAGTGGCCGTGCTGGTCATTTTCCCTTTGCCCCATCCTCTTTCCAGACCTGTGTCCCTCCCTGCTCTGGGCCCACAGGTTGCTCTGTGTGCACAGACACACCACATGGGCTCCCTTGCTCTGCTTTCTGGGCCCTCGGCCCAAAGGCACCAGCAGGTGAAGGGAGAAGAGAGCAGCTCGGGAGCTTCTGCCCCTGTGCCCTCCATACCATGACACCAAGGTTTGGGTAGGGGCTGTGTCCTTGCAAGACTACAGCTCCTACAGCAGGGTCCCTCTGCATGGCTCCAGTTGTCACAGGGCTCTGATGATGCTCTTCCTTCTCCTCGTTCCTCTAGCCCAAAAAGTAGGAAGTGCAAAAATGAGCACAGCATCGTGGTTCTCTTCCATCCAGAAGTGGAGTCTACAGTGTCACAAGGACAGCCCAGATCCTGTTAACAGATTCTAACACCCTCTTGCTGAGACTCCCACAGTTTCCTGTGATGTGTGTTCACCCCCACTACAAATAATCCCGCCTTGTTCAACTACAGGTGTGTTGCTCATGGTCTTTGGCTGGAGGAACTGACAGACTCCATCTCCAACCTGGTTCCTGCCTCATCCATCCTCCCTGTAGCATCCCGGAATGAACTCTCTAAATTACAGGTTTGACCATGTCACTCCCCTGCTCGAAACTCCTCAGCGGCACCCAGGTAGAGATTCTCTTTGGCTAACAGAACAGTGGCTCAGGTCTATGTGGGGACGCAGGAACTCAGGGCTGGCATGGAGTCTCGCCTCCGCAAAGCTCCCAGGGATCTGGGGCCTTCTGTCCTGTTGCTCTGCTGGGGATGGTTTCCTTTTCTAAGGTCACCTCATAGTTCAAGTTGGCTGCGCCAGCTCTTGCTTTCACATTGACATTCCAGCCAGCAGAAAGGAGAAATTGTCCTCTTCCTTTAAAGGCATTTCCAGGAAGCTGCACTGTCCCTTCTGCTATACCCCAACAGTCACCTGGCCACACCTAACAGCAAGGAAGGCTTCTGTTACCCTGGGCAGCCGTGTACCCAGCTGAAATCCCACAGTCTCAACCACAGCAAGCAAGCTTGTCAAAAGCCGATTAACAAGTAACACTCATTCAAGATCACAAAGAATAATTCTTAGAAAACTGCAAATAGAAAGATAGAAGCCTCCTTAACTCCAGCAAATACCACACTTAGTGACGCTCCAGGAACATTCTTGCTGGAGGAGGAGCGAGACCAGCAAGCCCAGGAGAGTGGCTGTTGTGCCACGTTCGGGGTCTGCTGGCCTTTCATGGCACAAGAAAGAGAGGTGGAGAAAAGAATAAACCAGCACTATTGGCAGAAAATATGACTGCCTATCAGGAAGATCTCAGCGAACCATCTGGCAGACATTAGAACTAATAAGCAAAATCAGCAAGGTAACCAGATACAAAGTCAGACAAAAATCAGTGTTTTTCTACACACCAGAAAACCAACAGAAAATGTTGCCATTTATGATAGCAACAGAAGCTATAATAAGATACCTATAAAAAACCTAAAAGTTATGTGTAAGACCTATATGAAGGCAACTGTGAAATTTGATGGAAGGACATCATAGAGTTGAAGATGGAGAGAATTATGTCATGTCCAATAACAGTAATACTGGATGTTGTAAAGAGGTTGGTCCTGGCTGAGCGTGGTGGCTCATGCCTGTAATCCTAGCACTCTGGGAGGAACCCTAACCCTAACCCTAACCTAACCCTAACCCTAACCCTAAGGGAGGGAGGATCACTTGAGGTCAGGAGTTGTAGACCAGTCTGAGCAAGAGCAAGACCTGGTCTCTACTAAAAATAGAAAAAAATAGCCCGGCAACTAAAAATAGAAACAAAATATTAGCCGGGCATCATGGTGCGCGCCTGTAATCCCAGCCACTCGGGAGGCTGAGGCAGGAAGATCGCTTGAGCCCAAGAGTTTGAGGTTGCTGTGAGCTGGGCTGACACCACAGCACTCTAGCCCGGGCAACAGAGCGAGACTCTGTCTCAAAAAAAAAAAAAAGATATTGGTCCTACCTGACTTAATCTGTAATTGCATTCCAACTCATCAAAATCACAAGATTTTTTAAAATAGGCCCTGACTTACAAAGGATATCTACAAGAAAGAAAAAAAAAAGAAGAAGAAAAATAAAATAAAATAAAATAAAACCTGACAAGCTGGTTTTGATATTGATCTGAAAGAGAAAATACAGAAAAACAGCATAGAAATTTTTAAAAATTAAGAACAAAAAGGGGGAATGTGTCCTGGTTGATATAAAGATAAACTATAACAGTCTAGTGATTTTACAAGTGTGTTTTGGCATGAAAACAGACAAATGGATCAATGGAACCAATTAGAAAATCCAAGAACATAGTTACTGATAAAGGTGGCATTTCAAATAAGCAGAGCAAAGACTGAATCTTTAATATACAGCAATAGTGCTTTTTAAAAGTTTTGATCCATATCTCATATCATTTACAAAAATACATGCCCTGTGGATTAAATGAAATAAGACCAAAATATACAAGTATTAGGAGAATAAGTTTATATCTTTGGGGTAGATATAAACTAGGCCCAGGCCCAAGGCCTCGGGCATAATACAAAACACAAAAACTATGTAGGAAAGAAGTGATACATTCGATCTCATAAAAGTTTCCGTATGATCAAACTCACCAGAAACAAAAGTAAAGGCTGAGTGACAGACATGGAGAAAATATCTGACAAGTGACAGCTAAAAGATTATTATTCAATTATCCATTTATTCAACAATTAATTGGGGGGTGCCTACTATGTGCAAGGCACTGTCCTTGGTACTGGAAACCTTGGGATGAACAAACGACAGAATTCCTGCCCTCTTGGTTCTTACGTTCTAAGGGGGCAGGGAGGTACAGCAATAAAGAAATGAACACATATTTGTCAGATGTTGGTTATAGAGAAAAGCCAAACAGGAAAGGAAGAAAGAGAGTGTGAAGAAAGTGAGTAAAGATGTGAGGGCCTCCAAAAACAAATAAAAAAAAGTCACACACCACAATAGAAAAGGGACAGAGAATAGCAATATAGAATGCACAGGCCAACAAATGCAAATGTCCAGTAAATACGCGACAGTTGTGTTCTCCCCACTCAAACAACATGATGTGATGGTCCGCCCAGCAGGCCAGTGAACAACCGGGTACTGGAGGGATGAGTAAATGAGTAATCTCCTGCCCTTTTGGTGGGAGAGTAAAACGGTATCATTTTTTTTAGAGGGCAATTTGGCAGGACCGCTCCAAATGTTGAAAGCCCATGTTCTTTGACCCCGCAAGCCCTGTTCTGGGTATGGACACAGGAAAGACAGAAATGTGTGCAAATATTTGCAGTGCAGCATGGCCTATAATGGGGGGATGGAATACAAAATTTTTACAGTTCTACCAAGTATCTGTGAAAACAAATAATAAGGTAAACCTGCACACAGTGATCTAGGACAAGCTCCAAGACAAAGTGCAAAAAAGTGAGTTGCAAAATAAGGAGAAATTGTATACCATTTCAATTTTTTTTTTTTTTTGAGACAGAGTCTCACTCTGTTGACGGGCTAGAGTGCCGTGGCATCAGCCTAGCTCACAGCAACCTCAAACTCCTGGGCTCAAGCAATCCTCCTGCCTCAGCCTCCCGAGTAGCTGGGACTACAGGCATGCGCCACCATGCCCGGCTAATTTTTTTCTATATATATAATTTTAACTGTCCAGATCATTTCTTTCTATTTTTTGTAGAGATGGGGTCTCGCTCTTGCTCAGGCTGGTCTCGAACTCCTGAGCTCAAACGATCCGCCCACCTCGGCCTCCCAGAGTGTTAGAATTACAGGCATGAGCCACCGCCGCTGGCCCCATTTCAATAAAAATTTTTAAAAAGACAAAGCTCTGCATTCTACATATAAATATGTATGAAAGTGCTCTAGGAGAAAAAGTCTGGTTGCAAAGGGAAGAATAAGTCTTCCATGGAGTCGGACTCTGAGGGCCTTGCTGAGGGGCCGGGGGAGGAAAAAGAGCCGGTGTCAATGCCTGTGAGAAGCTGGGCTGGGGGAGGCTGCAGGTGCCAAAGAGGAGGGACATCATGAGAGGTCCTGGGTAGGCCAAGGGGGCAGGCTCGGGCAGGGAGGGCAGAAAGGCCCCAGTGACACTGACCCACACACGTCAAGCCAGTGTCCCTTCAACACCTTGTGCTGGGATGCCTTTACCTATCCCTGCCCTGGCGGCCTCAAGACTGCCCTCAGGACTCGCTTCCTCCAGGAAGGCTTCCCAGATGCCCATGCTGAATCCAGGGCCTCTCCTAGGCCTCCTCATGGTGCCCACCCAATGCTTGGGCCTCCCTGGAGTCAGGTGGTGGCCCTTGGTGGGCTCAGGCCCGGCCCGCAGCAGGCCCTCCATCTGCGCCGGCTGGGTGGACAGCAGTGCGCTGTTTGCCTCGTTCCTTCATCTTCGATTTAGTCCTTGGGTACCAGGCCTCCCTGGGGGAGCTGGGAGCCCCTTGTATAAATTTACTCCCCGTCTCTCTGAAAGACGACATCCTGTCCCTCTCTCGCCACCCCAGCCCAGGGGTCAGATTCTGCCCTGGCCGGGAGCCAGGCGGAGCTGGGGATGGCTTCTGAGGGAGCAGGAAGTAGCGACTCCCACGCAGCCCAGGGTCTTTTTCCGTGGCTCAGACGCGCTGTACCAGGTGGCTGCCTTTGCTGGGAGCCACCTTGCTTCTCACAGCCCCCTCTCTGCTCACATCCTGTTTCCACCCCTCTGACACCACGGGGCCCCAAGCCCTGGGCCTCCACCCCCGCCTCCTGGGTTTTCACGCGGCCTTCCCTGGGCTGCTCTGCGGGCACAGGCCTCTTGTTTTTAGCTCCTTGGGGGACGAAGGAATTTACACCTGAGTCTGCTTTCCTGAAGGGACAGATGGTCTCAAATGTGTCAAATGTGGTCTCCCGGGGCAGCCTCAGCTTAGGCCAGTGCTAAGGCAGAAGGGAAGGAGCAGGGGTGAGGGTCAGGGAGGGGTCCGGAGGCTGGACTCCAAGCCTGGATCTACCACCCACACGCTGCGTGACCTCGGCAAGGGTTGTACGTGAGCTGAGCCCCACTTTCCTCAGCTACTGAGGGGGAGCCCTGAGGAGGTGGTCTCAGCAGGGCAAGCCCCGATAAAGGCACCCACAGGACGGGCCAGGGGGGCCCTCAAGACCCCCAAGTCAGGGTAAAAGAGCGGTCCCTGGGGACAGAAGCCTCACCCACCATGCCCACCCTGAACATTTTTATCACACATTTGTTATTTTCCCTAATTGGTCCAGAAATCCACACTGTAGGAGACTTTAAAAAAAAGAGAAGGAAGAAGTTTAACACAGTGCCCATAACCCACCTCAGCTCATGTTTGGAGTCACTTGTCCCTTGTGTATGAGCCCTTTGCAATGCACCGAGCACCATAGGGCGGGCCGGGAAATCCCCCACTGAAAACAAAAGCCTGCAGGGAGCCCTGGGCAGGGTCCGCTGGCCCTCCTCAGGCAGCACGGGGGCACCCCGCGCCCTCTCCCCCTTCCCTTCCTTCTTATCAGCTGCCCCCCTCAGTGGCAGCAGCTCCCCCCCCCACCAGGCCCTGTGCTCTTCCCGCCTCTCAAGGCAGGTCCTGGGGTGAGGCTAGAAGCCCAGGGGCACTGGAAGGATGTGACTGGGGGACGCCTGTCTCGAGACCTCCTCCCTACCAGATGCACAGAGACCTGCACTCATCAGCCCTCCGGCACTCGGGCTGAGGCAATAAACAGCCCTGTGCTATTTTCTTGCTCTCTTCCTCTGCTATTTTCTTGCTCTCTTCCTCTGCCATGTTGGAGAAGAGCTTGTGTTCTCCAGGCAGTGCAGCTGCATCACAGCCAATCTGCCTCATCTGGAACATTCCACACTTTTTTTCCCACTGGTCAAAACCCACTCTCTGTGGCCCTATTCCACCCCCGCCAACTTCCATCTTAATTTTAGGCCTATTAAATCCTACTAAATGGTGGTGGCCACCCCACCACCACCCAGGTCCTCAGCTTCTCCTCAGCTTTCAGGTGGTTAGTCATGTGTAGCCTGCTCACCCCACTCCCATGGGCCCTGGACAGTGAGGGCTGTCACCTACCTGGCCTCAGGTCCAGCACCTCCAGGACATCCGACCTTTCCCATGTGGAGGGGTGGCCGCTACTGACTAATTCTGACGGCCATTGCTCTAAGAGCCTCAGCCTCCATCCTTCTACCCCGGTCTGCGCCAACTCCAGAAGGGCAGAGTGGATGAAGGAAAACCCCTGCTATCACATCTGCACACAGTGTTACAGCCACACACTCTGCTTCCTGGTCGTATTTTTACTTATGATAACATATGCATGCATTACAATGTCTTAAGCATCTACCCACAGGGACCCAAGACTCTTGCTTTTTTTTTTTTTAATTTTTCACTTCATGTAGCCTCCATAAAAATAATGGCGCCCAAAAATCAAGTCACCTGGAATTAGAACCTGGTTGTCCAGCTAACTTCCATGCCCAAGGTAATAACTTCTGTGCCTGAGGTACTAACTTCTGTGCCCAAGGCCTCCCCAGCGCCCTGGCAGCTGGATGATGGGCCTTGGTGGGGGAAGGGTCTGGCTGGACCTTCTTGATGGGGTGGACAGGAACCCAAGGCCCTGAGAGGAAAAGGGACACGGCCGATGAGACCATAGCAGCAGGGTCCTGCACATAGACAGGCCAGGATGGAACCAATGTTCAAAGTTCAAATGAAAGGATGCAGTTTCTGGGCCATGGACTTTGGAGGAAAAGGGGGGTACAACCCCAATTCTTTCTACCGAGCACTGACAATATGCCAAGCACGGAGCGGGAAGCCTCCACAGACCCTCCGTTTGAATCCTGACAACAGACCTGTGAGGCAAATCCTGGCACTGTCCCCATTTCACATGAGGAAACTGGAGCTGAAGAGGAGCAGAGACTAGACAGACAGACACCTAAGGTGTCCTAGCTCCTGGCCTGGTGCCCCTTCCATCCCTGCGTTGTTGTCAGAAGAGAGAGATGGTCCTGCAGCCCTAAGGAGTTGGGGGTCTTTAGCAGAAGGCAGAGGGCGGGTCTTGGCCTCTCCCTGGAGGCAGTTCCAGGGTGGCTTAGGCAGTTCCACTGTGCTATCAGCCAGCGCGGGCTTCCTGGCCAGGCCTGCTCCTCACTTGCTGTGTGATCCTGCATAAGAGACTTTGCCTCTCTGGGCCTCAGTGTCCCTGTCTGTGAAATAGGGTCACAGACAACTTCCTGAGGATACTGAGAGGATGAAAGAGGCAAATGCTAGACCAGGCCAGCACACCGTGGGCCTCAGCCAGCCCTGGCTGTTGTCACTGAGGGAGGGGAGCAAAGCAAGCAGCAGACTGGCAGGGGCCCGGGAAACCCTGGCAGGCAAACACATGGCGTGAGACCTGGGAATCCCAGCCACGGAGAGGCTGTGTTGCTGTGTTCCAGTGACGCCTTGTCACTGCTAGGGCCGGCCCTGCCCTTGGCCCAGGTGCCCGGGCAGTAGCTGCCATCCCTAGAAGAATGAATGGGGTTCAGTGTGGTGGCTCGGCTGAGCTCAGAGCCCCTTTGTACTGCCCGGAGTGGACCTTGGGAGTGAAGGTGGGCATCTGTGGTGGGTGGCTGTCCTACAGGCCCTCCTCAGCCTGCCTGGAGGGCCGCCCAGCCAGCCCACGTCCTGCCGCCCTCGACACCTGAGTGCTTTCCTGCCTCCAGACCTGGGCTTAGGCGGGCCCCACACTCAGAATGCCACTCTCGTCCCTTCACTGGCTCAGCCTTGTGCCTCCTTCAAGTCAAGATCCTTGCTCTTAACCACGGCACTGCCATGGCTGTCATGTCTATCTTGACTACCTGCCAAATCTGGAATCTCCTTCCAACACTGACACCTGGAAAAAACCCTAACACTGACTCAACCCAGCTGTGTCCAGACGGCTCTCGCTGCTGGAGAAAACCACCAAACAGCCCAATTCCTGCCCCTCCCACGAGGGGGCCCCTGACTCCCTGGTGCCGCTCCCACTGCTCAGCCGCCCGGCAGTGCGAGCTGCGTTGGTAGATAAAGCCCGTAAACCAGGAAGGAAAAAACAAGGTTGGATCCCGACCTCACAACACTTCCCTAATAGCGTGAATATCTAAACGTAAAAGGAACAACTATCAAACTAAGGGATGAACACACAGAAAGAACTTTTTTTTACCTTGAGGGAGTACAAATTTTAAAAGCACAAATTATAGCTGAGAAAAATGATGGGTTTGATGACATGAAAATTAAAGATCTTTATTCAATAAACAACACCAGAGACAAAGTTAACAAATGGGTGATGGATTGGGAGAAAATGCTTGCAGTGTCTAAAACCAACAAAGGGCTGGTCTGATGGTAACAGGTTATCAGAACTTACTAACATGAGTGTCACTAAAGTTGGTGTACAACCCCCCACTGCGACATTAGACTGGCTTTTAAATAAATAATAAAACTGACAAAAGTTATTGTACATATATTTAATTTCATAAGTAAAATAAACTACTAAGAAATTCTATTTTGGCATATAAAAGGAATTTTTAAAAATCAAGAAGAAAACTAGAGGAATTATAGAAAATATCAATAGAAAAGTGGATATAGCCATAACAGGCAATTCGTGTAAGAGAAATCCAAATGGTTAACAAGTATATAAAGAAATACTTAAACTCCTAGTAATTGGAGAAATCAAAGCTAAAACTATGAGATAGCCCATTTATACTATCCAGATTGACAAAAAATAAGTAAAAATAAAAAATAAAAGTCAGATAATATCAAGTGTTGGTAAGGATGTAGGGAAAGCAACGTGGCACTACTGAGTCAAACAAAAAGCACACTAGCCAACTCCATATCAGCAAAATTTCTGTCTCTTTGAAACTATAAAATGTACAGAAGAAAAACATTTTTCTGCTATAGTAGAAAATATTTATATTCTTGAATTAGACAAAGCTTTCTTAGATCACAAAAAGCACAAAATATAAAAGAAAAAATTGATAAATTAGACTTCATTAAAATTAAAAACTTGCTCTTTGAAAGACACCATAAAAAAAAGGCAAGCCACAGACAGGGAAGAAAATATTACCAACTCATACATCATACAAAGGACATGTGTCCAAAGTATATAAATATACAACTCAACAATAAAATGAAAAATAATCCAATTTTTAAAGGGACACAGGACTTAAATAGACATTCTCCCAAAGAGGAGATACAAATGACCAATAAGGACTTGAAAAGATGCTTGACATCATTAGTCATTAGGGAAATGCAAATCAAAACCTCAATGAGATACCACTGTGCACACACAGGTTATCTAGGATAAAGAAACTACAAGTATTTATTGTTGAGGATGTGGAGAAACTGGACCCTCATAAGTCGCTGGTGTGAATGTAAAATGGCACAGCTGCTTTAGAAAACAATTTGGTGGTTCCTCAAAAAGTTAAGCATAGAGGAACCATATGACTCAGCATTTCCACTCCTAGTTATATCCAAGAGAATTATAAATATATGTCTACACCATAAATGTGTATATAAATGTTAATATTATTTATCATAGCCAAAAGGTGGAAAGCAACCCAAATGCCTAGAAACTAATGAATGGATAAATGGAATGTGGTATATCCATACAGTGGAATATTATTCAGCCATAAAAAGGAATGAAGTACTGATAGATGCTACAACATGGATAAACTGTGAAAAAATCATGCTAAGTAAAAAGGTCCAGTCACAAAAGGCCACATATTATATGACTTATTCATACAAAATGTCCAGAATAGGCAAATCCATAGAGACAGACAGATTAGTGGTTGCCAGGGGCTGGGAAGAAAAGATCTGGGATTAATAGATCTGGGATTTTTTTTGGCGGGGGCAGGTAATGGAAATGTTTTGGAGTAAAATAGTGGTGATGGTTGCATAACTTTATAAATATGCTTAAAACCACGGAATGGTATACTTTAAGAGGATGAATTTTATGGTATATGAATCATATCTTAATTTTTAAAAAGAGGAGAAACAGGCCGGGCACAGTGACTCATGCCTGTAATCCTAGCGCCTTGGGAGGCCAAGGTGGGAGGATCACTTCAGGCCAGGAGTTCAAGACCAGCCTGAGTAACATAAAGAGGCCCTGTCTACAAAAAAAAATAAAATCAGCCAGGCATGGTGTCACATGCCTGTAGTCCTAGCTACTTGGGAGGCTGAGACAGAAGGATCACTTGAACCCAGGAGTTTGAGGTTGCTGTGAGCTATGATGATGCCATTGTACTCAGCCTGGGTGACAGAGTGAGATTCAGTCTCAAAAAAAAAAAAAAAAAAAGTAAAGAAAAAATAGAAATACTCTTACAATGTAATAAGACAACCCAATGAAAATGAGCAAAAGATTTCAAATGACACTTGACAGAAGATGATTTATGAATGCCAATAGGCACATAAAAAGGTGCTAAACATCCTAGTCATTAAGGAGCTGCAAATTAAAGCCATAATGAGACTGATCATAACAAGTTTTGGCAAGCAGATGGAGCAACTGGAACTCTCGTACACTGTTAATGGGAATATAAAATGGTACAAACACTTTGGAAACCAGTTTGGCAGTTAAAAATATTTAAACATACTCCTACCATGACCCAGCCATTTCATTCCTAAGTATTTACCTTTAAAAAAACAAAAACATATGTTTATACAAAGACTTGTATTCAGATGTTCATAGCAGCTCTATTTGTAATAGCCCCAAACTGGTAACAATCCAAATGTCCCTCAACAGGTGCATGAATAAACACATTGTAGTACATCTATTTAATGGAATAAAACTCAGCAATAAAGAATGAACTATTGATAAATGCAAAATGGAAGAATGACAAAATCATTTATGCTGAATGCAAAAAGCCATAAAAAAGAGTACAGTACATAATTATGTAACATTCCATTTATATAAAATTCCAGAAAAGGCAGGCTATTCTATGGTGACAGAAAGCAGATCAGTGGTTGCGTGGAGACAGGAGCAGGGAGAGAATTACAAAGGGCACAAGGAAATTTTGTGGGTGATGGAATATTCGTTACCTTGATTGTGATGATGTTGTTACAGGTGTTTGTGCGTGTCAAAATGTATTAGGCTGTGCATTTTCAGTATGTGCAGTTTATCATACTTTGATTACACCTCATTAAAGTTGACAGGATAAACTTCTTAAGGAAACAAAAAAATGAGGACCTAGATAAAGAGGACAGATTGAAAACACACGTTTCCTTTTGCTACCTCCTAAAATCCCACTTAACAGTAAAGGACACAAAATAAAAGGCAAAACCTGTGCAATCAAGGAGAAAGGAAAGGAACAACAGAAAAAGGTTTGGAAACCGGAAAGCAGATGGACAAAATGGTAAATGGCTTAGGAGAAAGAAAAAATTGAATTCCTAGCCAGGAGAAAGGGGATTGGATGAGGTCTATTTGAAGTGGAGCTTTTTAAATATTGATTACCTGATAGACCATGAAGTCTGCCTTGACAAGGGAGGAAACGAAGACAAGAATTTGGTGGATTGATATTATAAGTAGAAAAATTAATGACCTGGAGTTGAAAAAAATGACCAATTGAGGGCATGTGCTGGAAGAATAGAGGGATGAGGTCAAAGGGTGGAATGCCAGGCTGCGTTGTTACAGACGTCAGAGGTGCTCCTGAGGATACGTGCCAGGTGTGGCAGTGACTGACCGGGAATGGAGGCAAAGGACCCTAAGATGGGAAGGGAGGAATTGGGAGGCCGGGTTATTGGCTGACGTATCCACGTGGACGTTGGGGTCCTCCACTGATTCTCCACCTCTACAAGTGCCTTGCCCTGGGCCCCAGCCCACCTTTTGTCCTTCCCAGGCCTCCCTAGACTCTGCATTCTTTCAGCAAGCCTGAGCTTCGGACACTGCAGGGTCAATGGCATAACTCTGGACGAAAAAAAATAGGAGTAAGGGGGCTGTAGTAGACATCTGTTTTTCTGGTTTTGTTTTGATACCCCACATTCACAAATTTTTCTGGAAAAACGACCTCAAGTGCCCCCTAGGAAACTCACCCCATTTTCTAGTCCCAGTCTGTGCAAGTGGAGTTGCCTTCTCTCCGGGCCCCTATTTTAAGGGTGGATATGTAAGCAGTCTTCTGTAAGGGTCCATGGTGAGCCCCCAAATATCTGCAACCCTGGTGCACAGCACAGGACTCACCTCTGGATGGTGAGCCGCAGGTGTTCTAGGGGATATCGACCATCGCTCCACCAAGCCCATGATCACCAAAGGTGGCACCTCCATCCTGATTGGTGAACTGTACACACTAAAGGCAAGATCTTGCATGTCGTCATCAAGCATAGATGGAGGGAAGGCACTGAGGTCACCTTCCCTAAAGAGGGGACTGCCATGCCTGAGGACAGCCCTGCAGATAGTGCTTTAGTACCCAAAGAACAGCCCCATGTGCACTTCTGCCGAACGGCGTCAGTAGACTCTGCAGTGCCCTGGTCAGCCTCAAGTGAGTGGTGCCTGGATCAGACTGGGAAAGGGGGAGCAGGACAGGGTCACGATACGGGCAGAACGGGGCATAAACACCTTTGTCCCACCAGCAGGATGTTCCTTCCGATATTCATTTTTTTTTCTTACTTTCCCGCTCACTCTAAGGCATCTTTTCCTTACTGTCAGCTTTATTTCCTTACTGTCAGGCAGGTAAGTGGCTGCCTAGGGGACATTCCTGCCACTGACGTCTGGGTGATCCTTTTGCTATGCAAATGTCATCAATCCAGGCAGCCTGAAGAAATACCCAGAGAGGGGAACCACTTCCCCAAGGTGACTTTCCAGTAAGGAAACCACAACAGCAAGGACAGAGTATGCGTCCCCAACACATGAGCATGACGGATTCTTAGGCAACATCTACCCTGTTCCTAAGACTCTCCCCCAACCAGCCCAGGATCCACTGCAGCAGTAAGCCCCCGAACACCCCCAGCCACCTGTGTCATCCTCTGGTCACTGACAACTTTTTCTAAAAAATTATTAAGCCACTATTTTCTGAAAAATATACCTGTCTTTGCCCTATCTCCCTTACTGCGCTAAAGGATATGAAACAGCCAGAGAGGGGGAAGGCGGGGCTGCCACACAATGTCATGGAGGCAGAGCTAAGAGGAGGAACAGAGCCCATCTTCTCAAACTTCACTGGGGAGGGAAGGAGCTTTTGGGGGCATATAATATCCGTTCGACAAGAGCTCCAGGGGACTGGTCAATTTTTAGAACCCAAAATAGGCAATAGGAAGAGGTGAACCAACTCCTACCTTTCCCTAAGCACAAGCTCTAGGCTACCCAAAACCTGTGCCCCCAACACAGTACGCAGAAAAGACACCACTCTTATTAGAACATTTATTGAGGAGTATCAATATCCTCAATGAGGAGAGTCAATATTCTCAACAAGGAATAAATTGTTTTGGGGGCTGAATTTTCCTCCTGGAAAGCTTGGCAAGCATCTTCTGTGTAGAGAGTGGAACTCTCTGAACCCAGTGTTTTCGGCAGTGGTGGGCGGCTGGGGGCACTTGGCCAACTTGACACCTGCAGGTGGGGCCTGGATGGGGCACGGGCTCCCTGTGGGGCTTGGATGGGGAACTCTCCTGACGCAATAGCTGGTATTTAAATGCCACACCTTTCTGGGGCGGGCTGTCCTTGTCTCCGATGTGTCTAATCCTTGTAAGAAAACTCTGGCCAGCAAAGGCAACATTTTGGCTACCACACTTGGTATGTGTCACTTTACAGAGGGGAGCTGTGTCGTTGAAGGGATGGTCCTGGGTGGGCTCTGCCTGGACCCGCAGTGATAAGTTGGGGATATAAGGGGCTCTTTGGAGCCAGTGGTATCTATGCCATGCCTACGCCCCAGGTTCTCGTCTACGAACTTCCCAATGCCTGTCATAATTCTCTGAGCTTCAGTAGTCCCAGCAAAGGCAGCTCTGCTTCTACCTAGGCCTCTGTTCCGCACAGATGATGATAGGAAGCTGCCCTTTTCCAGAGAAATTTCTTGTCCTTTGCATTTTATTCTTAGTTTAGAAAACCATTGCAAAAAGTGAATCATTGGTTTTCTGAAATGGTTTTCAGAAGGAGGCTGTCTCCCTTCATTGACAGGGTTGGGGAAGATTTGCTCCCAAGCATCTCCTCTAATGTCTTGTCTTGAGCAGGGTGGTTCTTCCTCCTGAGTTGGGATGTCCCCAACCCTGAGTTCCCTCCACCAATCTCCCTGTTTTGGGTCCTAGAGGGCTCACTCTCTCTGAGGCTGGGAGGAAATTCTCATCCTGGCACTTCCGTAAAACATGCTTAGGGACCCAGGAGTCCTGCCTCCACCCCATGCTGACCCCTCCGTCCTCCAAGTGGACATGCAGCACCTGGGGAGCTGCCAGGCTCCTGCCCTGGGCACGAGTCAATAAGACCTCGGAAGTGAAGTTATCTGAGGCAAGAGGTAGTCAGTGGGATGGCTTTGAGCTTGGCTATGCTCCCTGTTCTCCAATTTAAATTTTAATTCATCCAGCATCTGATTTTTAAGGTCTGAGGATTTAGGATCTCAGGGAACAGATGTTCTCGGTGGGGAACTGCCAGTGGTCAGTTTCTATTTTACTCATATTCACATTTATCACTGGGCAGCTTTCCAGCTCGCTGGTTGGCAAGTTGTTACTAGACTGTGATTGAAGAGCATGGCGCTCCTCTGCCTCGGATACCTCCCTGGACCTGCTGAGTACGGGAAAATGTGGGCGGCTTTGCTTTGTTGATTCCGCTGTGTGTGGAGGGGGGAGGGACAGAAAAGTCTACCTGCCGTCCTCAATCGTCTGGACGTTCTCTGTACACTCATGGTTAGTACCAGAGGGTGACTGTCTTGGGGCTCCCTGTCCTCATTTGCCCACAGGTGAGGTGGCAGGGAGGAAGTGACCCAGGCTGAGAACTGAATTTCTTGTTCCCACCTTTTCTTCATGAAAACCTTTAGAGCTTCTTCTAAGGGGCTTGGAGACTCCATCTCTGGAATCCACCCCAGAAATAAGGCTGGTCAAGGAGGCAAAGTTAGAAAGGGAAAAAGACTCAAATGAGTCTTTTTTTCAAGTTAAAGATTTGCATGGATTCAAGGACCTTGGGGGAAGACCCCACATCATCCTCATATGAAAACTTTTACTATGGGCTTCCAACCTCTCTTGCTTGCTGGAGCCAAGGAAGCAAACCTCCTGGGAAGTAGTCCGGCAGTGGTCCCCACCCACCTATGGAGCCAAATTTCCGTGTTTTATTTGGCTGTGGAATTTTTCAGGAAGAGACACCGTGTGCTTGATAGAATGCCATGAATTATGCACAGTCCTGGAAATCTGACCCTCACTGATTTCCTCAAATTTCTTGTTCAGTTGTCCTGTCAGGGCATTTTCCACTTGTTTCGGACCTAGGCTCACACTAGACACCCTTGAATTATTCCCTGACTCACCCACCCTCGGGTTGGCCTCTGGTCAGAGAACAGGATCTGCTCCCTGGGTGTGATGTGGTGGGAGGGGGAAAGGCAAGTGGCTGGGGTGGGGGATGGTCCACTGGGAATTTGGAATCCAAGGGAGGAACAGGCTCTGGTGGCAGAGAGTCACCCAGTGGTGCAGTGAAAGGAGGGCAGGTAAGGGAGTCATCAGGGCAGGTGGGAGAATCGGGGCGGCGAGGTGGAGAAGGCTGGGGGGCAGAGGGGCTGGGACTGATTCTCCTGGAGGGCTTGCTGAACCCTCAGAGGACAAAGTGCGTGATGACTACAGTCAGGGAAACTGTAGAATCTGAAGTTGACACAGAGGGAGCGTAGGATCTCCCAGAACAGCACTTTCATGACCTCAGCAGTTGCGCTATTACACACATCACAGAGGGTTCTGGACCTAACAGCTGACAAAAGTTCACAATATTGTGACCCTCGCCCCAGGGGCTGCAGAAGACGGGAGGTACAAACCTGCAGCCAGGACCAGAATGAGGGAAGGGGGCCTGCTCGCCCAGCCGGGGTGGGGCCACCTGAAACCTGCAGCCCCTCTCACCTCGCCCCCGCCCACGACTTCACAACAGCCTCTCCCCAAGACCTGCGTTCACATACCTGTTCCCACGGCTACCCTCTCCCATGACTACGGCAGGTTCACTGAATCCCTGAAATGCAGAGAACATGCTTTAAAAAGGGACCGGGAAAGAAGGGGAAAGATTCATGACCTTACCAGAATCAGCTTCCTTTCCTTCTCTGCTCCTCTCTGGCAAATTCTCTGACCTGGGAAACCAGAAGATGAGGTTATATGTAAGGAAGGTAGAAGCATAAGGATCATTCAGGAGTCCCTTTATGGGAGACCCTTGTGATGTGAAACTCTGAAAGCCCCGACAATCAGCAGACAAGGTCAAATGGTCAACAATAATATTAACGAGGTGTGTATGTGGCCTCATTTATAAAGCACTTTCACACACATTACCCCACCTGATGCTCAAAACCACCACATGAAGCACAGACATCAGCGGTTACCTCAAAGAGGAATCTGAGCACCCAGGAAGTCAAAGCACTCATGAAGTTTTGACTCCAAACCAATCCCTAGTCCTTCCTCGACACCTCACATGGCCACCTATTGGGCAACCCCTTTGCCCAGGTCCATCACTCCTTCGTGCCCAGGGATGGGCAGAGCAGGGACTCTGAGAAGTGTCGCAGTCCCCATTGCCTTCCTGTCAGCACTGCCTCTGAGGGCTGTCTTCTCAGAGAGACCGTACCTAGCAACTGACATCCTCAGAGATGGTGGACCTGGGACCTCCCAGAAGGAACAGGAAAGCTCACCCTTGGAGAGCTCAGGGAACGAGGTAGCCCGTTTCCTTCCAGTGCTTCACCTGCCCTTCTCCTCTTGGCTCTGCCCCGACACTGAGAAGAAAAAGAAAAGAGTAAGAGGCTGGGACTCACGTCTCTCACTCCTCTTCTCTAGAAAGCTCAGACATTCGTTATCCACAAATAATGTGACTCTCCATTTGAATTAATAGAAGTTTGTTCCTCTCATCCATTTTTAAAAATGATAAAAATATTTCCAATTGTTTCTTCTTTGAAAAACTCAGAGCAGAATGTTGTCTGTGAAATCCCCCTTGATGTTTTCAGAAGGACACAGAATCAGAAGGCAGCAGTCACACCTGTTCCCTCAGAGGCCCGTGTCCCGGGGCAGAGCTCGGAGGCTCTCCACTTTGCTCTCCTGGTCAGCCCAACGCGAAGGAAGGCTTGCTGGAGTGACCCCTGACATGGGAATGTGACTCCACATCAAGTGTCAGGAGAGCCTGTTCTCCTTCAGAGAACCCACACTTTCTAAATCTGCCAGTCCAGGACCACGAAATCACTGTTTGGGGTTTTATCCTGGAACCCTCCACTACACCAGAGCCCGAGGTGGAAACCTTAGTCCTCCTGAACCCCAGCCCTGCCCGACCTCTTCCCCTAGAAGAGTGATGTCCTGTCACTCTCCAGGCCAACCAGACTCATTCAGAAACGTGGGACTAGGATTGGGAACCAACAGAGAATTTCTCTTGGGTGTTCCTTACCTTTTGGATGTCTTTATTTTCCCAGGCGGTTGATAAAAATGATTTCATTACGAGGTACCACAAGTATGGAAAGAATACCCCCAAACTACTCAGAAAGGTGAATTGGGGTTCCACATGCAAAACGGTTGAGTGTAACTCCGCCGTGGCTCAGCACGGCTGTTCGGAAAACGGAGACTATTCTCCACTGCTGAACAGCAGGGCTGCCTGAAGCAACTGAGCACTGAGGGTGCCCAGGCTTGGCTGTAGTCCCAGGCCTGCACCACGGGGCACAAGAGAGTCACAAAAGGTTTCTGAGGGTGGGGGAGGGGACAACAGGAGGAGGGTGTGGCACAGCCCCAACCCACCAGCCCACCAGATCCCTCGGCCCCTCCTGGGCCTCTGGGGCCCTCTGCCCTCCCCTGCCATCCATTGTCCAACTCTACCCTTTCTTCACATCATATATTTGCCTTGGTGAAAATTTCTGTTTCTTTCCTCCATAATCTAGGTATTGCCTGCGTGCCCTGCTACTGTGCCGAGTCCTTGACTTGGGACTAGAGGGTCTGAAATACTACCTGGAATTTCTGCTTCTACCCAGACATTTATACTCCCAGGATCACACACATCCTCAAAGCCATGTTATCTACAGAATGTTTTTGCCTTACACTAACCCAGATATAAAACCTAAAGTGCTTTTACACTTATTTATTTTTATGAATGTTGAATAGTAAAATTTTTGTTTTAAAGTCACTCTTTACTGTTTTTACTAGGAGGGGATGACTCAAATAATTAAAACTAATAATTCATTGTTCAACATCCACAAAAGGAAAATAAGTATAAATAAATGAATATAATTAACACTTCAAGCGATCTGGGGGGGTAAGTTTATAGCACTTACTTTTCTGAAGTTAGTGAGGCTTAAATTGGACAAAGACTTTTGGGACATGTTCCATACACACACCCATCCTTTGACAAATCAATCCTGTATTTTCAAATCCAGGAATCAATCATTTCCTCCTTTTTATTTCAATAGTTCATTCATTATACTCTCCACACATTTTCTTTTTCTTTTCCTTCATTTTTTTCTTTTGAGGCAGAGTCTCGCTCTGTCGCCCTGGGTAGAATGCAGTGGCGTCATCATAGCTCGCTACAACCTGAAACTGCTGGGCTCAAGCGATCTTCCTGCCTCAGCTTCCTGAGTAGCTGGGGACAACAGGCGCATGTCACAGCACCCAGCTAATTTTTTCTGTTTGTTTTAGAGACGGGGGGTCTCACTCTTGCTCAGGCTGGTCTCGAACTCCTGAGCTCAAGTGATCCTCCCACCTTGACCTCCCAGAGTGCTAGGATTACAGGCATGAGCCACCATGCTGGTCATCCATACTTTTTCTAACTCTACCCAAAATATAGATAGTCCCAGCTCTCTACATCAATTTTGTAACAGGTATGTGACTCCCCCAAGCCAGCCACAGGTCACGGTGCGGTAAGCTATTGACTCCCTCAGTCCTTGGTGGCAGGGCAGGACCTAGGAGTCTCAAAGCCTTAGAGCAGAATCTATCTTGAGCAACCTCACCTGATTGATTATTCCATAGGCCATGTAAATGTGATTTTTCCTAAGAATGCCTTGGCACCCCCAAAAAAGCTTGAAAAGATCTGTTCTATATAATCACCCCTACAAATGTCCAAATATCAGCCACCTGTCACACTTTATTCAGGCTCTTCTTGTCAGGTTTAAAATTATCCCAACACTTCCCCTGCCCTTTTCCAATACCTTCTTTTCTAAATTCTTTATCATCGTGACAGCTGTCCTCTGAACTGTCTCCTGACTTCTCATTTCTTTCTTAAACTGTGCTGCCCTTCATTTGACACCCATGGGACGAATCTTGATCTCTTTTGCAAGGGTAAGACGGCCTCAAGCCTGGCAGGATTTCCTCTCAATTATGCGGGAGCAGGTAACCCGCTTGAGGATAAAATCTGCCAAGAGGTGCCCCTTCCTCCTCTCCTCGATATTCGTCCTCAGTCAAGTTTTCATTTAATAAATATTTACTTCTGGAAACTAGGAGACACAAACATCTATAAGGCAGGGGCTCTGCCCTTGATGTCACCATGCAGTGTTAGCCTGAAGTCCTATGTAGTTCAAGAGCGACACAAATGCAGGGGAGAAGTTTCCCTACCCCCAGCATTTGTAACTGCCAAGTGATCTCTGGAACAAATCGGATACTGTGAGTCATAACTGCTCAGACACATCACGCTCTTTACCAAAGCAGCCCTGAATGTCTACCATCCCCAGTTCTCTGATATGAATTCATGATTCTTTGATAAGATGGTCAAAGAACAGCTTTTCTCTTTTAAAATAGCATTCCTTGGCTAGATATCCTTACAAGCCTATGTGTGCCTAGAGTTAACACCTACAAGAAGTTTCAATAACAAGGCTGTTCCCCAAATGCTGATAGGATTCCTTTTCTGAACCTGGTAGAAGCTCCTTCAAAATGTAAAGGAACAAGAGACTAAAGGTACAACTTCTTTTCTGTATCACAACAATAAACTCCATTGACGCTGAGTGGTGGAGCTTTGTAGCACTCATCCTTTCTGCACTAGCATCGGTGAAAAATAAATTTGTTTGTCTAATTTATAAAGAATTTTACTTCCTGCAATCTCAGTGGATTTTTACAACCACCCTGTGAGGGAAGCAGAGCAGGTATTATTGTGCTCATTTTATCAACGAATAAAACCATAGTTCAGAGAGGGTAAGTGACTTCTCTAGATCACACAGTGAGTGGCAGAGCCCTGACTAATAAATCTCCTACATTCTCAATGCTTCTATTGTAAACAATAAGTGATTTCATTAAATAAAAAGTATGCTCTAGTCCTAAAATTAAAGCAGTTGTGTGACTAAGAATATTCATTTTGTCTATTCCATTAAACACTGGCAAAGTTGGGAAGTAAAAAAAAGGTATTTTAAGTGCCCTATTCTTAGCTAACTTTTCTTTTCGACTTTTGGCACCAGTGTATTTATAGTTTTTTTTTTCACCCCCCTCTTAAGACCTGCTTTCAAGAACTATATGACATATGACTCCCAGTAAGGTATAATGAATAATAAAATTTTAAAATGTCATCCCTCCCAGGAATATGTGTCACACATGTTACATATGTCTAACTGCTAAGCCTTATAAGAAGCTCTCACCAGAGCACTTCAGGCAGCCACGGGGAGGTGGCAGACGTGGCTTCCAGGAGAGTGAGGTCTTCTCGCCACCAGCCCATGACATCTCCCAACTGACCTACATCCCCCCAAAGAAGTCTGGTCCCGAATTTCACACTGCACTTGGTTATATTGTCTCCAAGGAAGAATGTTTCCCAAAAGCTCCACTAGAGTACCACGCTACTATTGGAAGAGACTCTATAGTTATTAGTTTAGGATTCACATATGTGCTCAGTTTCCTAGGAAGTTTCCTCAGTGATCACTCACTCATATCTTGCCCACTGTCCCTGGGAGAAGGGACTTGGAGACAGCCATTTTCAGGATCCCCCAAAAGCCTGAAGAACAGATTCTGAGGCAAAATCCTTTAAATCTGCATTAAAATAGTAGCTGTAGAATGTCCTTCATACAGTCACACAACTAACATCTATTGAACTCGACTGTGTAGTATTCCTAGTACTGTAGAAATAGCAACAGAATAAGACATTGTCTCTGCTCTCAGGCAGGCCACAGCTCAGGAAGTGAGACTTGTAAACACCATAGTAAAATGTGATACAAAAAACTACAAAAGAAGTTAGAATAATACACAATGGGAAGATAGATGAAAGAGCAATTCATTCTTCTGCTAGAAGAAAGGGCAGAGAGGGCTCAGGGAACACTTCAGAAAGTTGATGCCAACTCTCTGAAGTTGTGCCTTGTGAGAGATTAACAACTTCCTCCTCTTTCTGCCCTCTTTTTCTTCTTTTTAATAGACTTTATTTCTTAGAGCAGTTGTAAGCTCACAGCAAAAGTAAGTGGAAACTACAGCGATTCCCTAGCTCCCAGTCCCCACACAGGCACAGCCTCCCCCACTATAAACATCCCAAACCACAGTGGTGCATTTGTTATAACTGACGAACCTACACTGACACATTATCACACAAAGTCCATAGTTTACGTCAAGGTTCACTCTTGGTGTTGTACATTCCATGGGATTTGACAAACGTATCGTGACACATAGCCACTATTATAGTATCACCCAGAATAGTTTCACTGCCCTAAACATCCTCTGTGCTCTGCCTGTTCATCCCGCCCTCCCCACGAACCCCTGACAGCCGCTGGTATGTTCACTGTCTCCATAGTCTCTCCTTCTCCAGAATGTCACATAGCTGGAATCATTCAGTATGTAGCCTTTTCAGATTGGCTTCTTTCACTTAGTAATATGCATTTGTTTCCTCCATGTTTTTTCATGATTTTGTGGCTCATTTCTTTTTAGTGGTGAATAATACTCCACTGTCTGGATACACCAGTTTACTTACCTAGACATCTTGGTTACTTCTAATTTTGGCAACTATGAATACAGCTACTATAAATTTTTTTTTAAAAAACCTCTTTGTTGAGACATAGTTCACTTACTATACAATTCACACATTAAAAGTATAATATTCAATAGCTTTTAGCATATTCAGTGTTGTGCATCCATCACCACAATCAATTTTGGAAGCTTTTCATCACTCCAAAAAGAAACCCTAGTCCACTGAGCCTTTACCCTTCAGTATTTGCATTCCCCTCAGCCCTGTGTTACCACTAATCTATTTCTGTCTCCATAGGTTTATCAGTTCTGGACATTTGATAAAACCAGAATCATACAATATGTTGCCTTTTGCGTCTGACTTCTTATACTTAGCATGTTTTCCAGGTTCATTTTTGTTGTATCATGTTATCAAACATCATTTCTTTTATGGTCAAATAATATTCCATTGTATGGATATACCACATTTTGTTTACCCATTGATTAGTTGTTGAACATTTGGGCTGTTTCCACTTTTTGGCTATTATGAATAATGCTGCTATGAACAATCTTGTGCGTTTTTGTGTGGACATATGTTTTTATTTTTTGCTTATTCATTTTTGCAATAACTTAAAGTCACACTTTGTCTAAGCTTGATGCTGAGATTTTTGTAGTATAACCATATTAGAATCACTATGAAATGAGAGCTTTGAGGTCTAAATGCATTTTTTTATCAAGTGTCTCGGTGCATCAATCTGCTCTTCTGCCAACACTCTAAAAATTAGCCTTTGAATCAGCAGGAATAATATCTATACACAATGTTTAACATTTAAAAGTGATGAACACCTTATGTTCTAAAGGTTCTATTCTTAATAAGGTAGAGGCGGGTGTGGGAAGGGGAACACAATACAGGCAGCAAGAACATGAGCAAACCTAAAACACCTATCAAGTACATGCCTCGTCACACTTAAGCAAGGATATGTTTCTCAGGATGAGATTAGCAAAACATTAGGCTGAAAAAGCAGAAGGGGACCCAACTGTGAAAGACTTTGAATGACAGTGTAGGAAGCTTGACCTTTATAGTGGAGGAAGTGGGAAGCCAGGTTCTTCTTAACCAGAATAGCACACTCAGATCTGTGTTTTGGAAGATGACTGGCAAAGAGAAGCTGGTGAGTGTTCGTTCATGGGGAAACATACAAATTAATCATTGTATCACAGAAGACTCTTTCTCCTGCAGATGACAGAAAACCAGATGAATTCTGGTTTAAGCACAATTTTTAACATATGGGCTTATTTTTCCCCACAATACAGGAGTAGATTCAGCTTCTCACTTGCTGTCCCTTGGTCCTGCTTTCTCACTATTCACTCATTCTCAGGCCACGTCTCTGGTGATCTAAGGTGGCACCTGGCTAGGAAAAAAGGAAAATAATTGTCCCAGCATTTCCAACTAAAGTCCCAACATTCAGGTGTATATGGGACCAGTATGGGACCAGCTTAGGTCATAAGAACACCCCTGAAATAAGCACTGGTAACCAGAGAACACTATTGACCTATCTAAGTCAGGCTACTCAGCATGATCTGTGGACCAGTGCCTGTCTACATATTTTTGTTACTGTCTGTGATAGAAGTATAGAAATTGAGAATGTTAGAAATTTTTATTGTAACTTAACAGGGTAAGTGAATCTAATAAAAAATTGAGGTTCTTATTTTGTTAAAAAAAAAAAAAAGAATTCCTAGCCAGTAGTGGCGACAGTCCCAATTTACCCATCAGAATGCCCAAAAGGCTCAGGATAAGCCTTGGGGTGAAGAGAAGTTACAGAATAAGAAGCTGCTGAAGTTTTGTGTAACATGCAGCCAGCCCAACCAATGGCTTTCAGCCATCCAAGGAAAGCCTCAATCATGCAGGAGAGGAACCTAACACCTAACAAGAAAAAGCAACTTGGAGGAAGCATTCTGCAGGGAGAAAAAACGTTAACAAAAATCACTAACATCCTTAGAGAGGGAAGGCACTGCACCCCCCAAAAAACAAGAACAGTTACACATAGAGGGAACACTCAGAAAAGAGGCCTCTCAAGTATTTTTTTTTTTTTTTTTTTTGAGACAGAGTCTCACTCTGTTGCTCAGGCTAGCGTGAGTGCCGTGGCGTCAGCCTAGCTCACAGCAACCTCAAACTCCTGGACTCAAGCAATCCTCCTGCCTCAGCCTCCCGAGTAGCTGGGACTACAGGCATGCACCACCATGCCCGGCTAATTTTTTCTATATATTTATTTTGCTGTCTATATAATTTCTCTCTATTTTTAGTAGAGATGGGGTCTCGCTCTTGCTCAGGCTGGTCTCGAACTCCTGAGCTCAAACAATCCGCCCACCTCGGCCTCCCAGAGTGCTAGGATTACAGGCGTGAGCCACCATGCCTGGCCTCAAGTATTAAAAAGAATGAAACAGAAATTAAAATCTCAATATCAGGATTGGAAGATAAAGCTGAGAGAAACTTCCAGAAAGAAGAACAAGAAAACAAAGGTTGAAAAACAGAAAAAAAATATAAGAAGATGAGAGGACAAGTTCAGGTGATTGGACATCTGAATAACAGAAAGGCCAAAAGAGAGCAGAGGAAAAATGAAATAATTCCAAGTCGTAAGAATGCCCCTGAAATAAGAACACCTCCAGAACTGAACGACGTGAATTTACGAATGAGGGCCCAATGATAGCACAACAGATTAAAACCAACACTAGAAACAAAGAGAAAATCTTGGGGTTTGGGGCGGGGGTGGTTACAGATCCCTGACAGAAGGTCATCTCCATACTGCCAAAATTCTAAAGGTAAACTATTTCCAGCTGGTATTTCTATAGTTGGCTGAATCACCCAATATGTGAGGATCTCAAAAATGTTACCATTGGTGGACCTTTTCTCCTTTGGCAATACATGAGAAACTAAACTAAGGAAGAGGAAGACAGAGGACCCAGAGAACATGGGATGGACACGGAAAGAATCTCAGGCGAATGGAGGAGACCTCGGGCTGCCAGCCGGGCACCCAGAGATGCACCATCTGCCCAGACCTCCTCAGGAAGTGAGATTGCTACAGTACCTGCTGTGGCTCAAGAGAAAGATCCAACTGGCAGACAGGGTGAGGTTGAACTAGTGATAAGAACACAACAAACTAAACAAATGAAAAACCAAGGACTGGCTCTAGGAAAACAAAAAGTTGTGCAAGAAAATAGTCATAGTGTAGTGTCCTGTCTGCAAGTAATATTTCCACGCTCAGAACAGCATAAATGCTAAATAATGCTGTGAGTAACTAGCCATAACTAAGTGCTCTGGGAGAATGAAGGGAAGGAAGAGCAAAATCTTCATATAATGCCTAAAATAAAAAAGCGAGGAGTGACCATAGAGCACATTATTTAGAGACCTCGAGGTAAATACCAATGTAATCCTCTGGGGGAGGTGAAACTGGCTGTCCCTGGGGAGGGGAAAAGGTGATGGAGAGGGTATCACAACAAACTTTGTAAGAACTATTTGACTTTTTAAACTGTATGTATGAATATTTGCATAAAACTATAAGGAAAAAGAAAAAATGTTACGTATACATATATAAGTATAGAAAAACACTGATTCTTTGGGTTGTATGGATTACAGATAAATTTTTCTTTATATTTTTATGTATAAAACAAATACATACACGCATTACCTTTTAAATAGCTTAATTAGTACTGAGGAAAGCAAAAGAATATGAAGGCAAGATCCACAGGAGCGCCAAGAATGCTCTCAGCAATGAACCAGCAGGACACTGGTGTAGACGTGTCCGAGACTGCTGGCTGGTCTCCTGAATGCAGTGACAGTTCGCCTGGGCCTGCCCTATCCTCGCTGCACAGCACTGAGTCTTCGCCGGTCCTGGGTGCTGAGCTGTTTAATTCTGCCTAAGTCAGTGTTGTCTCCCCAGCTGCTTCATTTTTTATTTATTTATTTATTTATTTATTTTTTGAGACAGAGTCTCGCTTTGGTGCCCAGGCTAGAGTGAGTGCCGTGGCGTCAGCCTAGCTCACAGCAACCTCAAACTCCTGGGCTCAAGCAATCCTACTGCCTCAGCCTCCTAAGTAGCTGGGACTACAGGCATGCGCCACCATGCCCAGCTAATTTTTTCTATATATATTTTTAGTTGGCCAGATAATTTCTTTCTATTTTTTAGTAGAGACGGGGTCTCGCTCTTGCTCAGGCTGGTCTTGAACTCCTGACCTTGAGCGATCCACCCGCCTCGGCCTCCCAGAGTGCTAGGATTACAGGCATGAGCCACCGCGCCCGGCCTCCCCAGCTGCTTCATAATTCTTTCAAAACTCACTGGGCACATGGTGGGCCCTCAATCAAAGAGGCCACCTCATCATGCCTTCTTTCCTAGGCACAGAAATACATCAAAGAATCATGAATTATAACAGGAAGTACAGGAATTGTAACAGGAGGACTGGAACATCAAATAGCTGTGTCCTCCATTTGGCATACCAGTCCTGGCTCCTTCCAGAGAAGCCGACCCCGCTTCCTAGCCTAGGCACTGGGTTGGCCTCCAGGAGCAGGGAGGCAGTGAGGGGAGGAGGCAGCGCGTCAAAGCTGCCACCTGGTTATCTCCATCGCTCTGTCCACAGACACACCCCTAGTGACTTGGCTGGAGCCTGTGAATCTCCCGGTTGCCCAAAGGGCAAACCCTTGGCCTCCTCCTCCTACCAGCCTGCTATACACACCCACACAGGCTGTGGTCGTCTGACCCACTTCCTCTCCTCTATTCATAGGACTTACGCCAAATCAAGGCTTTCAGTGGATGGTGGTACCCAAATAGACCCACGCTGAACTGTCACTTTTTATGAGCTATAAAATCCTGCCAGCAGCCAAGAGCTGCCTGACCAGGTTCGTAGCAGGTGGCACAGCCCTGCCCCCTGCTGCTCCACACTGAAGCTGCAGGACAGGTGGCCGTGGCCAGGCTATGAAGTCTCTGGACTCCATCCCTGGCAGCAGCCTCCAGACGTTTATTTTTTAAAGTCCTTTCTTAAATTGAGTTCTCTGCAGATTTCCCCTTGTGATGGATTGAATTCTTATCCCCCTAAAATTCATATGTTGAAGTTCTAATCCCCAGTAACTCAGAATGTGACCTTATTTGGAGATACAGTTGTTACAGATATAATTAAGATGAAGTCATGCTGAAGTAGGGTGGGCCCTAATCCAATATTTCTGGAATACTTATAAAAAGGAGAGATTTAGGCAAGACATGCACATAGAGAACATCAAGGCAGAGATCGGGGTGATGCATCTACAAGCCAAGGGATGCCAAATATTGCCAGCAACCACGAGAAGCTAGGAGGGAGGAGAAGAAAGGAGGGAGGTATAGAACATTCTCCCTTACAGCCCTCAGAAGGAATCAACCCTGCCCACACCCTGATCTTGGACTTTTAGCCTCCAGAACTGTAAGACAATAAATTTCTGTTGTTTAAGCCAATCAGTTTCTGGTATTAATACTTTGTTACGGCGGCTGGTTATTACCAAACTAATACACCCCTCATCCAGGGCATTATTCTAGGGTTGTTGGGAGTGGTTGGTAAGCTGTTTTCCAGCATGGACATTATGAATTTTAAAGATTTATTCAAAATCTTTGCCAAGAAATTGCACAGTGAAATAGAAAACGCATTGGATCCCAAGAGACTAAGGTTCTAGACCTAACCCAGCCAAGGAAGCGCTGTGTGACTTGTGGCAAACCCTAACCTCTGGACATCATTTAGAAAATGAAAGACCTGTACTTGATGCCCTCTTAAGGACCTTCCAGCATTAACTTCATTTGTCCAAATATTGGGTTCAATCCTGTCTAGGGAAATGCAAACTGAAACATACATACACACGCTGAACAGCCTCAAGCCCCACAAAGCAGAGAACATCTAAAAAGAAAAAATCCACGTGGCTGCTCAGGAGCTCACTGATGAGCTTAGAAGGTAGTAAGGGGCACACACAGTAGGGCTGATACCCAAACCTGCCACATGATCACCTGAAACCCTGTGATTGAGCTTCCCACGTGTTCTGTTTACATTACAGTGGAGATGACGCTGGTCAGGCT
The DNA here is from genome assembly GCF_041146395.1 of Eulemur rufifrons. NCBI lineage: Eukaryota > Metazoa > Chordata > Mammalia > Primates > Lemuridae > Eulemur > Eulemur rufifrons. Next base: position 43,609,332 of record NC_091001.1, on the reverse strand, counting down.
AACAAGGCCTGACTCATCCTGCCAGCCTGTATTTCTTAGAACATAAATGTGCCTTTCTCTTGGGAGCCTGGGTAGAACCACTGAGTTCAGCTAACTCTGGTCTTTGACATGAGGGATTTCTGAGCTCACAGAACTGAGGCGCAGCTCCTACAGCATCGGAACGTAAAAGGCTGACCACTCTGAAGTCACCTGGGAACACCCCAAACTTGCCCCAAACCTTCTATGTCATTTGTCACTTCTCTGTCTTCTGATGGAAAGCGAAGATTGTACACATTTTTAAAAAAGAAATTGAGTCCCAAAATAGTGCTCTTTCTTCCTCTGCCATCACCCCAACTGTCCTAATGAGTCCTGACCTCCAGAGGTGGAACCACAGTCCAGGTGATACCATCACTTGCACACGGGAACTGGAAGTATGCTCGAGACTTGTGTTCATGCAGACGACACAGTCAACAAACATATAAGACACATGATGTTCAGAAAGTAGAAGTACAAAGAAAAAAAAAACACATCAACAAACAAGGACAAGGACACAAAGTAGGCAAAAATAAAAATGTATGCCTGAGAGTCCTATCCTTTTTTTTTTTTTTTTTGAGACAGTCTCACTCTGTTGCCCAAGCTAGAGTGCCATGGCGTCAACCGGCTAATTTTTTCTATATATTTTTAGTTGTCCAGTTTATTTTTTCTATTTTTAGTATAGACGGGGTCTCGCTCTTACTCAGGCTGGTCTTGAACTCCTGAGCTCAAACGATCCTCCTGCCTCGCGGCCTCCCAGAGTGCTAAGATTACAGAGAGTCCTAGTCTTGACACTGATACCAGAAAGATGTCTTCAGAGGGTCCTCAAAAAGCTGTCTGAAGTCCTGAGAGAAGAGGCACTTTTGGAGATTATGGTCATTAGGGTTTTCAAAGATGGGGTTAAATTCCCAGAATTACAGACCATCTGGCTTGATGCTGATGCCAAGTGAAATTCTAGAACATCTATTCAATTCTAGATGATCTACTAGAATTTACTGAATTCTAGAATATCTACTTAAAGTTCTAGAATATATCGGCAATTTTGTCTTTTACTGAACCATTTGCAGTCCTTTGAAGTGATACGTTTAAATTTATTTTAATCTACAATTTAGCAAAGCCCTCCAGTTGTCCCCCACTTCCATTCTCCCCTTCGTCCCCACCAAAATTACTTCTGAATTTTAACTGGGCACATGGCTGCTTAAAATATAGACTGTATTTCCCAGCAGCTGGGTGTTCTCTGGACTAACATCAGGCCATTGAGCTATAGGTAGACATGATGTGCCATTCTGGGAATGTCCTCAAAGGGAGGAGACATTCTCTTCTCCCTTTGTTCCCTCCCACGGCTGGAACACAGACCAATGGCTGGGGATGGAGCAGGCCCCACTGAGGCACTAACACAGCCGTCAATGAGCACACATGGCCTGTCTCTCATGGCGCTCACACAGAATGGGGTCTGGTCCCCTGGGCTCCACATTTTCGGAAGGGCATTGACAAACTACAGTATATCCAGAAATTTAACCAGGAGAAAATAAGACAGAACGTACTGAGTGCTATGTCTCAGGCACCAGTCTAGGTACTTCCCACGTGGTATGCAATCTTCACAGCAACTCTATGAGGTGGCACTCTTATTGCCCTTGTACAGATGAGGGGAAAAACCACAGGTTCAGTAACCTGCTCAGGGTCACATAGCTCCAGAGTCTGAATTCTTAACCACTTCACTAGTGTTTCTCAAACTGCACATTAGATCCCTGGAAACCTTAAAATACAGTAGGCTTGGGTCCCACCCTCAGATTCTGATGAAACTGGGATTCCACCTTGGTGGGGGTCCTGCGGAGAAAGTGGACAAGACAGCAGGAGCCTGGAGCTGGGAGGACTGCGGAGCCGCCATACCAGCCCTGGACCAGCTACAGTCGCAAGAATCAGGGTAGCCCTGTTTCAGCCACATTGTGAGTTTCCTGTAACTCGAGGCTGAACATAACCCTAACTCACGTACACAGCACAGATTTAAGATAACTGTAAAAACATCCAAATATTACTACTTTCAAACATTCAGCCTACCTTTTTAGGTGTGGTTAGGCTCTTTCAAAGTAGATAATTAAGTTAGGTCATTTATAAGTTACCTGTTTAAAAGTATTTTAAAGTACATTTGTGGGCCACAATTAAGCCTGAGGTCATTAAAGCAGCTGGACAGTGTGCAGCCCGGGGTTCTGTGTGAACGATGCTCTATCGAGTGCTCGCTGAGCTTGCGGGAACAGCATTTCTTACGTTAAGATCATTTTCATCCACACACTATTGTTTAATTTTTAAAAGACTTTCAAGCTTATTCATTAGATAGCATAGTTCTCAGGTTTTATAAAGAGTTGAAATACTCTTTATAAAATCTTTTCAGAATTTTTAAACTTGTCCTACCATGCTGAGTACAAAGACTGGTTACTTTGAAATTAAATACTTTTACAAATATTTCAAGTTATCCCCACAAGTACCCTCCCTCCATTCCTTTATATTAAACGGTGTGGCACTGGGAATGGTGGACAACCTGAAGTTTCCAGGAGAAAAAAATACTGATGCTTCAGACACTCACAGACACGGCACTGAAACAAGTAGTGAGCGACAAAAAGCTGGACGGAACAAGGGGTGGGGGCGGGGGGAAGGGTGTAAATAACATACAATTCAACACGGATGGATGAAAAGAAAGCCTATGATCCAAACTTCAGAACAAGTCAACCGCTCCAGGGGAAGGAATCTAACACTGTTATTATGAGAAACTAACCGAAGTTTTAAGGCATGCTGCCAGAGGTATCTCTGGAGAGGCCAAAGCTAGGTCTACACCCTGGTTCATTTCCTGTGTGACCTTCAGCAAGAAAATTACTTAACCTCTGATGCCATTTCCTCATTTATAAAACAGTGCTTGCTCCGCTGACAGGATTGAGGGATTAGACGGAAGCATGAAGCACAGTGCTGGGCACACCAGGTGCTCAGTAATGGCAGCTACTTTGGGCTAATCCCACTCAACATAAGCCAACAGTGTGACAATGTAAGTTATCTGGGGCCGGGCACAGTGGTTCATGCCTGTAATCCTAGCACTTTGGGAGGCCACGGCCAGGTGGATCGCTTGAGGCCAGTTCAAGACCAGCCTAACCAACATAGCGAGATCTTGTCTCTACAAAATATTAAAAAAAAAAAAAAAAAAAAAATCAGCCAGGCATGGTGGCATGCACCTAGTCTCAGCTACTCAGGAAGCTGAGGCAGTAGGATCGCTGAGTTTGAGGCTGCAGTGAGCTATGATGATGCCACTGCACTCTAACCCATGCAGAATGAGACTGTCTCAAAAGCAGAAAAAAAAAAAGTAATTTGGCAGGCAACTGGCTAAATTTTAATATGCACCGCATTATTAGATATTGTGACATTGTTATTTATCTTGTGTGCAAATGGTACCGCAGTTATACACTATCCTTATGAAAAAGCATGCTCAAGTGTCTAGGGGTAAAATAGCATGATGTTTGCATCTTACTTTAAAATGGTCATAAAATATATATATAGAAAGAAAAGGCACGCACAGCAAGATGTCACTAACCAACAAGGAAAGAGTATATAAGGTAGTTTTTAAACTATTCTGTTAACTTTTCAACGTACATACAATTTTTCAAACTTTAAGAAATACATAAATAAGCACTATACCTTGAAAAAGACCTGCAGTTTGCTGGAGAAGACCACTGACCCACCCACCCAGCTCCCATGCCCACCACCCTGTGTGGAGGGAACAAAAGACAAAGTGAGAGAAAACATAGAGAAGAGAGGGAATAGGCGAAAAATGCAAATGAGGCTGAAAGGAAAAAAAATAGAGGGGTGTGAGGCGCAGGGCCAGGGTGGCCATTGGAAAGGCTGTAGGCTGCTACTGGGAGATGAGGATGGTTCTCTGAAATCAGATGGGAAGTGGTGCACCACACCGGGATGTGCGCCTCATGTACTCCTATGCGGCTCAGTTCAGCTGGACGTGCTTTTGCATTCACCTAGTGTTTTCCACAGGCGAAAATCACACATAAACTCAAAAGTCATGTTATGTTCAAAGTGTTACAGCAGAACTGCCTCTCCACCAAGGATGCTGAATTGGCCCTCAACTCTAGACCTTGCACTTGCTCAAGTCCCTCCTGAGTTTTACTATCTGCTAAGCTCTAGCACTGTTTCCTCCAAATTGATTCTTCCTTAAAAGCAAAGGATATAGGTTAGATCAAGATAGGGAAGTAGAAATGGGTATTTTATCTTCAGTTGCCAAACTGGTCACCTGGAAAAGGCTAGGTGTCTAGACTAGGTAGCCGTGTGTCAGCCACTACCTACCAAGGAACAAGCCCTGCTGCTTCCACCTGCCAACTCTTGGGAGTAGAAATTCTTTTCAACTTTATGATCAGAAAGAAATGCTAAGTCCAATATGCAAGATTTCCCCACCACCATTTGTCCAAAGACAAACACTCTTTTGTACCAATCTTTATGTATTTATTCACGCATTTGATAAAAATGTCACTGTTAGGAGTGAAATCATTACAATGACCTAAGTAACTGTACAGACAGACCCCAAGTGCAGAGTCAAACTGCCGTAAGTCAGAACATGGAGTAACCACAACTTCTCAGCACCTGTGCATGCACACACACACTCTCTCTCACACACCCATCCACGCCCCAATGATCGCAGGTGCTAAGTTCAGACATAACCCAGGGACTCTTCCCTGGCTTTTATCAGGTCCTGGGGAGAAGAGAGAAGTGATTAATGAAAAGAAGCTGGGACTGTTCAATGCATCTCTCTCTGCTCTGCCAACGACTCAGAGAAGGCAAGACATAAAACACTGGGGCAGTTATTTCCTTGGCACAAAACTGAATAGGCAACAAGAAGGTCAAGGAAGGGTTTATATTAGTCTCAGGTTTAGATCACTTTTTTAACACCACAAAAGGGGTAGCAAGCAGGAAAAAAAAAAAAAAAAAGGAAAAATCTAGCCATTTAGACTCCCAAAAAAAAAAAAAAAAGGAGGGAGGAAGATGTAAAACTTGATCCCTATTCTCCCAAGAGACTGCAGCATGACCACAGCAAAACCAGCTAGGCCAAACTGATACCATCTGATTGGGACCTTATCTGAACAGCGCAGTTGGTTTTATTTTAGCTCTGAAGAGAGGAGGAAAAACTTTTTAAAGAAACAAGAGGGTCACATAAACCACACCCCCACTATATTAATATTTGGGGCAAGATCACACCTATGCGTTCACACAGCTTATCTACAGATCTAGCTCCGGGGGAGTGGCCCAGCCACCATTTCTCTGCCTTTAGCCTTCCAAAAAGGACAAGTCTGAAGTCTGAAAAATAATGCCTGAAACTAAATGGTGTTTTCTATACAGTGGAGCTACATTCCACTCAACTCCCCAACTCCTCCTTTTTGACACAAAGGTTAAAAAAAATTAAACTTAATTTAAATGTGATATTTTGAGCATCTCCACTGACCCTATCAACACACTGATGATAAAGGGAGCTACTATCTAAAAGGATTCATCTTCCAGTGCTCTTGGTAAATGGGCTGAGGTAAGGAAGGAGGCAATGATCCAATGAATTCTGTGCATGAATATAGAAAAACTGGCCAATTCAAAGGAAACTACTTTGGGTAAAGTGAGTCAATGGGGTGATATTATGCAGGCAGGGAGAGAAATGTCTTGGTACAAACTTCATGTCCCTAAAGATAAAAGGTGAGGACAAGGCACTTAACGTGGCCAAGTATCGTTCACACCCATTCACATCAAAGACTGTTACCAAGAACACTCCCAGCGACCCCTCATTTGACTCAACCAACCAACTACACTTTCCATGTGGACCTGCAGAACTAAAGGAAATCCAAAGCACTGCAAAACCAATGGTGGGATTTGGAATGTCAGCAGAGGAAATTACTCAGAGGACGCAAATGAAGGTCATCTCCTTCTGGCCTGAGGTGAGAGGTTTGTTCCAGATTAGCTCAGTGAAATACTGAATTTCAAAGTGGTTGGCCTGAGAATGTGACAACACCTCCACAGATGTAGTCTTCTTCTCTCTGTGTTGATAAGAGCAATAAGGGCTCTGAATGAAATTGGACACCAGTTATTGAATTATCTTGCACTGGTAGTTACAGCAGATGCCTTCTAATACATGTGGCTTGTCCCCATTCTGTAGCAGAGTGAAAAGGGACCGAGACAGGGCTGAAGTGCCTATTCCTTCTTATCCCAAAGCCCTTCAGGCATACTCGATCCGAGCAGGGCCACAACTGCCCTCATTCTTCCGCTCGGAGGATTGGGCCGTGGCCTTGGCTTCACTACTCATTTCCAAAGGCTTAGCTGAGATGTAGTCCTTTACTTTAATCTCCATGTTCTTGGCTTTCAGAGTGGCCATGTGCAGCTTTTCCAGGAAATCTGGCATGCCTGTTAAGAGACAGGAATTTGGTTAAGATGACATCAAACCAATAGTAGGCTCAAAATTAGAAGGCCCTACCCCTTTGATAGTAGGGAGCTAGCTCTTCCTTATAGAGATCACAGCCTGACTGCCAACCTGTGAATGACAGCTGCCTCCCAGAATGTATTCCCTATGTGTGGATTTGTGAAAACAAACCATGACCGCTGATCCTCTGAAAAGGGGTACTGATCAGGCCGCTGAGGTCTCAAAAGACTCTTTTTAGGTGATTAAAATATCACTTATCAATGACATGGCCAAAGTAGCAGCCAATCTTATTTAGACAAACGTCAAAAAGAAAATACCTAATCTTCTCTCCATTCTCCCCCTGAAGTATAAGAAGCTGCCTATAAAGAACCAGAGAAAGAAAATTACTTTTTATTGAGGATGCTAAGACAACAAATTGGAAAGGAAAGGTGCAGTTCCAGCTGTGACGTGTAGCCTTTGTTAAGCCAGGTGCCCCTTTCCCCAGGTGACTGCCCTACAATCACCACATTCGCTATGTCAGATCTTATGGCTTTTAATGCTATTGAAGAAAAAAAAATTTAAATATTTCAATGTACATAGTCCAATTTAAGGCACTGAAGCAAATGTTTTAAAAACTCTCCTCTGGGTACAAGCTCCTTTTTGAGACCCTATAATTCAAACCTCACCTAGTGACTTTGGTATCTACATAGTTTCAAGAATGAATCCAAAAAGATGTTTAATTTCCCTAATAGCACTCTAGTGAGATGAGTACTAATCTTCTTGCTGCCATTAAAAAGATACGGAAAACCAAATGCTCGACCCAGGTATACATGTCCCTACTCACCACTGGAAACCATCCAACTAACACAGTAGCGAGGAAACACAGTCTGGGGATTGTCACTGTATGTCAGCAAGTAGTCAAAGCCATTCTGGAAAAGAAAAACATCAAAAATGAGGGTACTTGAATTACCCACCACAACCTCCATAACCAGTACCACAGAATAACTGTGATCTAATTCTGGAGCAGGGAATACCTTTTTTTCACCCTGAGCAGAAAAGAATTAACACTGAAGACGTGAGAGACTGCTATCTATAGAAAGGTCTGCTTACAAGGCTGACCCTTGGCCAGCTTGGTTCCTGGAGTGCTCCTAGTCAACAGTTAACTGATAGGGGTGGCTCTCTATGCCCAGACTGTGCAAACAATGTGATTCATGTAGAAAACAAGCTCTGCTTCTAGAGGTCTGGAATTCTGGTATGTGCTAAGCAGTGGGTGCTATGTGACCAGCTCCCAATAAAAACTTTGGGTGTTGAGTGTCTCTAATGGGCCTTCCTGAACAGAATACTGTTGTATGCCATTGCTGAAGCTTCACATGGATTTCTCCAAACTCCTCATGTGTCTTTTTCTCTTATGATCCAGCTGTGTATACTTACTATGTCACTGTGATAAACCTTAGCTGTGAATACAACTATACACTGAGTCCTGTGAGCCCTTCTAGCAAATCCTCTAACAGGGTAGTATTGAGGACCCCCAAGACATATCCCCAATGTTTACAGTTTATAGAGCTTAACCTTTACCAAAATGGTAGCAACCCTACTGTTATTATTATTACTACTAGTACTACCACCAGCAAATATTTATACAACACTTACTATGTGCTAGGAACTGCTCACAACTCCTCACAACAATCCTATGATGTAGGGCATGACTACTCCCCATTTTACAGAAAAGGAAACTGAACACAAAGAGGTTAAGTAACTTTGCCCAAGGTCACCCACATACTCAGTGAGAGACCGCAGGGCCCACACACCCACTATCTGGCTCATCCCTCTCATCGTATGATACAGCGAAAGACATGGGATTAAGGAGATTTACAGGTGTCCCGATACTAGGAGAAGTCTAAACCAATCATGCTCTACCCGAAGGGACTTTTATGTCTGCACTTTTTTTAAAAGCAGACTTGTCACAACTCCAGGTGGCAGAGCAATGACTAAATTCTTGTGTTTTCCCAGCAAAGTCCATCTTCTTGTTTCCTCCAAGTGAACTATTTAATCTTTTATTCATTTATTCAACATATATTTGAATGTCTGCTGTGTGTCTGGCACTGTGTTGTAAAGAAAACAAATTTGCTCCAGTCCTTGCCTGCAGGACTGGACTTCTTATTAACAGGATAAAAAGGTGTCATGACAGGGAAATGGACTGAATACTGTGGAAATAAAAAGGAAAGAGAGGTAAAGCCTGTAAAATAGGAATGTAACAGAAACCACCACAAAGGTTGGTTATAAGACTAAATGAGGCCGGGCGCGGTGGCTCACGCCTGTAATCCTAGCACTCTGGGAGGCCGAGGCGGGTGGATAGCTCGAGGTCAGGAGTTCGAGACCAGCCTGAGCAAGAGCGAGACCCCGTCTCTACTAAAAATAGAAAGAAATTATATGGACAACTAAAATATATATATACAAAAAATTAGCCGGGCATGGTGGTGCATGCCTGTAGTCCCAGCTACTCGGGAGGCTGAGGCAGTAGGATCGCTTAAGCCCAGGAGTTTGAGGTTGCTGTGAGCTAGACTGACGCCACGGCACTCACTCTAGCCCGGGCAACAAAGCGAGACTCTGTCTCAAAAAAAAAAAAAAAAAAAAAAAAAAAGACTAAATGAGTCAATACATGTAAAAGACTTTCATCACTCTACCCACAAAACACTGGGACTGGGAAGCCAACAGACCTGGGTTCTCATCTACTACTGCTTATATTATGAAAAGGAAGCCAAAAATGAAAACAATGATTACCTATAGGAAGAAGGAAGGAAATGAATAGAAGAAATAGGAGATAATCTAAATTACTCTGACTGTTCCTTACTTTATAGATTTGACTTTGGAAATAAGTATTTTTCATAATTTAACAAAACAAAATTAAATTTAAAAAGTAATACCTAAAAATCAAATGTAAAGTGGAAAATAAGGAATTTAATTGTGATTGAGTTGGCAGGAAAAAATTACAATAACAAGACGTATTTCAAAGTAACTTTAAAACTCAATAGTTTGTATACAGTGTGCATAACCTGAGGGCAAAAAGACACAAATTTTTATTCTTCCTATTATTGGTGATCTTGTTGGTGTTGTTACCATCTGAGGCTGCTGTGTGTGCCTTTCAGTGTAAAGGAAATGAGTAGTTGTGTTGTGGTTATTGGGAATTCAGTTTTGTAGCACAGGGAAAGATAATATATATAAAAGCTATAAATATAGGTCATTAAATATGAAACATCCGATTTCTAATCAAAAGTATAGGTTAGCATATCTCAAACAAGAAGCAGTAAGTACAATCAACCAAAGTATGCACCTAAACTATTAACGCAGTTTTGCCACCTTAACAGTAGCTTGTTTATGCCAGCAGCAAAGAAGCCTGGAGAGCGAGTAGCAATGAAATCGTCAAAGGCATTTTCCACAGCTTGTTGAAAACTGAGTATTTTTTCTTGTAAGAAGTGGTCCAAAGCCTCCAAGAAGCGGTAGTCAGTTGGGTGCAAGGTCTGGTGAATACAGTGGATGACAGAGAGTTTCCAAGTCCAGCTTCTGTAGTTTGAGCAGCATTGTTTTTTGTGACATGTGGTCTTGCAAGAGGATTAGGCTGTCTGTATTGACCAATCTTGGCCGCTTAATCACAAGCATCCTCATCATTTCATCCAACTGGTTGCAGTAGACATCTGCTGTAATCGATTGGCCAGGTTTCATGAACCTGTAGCAGATAACACCAGCGCTGGACCACCAAACAGACACCATTAGCTTTTTGTGATGAATATTTGGGTTCAGACTGAGTTTTGTTCTTTTTTTTTTTTTTTTTTGAGACAGAGTCTCGCATTGTTGCCCGGGCTAGAGTGAGTGCCGTGGCGTCAGCCTAGCTCACAGCAACCTCAAACTCCTGGGCTCAAGCGATCCTTCTGCCTCAGCCTCCCGGATAGCTGGGACTACAGGCATGTGCCACCATGCCTGGCTAATTTTTCTATATATATTCTAATTGGCCAGATAATTTCTTACTATTTTTTTAGTAGAGACAGGGTCTCGCTCTTGCTCAGGCTGGTCTCGAACTCCTGACCTTGAGCGATCCTCCCGCCTCGGCCTCCCAGAGTGCTAGGATTACAGGCGTGAGCCACCGCGCCCGGCCCAGACTGAGTTTTGGCACTTCATCTTTAACCATTGTGCCAAAGGCTTGTGATTGTCGAAAAGAATCCATTTTTCATCACACCTAACAATATGGTATAGAAATGGTTTGTCTTTATGTCATGACAGCAAAGAAAGGCAAGCTTGGAGAAGATTTCTCTGCTCGTTTAATTCACATGGAACCCATGTATCCCAGCTTCTTTACCTTGCCCATTTGTTTCAAATCGTCCAATATTGTTGGAATAGCAACGTCTAACCTTGCTGCTAATTCACACGTGGGTTGAGATGGATTCGCTTCCACTATAGCTTTTAGCTCATCATTATCCACCTTGGTCTCAGGGTCGCCCACGTGGCTCATTTTCAAGATTAAAATCACCAGAATGGAACTTCTCAAACCATCAACAGACTGTATGTTCATTAGCCACATCCTTCCCAAACACTTCGCTGATATGTCGAGCTGTATGCGCTGCATTGGTTCCACAACAGAACTCATATTAAAAAGTAACACGAATTTTGACTTATCCAAGGTTTCACAAAAATTGCTCTAAAAAAATTTTGAGAGATAATCATAAGCCGAAACATGTGTTTTGAAAGAATGAGGATGTACCTTCATGATAAAAATAAAATAAGAAGTGTCAAAGTGAAATGTCAGAGATATCAACTGTCAAACTTAGTAATTAAGGAAATCGGACATTCCATACTTAATAACCTAATAGAAGCTCTGTAGTTCTGAATTTGAATTAAAAGTATTAGTATACACTTAGGATTTGTTTTATCTTAAAATGAACATACAAATAAAATGTATTACTTAGTTCTAGCTTCTGAAAAGGACTAAAAACAATAACTAACCCGGTAGCTATGAGTACTCCTAACAGCCAAACTGGTATTTAAATGCCATTTTCCACTAAGAGGAACCAAGACTCCCTCAAGAAATGCTAATTTCCAGGTTTAGAGCTAAAAATATACAAGATGAACCTGGAACATCTTTTAACACCAGAAGGCAAGAAAGGTCGTGGGGTCATGCCAAAAGGACTTGAGCCAGTGGCCAAAATTGGGCATTATAAGAATAACTGTAATGGATTAAAACTAACCAGTTATGTTTAGATCTGTAAGTTTCTAATGATGCTTCTTTAAAAAACCAAAAAACCAAAAAAACAAAACATAAAACCTTACTTTTGGGGGATCCCTAATTGAAGGAATGAACTCATTATTTTATTTTGAAAACTAGTAAATGAAGGAAAACAACAACAACAACAACAACAAAAAAAATCAAGCATATCTCTTATTTCCCTTTCCTATATAAAACCAAATAGTTGATAAGGAAAATTTTCTATAAAGTATTTCAGCTAATGAAGGAAGAAAGAATGAAGGAATTACAAAATCAGCAGTTTGTGACCCCTAATGAAATAACAGATCTAAGCAACAATCAATAGCTTCTAAATCCACAAAAAATGTAACAATCAGACATTATTTTGTTTCCTGATAAAGCAGTCTTGCTCAAAACAAACACCCTGAATCTGTTCAATCCTCTACATCTAACTACCAATATACAGGAAATACAGGGGACAGAAGACCATGTTAAATGACACTGTGGACACAATGGTGATACAATCAGCAAGATCCAAGACAGAGAATCCTGCTTATTCAACAAATACAAATATAAGGAAAAAAAAAAAAAAAGGAGGGGAACTTAACTGATTTCCAAGGGACTCAAAAGACAGTAGGAATGAATTCCAATGTCTAGATCATATTTAGATCTTTTTTTTTTTTTTTTTTGAGACAGAGTCTCACTCTGTTCCCCGGGCTAGAGTGAGTGCCGTGGCGTCAGTCTAGCTCACAGCAACCTCAAACTCCTGGGCTTAAGCGATCCTACTGCCTCAGCCTCCCAAGTAGCTGGGACTACAGGCATGCGCCACCATGCCCGGCTAATTTTTTGTATATATATATTTTAGTTGTCCATATAATTTCTTTCTATTTTTAGTAGAGATGGGGTCTCACTCTTGCTCAGGCTGGTCTCTCAAACTCCTGACCTCGAGCGATCCACCCGCCTCGGCCTCCCAGAGTGCTAGGATTACAGGCGTGAGCCACCGCGCCCGGCCCATATTTAGATCTTGATTCAAATAAACCAACTACAAAAAAGTTTAAGAACAATCAGGAAAATTTGAACATGGACTAGATATTCGATATTAGTGATTACTGTCAATTATTTTAGATGTAATTATGACATTGGAATTATGTTTTCAAAAATCTCTTTTTGAGGCTGGGCACAGTGGCTCATGCCCTGAAATCCTAGCACTTTGGGAAGCCACGGTAGGAGGATCCCTTGAGCCCAGGAGTTTGAGGTTGCAATGAGCTACGATGACACCAGAATGAGACAATGTCTCAAACTAAAAACAACAATAACAACAATAAAAAACCCTTTCTGAGATCAATACTGAAATATTTATAGAAGAACTGGGTTCTTCTATATATAGTAAAGCTAGAATTTGCTTCAAAATATTCAGAGGAGTGGGAAAAGAAATGGGAAAGGGTACAGACAAAACAAATTTGGCCATGAGTTGATAACTGGAGCTAGTGATGGATACATAGGGTTCATTGTACTATTCTTTCTACTTCTATATCTTTTGTATACATTCCAATTTTTTAAATAAAAAGTAAAACAAACAAAACACCATGCCTTGGTTCAAGGATCTATCTGGCAAAATCCAAACTCTGCCACCTGGTTTTCAATCACTCTCTATATACAGTGAATGTAATTTAACACTTTCCTCTTATACCTTTCCTGCTAGGCACATGAGTCTCTGAGCACATACATGGCTCATTCCTATCTTTGTCTTTGCTTGAATCATGTCTTCTACCTCCAGTGCCCTTCCTGTTTTCCTCTACCTATCCGGTCTGCCTTTTTTCAAGGACTAACTCAAGTCCTACCTTTTTTATAAGGGCTTGCCACAAATACACTAAAAAAATTATATTGATAATTCTTATTGTTCTCCCAACCCAGCTAAAAGAAATATTGTCTGGGTACCTACTAGACATGACACACTCCGCTAAGTGCTAAACCATGCCTTAGCTGTTTCATGGTCATGGTTTCTAAAGGCACCAAGGCTGAAACTTGTCACATTTTTTCAAATAGGTGACACATGGACGTGGTTCAAATTTCAAAAGCAACAAAAAGGAATAAAGCAAAGCATAAGTCTCCCTCCCACATTGTTCTCAGCCTGACCCAGTCTCCCTTCCCTACAGGTAAATAGCCAGACAGAGCCTCACTTCTTTTCTATCTTGTAAAGCAAGGGACTTTCAAACATTTTAACCACAACCCATCGTAAATAATCCGTTTTACATTGCAACCTAGTTCCTTCTCTCCCTCTCATACACACACTCATGTGTACTTACGTAACCAAACAAAAGTTTCATGAAACACATTTACACTCAGATAGTTTTCTCCTGTTCTATTTTTTCTTTTTTTAAAAAACTGATCATAATTCCCTAAATTAATTTTGTTTTCAGCTGGGCGCAGTGGCTCACACCTATAATCCTAGCACTCTGGGAGGCTGAGGTGGGCGGATCATTTGAGCTCAGGAGTTTGAGACTAGCCTGAGCAAAAGCGAGACTCCGTCTCTACTAAAAAAATAGAAAGAAATTAGCTGGACAACTAAAAATATATAGAAAAAAATTGGCAGGGCATGGTGGTACATGCCTGTAGTCCCAGCTACTCGGGAGGCTGAGGCAGTTGGATTGCCTGAGCAGGAGTTTGAGGTTGTTGTGAGCTAGGCTGATGCCACGGCACTCTAGCTCGGGCAACAGAATGAGACTGTCTCAAAAAAATTAATTAATTAATTTAAAAAAATTGTTTTCCACTAATAGGTAGCAATCGTGGCTTGAAAAATACTGTTATAAAAGTAGTACAGAAGTAAACACAGAGATACCCCAGTAAAAAAGGAGTCAAACACTACATTGAGGTGAACCACTGTCTCTGTCGTAGTCAAAGTCCTACTTCAGGTGGTATTAATAAACTACACACACTAAAGAACATAGTCTGTGTAGCTCTAAAATGAACACAAATGATAGGGAGAAACAAAGCCATTATATGGTGAAATAAAACTATAACAACAACTGCTGACATCGATATGTATACACATCGGAGATTTAGTTAAAAAATCAAAAACAAAACACACTAAGCTGAAGTAAATATTCTTCTCCACGAAAGGTCACAGAATTTTAAAGAAGGCAGAGAGCATTAGTTCAACCCTCCCATTTTACAGACAAGGAAGCAGAAATCCAGAAAGGTTTTCACGGCTCTGCTCTAGTTCCTAAAGAATGTTGCCGATAGGGGTTTAAGAGTCAGTGGCTACTATCTTCTCACAACTGTCTCAGATAAAAGGGAGCCAATGGATCATCACTATTGTGTCCCTGGCCATCTTTCAGGTTTATCAGCCTACAGCAGGGGTTCCCAGACCAGCAGCATCAGCCTCCCCAGAGAACTTCTTTTTTTTTTTTTTTTTTCTTTTTTTTTTTGAGACAGAGTCTCACTCTGTTGCCCGGGCTAGAGTGAGTGCCGTGGCGTCAGCCTAGCTCACAGCAACCTCAAACTCCTGGGCTTAAGTGATCCTACTGCCTCAGCCTCCCGAGTAGCTGGGACTACAGGCATGCGCCACCATGCCCGGCTAATTTTTTTTTTGTATATATATATTTTAGTTGTCCATATAATTTCTTTCTATTTTTAGTAGAGACGGGGTCTCGCTCTTGCTCAGGCTGGTCTCGAACTCCTGACCTCCAGCGATCCACCCGCCTCGGCCTCCCAGAGTGCTAGGATTACAGGCGTGAGCCACCGCGCCCGGCCCAGAGAACTTCTTAAAAATGCAAATTCTCAGGCCACACTCCCTTGCCAGTTCAGTTAAAAGGCATTCCTTGAGAAAATCCCAAAGCCATGACACATTCTCTCTTAGATGAGGTAAAACTCACCTCATCGAACGACTTGTGGGGACGGATAACCATTTGGGATTCATATGATCTGACCCTGACGAATTCCGGAGACTCGGGCACGCTAGGGTGCTCCACAGCACTGGTAAGGAGAAAAGGTAAAGCAAACTCTTAGTAATGTCTATATATAAAACAACAAGAGAGCTAAGGTTAAGGGGGAAGACCTAAAAATTAGCTGGCTCTAATTTTTAAAATGAACACAACAGAGGAGTCACTAAAATGAATGAATACAGACTAAGTTTTAAAAATGAAGTGAGTTCCTTTGGTAATTTACGGCTCACTAGCCTTTGTGTTGAAGATGACAGCAATTCTTTTTAATTACCAACATTAAGGAACCCAAAGAAACAGTTTAACTAAAAGCTTGCATCTCTTCATTCTCCCTAGATAGTAACTGCCCACTCATCTAGCTGGAAGGACGGGGCACTGGCTGCTGGGAAGCCGTGGGAGACTCCCCAATGCACTTGAGAACATGCAAACTCGGATTCATATGAATCTGTATGAAGGGCACAGCTAAAGGAGCTCAGCAAGAGCCACAGGCAGCCATACATACCGTGACACCAACACCATCATGTTGTTTTCCTGATCCACACTATACCGCCGAACATAAACATAATCCCGTGAGTACATTGGATACTAAAGAAGTGGAGGGGCAGGATTAGTGTTCTGCATTACACAGACTTGATAGAAGAAAAACCAGAAGTAAAAATACTCACAGGAAAATGGGTTACCCAGTGAAGAACCTCAGAACCACTAACCACATCCCTCTCGATCACCTCCAGCTTGATCACCAGGGCATCCCACTTTTTTCTATACTCTGTGTCCAGCTGCAGAAAGAGAGGAGACCATGAAGACCCAAAAACATCCAAAACAAAAATGTAGAAGGCTTTCCAGATGCTTCAACCTCTGACCCAAGGATCTTATTATGAGAAAACAGTGATCAGACATTATAGTGCCAAAGTGTGAGAGACATGGCTGTGTTTACTACAGATGATTCTTTTAAAATCCATTCGTATAGGCCAGTATCATTCCAAGGAAAAGTGGAAGAAAAAATATTACAACAGATACATTTGGGGAAAATGCAATATATAGTGATATATAAGTATAAGAGTAAGACAATTCTAACAAGTTTTTTTTTTTTAAGAGAAGTAAGTCTTTACTTCCTTGGTTTGCAAATAAAGCTGGCTGAGTTTATTCTTTTTGGTGATTAGTCAAAGAGACCAAATCCCATATCCTTATCCAACTCCTACTGTTCCTTAGCTTCAACCTTGGGTAGGGCAGCAGCAGCAGCAAGAGCAGCAGTGGTGGCGGCTGCCACAGGGGCAGCAGCCACAAAAGCAGATGGATCAGCCAAGAAGGCCTTGATCTTTTCAGCAAGTGGGAAGGTGTAATCAGTTTCCATAGACAAAGCCAGGACTCATTTGTACTCATTGATAATAGAACGGGGTACTGATGCAACGACTGGGTAACCAATCTGCAAACGCTGCCAACCTTGCAGACACCCTCCAGGAAGCAAGAATGAAGAGTTTCCTCTGTAATGTCAAGGACTTCAGGGCGGTAGATGCTGCCACTGTCAAACACCTGCTGATGACCAGCCCAAAGGAGAGGGGAAGATATTCAGGATGTTCAGCAGTATGGCTTCGCTGGCTCCCACTTTGTCTCCATTCTTAATCAGCTGCAGATCACTCAGGATATCAATGGTGCCCCCGGAGATGTTAGTGGTGATACCTAAAGCCTGGAAGGAGGTCTTCTCTGGCCCCAGACCAGTGTTCTGGGCTGGCACAGTGACTTCACATGAGGCAATGGTCCCAGCACGGGCAGCAGCCAGTGCCTTATCGGCGGCGAGTGGCATGTCCCTGATCTCAGTGAGGTCCTCCTTGGTGAACACAAAGCCCATATTCCCCCAGATATGAGGCAACAGTTTCTCTAGAGCTGGGTTGTTTTCCAGATGCCCTCGGATGGCCTTCCACATCATGGTGTGCTTGCCCAGCAGCACCACAGCACCCCTGAAGGGACATGTGGATCTGCTGTATATGCTTGGAGCCCACGTTGTCTGCTCCCACAATGAAGCATTTTGGATAATTATCCAAAAGTTGGATGATCTTAAGGAAGTAGTTGGACTTCCAGGTTGCCCTATCTTCCTTGGGCATCACTGCGGTGCATCAGGGATTGCCACGCAGGGTTTAAAGATAACGTTGCTCACACGAGGATGCCTGGCAAGAAAAGGGCCTAAAAATTTTAAACGGACAAAAAGTCCAAAAGTATAAGCAGACACCCCACACAAAAATATGCAAGCAGCATATTTTTATAAATTCTGGCATCACTGATAACTAAGGAATTTCAAATTAAGACAGATAAATACATCTAAACCAACAAAAATTCAATATAAATTGACAAAATTCAGTGCTTAGGGGAAAGTGCCTTTACATATTACCAGTCGATGTTATAACCAACAAACTAGTTACTGAAAGTCTGGCAAAACAAATGAAAAATCCAGGAAGGAAAAAAAATTTTTTTAGAACACTGGGTGACTCCACTTCCCCTTTTCATTTTCAACATTTCCTCCTTAAGGAAGAAAGCAATCTTTGAACAGATACTCTTTATTATATAAAGACCTTCCCTGAGGAATGTTCCAGATTACAAGAGGTTAAAGAGACATGACAACTAAATGTAATCCTGAATGGATCTGTACTGAAGGAGAAAATGCTATAAATGACATTACTGGGTCAGCTGATAAAACTGGAATACAAACAGGAGATTACATAAAAGCACTGCATCAAAGTTAAATTTATTGACTTTGATAATGATACCATGGTTAACTAAGAGAATATGTCTAGTTTCAGGAAATATGCACTGAAGGATTTAGGAATAAAGGGATATGATGTATGTAACTGACCCTCAAATTGTTCAGGAAAAAATATATAAAGCCTTATAAAATATATTAAAGCATTCAAATCCATTCCTGTGGGATAACAGTTATAGGTACACGGATTATCAAAGCCAATGTCATCTGAGTCAGAGAAATTGTTCATGTGGACAGGGGTAATGGGTTTGCTAGGAGGCTCTAAATCCACAGAGAAAAATTAACTCACCTGAACATTGAAGAACTGCCGGGGTGTCACATCTGTGTAAGTTCCAAAAACTAGAATGACAAGAAAGAATAGGGATGTTTGCCACACTCTGTCATTCACCCTATTCCTATCATCTAACTGCATTTCAGTTCTAGAGTACTGACAGATCTTAAAGGCAGGTTTAGAAACTAGAAGTCTTTCCCAGCTACTCAGGAGGCTGAGGCAGGAGGATCACTTGCAGCCAGGAGTTTGAGACCAGCCTGGGCAACATAGCGAGACTCCTATCTCTAAAAAAAGACAGAAAAAACAAAGAAAGAAACCAGAAGTCCTATTGGAGTAACAAAGTAAGACAAAGATAATCTACAGCAAAGATGACACTGAGAAGTGTCATTTGGGAGAAGAAAAACAACAAACAAAAAACCATGGCCAATTTTCTGAAACACAAGAGGAACAGAAGTCCTGTACACCTGGGCACACACTTAAAAGGCAGCCACGCTGGGCTCACCTCGGTACTGGTAAAGGTGGGTGCCTGTAATTGGACGCCGCCACAGCTTAAAGTGTTTCTTATCCATCACCATTTCCCATGGTTGTTCTTTGCCCTCCGAATCTTCATTCCCTTCTGTTTGGGATTTTGGTTCTGGAGGGTGGCACCTGATTCCAGAGCTCTGAAACATATTTGACATTTCCTCCAACCGTTTCATCTCATTAATGGATCTGGAAAGGAGAAAAACAGCCATGGTGTAGATGGTTAGTCAGCCCTGTGAAACAAAGTGTCCACACAAAGACTTGCAGAACAATGGTGTGGAGATAAAACAGTTTATAGCATAGTGAATAAAAACTGAGTTCCTGAGTTTGAATCCCAGTCCAACACTCATTAACTAGAGTATCAAATCACTTAACCAGTCTAATTTCTAAATCTACAATATAAAATGGGGATAGTGATAGTACCAACCCTCAAGGTTGTTGTAAAGATTATAAACAAACTTGTATGTAAAGTGCTCAATAGCTGGCCCATAATTAGACCTCAAATGTTAACTATTAAGAATTATGATTGTGAAATGTCATTTGATATCTTTTGCCCATGTTTTATTGGGTTGTCTTATTACAGAGTATATATTCTTCCCCCTCATTTTTAAATTGATATATAATAAACATACTATACGATTCACCCTTTTACAGAAATTCAGTGCCTGTTAATATATTCAAAAGGTTGTGTAACCATAACCACTATCTAATTCCAGAACATTTTCAAAGGAAATCTTATACCCATCATTAGTCACTTTCTATTCCTGCCTACCCCCAGCCCTAGGTGACACTAATCTACTTTCTGTCTCTATGGATTTGCCCATTTTGGACATTTCAATTGAATGGAGTCATACAGTATGTACCCTTTTGTGTCTGGTTTCTTTCGCCTCACCTATCTTCAAGGTTCGTCCATGTTGTACTTTACTACTTTCAATAGCTGAGCAAATATTCCATTATATAGATATATCACATTTCGTTCATCTATTCATCAGATAACGGACATACAGGTTGTTTCTACTTTTTTATTATTATGAATACTACTGCCATGAACATTTGTGTATAGGTTTTTGTGTAGACATATGTTTTCAATTCTCATGAGTAGATTCGTAGCAGTAGATTTGCTGGGTCATGGTAACTCTATGCTAACTTTTTGAGGAACTCCCAAACTGTTTTCCAAGAAACTGCACCATTTTATACTTACACCAATGTATGAGGGTTCCAATTGCTCCACATCCTTGCCAACAGTTATTGTCCATCTTTCTTATTATTAGCCATCCTAGTGTGTGTGAAATGTATCTCACTATGGTTTTAACTGGTATTCCCTAACGACTAATGACGTTGAACTACTTTTCATGTGTTTGTTGGCCATTATAACTTCCTTTGGAGAAATGTCTATTGAAATCCTTTGCCTATTTTTAAACTGGGTTGTCTTTTTACTATTGAATTTTGATAGTTCTTTATATAATATTCTAGATACCAGTCCCTTACCAGATATGATGTATAATATTTTCTTTTATTCCATGGTGGGCTGTCAATTCACCTCCCTCCCTCCCTTCCTTCCAACAGGGTCTCACTCTGTTGTCAGGCTGGAGTGCAGTGACACAATCATAGCTCACTGCAACCCTGAACTCCTGGGCTCAAGCAATCCTCTTGCCTCAGCCTCACAAGCAGCTGGGACTACGGGAAAGCACCACCACACCCGGCTAATTTCTTTTTTCTTTTTTTTGGTAGAGATGGGGATCTTACCATGTTGTTTAAGCTGGTTTTCAACTCCTGGCCTCAAGTGATCATCCCACCCTGGCCTCCCAAAGTGCTAAGATTACAGGCGCTAGCCACCACACCTGGCCTTCACTTTCCTGATAGTGTCCTTTGATACAAAATTTTTTTAATTTTGATGAAGTCTAGTTTATCTATTTTTTTCTTTGATTGCCCATGTTTTTAGTGTTACATCTAAGAAACCATTGCCTAATCCAAGGTCACAAGGACTTGTACCTATATTTTCTAAGAGTTTTATAATTTTAGCTTATATTAGGTCTCTGACCCATTTTGAGTTAATTTTTGTGTATTATGTGAGGTAGCGGTCTAAATGCATCATTTTGCATGTGCATCTTCAGTTGTCCCAGTGTCATTTGTTGAAAACACTATTCATTCCTTCCCCTATTGAACTGTCTTGGCACCCTTGCTGAAAAAAAAAAATTTTTTTTTTTTTAAGACATAGGATCTTGGCTGGGCACAGTGGCTCACACCTGTAATCCTAGCACTCTGAGAGGCCAAGGAGTTCAAGACCAGCCTGAGCAAGAGCAAGACCCCACCCCTACTAAAAATACAAAGGAATTAGCTGGACAACTAAAAATATATAGAAAAAATTAGCCGGGCATGGTGGCACATGCCCGTAGTCCCAGCTACTTGGGAGACTGAGGCAGGAGGATCCCTTGAACCCAGGAGCTGGAGGTTGCTGTGAGCTAGGCTGATGCCATGGCACTCTAGCCAGGGCAACAGAGTGAGACTCTGTCTCAAAATCAAACAAACAAAAAAAGACATAGGATCTTGCTCTGTCATCCAGGCTGTCACCCAGTGGTACAATCATAGCTCACTATAACCTCAAACTCCTGGGCTCAAGTAATCCTCCCACTTCAGCCTCCCAAGTAGCTGGGACTACAGGCACAGGCCACCACACCCAGGTAAATATTTTTTTAAAACATTTTTTTTTGGCTGGGTGCAGTGGCTCAT
This sequence comes from Eulemur rufifrons, assembly GCF_041146395.1. Taxonomy (NCBI): domain Eukaryota; kingdom Metazoa; phylum Chordata; class Mammalia; order Primates; family Lemuridae; genus Eulemur; species Eulemur rufifrons. Next base: position 43,587,450 of record NC_091001.1, on the reverse strand, counting down.
GCCTGTAATCCTAGCACTCTGGGAGGCTGAGGTGGGAAGACTGCTTGAGCTCAGGTGTTCAAGACTAGCCTGAACAAAAGTGAGACCCCATCTCTATCAAAAAGAGAGGGGGGAAAAAAAAAACCCAGTCAGGCATTGCGGTGCATGCCTGTTGTCCCAGCTACCCAGGAGGCTGAGGCAGAAGGATTGCTTAGAGCCCAGGAGTTGGAGGCTGAAGTAAGCTACAATAACACCATTGCACTCTACCCAGGGTGGCAGAGTGAGACTCTGTCTCAACAAAAACAAACAAAGCAACTGAACACCCCTCCTCCCCATCTCCTACCCCTTCATATTAAATAAATAAAAAATTAAATAATAAAAAAATTTTTTGTAGTGATGGGATCTCCATGTTTCCCAGGCTGGTCTCAACTTCTGGCCTCAAGCAATCCTCAATCCTCTCATCTTGGCCTCCATCTAAATGCTTGGATTACAGGCATGAGCCATTGCACCCAGCTCCTTGTTGAAAATTGACCAAAAACATAAGGCCTTATTTCTGGACTCTTATTCCAACAATCTATATGCCTATCCTTATACCAGTACCATAGTGTCTTCATTACTGTAGCTTTGCAGTAGTTTTGAAATTGAGAAGGGTGAGTTCTCCAAATTTTCTTCTTTTCCACGATTGTTTCTACCATTCTAGGTACTGTTCATTTCCATATGAATATCAGAACTGGCTTGTTCATTTCTGCAAAATAGCCAGCCAGAATTTTGATAAGGACTGCAATGAATTTATATGTTGCTTTGGGTAGTACTGCCACCTTAACAATATTAGATGTTCTAATCCACGAACACAGAACGTCTTTTCATTTATTTCTTTTTACATTTCTTTCAATGATGTTTTGTAGTTTTCAGTGTAAAAGTCTTAAGCACTCTTTTTTGTTAAATTTATTCCTAAGTTTTTTATTCCTTTTGATGCTACTGTAAATGAAACTTTTTTCTTTTTTCAAGATAGGGTCTTGCTCTGTCACCCAGGCTGGAGTACAGTTGCATAATCACAGCTCATTGCAATCTCAAACTCCTGGGCTCAAGTGGTCCTCCCACCTTAGCCTTCTTTTTCTTTTTTTTTCTTTAGTTTATTTTATTTTGAAACAGAGTCTCACTCTGTCGCCCAGGCTAGAGTGAGTGCCGTGGCATCAGCCTAGCTCACAGCAACCTCAAACTCCTGAGCTCAGGGGATCCTCCTGTCTCAGCCTCCCGAGTAGCTGGGACTACAGGCATGCACCACCATGCCCGGCTAATTTTTTTCTCTATATATATTTTTTTAGCTGTCCATATAATTTCTTTCTATTTTTAGTAGAGATGGGGTCTCGCTCTTGCTCAGGCTGGTCTCGAACTCCTGAGCTCAAACGATCCGCCCACCTCGGCCTCCCAGAGTGCTAGGATTACAGGCGTGAGCCACTGCACCCGGCCTGCATAAAGTTTTAAAACATGCAAAACAATACCACATATTATACTATGTACCATTATGTATCACTTAAGGTGTATACATATGTAATAAGACATAGATGGGGATACTATACAACAAATTGTGATAATGGTTGCATCTGGGGGAGAAAGGAAAATTCAACTGGAAAAGGGTACAGAGGAAGCTTTATTGTACTTATATTTTATTTCTTAAATATAACTGTATTTCTAACATTCCCGTTATTCTTTAAACGTTTTTATATATCTGAAACATCTTCTAATAATTTTAAAAATTTGGCTTCTATGTTTCCCATAACCTTTAAATTTCATATAAGAAAGAAAAATTGCTGGCTGTCTATGTCATATACAATTCTTAGGATTCAAGACCAAAGACCACCCCAATTACTGATACACTCTATCTGAAATGCCCTTTCACTCCTTCAACGCTCAAAAAAACACAAAGAGCAGGCATGGCGACACAGGCCTGTAATCTCAGCTACTTGGGAGGATGAAGTGGGAGGATCACTTGAGCCCAGGATCAGCCTGGGCAACATAGCAAGATTCCACCTCAATTTAAAAATAATAATAAGGATAATAACAAAAAAACACAAGGTTCAAGGCTAATTTCTAGGCAGAGTTAACCATATGCACTTATTTTTATTCCTCTAATAAAAATACATTACACTATAATTAATTTATCTTTATATCTGCTTTCCTTACTAAACTATGAATTCCCTAATGGTGCAGAACCAGTCTTTTTCATATTTGTAGTTATAGTTCCTAGTAGGTCCCTTGTAAATATTACACAATCAAAAAATGAATAAACTGAGTAAATAAATAAAAATAATATGAAAGTAGGCTTCAATAATTCAAACTCTTACTAAAAGATTACATTAATATATTGCTTTAAAAGCCAAAACCTCAAAGTTATATTGGCAATCCAAGATGAAAAGTTCAAAGCAATCCAAAGTAATGATGAGCCTAGAGAGCTGTGTTCTACTCCTGGCTCTGCTGTCAACTAGCTGTGTGATCTTATCCAAGTCATTTTACCTACAAAGTGCAGACATCATTTCTTCAACGTTCCTAGTAGCTCTAAAATTCCAATTCACTGAATTTTAAACTTCGGACTTAGATGAAATTATTTATATAGGGGGATATTTCTCATTTTGACTGTCTAAAATTAAGCCCCCAAATAGGTAGATGCAGCCTCCCTCCACCCTCTAGCAGTTAAAGCACAGCTCCTAATTTAAGTAAAGTTAGAGACTTCTAGGAGGGGCTATGAATCTTGAGGAAATAACACAAAGGCACACAATCTTTTGTAGATTATTCTCAGTGATCTTGAGGGAGTTCAGAGTCCAGCAGTGCAATCGATGTAGGGAAAACAATACCAGGAACACCGCCTGAAATAGATCATTCCTGTTACAGGTCTTGGTTGTTCTCTTGGCCAATCTGTACTCTGGTCTTCTTGTCAATGCTCTCAGTGACCTAATACCCTTCTGATTAATTCTTTTTTGGCTTAAGTTAACCAAAATCAGTTTCTTTGCTACAACCAAGAACCTAATCAGTACAATTTACATTGATGTCCTAACAACAATTATTTCACGATTTTAAAAAAGTTTTAAATTTAAATTAAAAGTTATAAAACAGGACTGACAGCTGGCACTGAAAAAGCTTATAGAAATAGGGAAAGAACCTTAAGGCAGACATTTAGATTTTGCAGAAGAGAAAGCAAAAGCAAAACCACAGCTACATTTGCTCAGAGAACAGTTCAGGTATCACATAGCACCAATTATGGCATTTTTCAGGACCAGTAAAGCATCCATCAATAATAATTAAGCACTACTCCTGAATGTCATTCTTTTTTAAATTTTTTGAACATTTTTAAAATCAAAAAAATTTTTTTTGGTGCCCAGGCTGGCCTTGAATACTTGAGCTCAAGTGATATTCCTGCCTCAGCTTCCCAAGTAGGTGGGACTACAGGCACACGCCACCATACCCAGCCTAGATGTCATTCTCATCACGTAATAATGACGGACAAGTAGAAATCTGTTTTTATTGGTGGAATCTTATTAAACCATCAGGGGCTTATAAAAGAATTACACAGTTAATAAGGCTTTAAGAAAATTAATGATGATAGGCAATATTTTTTAATGGCCCTCTAAGATGCAAGGTGATTCAGAGCTTCTGACCCACTGTTTAATCAGGCTCTCCTATATATTAAAGGTCACTAGGTGGCTTTGATTAAAATTATGAGACTAAGTCCCTGAAAAGGGATGTAAAGGTCCGAGCTCAGTGGCTCATACATGTAATCCTAGCACTCTAGGAGGCTGAGGCGGAGGACTGCTTGAGCTCAGGAGTTTGAGATCAGCCTGAGCAAGAGCGAGACCCTGTCTCTGCTAAAAGTCGAAAAACTAGCCAGGCGCAATGGCATGTGCCTGTAGTCCCAGCTACTCTGGGAGGCTGAGGCAGGAGGATTGCTTGAGCCCAGAAATTTCAGGCTGCAGTGAGGCAGTAAGCTATGATGATACTACTGCATTCTAATTCTACCCAGGGCAATAGAGTGAGACTCTGTCTCAACCAAAAAAAAAAAAAAACGAAAAAGGATGGAAATGCCTTGTGAAAACATGATATTCGTTCTTTGAATAGCACATTATGAATGCCAGATGAAGACTACATACAGTTATTTTATCCCAAGGTTTAAGAATCCCTGAAGGGTCTCAACTTTTAAATGCTAACATGACAGACATAATTAGCATCACAGAAGCACAAAGTCACTCACTGTCATATATGTAGAGAAAGGAAAAACCTCTCTCCATACACCTCATTAGCCTGTTGTGCCAAATCTTGTTTGGATAGGATGGGTGCCTAACCTTCATATCTAAGAGACTTAAACAAGTAATAAGAAAGGACAAAGGAGATTATTCCCAAAATAGTAACAAAATCAGCAGATTAGAAAAAAGGATCAAGGAAGGCAGTCAATGCTTTCCTTTCTCCAAAATGAAAATCGTTTCCATATTTGAAAAAGGCTGGGTCAAAAGCTATGAAAACTGAAAACATACCACCAGGAAAACAGAGTTAAGTATAAATAACAATGTTTGGCTCATCTAGAGGCCCTGCCCTCAGCATGGAGCTTAATATAAGGCTCCAAAATGATTCAAATGAAGCCATCCTTACAATCAGGAATTTCAGTAAGACACTTGCCTCACTTCACATAATTGCTCCCTCAAATTCCAAATTATTGCCCAAGTTAGAGACTTTCAAGTACTACTGATATGGAACACACCTAGAAATAAAAGACATCAACTGGCTCACTGCAGTTCTGGGGCAACTAGTTAATGGTAACATAATGAAGACAATCTCAAAAACTGAGGTCTGCTTTTAATGTTGTCCTCATGACCTAACAAGGGTTTATCAATAAGACACCCTGAAGTGACAGTGGGAAAGAACCAAAGTTACTTTAAGGCAAAAGGACTTTATGTTCATCATTTATCTAGTTAAAAACATACTGAAAAATTTATCTTATCTTGAATGCCCTTAAAAACAGAAATGGGAAAATAGTCAATTTTCTTTATGAAACTTTACTGCCACTTATTCACTCAGATCTCTATAGCAATGAACTGTAGCTTAAAAAAAGGGGGAGGGGGGCTGGGCATGGCTGCTCACGCCTGTAATCCCAGAACTCTGGGAGGATTGCTTGAGGTCAGGACCAGCCTGAGCAACATAATGAGACACGGTCTCTATAAAAAATAGAAAAATTAGCCGGGCGTGGTGGCGCGTGCCTAAAGTCCCAGCTACTCAGGAGGCTGAGGCAGAAAGACACTTGAGCCCAGGAGTTTGAGGTTGCAGTAAGCTATGATCATGCCACTGCATTCATGCCCAGGCAACAAAGAGAGACTCTGTCTCTAAAAAAAGAATAAATAAATAAATAATTTAAAAATTTTTTTTTAAAAAAAGAGGAGTTACTGGAACATTTTCCCCCAGCCTTTCATATTTCCTAACATCCTTTCTCTGTTTGTTCCTGTAATTTTTTTATTTTTTACTGTTCCAAAACAATAAATGTGATTACTGTATTTTTCCATAATATTTGCCCTGGGCTCACAGAATGCCAGCTAGCACCAAAAACATTGATTGAAAGTTTTTTTGGGCTGGTCCAAGTGCAGTGGTGTTTACAACTAATTGATCACAACCAGTTATAGATTCCTTTGTTCCTTCTCCACCCCCACTGCTTTACTTAACTAGCCTTAAAAAGAAAAAAAAAAAAGAAAGAAAGAAAGTTTTTTTGTTTGATTTTTATTTACTTATTTATGTATTTATTTATTTTTGAGACAGAGTCTCTCTCTGTTGCCCAGGCTAGAGTGAGTGCCGTGGCATCAGCCTAGCTCACAGCAACCTCAAACTCCTGAGCTCAGGGGATCCTCCTGTCTCAGCCTCCCGAGTAGCTGGGACTACAGACATGCGCCACCATGCCCGGCTAATTTTTTTTCTATATATATTTTTAGCTGTCCATTTAATTTCTTTCTATTTTTAGTAGAGATGGGGTCTCGCTCTTGCTCAGGCAGGTCTCGAACTCCTGAGCTCAAACGATCCGCCCACCTCGGCCTCCCAGAGTGCTAGGATTACAGGCATGAGCCACCGCGCCCGGCCTACTTATTTATTTTTTTGAGACAAAGTCTTGCCCTGTTGCCCAGGCTACAGTGCAGTGGTATCATCATGGCTCACTGCAGCCTTGAACTCCTGGTCTGAAGTGGTCCTCCTGTCTCAACCTCCCAGTAGCTGGGACTACAGGTGTGTCACCACGTTCAGCTAATTTTTTTAATTTTTTATAGAGATAGGGTCTCGCCATGTTGCTCAGGCTGGTCATGAACTCCTGGCCTCAAGCAATCCTCCTGCCTCCGCCTCCCAAAGTGCTGGGATTACAGGCATGAGCCACCATGTCCAGCCTTTTTTGATTGTTTAACTGAAGACAACTGGGTAAAAATACTAGCACAAGTATTAAAATACCTGATTTTCTATGCCTTGCCCTAGTAGCCAAAGCAAAACCACTTTGTACAAGTGATTTCTTTTCTTAAATTTTCTTGCTGTTGCAAGATTAATAAGATCCTATTTTGTAAGACATCTTTAAACACAAAAGAAAAGAAAGTAAGGTTGTGCTTTTTCATTCTGAATAAAAACTCAAATAACATAAGAAAAACACATGCCATTTTAAGGCACACATTAAAAAAAAAACACCCTACACACTCCACCTCTATTTAACTAAGATGGCAATAGGAGAATTAGTTTGTGTCAGGATAAGTTGGTACAGAAACAGCACAGATGAGCCAAAAGCTGTGATTTAGGGTCCATGTGACAAGCATGCTCTTCCTCCATTAACAATAAAGGAAATGCACTTGAGAACACACTTAAACTGTGCTCCATAATGGAAGCTACCCAAAAATCATTTTGCTAGAACAAAATCCAAGAGATTCTAAGCTAGCTAAAACAACTTCAGCAGTGCTTAATTTAAAGCAAACAGAATACTTAAACACCAAACAAATAAATTAACCTAACCCAGAATATTTTACTCAATAAAATATAAACATGACAAACTATCAGAACAAAGACCTAACAAATTACTGTACAACCAAGATGTAGTTGTTGAATAGCATATTATTTGTCTCCCTATCATGGTAACAAACGTTTTTTTTTTTTTTTTTTGAGACAGAGTCTCACTTTGTTGCCCAGGCTAGAGTGAGTGCCGTGGCGTCAGCCTAGTTCACAGCAACCTCAAACTCCTGAGCTCAAGGTCCTCCTGTCTCAGCCTCCCGAGTAGCTGGGACTACAGGCATGCACCACCATGCCCGGCTAATTTTTTCTATATATATTTTAGTTGTCCATATAATTTCTTTCTATTTTTAGTAGAGATGGGGTCTCACTCTTGCTCAGGCTGGTCTCGAACTCCTGAGCTCAAACGATCCGCCCACCTCGGCCTCTCAGAGTGCTAGGATTACAGGCGTGAGCCACCGCGCCCGGCCTCATAGTAACAAATGTTTAAAAAAGAAAAAGAAAAGATCCTCAAGATGGACAACTTGATCAAATTTTAAATATATGAAAAACTAAATTATGAACTGGACAATTAAATGTTAAACAAGGGCCTTCATATAACAACCTCAAGGGGGGTCAAAAGGCAGCTTAAAAGTGTTCTGAGTGGGCTTCATCCACGCTTCTGAAATTCCAAAGCTGGTTAACTCAGAGCAATGCCTCTTTAAGAGTTGGATTAGAATGTAGAGGATTTTAACTGCCCCCAGGTTGCAGAGACAGTCCAAAGAGAGTGCAATAGAATGAATACCTGGCTTGGTCATCAACTGGTCTGATCTCTCTGCTATGGTGGATAGTGACTACTAACTCAAATGTTTACTAAGTTCATTTCCTATCTCATTTCCCCCTCTAACTCCTGCACATGAGGGAACTGCTAAACAGGGCTCCAGGATTTGTCATCCATAAAAATGCACGAGGTAAGCCTAAAAGTGTCATCTACTACTTAAGCCCCAAACTCTATTAAACTCCCACCACCAAACACTCCCCTCCCTCTCTTTTGCACCCAACAGCCCTTTTCTTTCTCCTCTTTCCCAAACAGTTCCAACTGGGGATTTTCCTCACAAACTTAACTTTGGAACATAGGTATTTCACCATTAAAAACAGAATGAAGGCCGGGCGTGGTGGCTCACGCCTGTAATCCTAGCACTCTGGGAGGCCGAGGCGGGTGGATTGCTCAAGGTCAGGAGTTCGAGACCAGCCTGAGCGAGACCCCGTCTCTACTAAAAATAGAACGACATTATATGGACAACTAAAAATCTATATAGAAAAAATTAGCCGGGCATAGTGGCGCATGCCTGTAGTCCCAGCTACTCGGGAGGCTGAGGCAGTAGGATCGCTTAAGCCGAGGAGTCTGAGGTTGCTGTGAGCTAAGCTGACGCCACGGCACTCACTCTAGCCTGGGCAACAAAGTGAGACTCTGTCTCAACAAAAAAAAAAAAACAAAAAAAAAAAAAACAGAATGAAAATTTAAACAATTGATAATTTCTCAATTTAAAAGGGTTCTTCCCATTCTTTTATTTTTTACACCTAAGACTGATTGGAACAAATGGCCAAGTAGCAAAAGAATGCTAATGGGAACTAGGCAAAATACCTATCATACTTTGATATCTTAACTTTTTTGTGAATAAAGTTGTTTGTGGTTATCATTTTAAACCGCATTTATATAAGTTATCTTTCCTGCTAGGAATAGTAGTCCCAGTTCTTAAGATAGACTTGCATTTACCCAAAATACACAGTGTAGTACAAATAGGCTGCCTCGGTGTTAACTTCCCAAACAGGCTGCTAAACTTTATTGGGGTATTTCCATTTCTTTTTTTTTTTTTTTTTTGTTGAGACAGAGTCTCACTTTGTTGCCCAGGCTAGAGTGAGTGCCGTGGCGTCAGCTTAGCTCACAGCAACCTCAGACTCCTGGGCTTAAGCGATCCTACTGCCTCAGCCTCCCAAGTAGCTGGGACTACAGGCATGCGCTACTATGCCCGGCTAATTTTTTCTATATAGATTTTTAGTTGTCCATATAGTGTCTTTCTATTTTTAGTAGAGACGGGGTCTCGCTCAGGCTGGTCTCGAACTCCTGACCTTGAGCAATCCACCCGCCTCGGCCTCCCAGAGTGCTAGGATTACAGGCGTGAGCCACCGCGCCCGGCCTCCATTTCTAACCTAACCAAAAATGTAGACTAACAAGTTGCCTCCCTGTTGAAGAAATACGTAGAATGAACAGACCAGTGTGGAATCTATCGGAGAAGGAGGCTGTGCCTGGGACAGTGTGCTTGTGTGCAGGGAGGGTACAGTTTAACAATAGCTGTTAAAAAAAAATACAGAGACAATGTAAAGCAAGAGCTAAAGCAAAGTTCCCCATTAGATTACCTGAAAACAATAAAGTCTCAGGCTCAGAACTACAGATTAACAAATTCAATCAATGGTACTGGGCTTTGCACACACAAGTTTTGATGATGACAGCGTGACTTTAGAGCCTAACGACATAGTATTCCCAAAGTTCTAGTCAAAGTAGCAAAAATCTGACCTAATTTTTAAAGGTTAAAATGTCTGGGCTACTGGTTTGTGCAAGCAGGACAAAATCCTTTCCAGCCTCTTAATTCTGCCACGACGTTGAGTCACAATGACAGAGAGCTCTCCTGGCATTTCTCACTAGGCCTGAGTCCCATTTGGATTGAAGTCATTTTGTAAATTGCACAACTACATCCTTAGGTCAAGTTTAAAACCTGTTTTGAATTTGCACCTTTCTGGGTGTGTTAAAGATGACGTGAACAATGGCAACCACGCCTTCGATATCTAATTTATTCCCACAATGTTGTTTCTTTAGTGTCATGCTCTCCCCACTAAAAATGAAGTCTCCCTCCTACACTAACCAACACTTCCAGTTCTTATTTCTAACCCTACAAATCAAATTAACACGCAGGGGCAATAAACAACGTGGTCTACTGAAACAGGTTCAATCTACAGCCTCGCCACTTAAAGGACGGCCAGATAACAGGGGATGCTGAACACAGGGCAGGCCCAAGTGTTCACACGTCCCAACCTCCCGCCTTGCCGTCCCCCACTCCACCGCACAGAACGAGCTCGCTGCAGAACCCACCTCTGCAACTCCTCCTCCTTGATCCTCTCCTCGTCCCACACGAACACGCCGGCGAGCGCAGCCATCAAGACAGAGGCATGGCCAGGGCGGCCGTGCAGCCGGCGCCACAGGCGGCCGAGGAGGACTCGGCGCGAGCTCTCCGAGTAGAGGCGGCCGTAGAGCTGAGCGATCTGCTGCGCGCGCCGCACGCGCAGGCCCGTCACGAAGCGGCACTGATTGGCCAGCAGGGCCAGCAGGCCCCCGCCCCGCGCCCCCGCCAGCCAGGCGGCTAGGGCGGCCGGCGGCCTCAGCGGGAACATGCCGCCGCCCCCTCGCAAGCCTCGGGGCCAAAGCAACCAGCCCAGTAGCGCGCAGGCGGCCGTCCGCAGCGTCCCCCTAACTGGCCGGCCACTAACCCGTCTCACGGTCCCGCGGCCAGAAGCCGCCCTTCATCTCTCTCTGCAGCAACCGCTGAGGAAGAGTCCCCTCTGGGGAGAGAGTCGGTCATGGCAGCAGCCGCGGGGACGGCCCCGCGTTCTGCACGAGGCGCTGCCGGACTTGGGCCTCAGACCGGCCGGACCGTTGGCCCCCTCTGCTCTTCTACGTTCTCCGTCCGGCGCCGGGCACCGTGGTGCAAAGCGCTCGGGAAGCGGCAAGGCGGACAGTTCCAGCCCGGCAGCAAGCAAGCTCCCGCGCGTTCGCCGTCCGCCACACACGCTGCCAGCCCACAACCTACCCCGACTCTGCGGGCCGGGCCCTGATTGGGCGTGGCCCGGACTCCTGAGTGCTCATTGGTGCCACCAAGTGCTCATCACTGCTCCCTCCCGCCCCTTCGCGCAGCTCGCCGGGGTGGCCTGCTAGCAAGGTAGGTGGAGCGGCGGCAAGTGCCAGCCAAGGGCGCCTAGGAGAGTGACCCGCGGACCCCGCCGCCGCCGCCATCTTCGGGCTGTCTCGACCCCGCCCCTCGGAGAAGCGTGGCCAGGTGCCCGTTAGAGTCCTGCGTGTTGTTCAATTGTTCTAAGAGGCGGAGGACCGTCGCCCCATTCTCTTTATTAGAGTCCAGGGTAGGGGGTGTGGTCTTCGCACTGCCTCTGGAAGGCGCTGGGGGCGTCCCAGGTTGGGGTGGGGGGCTGTGAAGACACCTGTGGTGAACCGGGACCTTGCTCAGGCCTATGGTGCCTGCGATTGTAAAACTTCCTGGGCCTCCCTGCCTGGCTTTCCCGCAGGCGCCCTGAGCATTCTTCTCTCTGGGAATCCCGCAGCCAGAGAGAGGACGGCTGGCACATCCTAAGAGCCCAGGATACTTCCCAGGGAGCGTCACGTGCGCAGGTATCCTGTCTCAGTCTGCACATGCGATAGGCCTTTGGTAAGAGGGTAGCAGAGTGGAGTTAGTTGGGACAGGTCATGTAGTAGCTGTTCCTCTTCCCTTGACCCAAAGGTGACAACGTTAGAAAGGTAAACAGGTTTCCTGAAACGTACCTTGCAGCAGGGTATTACTATTCTGTATCCAAGCTCATTAAAACAAAATTGCTGTTATGTCTAAATTGTTTCCTTATTATCCTTTTTTATGCTTATTCTTTTTGTTGGTTTTTTCCTTGAGATAGGATTTCGCTCTGTTGCTCGGGCTAGAGTGCAGTGGCTTCATCATAGCTCACTACAATCTCAAACTCCTGGGCTCAAGCGATCCCGCTGCCTCAGCCTTCCCAGTAGCTGGGACTGCAGACTCGCGCCACTACACCCTGCTAATTTTTCTATTTTTTGTAGGGGGGCGGTCCTCACAATGTTGGTTAGGCTGGTCTCGAACTCCTGGCCTCAAGTGATCTTCCTGCATGCCTTGGCCTCCCTATGTTTATTCCTAAGTACCTTATTGACAAAGAAGAAAAAATATTATAAAATGTCTTGGTTCTGAAAGAGTTTGTCTGTGCTTGTTCCCAGGCATTTAGGAATTTTACTGTAGCTAAAGATTTGCACAATTTTAGATGTTCTTAATTAATAAAAGTAGATATTTCTCCAAAGAGAAAAAAATTATGCTTTACTGGAAACCCAAATTTAAGTCTCTCCTATCCCGGCTGTCAGAGTTTACTTTGGATATTGGTATTGATGTTTATTTATTTCCCTTAAAAGCAGGTAAGGAAAATGTGTGTGTAACACAAAATAGAATTTGACACTTAGTTGAGCCAGGCTTTTTTCAAGGATGGTAGGATGGCCTGGAGTCCGGTGGGGGTAAGGTTGAACTTTCCTGCTGTCCTGCTTCCTTTGATTAAAAGGAGCCCCTGAGGCCTATGCAAGCCTCGGCCCACCTGTGGTTTGGGGTTGCTGTCTGCCTTATAAAGCAAAGTGGAGGGTTTGTCTTCTGGGAAGACTAAGGTGTCTTCTCTGAAAAAGCCTCCTACATAGTTGGCTTTGCCATTTGCCAGGAAATAGGAGGGCAGGGATTTAGGCCTCATGAATTTTGTTTTCAGTTGTGGTCAAGGGAGAATACAGTGATTGTAACCAGAAAATCCAGAGTGGGGTGTAGTTACCTCCAGAGCTCATCACTGAGAGCTCAGCTTGGGCTTCGTGACAGTCGTAGAAATGGATTCCTTAATAATAATAATTTTCAAGAAGGAGCAGAGCACTTCTGCTTATTGGTGGTGTAGTGTTTTGGATTTTTTTTTTTTTAATCAAAACCAAACAAGTCTTCAGGAACTCCGGTTGAGCCCCTCTAATCCAACCATTTTCTTCATCTCTGCTGCCTTTCCCATCAGTATATAAACACAGTTGAGTTCATCTTCAAAAAAGGCTTTGACAAAAGAAAGAGGCCTTCACTCTTCCTTGTTCCAGATACCTCCCTTTTTCTTTCTTTTCATAGCTAAGATTTTGTTTTTAAAAGAACGTCATATACCGTCAGCCCTCTGTATCCATGGGTGCCACATCTGTGGATTCAACCAATTGTAGATGGAATATATTTGGGGGAAAAAATGCATCTGTACTGAACATGTACAGATTTTTTTTTGTTGTTACTATTCCCTAAACAATACAACTATATAGTATTTACATAGCATTAGGTATTATAAGTAATCTAGAGATCTAAAGTGTATGAGAAAATGTGAGGAGGTTGTCTGCAAATACTACATCATTTTATATCAGGGACGTGAGCGTCCGCAGGTGGTCCTGGAACCAATCCCCCACTTCTCTATTTTTCTGTACCTCCCTATCAAGTCTTCCTCTGTAAAATTTAAAAACAGACCAGGCGTGGTGGCTCACGCCCGTAATCCTAGCACTCTGGGAGGCCAAGGCGGGCGGATCGTTTGAGCTCAGGAGTTTGAGACCAGCCTGAACAAGAGCAAGACCCCATCTCTACTAAAAAAATAGAAAGAAATTAGCTGGACAACTAAAAACATATAGAAAAAATTAGCCAGGCATGGTGGCGCATGCCTGTAGTCCCAACTACTCGGGAGGCTGAGGCAGAAGGATTGCTTGAGCCCAGGAGTTTGAGGTTGCTGTGAGCTAGGCTGACGCCACTCTAGCCCGGGCAACAGAGCAAGACTCTGTCTCAAAAATAAAATTTTCTGAGTGTATGTGTATTTTGTTCTCTTGTCAACTTGGTCAAGCTGGTATTTCCCAAAATTCCCTTCCATATATAGTTCTAGTTAGAGTTGGCCACAGAGAAACTTGTACCAGATTTGGGAGGCAGAAGTGAAGGAGGGCCATTACTTCCCGAAACTTTGCGGTCAGATGGGGATGATAGACAAATACAGAGGTAACTGGCAGGTTCCAGCTTGCACTCACTCTCCTCTGCTCTACTTGGGGAACTTGTTCCTGTCTCATGGCCCTAATGACCAATAAGGGACCTAGACTCACCACCAGGCTGCACACCCACAGAGGCAACAGTTTCTCAAACCTCTCTGACTTTTGAACTCTTTGTTCTCAACTCAGGGAGGCAGCTGGGCTCCACTTGTTTCCCTCTTCCTGTGCTGCAAAGTGGAAACTTTCTCCAGGCAGTAAACTGGGACAATCACAAATTCACTACCACAATTATGCTGTAAAATATTTCATTACCATCATTCTGAAAAGTTCTTTGTGCCCTTTTGCAACCAATCACTTTCTCCAACCCCTGGACTTTGGCAGGCATTGATCTGCTTTCTTTGTTTCTTTTTTTTTTTTTTTTGAGACAGAGTCTCGCTTTGTTGCCCGGGCTAGAGTGAGTGCCGTGGCGTCAGCCTAGCTCACAGCAACCTCAAACTCCTGGGCTCAAGCGATCCTCCTGCCTCAGCCTCCTGAGTAGCTGGGACTACCAGCATGCGCCACCATGCCCGGCTAATTTTTTCTATATATATTTTAGTTGGCCAGATAATTTCTTTCTATTTTTAGTAGAGACGGGGTCTCACTCTTGCTCAGGCTGGTCTCGAACTCCTGACCTTGAGGGATCCATCCGCCTCGGCCTCCCAGAGTGCTAGGATTACAGGCGTGAGCCACCACGCCCGGCTCTTTTTTTAATTTTATTTATTTATTTATTTATTTTGAGACAGAGTCTCAGTTCATTACCCTGAGTACAGTGCCATGGTATCAGCCTAGCTCACAGCAGCCTCAAACTCCTGTGCTCAAGCAATCCTGCCTCAGCCTCCCTAGTAGCTGGGACTACAGGCACACCCCGGCTAATTGATCTGCTTTCTATCACTATAGTTTTGCCTCTTCTAGAATTTTGTAGGAATGAAATCATATAGTATGTAGTGTGTTGTATCTGGCTTCTTTCCCTTAGTGTGGTATTTGAGATTCATCAATGTTGTGTGTATCAGTAGTCGTTACTTAGTATTCCAGTGTATCAATATACTGAAATTTGTTTGTTCATTTGATACACATTTGGGTTGTTTCCAATTTGGGCTGCTATGAATATTTGTATACAAGTCTCCCAGGTAAATGCCCAAAGGAGGAATTGCTAGGTTGTATGGTAAGTGTTTAACCTTTTAAGAAATCACTCTCTCTGGGAGGCTGAGGTGGAAGAATTGCTTGAGCTCAGGAGTTTGAGACCAGCCTGAGCAAGACCAAGACCCTGTTTCTACTAAAAATAGAGAAAAATTAGTCGAGCAACTAAAAATAGAAAAAAATAACTGGGCCTGGTGCCTCATGCCTGTCCCACACTTTGGGAGGCTGAGTCAGGAGGATCACTTGAGACCAAGAGTTCAAGAATAGCCTAGGCAACATAGCAAGACCTTTTCTCTACAAAAACTAGAAAGATTAGCTGGGCAGGGTGGTACATGCCTGTAGTCCCAGCTACTTGGGAGGCTGAGGCAGGAGGATTGATTGAGCCCAGGAGTTCAAGCTTGCAGTGAACTATGATGATGTCACCATACTCTAGCCTGTACAACAGAGCGAGACTAACTCAAAAAAAAAAAAAAGAAATTACTAAACTAACTAAAGGAGAATAGTTATCTGCAGAGGATAACATTGTATTTTTTCTAATCTCATCTTCAGTGTGTCTCTGGGGAGTGGCTATAAACTCTAGCCCTGCCCTTACAGGGCTCCAGGGGAGGTGGTCATGAATGTTTGTAGTGTGCCATTCATAGGATACTTTGTTATCTGGTGAAGAGTCTGATACCTAAGTGTCTGACCTGTGCTCTCCCAGGAAACTTATTGATACTGGCTACTCTTGTGGCTCTTGTCTGACCTGTGTACAGTTTATCTCCTACCAAGATAGCCACTCTGTAGGAGAGCCCTGACTAGGAGGAGAGTGTCGGTCAGGGGAGACACAGGAGGCAACACAACAAAACACATGAAATAACAGAAGCAGTATGTTGCTTATGGATCCCAGAGAGCAGAGGGCAGCATGTCTCCCCAGGCCAGCAGGAAGAGGGGAGCTGTTCAGGACACACATGCCCAACCATGGGGTGGGGAGCAAGAGACCTGTGTGCTGAGGACTTTATTGGGGTCCAGGGCATTACCAAGCAGGTTTCCTGGGGGAAGTTCTAATTGGTAGGTTTAGAGCAAGCAGATACTAGTTCCATGGTCACACTGGGACTGAGAGGTGGTCACTGCAGCATGTGTGGGCAGTCCGTGCAGGGTGAGGGGGGTTAGTGGGGTGAGTCAGGTAGGCTGCATCTAGCTATCCCATAGGGTGGTGATCACCAGGAGGTGGTTGTGTAAGGCAGATATCTAGATTGATCACACTGAGGAACTGGGAGGAGGTAGAGAACTGGAAACTGTGTCAAGAGTGACTAACCCCTGCTTCTGGTATGAGAAAGTCTAACATATTCAAAAGGAAGGCCAAGGCAACGTAAAATTATAAGAATTCACTACAGGTGGCATAGTTTTGCTCCAAAGTCCTAAGGGTCTGCACTGTGATTCACACAGCATCCTACCTACCACTGACACTTCAAGCGCCATTACTTCTGCTGGGTCGTGGGCCAAGTGGTGGAGTAGGTGGCCCGGCAGGCAGCATTATAGGTGCTCCTCCACTTATAATGGCGTCATGTCTCGATAAACCCATCATAAGTTGGAAATATCATAAGTTGAAAATGTATTTAATACACCTAACCTACCAAACATTATAGCTTAGCCTAGCCTACCTTAAACATGCTCAGAACACTTCCATTAGCCTACAATTGGGCAAAATCATCTGTCAACATAGTCCACTGCAGAGTTTCAGTCATTTACCCTTGTGATCACGTGGCTGTCTGGGCACTGCACTCACTGCCGCTGCCCAGCATCTCGAGAGAGTATTATACTGCCAGCCTGGGAAAAGGTCAAAATTCAAAATTTGAAGTACAATCTCAACTGAATGCATATTGCTTTTGCACCATCAGCAAAGTTGAAAAATTGTAAGTCAAACCATCATAAGTTGGAGACCATCTGTACTGACAATGCCTTCTTTTTTCTGGGACCCACTGTAAATTGACAGTCTTTTAGGTTATTCAGAAAATGGGTCAGAGAAGAACCAAATGAGGTATATGTTGCCTCTAAAATCCAAACCAATTGAGCATTGTGCCTCTCGCTTAGTGGTAGGAAGGCCCAGGTGCAGCAACTTATCCTTCACCTTGAAAAGGATATCTCAACATGCCCCAGACCATTAGACTCCCCTAGATATTTCACTAAGTTTTTGTGGCATTTATTTCCCATCCTGTGGCACACATGTGTCTTATCAAGGTGGCTAGAATAGTTTCTAATTCCAATTAGCATGATAATATCAATGCATTAGACCAGTGTAATATGCTATGGAGTAGAGAACAAGGTCTCTGCAAACCAGATTATGACAGATGACTGGGGAGTTATAGTCCTAAGTTTGGATAATCAGTAGATATTGCTAACCCTGTCAGTTCAAAGCAAACTGTTTTTGATGGTCTTTACTAAAAATTCTCAAGAAAAAAAGCATTCGTCCCATCAATAGCTGCATACTTTGTTCCAGGGGATGTGCTGATTTGTGCCAGCAGTGAAACCACATCTGGAACAGCAGCTGCAATTGGGGTCACAACCTAATTAAGTTTATGATCATCCACTTCATTCTCTAAGATCCATCTTGGATCTGCACAGGTCAAGTAGCTAAGTTGAATGGGAATGTGATAGGAATCATCATCAGCTCTGCATCTTTCAAATCATTGATTAGTGTGGTGCCACTAACCTCTACAATCTCTCCAGGAATGCACTATTGCTTTTGGTTTACTGCTTTTATAGGTAGAGGCTAGTATTTATATGGTTTATCTTCTTCTATCCTCTATTTTCCATTTTCTTTTCCAATTCAGTGCAATTTATATTGTCTTTGAAACTTAGCTTCCTCATCTGTAAAATACAGTGGATGACGCCAGCTCCACCTGTGTTCGATGGTTGTTACAACCCTTGACTCAGGTGAGATTGTCTAAGTTAAAGTATGTTGTAAACTGTAGAACCCTCTGCAGGATAAAAAGAGTAATTAGTATAACGATTATTACCTCATCCGCTCTCCCTTCACATAGAAAAATTGAGACTATGGTCCCCAAGTTACTATTTCAATGTTCTTTTTGTTTTCGTGGTTGCAAGTACTTGGAATCCATTTGAAGTAGCTTAAGCCAGGGAACAGAATTTGGAAGATTCAGGAATATCTCAAGAAACTCAAAATTCATGGGTATGAAATATGCTTGAGCTTCATGAGGTACTAGAACAAGGAAATGAAAAGGCATTGGGAATTGTAGTGGCCATGGGAATGCACTTTTCAGGTCTCTGACTGCAGGGAGCACAATTAACCCAAGGCCCCCAGCTACAGGGCTCTGAAATCCATCAGTGCATTTGTACCGAGACCACCCTTTCCACAAGCTGCTCCCACCCAGTGACTGAGCGCTACAGGGATGCTAAGGCAGGCCCATTCCTGGGAGAGAGGGGACTCCTCTGACAGGGGGCTTTGGCTCAAGCACTCCCATCAGCTCTGCTGAAGCCTTCTTAGAACTGCACCGCAGCCAAGACCTCTCCAACCCAGCCTTCCTTCCTTCCCTCTTTCCTGCACGAGGTTAGACCTGCCTTGCAGCTCTCCCAAGCTCCTCTGGCCCCTCCCCATTTTCTTTCACAAGTGTTTTCCCAACACATCTCTCCCACACGTAATCCTATCTGGGCATCTTCTCAGAGGCCTCGGGCTAACACAGAAACCTAAGAAATTGCTCTTTTGAAACTCCAGTGCTATGTGGCCTCTGTTTATTTTCTTCCTACTTTTCTACTTCCTTTCTGCTTTGTTCCTCATTTACTCAACTCCTACCCTAATCTTTTCTGCATTTCTATTTACATGAAGAAAGATGTCTGATCCACCATTTCTAAATTTACAGATCCTCCCAGTTTGAGCACAGATAGATACTAATATCTTTGAATTATCATTTTAGGCTCCCAAAAGGAAGAATCTAATGCCCTCACTTGGATTAGGTGCTCATCCCTGGTCCAGTTGTGGCAATTATGGCCAGGAAGACAGGTCTAATGATATGAACATTATTGTTGACATCTGTCTCTCAGCTGATGACCTGCCTTGTTTAAATGAGAAAATAGGAACAACTAGACAAGAACTGCTGCATTTTCCCACCAACCTATACCTGGACTCTCACTGCCTCTACTCCTTTTAAAATGAAAGCCCACCAGGTGACTGTTCTGTGGGAAGGCCCAGAGGATGCTCCATTTCCCAAAGCAATAAGAAATGTGCTGCGGAGAGGAGTTGCAGCATTACCGAGATGCTCACTGGGTGCTCCTCCATCGGCCAGGGATCCTAGTAGGAAATGCCTTATAGAACTAGGTTCCTGGTAGACATGGGGATCCCAAAATAATAGAAGCCAGATGGCAGTACTTACCATCAGAAGCATCAAGTGCAGTTGTCACAATGAGTGACAAGGTTATGTGGCAGCCGGGAAGGCCTGACTCTGTCAACAGCCAATGTGGTGTCATATCCCACTGGGAAGAATATATAGGTCAAGGAGCCAAGGGACAGAAGTGGGAGTGGCTCCACTTACCATTAATCCCAGTGGGGAATTTCTGTCACCACAACTCTGAGCTTTGAGGGTTTTGAGGTCCTGGTTCCCAAGGAGGAAATGTTTCCATCAGAGGATACAGCAAAGCTATGCCAAGGGACCAAGAGGCAAGCAGCAGGGGTCACCATCCTGGCAGGACTAATTGTCCCTGACCATGAGAAAGAAGCCACAGTAACACAATGGGGGCAAAAAGGAATATGTTTGGCAGGCAGCTGATCCAGCTGGGTGTCTCTTTGTACGCCCTTACCCCGTGTCGATGGTAAATGGGCAAAGGTGGCAGCCATGAGTGGCCAGGGGCTCAGCACAGGTGCTTCCTGCAGGAGAGGAGAATCTAAAATGGATAGTTGAAGAGGGAGATGGTGAGTATCAGTTGAGGCCTCAAGAACAGCTGCCGTGGTGGGGACTCAGGTTCATCCCATAAACCATCAATGTCCCACAGAAAAAGAAGAGCTGCTCCCAGAACGTATACAAAGGAGTATATCTGAGTAACGCAGGGTAGTGGACACCCTGAAACATGATCCAGCTCCCCCTGAAGACAAAAGGACTTCTGCCTCTTGCTGCTGGGAGTATTGCTGGCTGACAGCCCTCCATTGTCAGCCCTCTTGAAGAGAGCTTCCCCACCCAAGGTCACACCCCCTCTCTCTGGAGACAGCGTGCATCCAGTAGCACTGACTGAAGCTGGGGTATAGAGGCCTGGCCCCTAACCCCAGCACAGGACAACTCTAAAAGCCATCCCAGCTTCAGAACTCTCCATGGGGTCAGCTGAGCTGTTTGTCGAGACTACTTTGCAGCTCAACTTCTCCCCCTGACCATGGCTGCTTCCTTCCCTCCCCAGTAGGTGCTGAACATAATAGCACCCCCCAGTACACTCCCTGCATGCTAATCTCCATCTCAGAGCTTGACGCCAGGGAACCCACCCTGAAACAATCACAGAGCTCAATACAATGTTGCTAGCTGGGTGCAGTGGCTCACGCCTGTAATCCTAGCACTTTGAGAAGCCAATCTTCACATCTCAATGTTGGAGTATAAATAAACAAAAAAAACAAAAACAAAACAAAAAAAAAAAAAAAGAGAGAGAAGCCAAGATGGGAGGATCACTTGAGGGTAGGAGTTCAAGGTTACTGTGAGCTATGATCCGGCCACTGTCCAATGACTGGTGTTGGGAGTTAGCTCTGGATTCTGGGCTCTCTCCACCTGGACAGTTCTGGGCTCTACACACTCTCTCCAGCAATCCCTCTCTGGTGTCCCTTAGCTGACATCGTTGCCCTCTGTCCTGCCCTTCCTCAGGGCCTGCAGGTTCCAGGTCCCAGACTAGAGAACATGTCTCCCAGTTCAGGGCTCTACCAGAGAATTAGGAAGCACCTAGTTATTGTCTTAGCAGCAACATGTGTAGAAATCATTTCTCAGGCATTACACCTGAGGGCAGGCATGCCACAGAGGGATAGATGGGCCTGCTCAAAGTTGGTTACCGTTTGCTTTGATGTCTATGCATTGGTCCCGTTCCCCTAAGGACTTGGAGAATAAGCTGTTGGAGTCTGATGCAACACTGGGCTCCAACTATCAGGCCAAAGAGCAATAATAAGTGCCTGTTCTTCTCTTCAAAATGTGTATGCAATCCAAAGCTCTATTCATCTATTATTCAGAATGGAAAGGTTTATAATATTCATCCATTTGCTCCCCAGTATGTGAAATTCTTTCTTCATAGCAGGCAATTTCCTCCTATTTCATAACCTAAAAACTATTCATGAAAGCATCTGTTTTTGTCATTAAGGATGGGGCTGTATGTGGAACTGCAAGGGCCAAAGTCACCTCAGGTCAACTCTTCTCAGGACCAGATCAGAATCCCTGGTGAAAATATATCAGGCAGCCTCCACCAACACCCTGCCTCTGGAGCGAGGCTTCTCTGCCTCCTTTAGGCAAGAGTTGTGCCTGTTTTCCCAAGAGCCAGTGGAGGGCCCGGAGCCCAGCGAGCAAAATGGAGCACACACTCCTGACTGCTTCCTTCCTTCCCTTGGTCAGTGAGTTTCTGGCCCAGCTTAGGTCAATATCATATTTTCGGCCTGGCCCAGTTCACCACGGTGGGAAGGAGTCCAGTGGCAGAAGCTGCTGGACCTGGAAATAGATCTGCTCATGGCAGTGTAGCAGGTGCAGGGGAACAAAGCTAGCTGTAGCTGGAAGAGTATGTTAGGGTACAGAGATACATAACCATGTAGAGCAGGTCGGGACCCAAGTTCCAATGTGTACAGTTACTGCATTATAGCAACCCAGGCCAGGAGGTGAGGCAGGAGTTCACTTACTAGAGCCATGGGACAACAGTAGGGACACATTGACAGTGGGGATCACCAGAAGCTGCACTTAAGAGTGTCGGCCCAAACTCTTCTTCCCTCCTGCTCAGGACCTAAGTAGGCCCACCTTAAATGCCACCTTCTCCACAAGCCTTTGGAAATCTTACCAATTTCCTTCCATGTGCCGGGAGCTCCACTAGGGGTAATACCCCTGTCCTCTCTCCACCCCTTTATTTACTTTGCTCAAGGGAGAGTAAAAGATGACTACTCTGATAGGCAGGGGAGAAGGGGAAACTGGTCATGCAAAGACCAACTGCACCCCTCCTTCCTCTTGGGACGAGCTGCCTACAGGGTGCAGAATGCCACTGCTCTCTCGCTGGGGAGGCTCTACTCCTGCAGGGGTCAGGAGAGACATTCTCTGGTCTAGTGCTCCATGACTGGGTGAGTCAGCCTGCTTCACTATGGGGTTTGTATTAGCAGCTCACTTAGCTGGCAAATCTAAAGCTATATCCTCCCATCCAGCCTCTCTATCAATAATAAAGGGGATATTTTGGCACCTGTCTGCCACTTCTTCGTTTTATTTTTCAGGGCCCTCAAAGAAACCCCAGAATAGATTTTCTGACCCCTTCAATCTTGCCCTTCTTTGAATCTCCGTTGCAATTTGTGGCATATCTCCAGTATTATCTGTCATTATTTGGGTAGCTACCTCATTTCCTTCCCTTACTGGCTGAGTTCTAAGAGAGGACACTGTGGCGACAGCCATGGGAACAATGATGACGCCATGTGATGAGTGTGCTAACAGAGGTTGAAGACAAGGCTCTGCCAGGAGCACCAAAGAGGGGAGCCCAATTCTGCGAGGAAGGGGAAAGCTAAGGGTATGGAATGGCTTCTCAAGCTCAGTGTCCTCTCCATTTCTGGGAGACACTTGTTGTTTCAACATCCATTCCCCCTTCTTTTAGGAAAAGTACTTTGATTTCCTTTTCATGGAACACCCCACCCTCCTCTTACCCATGTGATTCTATTCCCAGCATCAGGAGTAAATAAGTGACCGCAGGCCTGGCCAATCAGGGTGCTGAATCCTGGTCAAATCAGAGTGAATCCTGGGTCATTTTTAAACTACAAGGAAAGAGTTTGTTTTGTTTTCTGTTAAAAGCCTGAAGCTAAGCAGTTCTCTTACCACCATTAGGGAAAGGCCTGGCTGGGAGATGGAGCCAACATCCAGGGGTGGAGCTGGAAGAGAGTAAAGAGAACCAGATAGCATCTCGGGAGCCCCTGAATTCACTTCAGGATTTAACTTCTCTGCTACTCAGCCAATAAATTCCTTTCTCGCATGACCAATTTGAGTTGAGATTTTAGTTATTTTGCAACTAAAAGTGTAATGACTAGTATACCCTTAGGTAGGATCAGAGCAAGTGTTTCCAACATCTGTATCCTTCACTCTGAAATTTGGTAAGGGAATCCAAGTTCTATTTATTTTTTTTAAAGCATTCTGTTGCAATGGAAAGTATCAAGTCATATTTTTCCATTTCTCCAAAATGTTTTAAATGTGTATCTATTGGGCACAAACTTATCTCTGAAGTCCCCCTGCCACAGTCACTCTAGTCCACCTTGATAAGGTCTGGGTTACCAGAATATAAAAGAACTCTTTACAAGTCACAAAGACAAATAGCCTAGTTAAAACTAGGAAAGGACTTCAGTAGACATTTCCCCAAAGAAAATATACAAATGGCTAAGAAAACATGAAAGGGTGCCCAACACTGTTAGTCATCCAAGAAATGCAACTCAAAACCATCAGATACTACCTCATACCCATTAGTATGACTAGAATAAAAAAGACAGACAGTGACAAGTGTTGGCAAAGATGTGAAGCAACACTCATATGTTGCTTGTCGGAATGTAAAATGGTGCAGCTGCTTTGGACAACAGTCTGGCCGTTCCTCAAACCATTAAACATAGAGTTACCATGACCCAGCAATGGTATATACTTGAGAGAGATGAAACCATATGTCCACATAAAAATTTGTACATGAATGTTCACAGCAGCATTATTCATAGAAGAAACAACCCAAATGTCCATCATCTGATGAATGGATAAACAAAATGTGGTCTATCCATACAAGGGACTATATTATTCAGCCATGAAAAGGAGTAAAGTACTGACACATGCTATAATATAGATAAAACTTGAAAACATGATGCTGAGTGAAAGAAGCCAGACACAAAAAGCCACATATTGTATGACTTCATTAATATGAAATGTCCGGAAGAGGCAGACCCATAGAGACAGTATGAAGATGGGTGGTTCCCAGGTGCTGAAGGAAAGCAGGAATGGGGAGTGACTGCTGATGTGTGTAGGTTTCTCTTGGGGGTGATGAAAATGTTCTAGAATTAGATAGTGGTGATGAATGCACAACCTTGTGAATATGCTAAAATCCACTGAATTATACTTTACAGGGTGAATTTCATGGTATGTAAAATATATCTTATTAAGAATAAATGGCAAAAATGTTAATTGGTAAGTCTAGCTAAAAGGTATACAGGAACTCATTGTCCTATTCTTGTGACTTTTCAGCAAGTATAAAATTTTTTCAAAACAAAGGGTTTTTTTTTTTTTAATCTTAAATTCAAATTGACTCCTTTATTTTTTCCAGGCTTTTTAGATTTTTTTCTTTTATATTCCTTTTCTTTCTTTTTTTTTTTTTTTGAGACAGAGTCTCACTCTGTTGCCCAGACTAGAGTGCCGTGGCGTCAGCCTCGCTCACTGCAACCTCAAACTCCTGGGCTCAAGCAATCCTACTGCCTCAGCCTCCCAAGTAGCTGGGACTACAGGCATGTGCCACCATGCCCGGCTAATTTTTTACATATATATTTTTAGTTGTCCAGCTAATTTCTATTTTTTTTTCTTTTTTCTTTTTTCATTGGCAACTCTATTCTTTTAAAACTCTATTTCAGGTACCTGGATCCAAGACCCATAAATACATGCACTTAAAAAGACTTAATTATTCTGTATGTCAGCCATTCCATCTTAAGTTGGAGAAACTGAGACCCAGGGAAATTAAATGATTTAATTAAATCATGTAACTAAAACCATACAACTAATTCTGAAACAGACAAATTCAGACTAGAGTTTGTCTCTTGACTTCTAGAGGTCAATTCTTGCCTGAAATTCAGGTGCTTTTCACCTAGTAAATATGGTCCCTTACATTCTTTTTTTTTTTTTTTATCTTATTATGGGGGATACAGAATTTAGGTTATATACATTGCCCATGTACCGCCTATCCCCCCAAGTCAAAGCTCCAGGTGTGTCCGTTCCCCAGACAGTGCACATTGCACTCATGATGTAGGTATATACCCATCCCCTCCTCGCACCCCCCTCTCCCCGAGTCAGCACCTTCAAGTGTGTTTTTTTTTTTTTTTTTTTTTTAGTAGAGAGAGGGTCTTGCTCTTGCTCAGGCTGGTCTCGAACTCCTGAGCTCAAACGATCCACCCACCTCGGCCTCCCGGAGAGCTAGGATTATATATTCTTGAATTTATAAAGCAGTAATTACTATACCAAGAAGAAACTCCAGTATCCAGCCCAAATTGTCAACCAAGAAGTTAGATGAGTTTCTTGCTTCATCTTTCAGGTTTTAGATGAAGAGATGCACGGGGTGTGGTATGGAGGAAGAGGTGTGGAATTCCATGCCCTATCTGGGTGCATGACCCTCCAGGAACCTCCACACGTTCAGCTGTCCGGAAGCTCCTCAGCCCTTTACAAACTTTAAAAAAATGTTTTCTTTATTAAAAAAAAAAAATTTTTTTTAAGAAACGGGATCTATCTATGTTGCCCAGGGTGGTCTTGAACTCCTGCGTTCAAGGGATCCTCCTGCCTCAGCCTCCTCAATAGCTGAGACTTCAGGTGTGAGCCACTGCACCTGGTTCCTCATTCCTTCTTGATCTACCACAGTGGATATGGAGGGTGGAAGACATAGATCTTCAGGGCTGCCAGGAACTTTAAAATCACTCAGTTCAACCCCTCATTTACATATGAGGAAACTGAGTCATAAAGAGGAGTGTTTTTTAGGTCACACATCTGAGCAAGTAATTTCCTCCTCACACATTTAATATTGCTATTCCATCCTTTTCTCTAGAGTTGTTTACTTTTTTTAACCTTTCATCCACTTAGAATTCTCACCTAGACAGTCTCCAATTTCTCGACATCTTTCTAAAGTAAGTAGGTCCAAGGTTGGGGAAAAAAATTCACTGTAGAGATATTTGTTAGATATTGAGCATGTGTTAAAGAAGTAACCTGTGACAGTTAATTTTATGTGTCAACTTGACTGGGCCACAGAGTGCCCAGATATTTGGCCAAATATTATTCCGGGTATTTCTGTGAGGGTGTTTCTGGAGGAGATTAACATTTAAATTGGTGGGCTGAGTTAAGCAGATTTCCCTCTTCCTAACGAACGTGGGCCTCATCCAGCCAGTTAGAGGCTTGAGTAGAACAAAAAGGCTAAGTAAGGGGCAACTCCTCCTGCATGACTGTTTTCGAGCTGTGACATCAGCTTTCTTCCTGCCTTTGGACTTGAACTGAAACATCAGCTCTTCTTGGTTCTCAGGCCCGCCAACCTTCAGACTGGAAGTGAACCGTCGGCTCTCCTGGGTCTCCAGCTTGCCGACTCTCCCTGCAGATCTTGGGACTTATCAGCCTCCATAATTTCATGAGCCAATTCCTCATAATAAGTTTCTTTCTGTATATATATTCACATCGTATTGGTTCTGTTTCTCTGGAGAATCCTGAATAATACTGCATTATTTCAAAATCAGCAGAAAATTTAACAGTTCTGAGGAACTTCAAAAATGTACCCGAATAGTGGCCGGGGCATGCGCCCCATTGCCTTCTTGCCTTCTGTTGTCTGCTGCAGCCCGCTCGCTCCCCACCCGTCGGGCTGACTTCTGGATGGAGATGTGTGGGTGGGACTGGGGTTGGGTGGGTGGTTACCCAGGACAGCCAGGATGTGTGCAAGCTGTGTCTTCAGGAGTGCCAAACACTACTCAAGCAAAGCGCTGAGCTCGGAGTGGAAAAGAAAAACAGTCAGGAAAGTCAGAAGCTGGGTAGGCGCTGGAAGGGAGCAGGAAGAAAGGGGCAAGGGTAGGGGAGAAGCAAAAGAAACAATTCCTGAGACAAGGCCAGTGGAATCGAGGCTGTCTGCCCGCTGTTTCAGAGTGGGCGAGCCTGACTTCAAGGCCCAGCTCTGTTCAAAGATAGGACACACGAAACAAGTGTAGAGCTGGTCAGTGGGCTCATGTCTTATTGTCACAGTAAGAGGAGGGCTGAGGAAGAGGCAACAGGAGGCTCATGCCAGCAAGGACCTCTGACTGGAACAGGCCTCACCCACGTGCTCACACTCCTAACTACTGTCAGTGGTGCTGGTGCCATCTCTGAATCCAAGATGCCACATGAACCATCCTCATCCTGGGCCATGGGATGAAGCTCCAGGTCCTTGGCCACAGTTCAGGAAAGGGCTATGACCTAGTTATCCAGTTAAAGAGGTTAGTGTGAGCCTGGGACTGCCAGTGGCCATCTTCACCGTTTTGGGGGAGAGACCGCCTGAGCGAACAGAACAAAGAGACAGAGAAAAACCATGTCTTCATGTCATTGTTTGAGCCCCTGGACCCGGCCAAGTCTCCTGGACTACCCTGAACTTTTCAGTTATAGGAACCAATAACTTCCATTTATTAATAATTAAGATAGTTTGAGCTCTGTGTCTTGAAGCTATTAACATAAGTGTTCTGGCAATAACTTTGGTCCCAGGCCCTTGTGCGCTGGGTCCATCCACAAGTGCCAGTCCCCTCCAGCGGGGATCACCACTGCTCAGAATACCAACTCAGCGTTGCCCAAGGCTGCCCTTCCTTTCCTGCTTTCACACCATTGATGACATGGTTCTCATGAAAGCTCACCCGTTCTTAAGGCCCAGATTAAGTCTCTCCTTCAGGAAGTCTTGCTTAACTGTCTGGTTTCAGCCTTGTCAGATTTCCTCTTTCCTGGCAGCGGGATTGGAAGGCCCTCGAGGGCAAGGATCACATGGGTTAGTATCTCTGTATCTTCCACAAAGCACATTGTGTTCAGTGTATTTGGTGAATAAATGTTACACAAAAAAGCATGACCCCCTAGCCTAATGAACTTATAAGGTAAACAAGAAAGACACAGGCTGCCAACGTTATAGAAATTGAGTGTGTGTGTTGTGCGTGTGCGTGCACAAATTGCCCACACCCCTCTGTTACAAGACGAGAAGGCAAACAAGTGGGAAAGAGTGAATAAAGGATACCCTCCCCCTTATTAAAACAAAGCCCATCCACCATTCCAAGGTTATTCCAGAGGGAAAGCCTCCACCAATAGTGGCAGCACTAGATATCTAGGCGAGAGACCCCCGGACCAAGGGGGGCATCTGGGCTACATGGTCTGCCTCACCACGAAGGGAAGGGCCTTTACAGGGCTAGTTGCCACTTTCTGTACAGATGAAAGTAAGGACAGGAACCTTCCAAACAGGGCTGCCTGCAGGCCCTGCACCCCTCAGGCCCCATCCTCAGAGACCCAGACAAGATAGCACCACAGTATTCTCTCTGAAGGTTCTTCATGACCAGACTCCTTAGACACATGGTTGGCTGAGGGGCTTCTACCTCTCCTAGAACATCTTATGAAGCCCCTCACCATCCATGTGCTGTGTACCTCTCAGCTGAATGGGCTGGCCAGTCCAGCATAAATCCTTCAGCTCTGAGACCAGTAAAATCTTTCCTGAGGAAACTGTCCCCTTCCCCAGCAACAAAGCCAAGCATTCCCCCCAAAGCTTATAGTGAGGAACTGGTCTCTTATTTCTCAAACCCATATCCCTAATAGTGTCTTCATTTCAGGTGGACTCATTCACAAAGTCATTTTCTCTCCTCTGTGCACTTCCAACCCACAAAGCACTACTGCCCCCAGTAATGCAAAGGAAGAGCAAAGATTGTAGGCTATCTGAAATCAGGGGCCATAAAGTTTGTTAGTTTCTTTGTGTCTCTCCACAGAGCCTGTGTCCCATCAATGTAATGGCTGAGAGCATGGACATCTGTGGGTGAGATGCCAGCAGAAGATTCTATAGTTATCTAGTGAAAACTGCCCTCTCCCAGATACACCACCTCTTCCCGTGCCCCAAGGTCCTCTCCTTGTGGCCCTTCACGTCCCACAGCTGCTCGTGTGTGAGCCTAGCTGGCCCACGCGCTGACTCTACCTTCCAACAGCCAGGAGACAGGCGGGCAGAGACTGTGGCTCCTGTCTTCCCTACCCCAGCAGCTGGCTGAGACATTGGACCCTGGGGGCCAACTGTGACTGCTCTCTTCCCCTTCTGCCAGGCACCAGTCATTAAAAGAAAGCTGTGTCCCTCCCCTCCCTTCTCAAAATCCTTCTAGGGCTCTCCATGGCTTTTAGTGCCTTAGATGGGCTCCTCTCACCTTTCTAACCTCTGCTGTCACCATACCCTGACCATCAGTGTGCCTTTGCTGTTACCATATCCTCAGCAGCAATGCCTCGCTTCAATACCCTCCCACGGCAAGCCTGGCTCAAGCTGCCTCCTCCAGGAAGACTTTGTAATCATTCAGGTCAGAGTCAGCCTCCCCTCTGGGCACAGCACTTTTCCCAGCTGACCACTCACTTCACCCTGCCTTTCTGTGGACAAGTCCATCTCCTGAATGAGAGAGGACTTGGAGAGAGCCCCCATCACTCACTGTGTTTCTCTCATGGTGCCTAACAGTGCTTTCAGCACAACCCAAAAGGCCCTTCGTAAATGTCTAAATGACATGAAATTGGAAAGACGTGTACCCCTCCCAGAAAAAAAAAAGAACCCCTAAATGGGCTGCTCCCCAAAGGGAGCCCTAAGCTCTTTTACCATGATACACACTTGGGGCCTGGTGTGTGGGCTGAATGGAGAGAATGTGGGCAATCATCGAGGCCTGGCATTGCCTGTGCGGGGCTTCTCTACAGGTCACACACCCGAACTGTCCCTGCTCCCATGCCTGTCCCAAGTGTCATTCCTTATGGTTTCAAAGAAACTGCAGTTTCTTCAGCAAGCCACAATCCAAAGACATCTCTCTCCCGCAGCTAACCAGGGGATGCAACGAGAACTCAGGGTTTGAAGTTGAGGATTTGAGCAGGAGTCAAATCTGTTTCTAGCTATGGGACCTAGAAATTTCCTGCGTGGAAGTTGGCAGGATTAGGAGGCTCTGGAAGTGAAAATGCCACGCATGGAGCAGGAATGTGCCAAGTCCCTTCTAACTGTCTCTTAATTACAGCTTCATCAATGTCTCCTGCTTTTCCAAGGGGAAGAGAACAAACCAAATTAGGAAAATTGCAATAAATCACAGGCAGCCATTGGCATTTACATTCTTATTTGTGGTTTCTGGGTTTTTTGTTTTGTTTTGCTTTTTAATTTTTTTCCTAGAAAAAAAAAAACACAACCAGGGGAATTTATATGACAAACTATCAGTGGCAAGATGGCAGGGGAAAAGAGAAAGGCCAGAGGCATTGGGAAGCTAATAAAAAGTGGGTTCCGAATCACATGGAACAGTCCACAGGGTCATGTCCAGGTCCGAATGAGATGACCGGCCACTTTGGCATGCGTGTTCAGTGTCCGGTCTTCTGGCCTGCCCACTCAGACGCCCACGGTCAGAGAGAGCTAGCCGCACCTCGGAAATCTGCCAATGACAAACTCAGGACTTTACAGAAAGACAGACTTAATTCAGCTCCTTGGCTTTGTGCTCAGGTATCATACGGCAGGCAGCCTTTCTTGCCTAAGAGAAGAGTCTGGAAGAGTGGGAGAGTCGCCTTGGGACACACTTTGGCATCACAGCAGTGAATTCCAAGCAGCTGCCCCAACTCATGTGCAGACGTGGTCTTCACCACTCACACTGGCATCTATCCAGACATCTCCAGCCAATCTGGTTAAAGGACAGGGACATGACAGTCCCTTTCTAGCCATAGCTCAACAGTAGTGTCCATTCTCCAGTCTTGCTGGAACTGTCTATAGCCTTCAGGGTGGGAGGAGATTGGAATCCGTCTCCTTTTCAGCTCAGCCCTGGACACTGATTCCAAAGAAGCTAGTAATTTAACGACGACAGAGTGGCCATCTGGATCTGCACTGAAGATCTTTCAAGTTTCGCCCACTTTATGCCCCATCTCAGGGCAGAAAATTCTGCAAGACCCAGAGCAAAAAGGGTAGCCAGGGTGTTGGCTGGGCAAGAAAGAGCCAGTAGCACACTGCAAGATCAGAGTACATTCAAGAAGGGGAGAGGGGCATGCAGCAAGCTGTAGCCCCAATTCACAGTCTAGGGGACATGCTGAGCCTGAAGGGTACAGCCAGGCCTGCTAGTGTGGTCTGGCACCTCACACGATGGGGCCCCACTGGTTGTGGTTCCTACGCGATGAGTTCCTGCCCTGTTGTGGCCCCTGTTCCTGAACTGAGGCCAGGTTTCATCTCAGTGCCGCAGTCCTGAGGAGCACCACGCTGGCCGGCCAGCCAGGCCACAGTCCTCAGCGCCTCTGGGTTCCACAGGAAGGCCCCAGGAAGCCACCGTCACTGGGAGGGAAGAGCAAGGGAAGGGAGGCTGCATTCTGCGGGGAGAGACTCAGGGAGGAACTACCCATAGGCTTGGAAGGAGCTTTGGCCCAAAATATTGTGGTGCCAAAAGGAATAGGACATGTTTCTGAAAAACAACATCAGATTTGTCCCTATTTTAAAAAGAGAATATTGTTGCTGCTGCTTGGTTTTTTCTTTTTAAGACAACTCACATTTAAAAGGTGAAGGGGCTGGGGAGATCTAGTCCCCCTCTGATCCTTGACAGGCACCAGGAGGCCTCAGTCTCACACCAGCTTCTGCTCTCGTGGCCTGGGCTCCAGCCACACGAAGCAAGGGCAGGGCAGGGAGAGCAACTGCTCTGCTTCCCCCACACCGGGTCCTTCTCCCCACAAAACCAAAACACATGTGAAGAGAAGTCCAAAGACTAAAGTGCAGAGAACTCCACGGAGTGGGCAGCCTGGTATTAGAGCACTCCGAGAAGGAATGAGGGCCGGGGGTGGGGGGCGGCCAGCCCAGAGCTACAGCTGTGAGCAATCATTGATCCCTGTGAAGTGAGCCCGCAGGGCACAGTCCCCTTCCCCCTGGGCCCTGTTGATACTTCCATCTGGGACTGTCCACTATCAGCAGCTCTCTAAGGAAAAGTCCCAATCCTAAAGATATGGTCCGTGAGGGGAGAAAACTTGTATGACATCCCTGGTTGGTAATGACTAGTGAACATGAAGGGAACAGAAGGTGGCAGGAGGGGAGACAGTGCATTATATAAAATCAATGAACCTCAGGTGTTGAGAGCAGGGCTACATGACAACCCTAAAGGCAGAGTCTCTCCTAGGAAGTTTTGGTGACGATGGTCAGGATCCTACCAGTGAGGCCAGCTGGGAAAAGGGGCTCCTCTGGGTATGAGAGGAGCTGCAGAGTCGGGGAGGGCTGCCGAGGAAGAAAGCCCATGGTGGGCACTAGGGTGTGTAGGCCGGGGGCGGCTGGAATTGGTTGATGACCTCATACTCTGCTGGGTAGGGCTCATTCTCCTCCATCTCGGAGAGCAGCTCCAGCGCCTGCTCCTCTTCCTCTGTCGGGTAGTGGCGCAGGAGGTTGGCTGCTGTGGCCAGGATTGAGGCCCCACCGGCTCCTGCCACCAGATAGAAGCTAACGGCAAAGGTGACATAGACCTGGGAGCCATGGTACTTCTTATGTTGCTGCTGCTGGGCCAGGATGAGTTCAGAAGCCCAGTATGAGAAGCCGATGACGGTGGCACACTGTAGGACTAGGGGACAGAGGACAGCACAGAAGGCAGATTAGCAGGCACCCTGCAGCGAGGATGCTTTAGGAACCAATCATAGCCTCTCTACCCAAAACCCCAGACCCTCCAAGGAGGAGCTCCCTTGGCCAGGGATTCTTGGCCTGGGACCCCGTCTAGATCAGATTCTCTCTGTCTTAAGTACTTGCAATTGGGATACTAAAACCACTGGATGTTTGGGGTACTTAAAAGGAATAGATAAGGTCATGCAGTTTGGGAGCTGGAGTTGGTACCACCATAAATCAAATTGACACACCAGCCTGGTCATGAGGGAGGTGTGCAGCCATGTAGCAGCAGGGAAGGCTGGTCTGCAGGGAGGCAGGAAGGTGGCATGGAGAGAATCCCACCATGAACTATGGGAGACACGGGGAGACAGCCTGGTTCCTTCCTTGCTCATTCCAGGCACTGAGCTCGGCTGAGCTGCAAATGCCACTTTTAGAGAGCCTTGAGATTTCTTGTGGAATTCTAAGAACATTCCTTCTCTACAGCTGGGCTCGGTGCACTTGTGATCCTGGCAAGGGTACATGCAAATGACCGAAGCAAGCTACTAACACACCCTAATGCTCTGTGAAAGGCTAGAGCTTTTCACATGAGCACCTCGAACAGTGTCTGCTCATAGAAATCCAAGTCCCCATCTGCAACTCCAGACGGTGTGCACCGCCCAGTGGCAGTTCCTCCACCACCATGAGCAGGCCCTGGGCTTACCGGTTAGGATGTGGGCAAAGGCGTAGCGACGGGTGATCTTCAGGGCTGGGTGCTTGGGCCCAAAGACATCCAGAAGGAACGCAGAGAGACTACACAGGATGCCGAGGAAGCAGAAGGCAGCGATGACCCGCAGGAGCAGCACTGTCTGGGGATTCATGCAGAAATCTGTGGAGGGACAAGCAAACTTTCAGGGTCCCAAGTAACACGCTGGTGCACGAAGTCCCCACCCAGGAAGGAGCTCAATCCCCCTCCACCACAGTCCTGGGGAGCCAGGTGAGTACCGGAGGACCCGTCTTAGCTCCTGCTCCTAGCTGGTCTGCAAAGGAGCTGGAACAACCTCCACATTAGGAGACAGGAACCCTGGATCACTGCTCCCCTGTACCTCAGGTCCTTATCTTTCCAACAAGACTAGTTTAAGTGCAAGATTCCTCTTTGTTGTATTCGCCATGCTCTTCTATTTTTAAAGATCCTGACAATTAATCTGTCATGTTAACCCATTCTACTAAAGGATGCTTTAGGCTGGCAGAGAAAACCTGACTTCTAAGCTGAGACAGCCAGAAAGGCTAAGGCCAAAGATCAATTAATGCTGATTCCCCATTTACTCATTCATTCCCTTTTTGTTCCAAAAAGTAGTTCAACTTGAAGACACTAAGCTAAGTGAAATAAGTCAAACATACAAAGACACATATTGTATGATTATACTCATATAAGATTCCTAGAATAGTCAAATCCATACAGACGGAAAGTAGAGTAGTGGTTGCCAGGGGCTGGGAAGACAATTTTCCAGGGATGGGGGCACAGAGCTCAGGTGGGGCTACGCAGGCCGGTTCCTAACAGGCTGTGGCCGGAGTTGGGGACCGCAGATTTAATGTGTACAGAGATTCAGTCTGGGATGATGAAAAAGTTCTAGAAATGGACAGCGGTGATGCTTGTACAACAATGTGAACAAACTTAATGTCATTGAACAGTACACTTAAAAATGGTTAAAATGCTAATTTTTATGATTTTACCACAATAATAAAATTAAATAAAGAAAAGGGGAAAAAAAGAAGTTGAGGCAATTCAAAGAAGTACATAACTACAAGAATGTATTAAATCAATTAGGAAAGATGGAGCACTACACCATCACGTTTATTTTTGCTCCTTCCCTGAACCCTACCAGAACAAAAGAAAACAATTTTTTTAAAAGGCATAAACTCACACAAAAGAAAGGGTGGTGCAAAACAAAATTCTGAAAACTGGAAGGTAAAGGGACTTATCGCTACCTAGGACGACTGAGCAGACTCAACAGAGCTGAAGGTAAGCCAGCAGTGGGAAAGCAGCAACTAGCTGTACACCACAAAATCCCCAAAAGGCTACGAAATTAACAGCACCAAAGGGTGCACACGCTACCAAAATAAGGGAGTAAATCAAGGAAAAGGAAGACACTGAAACAGGAGTCACAACATTCAAGGAGTCCCTAGGGTCACGGTGAAGGGAGATCCCAGGATGACAACCACGCACCAGACACACAGAGCAACTTGTATTTCCTTCCAGTACTTTAAGACTGTTTTAAAAAAATTTCAATTAGACAACACTGTCAATCTCCTTTGATAGCTACGCAAACTTCCATAGCTTCCAGAAGGATACATAGAGTAAAGGCTGATCCGAAAAGAAACCAGGCCATGATTAAGTCTTCCAAGTCTTAATAAAAGTAGGAAATGGGCCTTAACTTCCTCATCCTCCCCTTTTCTTGCCATTGGCAAGCTCTTCTTTCATTTAGGCTGTGGGTTACCAAGTGCTTTACGAAAATTTGGCAAGGGCTCAGGCTGTAGACTCCTTTCCTAAACTTGATCTCAGGCTGTGTAAGGTGGTGATCACCAACCTCTAGCGCACATCCAAACCACTGGGGTGCTAGGTGAAAGCATGTTCTTAGGCCCCCAGAGAGTCTGAGAGTGCTGAATCTTAACCACTAGACCACCAGGAAGCATAATTTAATTTTTTTATTAGGTTATTAAGTATGAAATGTCTGATTTCCTTAAGTACTAAGTTTGATATCTCTGACTTTTCCTTTTGACACTTCTTGTTTTATTCTTATTGTGAAGGTACATCCTCAGTCTTGCAAATGCACATTTTGGCTTGTGATTATCTTTCAAAATTTTTTTAGAGCAATTTTTATGAAACCATACATAAGTAAAAAATTCGTGTTATTTTCTAATATGAGTTCCATCATGGAACCAATGCAGACAGCTCAAAATATCAACAAAGTGTTTGGTAAAGATGTAGCTAATGAACGCATAATACATTGATGGTTTGAGAAGTTCCGTTCTGGTGATTTTAATCTTGAAAATGAGCCACGTGGGCGACCTGAGACCAAGGTGGATAATGATGAGCTGAGAGCTGTAGTGGAAGCGAATCCATCTCAGCCTACACATGAATAAGCAGCAAGGTTTGATGTTACTATTCCAACAATATTGGACCATTGGAAACAAATGGACAAAGTAAAGAAGCTGGATGGATAGGTTCTGCATGAATTAAATGAGTATCTGCAAAGAAATCATCTTGAAGCTTGCTTTTCTTTGTTGTCATGACATAAAGGTGAAACATTTCTATACCGTATTGTTATGTGTGGTGAAAAATGGATCCTTTTTGACAATCACAAGCATTTGGCACAATGGTTGGATAAAGAGGAAGTGCCGAAACACAGTCCAAAACCAAACATTCATCACAAAAAGCCAATGGTGTCTGCTTAGTGGTCCACCACTGGTATTACCCACTACAGCTTCATGAAATCTGGTCACTCGATTACAGCAGATGTCTACTGCAACCAGTTGGATGAAATGATGAGGATGCTTGTGATTAAGCAGCCGAGATTGGTTAATACAGACAGCCCAATCCTCTTGCAAGACCACATGTCGCAAAAAAACAATGCTGCTCAAACTACAGAAGCTGGACTTGGAAACTCTTTGTCATCCACCATATTCACCAGACCTTGCACTGACTGACTACCACTTCTTGGAGGCTTTAGACCATTTCTTGCAAGGAAAAATATTCAATTCTCAACAAGCTATGAAAATGCCTTTGGTGATTTCATTGCCACATGTTCTCTAGGCTTCTTTGCTGCCGGCATAAATAAGCTACTGTTCAGATGGCAAAACTGTGTCGATAGTTTAGGCGCATACTTTGATTAATCGTACTGCTTCTTGTTTGAGATATAGTAAACTATGCTTTTGATTTAAAATTGGACATTTCATATTTAGTGACCTAATGTTTTTTTCTTTCTATTTTTTTTTTTTTTTTTTGGTACAGATGAGGTCTCACTGTGTTGCCCAGGCTGGTATCGAACTCTTGGCCTCAAGCGATCCTCCCACCTCAGCCTCTCAAAACTCTGGGATTACAGGCAAGCTACCTCGCTTAGTGAGTCTGAGTTCTAGGTCTGGAGCAGAGCCTGGGAATCTTAACTTTTTTTTTTTTTTTTGAGACAGAGTCTCACTCTGTTGCCCAGGCTAGAGTGAGTGCCGTGGCATCAGCCTAGCTCACAGCAACCTCAAACTCCTGAGCTCGAGCAATCCTCCTGTCTCAGCCTCCCGAGTAGCTGGGACAACAGGCATGCACCACCATGCCCGGCTAATTTTTTCTATATATATTTTTAGCTGTCCATATAATTTCTTTCTATTTTTAGTAGAGATGGGGTCTCGCTCTTGCTCAGGCTGGTCTCGAACTCCTGAGCTCAAACGATCCGCCCACCTCGGCCTCCCAGAGGGCTAGGATTACAGACGTGAGCCACCGCGCTCGGCCGAATCTTAACTTTTAAAAAACAGCCCAGGTAACCCCCATGCAGGTAGTCCAAGCCCTACACTTCAAGAAACACTGGTCCCAGACTTCAGAGGAAAGTGGACCGAGGAAGGAAAGTACAAGAACCTGGGGAGGGGACCTAATCTCAACAAAGCTGACTCAAGACAGCAGATGCTGGCATCATGGGGTCTTGGGCAGAGGGTGGCCCTGGGCCTTTGTGACTGAGCATGCATACTGAGCATTCTGTCAAGTTCAGAATTCACCAAGCAGATGCTAGCTGGGCCCAGATGGAGGCTCATATGCCCTCGTCTGGGCTTTGGGTCACCCACCAAGCCGCCCTCAGAGCTATCTGTCATGATCTCTTATCTGCTGACCATCTGTTTTGGTCCCAAGCATCCAGCCTGGGTAACTGCCTACTGCCAGGAAGCTTGCCTGTGTGTGAGCTCTGCCAGCAACCAGGACCAGCCTTCATTTAATCCAGCCCCACATAGCCTTAGCCAGCACACAGGGCCTCACTGAAAGAAAAGCTCTAGGAGACAAGGGCTATCTCCTGGCTTTATTTTGAATATTGTTAAAAGCTCTCTGAGATAGTTCTTGGGGTCCACGTGGCCTGTGGCAGTGATGGGGCAGGACGAAAGTGTTTTTCTAGTGCTTCCAAGAATAACCTGCCAGAGGTCACATGCCGCTCTGCAGCAGGCTGTGTCGGATTCCACTTGCATTACTTAATGCAGCCAGGCTCTCAGAGTGAAAACAGTAATACGTGGGGGCTTCAAAGAGACTATTCTCTTTCTTTGACTGGATGGCGAACACAAGGATGTTCATTTTGTTAACCTTAAAAATGTAAATCCAGGCCGGGCGCGGTGGCTCACGCCTGTAATCCTAGCACTCTGGGAGGCCGAGGCGGGTGGATCGCTCAAGGTCAGGAGTTCGAGACCAGCCTGAGCGAGACCCCGTCTCTACTAAAAATAGAAAGACATTATATGGTCAACTAAAAATCCATATAGAAAAAATTAGCCGGGCATGGTGGCGCATGCCTGTAGTCCCAGCTACTCGGGAGCCTGAGGCAGTAGGATCGCTTAAGCCGAGGAGTCTGAGGTTGCTGTGAGCTAAGCTGACGCCACGGCACTCACTCTAGCCTGGGCAACAAAGTGAGACTCTGTCTCAACAAAAAAAAAAAAAAAAAAATGTAAATCCATTACATACACTACTCTATGTCTTATGTTTCATAATACATTTAATAAGGAAGACATGCACATGATAAAAGGCTTCAGAGAGGATGTCCCTTCCCTTCCAGATGTCTATCTGCCCCTCCTCAGAGGCAAACATTGTTGGAGGTGACTTGTGTACCCCTCCGGGAATGGCCTGCACACACAGATGGGTCAAATGTTATCTCAGTTAATCCTCACTGCCACGGTGGGGGATTCACCACATAGCTCAGATGAGGAATCAGAGGGTCCAGGAGGTAAAGTGACTTCCTTCAGGCCACACAGTGCAGAGCTAGATTCCAAATCCGGGTCAGGCTCCCCTGCACTGTGCTACTTGGAATCACTAGGCACCAGAGTTAGCTACTTTAGGTTTCCCTGGAGATAGTCAATCAAATCCTAAAGCCTTGTATGTGAATGAAGGGTCAAAAGCCAATATGAATGTTGTCACAGCCATCCTTAGAGCCAGCAGCTGCTGAGCTCACTAAAAGAATAGCTTGAAGCACAAAATCTCATAAAAAAGCAAAAAAGGAAAGTCCAAGAACCTGGGGAGAGGTCTCGCTATGTCATTAAGTGATGAAAAGTGCTCATATAAAGAATTATTGGGCAAAACCTACTTGGTAGGGTATCTAAGCTTCTATAGCATTATAGCCATCAGAGACCAGCTCTTGGAAGTGGTTGGGATACCAGAAAGGCTCTGGACCTGGTGCCAAATCCTAGGTCTACTACAGACTACGTGTTACCTTGAGCAAGTCACTTGACTGCCCTAGACCTCTGCGCTCTCATCGATCAAATGAAAGCAGTAATGTCCACCCCTCCCACCACAGGTAGGCTGGGAGCTGACACCATGCCTGTGAAAGAGCAGCCACCTATACTGTTACTGGCCCAATAACCAGGGGCCACAGTGGCATCACCCCAGCCTGTCTATCTTTCTTAGGAAACTTCCTCAACTACACACATCAGCCAATGTGGGCCAAAGAAGGAGCCTACTAAAGCCAGA
Source organism: Eulemur rufifrons (assembly GCF_041146395.1). Taxonomy (NCBI): domain Eukaryota; kingdom Metazoa; phylum Chordata; class Mammalia; order Primates; family Lemuridae; genus Eulemur; species Eulemur rufifrons. The sequence goes on along the minus strand of NC_091001.1, from coordinate 43,548,064 downwards.
CTAAGGGTCTGCCCCACCAGAGTGACGATGTGGTACAGAGAAGTAGCTTTTGGCCCAAAACTCAAACAGGTTTTCTTTCATCGTAACTACCTTTCCACTCCAAAGCCGTGAGCAAACCCTCAGGGTGAGTGGGAAAGCCAAATGTGAACTCCCTTTGGCTGATGCTAATGGATACCCTGGGAGCTGGCCCCACATCACAGGTACCTTTTCATCAGAGGGTCTCAGATCACACAGGAAGAGCAGGTGTAGTTATCCCAGACACACTCAGAACCCAGTTCAGAGACTCTCCTGGGGGTCAGTATCTCAACACCTTTCTCTCCTCCTTTCCTAGACATCATATGGCAGGGAGGGCTACAAACATCTGCTCCCTAGAGGACTGCTGGAGAAACAAAATCCCAAAGGTTATGTGTGTATAATTTTATTTGTGGGAGAGAAAGGGCACATCAGGCAGGGTCCTAACTTTAAGTTCAAGCCAGTGATGCAGTCCATACACCCTGGCCAGACCCAGAACACAGCCTATCCTCCACTTGTGCCCTGGCCTATTTATTTTGGTAAACATTGCTTGACCGTGCTCTCTAGTCATCAGGGAAGAAGGCAGCTGCTATGTAATAGGATCCCAAGGAACTGACTTTGCTCAAGGTCACCGGTGAGTCACTGGGCTGGATTTGTTTTGAAGGCCCCAGCTCTTCCTCTCTACCTGCCCATTGCTCTAACCTCTCCTGACCCAAACAGGCTGCAGGAAGGAAGGCTAAAGTGGCTTCTGACCAGCTCCCTGATTCTGTCTCATCTTCCTCCCTCCTCACTGGAGTTACAAGCACTTCCCCAATCCCTCTCTGTATGCATCCATCCCACCTGCTCGGCCTCTCAGGCCTCTCTGCACTGTGACTTTTTTAGCTTCCAGATAGGCCCCCGACAGGGCCCTCTAGTGCCTGGCAGGGTCATCTCACAGATACTAATGGTCCTAATAGAGCTGCCTCTGAGGAGGACAGGCTCCGCAGGACTTGGCAATGCCAGCTGCATCAGTCACCACCCCTCAGGTGCATGGGCCCTCCCTGGAAGGCCCGTGATCTTCCAGTGGCTGTTTCAATTGTGATTCACTACACTTCTAATCCAAACTTCCTCTTTCTCCAAAGGCGCTTCTTGAGGCTGTTGCCAGCGCTGCCCTTTGCTGGTCACAGCTGGGAGGCAGAAAGGATCTGGTGCTCAGAAGGAATCGTTATCTGGGGCTCCCTCCCTGGGGCCACTAAAGGTCTGAGTACACTCTGGATACAGGCCCAGGTTGAACAGCTATGTGAGAAGCAGGCACCCCCTGGGGAGGCTGAGGCGAGAATCCAGGAGGGGCTCTTTGGAGCCAGCTGGCATTGGCTAAACCCTCTGAAGCTCTGTGAATGACAGTGGGAGGGTGAGCGGCTTTGCCTCAGGTTCATCAACTTGAGCCCCAACACTGAGGTGACAAGGTTATGGTAAAAAACACAGCTTTGGCTGGGCTTGTGATAAAACTCAACTAGAATAGGGAAGTGATAAGCCTTGGGCAACTCAGATGGGAAAAAAAGAAACTTGGTGTGCACTGAGGCGTTGTGGCAAGAGTATGGACTTTGGAGTTGATGCCACTTGGATTAGCTGTGTGCTCTTGAGCAAATTACCTGACCTCACTGACTGGCGACCTTTGTGAAGTGGGGCTGATGACAGTACCTACCGAATAAAGATGCTGTCTAGAAGAAACTAAAGGCAGGCATGGAGTGTGCTTAGCATAATGCCAACGCATGGCACTGAGTCAGGGGTGAGAAATGGTAAGGCTGCTCTGAGCCTGGGGCCTGCCCACTCCCCTCACCTGCAGAGAACTGGCAAGGGCTGTTCTCCCTCTGGAAGTATCTATGTGCACCACATCTGTGTGCAATGGCTCTGCTCCTCCTGAGATAGGGAATAAATACCCTAGGCTTCCAGGGCCTCTGTGAGGCCCTGAGGATCAGCACAGTCACACAAGATACCACGTGTCTGAGGCCCACTGGATACCAAAAAAGCAACAGGTACAGGGAGAAGGGAGAGGAGACATAGTCAGTGACCTTCTGATTCCTCACCTTCTTCTGTGGTACCTCATGTGCCCTCAACTCTCCCAATGACGGGCACAAAGTATTCTTAGCTTGCAACGGCCAAGGAGATGGCCACAGACGAGCAGGTAGAAACCATACATGGGTTAGGATCTCTAAACATGTGAACAAATGTACCAATAAAGGTTAAGGAAACACGTTTTGCCAAAGACAAAATTTGGTCTGAATAATTTCTTAGAAAAGGTACATACATATGTGAACAAAGGAAAACCTGGACCAAAAATTTATTTTTCTTTTTAACATGCCTTTGACAAGGATGCACCCCAAATGGAATGATTGTGAGATCATTCCTTATGACAGCTGAAGTAAAACAAAGGATAAAAACCATCAATGAGACAGCACCATTTTATACTGGCATCAACAGATATGAGGTAGTCTCAGCTATGCCACCCTCAACTGGGTAGCCTTGAGGAGATCAATTCACTTTTCTGGGCCACAGCTTCCTAGACCTCTGAAATAAGAATGTGGGATCACTTAGTAGAGGGAGAGACTGCCTCTTCCTCCATCATGTGAATTTTATGAGCCCCCTTCCCCACTGCCAGGGATGATCTGCAAAGGGGAGCATTGGGAACTCACTCCTAGTTTGTGGGTGACAGTGAATTCCTGAAACACTGAAACACCATGGGATCAAATGCAAAAGCCTGCACGAAGCGGAGGGAACATGGCAACTATGCTTCAAAGAAGGCAAGTCTAGGACAATGTGCTGAGGGGAAAACCATCCTGACTCACTCAAACTTCATGCCCATTCGCCATCAGTTACATGTTTGAGAAAAGGCTGCATATCACAAGGCCTCCATCATGTGTGTAACTTTGGTTTTAATGAGCCATTCCAGCAAAGGATATCATCACTGTGTAGCCTAGAAACAAACCAGAAGCCCCCAACCTGTTCCCTACAAAATCACCCTAAAGCCTCTAACAGGCAAGAGAGATGCAATACAGTAAGAGAACACTCAGAGAAAGAAAGACATTAGGCCACAAGGATGAGGCTTTTCAGCCTAGACCTGCAGCAGCAATATATGATCCAATACACAGAGGGGAACTTGGCTCTTTTCACCAAATCCAGTGTGTGGATATCTAACAGGAAGTGTTCTGATATAGGGGAAGTAAACATCTGGAATGTGTCACAGCCAGCGAATAGCAAAGGGAGGAAATAAGAAGACCTTCAAGATGGTTCAAAAGACCTTGGGGGTGATGAACAGTGTTGTTACTGAGGACTGTTTGGGGCCCACTGACCTTTTTTAGGGTAAAAACCAGGTGGTGCAGTCCTGCCCTCGTATCACACAGCCTTTACCTCACTCTGGAGACAAAACTGGTTGGGATGAACTATGGGACTCCCTGGAACCCTCCTACAGGCTTTAGCTGTCTACCTGGCTGGAAAGCATGACAATGAACAAAGCAACCTTACCTCAGTCAGGCATACTTGTAATCGTTCCAAAAACCAAATTCCAACTGTTTTACTGAGAGCGGCAATGGAACTGATTTCTGATTACCTAAAATGCCATAGACCCCCTTTTTCTCTAAAAAAAATACAATTACCATAGAACATTAAACTATCTTTTAAAACCTAGTAATATTAAAAGTTCCTATTCCTCCACTAACCAGTCTGCAGCAAAGAAACTTTCCCGTATCCCACAGCTTCCTTAGAAGGGGAAAGCTAATTGTGACACCTAGCACCTTTATCTTTTCTGAATATACAGCGCCCTTCCTCCGGCAGAATCCTAAAATAGCAGCAGTCTGGATTAGCAGGGCTGTGAGGAGTAGGTGCTTAGCTGAATAACATCGGAATTAATGAGCGGCCGGACCCCAAACAGAGCCACCTGGTGGGCATGAACACCAGGCAGGAATAGGGATGTTTCCTTCAACCAAGTGCCTGCCCCTAGCTATCTTAGCTTCAGCTCACACCACATTCTGGCCCTCACCGAGACCTGGAGGGGCGGCGCGCAGTGCCCTCACCTTTCAGCAGGTCCGGGTGCACGTACCCCAGCACGTCTGAGACCCCCAGCTCCTGGCGGGAACAGGTGCCTCCGTGGATGTGCAACCAGGCAGGCTCGGCGAGGGCAGTGCACAGCGCCGTGATGGACAGGGCCCCAGGCAGGGCCGAGGCCAGGCTACGCTCCGGCTGCTTGGGCAGAGCGCTGCCTCCCGGGCTCCTCCGCCGGCGCCCGCCGGGCAGCCCTGCGCCTCCGGGGGCGTACATGCCCGGGGCCGCCCGCCGTCGCTCTGCGGTCGCTGCTGGTCGCCGCCGACCTCTGCGGGGCTCGCAGAGCCTGCCTGTCCCGGGGAAAAGAGCGATTGCTCTGGGTTCGCGGCAGGTGAGGCAGGCGCGCGGCTGTCAGGGCCGACACCAGAGAAGGGGGGGGTGGGACCTAGGGCGGAGAGGAGACAGGAGGGCTGCGGCGATTGGGGGGCGGGGGTGGGGGACTTTGGAATGGGGCTGCAGGACGAAAACCCGAAGAGGGCCGCGGGCCAGATGGGGTCTGGACAGATCCGGGTGGGGGGCGGAGGTACTGGAGATCGGCTGCTGGTGGCGAAGATACCCGCTCTGGGGTCTCGGCCAGAGGGTGCTGAGGGGCGGAGGACTGGGCTGGGCCGCGGGGACCGGGGACGGGTAATCTGGGACCGGCGCTTTGGGGTGCGACCTGTGCGGAGAAAGGGCTCTCCCCACGTCGCCCACCGTTCCTCACCGGTCAGCAGTCCTCAGGGCTGGGATGGCGCAGCTCTGCCCTGTCACGGGCTTCTCAGCTGCCGGGGGCCGAGCGATTCCAGGCCCCAATCCCGCAACGCCCGGACCGACCCGGACCCTATGCACTTCCGGCTTCCTCCTGCTCTGCCTCCGCCTCCGCCTCTCCCGGTCCCCGCCTCCTCCGCATCGCGTCACAGCCTGGGCGGTGCTGCCGGCTCTGCGCAGGGCCTCACGGGACTGATAGTTCAAGGCGGTGCCACTATACTTTCTGCTGGGGGTGGTGAGGGGAGCGACTACAACTCCCAGGGGGCCGCGCGGCTGTAGCCGCGGGCACTTTAGTTCCCAGGACAACCCGGGCCCTCAGGCGGAAGCGGGAGCCTCAGGCGGCCGCGGAGCTGGGAGTGGGCGTCCCGGAGACTTGCGCGGTGAGACCCGCTGTTGGCGCGGCTGATCCTGCCCATCTCCTCCTCACTCTGCGCCGGGCCGCCATGAAGGACTCGCTGGTGCTTCTGGGCCGTGTCCCGGCGCACCCGGACTCTCGCTGCTGGTTCCTGGCCTGGAACCCCGCGGGGAACCTGCTGGCTTCCTGCGGTGGCGACCGGACAATCCGCATCTGGGGCATCGAGGGTAAGGCCCGCCGCTGAGGCCTCCGCCTGCGCATAGTGTGAGTGCGCAGCCTGCCGGGGAGGTCGACTCCGAACGGGGTTACCCGCCGAGGGAGGAGAGGCGACCTTCTAGTCACGTTAGACACTCTGAGAAGGAATTTTCAGGCAAAGAAGTTGGCAGGTATTGGAAGGGAAACAAAAATGTCAACAGACAGGCTGGAACTGTTGGAATTGTGATGGTTGCTGAGGGAGGAAAATGGGGAGACAACTGTGGTGGGAAAGTAGGCTACAGAGTAACTTGCAACTGGACTGCGAGGTTCAAATTTTATCCCGAGGACATTTTGGTAGTCATTGGCAGTTTAGAAGGATGCCTCCAGAAGTAGAGTTAGTTACATCTTTGTTGTTTAAAAAACATGTTAAATACACCGATTGAGGTTTGGCCCCGAGCTTGGCTCCAATACTACCATCCACCCCCGGCCCCAGCCCCACCCCCACCCCGTTATTAAACGGCTCCTTGGTGCTTTGCACCTTCTTGCACACCCAGCTCCAGAGCTTGGCCTGTCCTCTGCTTTTAGGTGATAGCTGGATCTGCAAGTCTGTCCTTTCTGAAGGCCACCAGCGCACTGTACGGAAGGTGGCCTGGTCTCCCTGCGGTAATTACCTGGCTTCTGCTAGCTTTGATGCTACCACTTGCATTTGGAAGAAGAACCAGGATGACTTTGAGGTAACCAGGCTGGATAGGAGGAGGATTGTTGCCTGTTTGCTCCCCTGGGCTGGTTCAGCAACCTGAGCCATCCTGGGCCAGTTGGGCTATACCCACGAGAAGGACCCCAGGGGTCTTAGCTACCATTAATTCTCATCCCTCTTCCCTTTTCACAGTGTGTAACTACCCTTGAGGGCCATGAAAATGAGGTCAAGTCAGTGGCTTGGGCCCCATCTGGCAACCTCCTGGCCACCTGCAGCCGAGATAAGAGCGTGTGGGTCTGGGAAGGTGAGTCCAGGTGGAATTGGGAACCTCCTGACAGACATCCCTCTTTGTGTGGCCAACAGGGTTGGCTCTTGGGTTCCTTTCTTTTTCTCTTCCACAGTTGATGAAGAAGATGAGTATGAATGTGTCAGTGTCCTCAACTCCCATACACAGGATGTCAAGCATGTGGTTTGGCACCCGAGCCAGGAGGTAAGAGTCAGGCAAGATCTCTTAGTGGGAAGGAACTCTGATGTGGAGGTTTGTGCCCTCTGCTTTTCAGCCTTGACCTGACTTTCACAGGGATCTCTATCTGTGACCAAAAAACATTAGTCCCTTTATAAAAACAGATCCCTAGGACTGTCCTATCCTGGCAGGGAGAGGTATTGGAACCACAGGCACTTCCTGGGCCATACAGGCTGGGTCTCCTTTTCCCTTCCCTCAGCTGTTAGCCTCTGCCAGCTATGACGACACAGTGAAGCTCTACCGGGAGGAAGAGGATGATTGGGTATGCTGTGCTACTCTTGAGGGCCATGAATCCACTGTGTGGAGCTTGGCCTTTGACCCCAGTGGCCAGCGCCTGGCATCTTGCAGTGATGACCGGACCGTGCGCATCTGGTGCCAGTATCTACCAGGCAATGAACAAGGTGAGGGTCCAGTGGTGGAGCTCCAGAGGTTCACGGTCTGCTAAGGGACATTCTTGAATGGTAGCAAATTGGGGTAAAAGATGTGCCACAAGAGGGCACCAGATTGAGTGCTGGAAGAACCAGGAAAGCTTTGTGGACAGAGCCATTTCATCCAATTTAAAAGGATATGTAGGATTTTAACATGAGATTTTTACACGAGAATTCCAGGTGAAAATCCAACAGTGAATAAAGGCATTGGTGGTGAGAATGCCTAGACTTATGGGAGGAATGGTGATTCATTTAGATGGGATGTAGTATATAAAGGGGTTGAGAAGGAATAAAGTGAGTTGGGTTGGCTGATGGGTGGCCTTCAAAGGCAGACTAAGTAGCTAGATATAGTCTGCAGCAGAACAGGAACATTTTCTTCTCGGAATTTTGCTTTAGAAAGGCCAGTCTGGCCAGTGTGTAAGGCACATCAATGAGGATGGGGACAGAGGAATGGAGACACAGACTCATAATTAATTGAAAGTGGGGGTGAGGGAGGGCTCACTCTGCCGTGGTTCAATTACTCCCTTGAGATGCCTGGGATATGGAAACATCTTAAGAGAAGTCTGTCCTGCAGGCGTGGCATGTAGCAGCTCTGACCCCAGCTGGAAATGCATCTGCACTTTGTCGGGCTTCCACTCCAGGACCATTTATGACGTTGCTTGGTAAGATGTCCATCCCCATCCCGTCCCCCACCCCATAGCAGGGATTTCAGGTAAGTCATGACCTATGCTGCACTCTGCCACCTTGAAGGAGTGCACGAGAATTAAGAGCAACTACCCCCATTTCTTCAGGTCTGGCCTGACTCTACCGTGCTGGCTTAGAGCTGGCTGGCCTGGGATGCACAGGAGCGGGGAACAGACCTAAGCTTGCACCTGGGTTAAGATCCCAGGCTGTAAGGGCATCATACTATTCAGAAATGACTGAATTTGTGGATTCGTGGCTGGGGTATTTATGGTTTGCTAACACTGACTCTGCCGTTATGCAGGCCAGAAAAGCTGCACCATTTATATAGGAGAGTATGTCAGAGGGCAGTTCCAGCCCTTAGAATTGATCTCTAGGAAATAATCTGAAACAATGAAAACACTGATGTGTACCCAAGCTTGCTTTACATTAGCAAACATGTGGAAACAACGTATTTACTCAACAAAAGTGAACTTAAATAAATGTGGTAAAACCCAACAGCCTATTAAGTCACTGAAAAAAAGCGTTGAGAATACTTCATGACATGGGAAACTGCTTATGCTAAGAGAGAAAAGTACGGTTCAGAACTGTATGTCATTTTTTAGGGTAAGTATATGAGGGGGTACTAGATGGAAGCACCCAAAGCCTTAGATGGGTGATGTTTGTGGCCCTGTATTAGTCAGGGAAACTCAGTAAGAGACTTTTAGCTGAGGCATGAAGTTTGGGAAGAGAACAGGCTGGGCAGTGTAGAACAAATCTTTCCTACCTAATTAGCTAGGTTGGGGAGGGAGAAGCCACCTACATTACCCACTGATGTGCATCTTCCTCCCAGGTGTCAGCTGACAGGGGCACTGGCTACAGCTTGTGGGGATGATGCCATCCGAGTGTTTGAAGAGGACCCCAGCTCAGATCCACAGCAGCCCACCTTCTCCTTGACAGCCCACTTGCGTCAGGCTCATTCCCAGGATGTCAACTGTGTGGCCTGGAACCCCAAGGAGCAGGGGCTCCTGGCCTCCTGCAGTGATGATGGGGAAGTGGCCTTCTGGAAGTATCAGCGGCCTGAAGGCCTCTGAGCTACTTTGACTTTGGACAGAGTATTGGTTTCCCAGAAAATGTCATAAGACTTTTCCAGGCCCTGAGGGGACCTGGGGGAGCATCCTTAACCTTCATTTAACTTCGCTGGCTTCTATTTGGACTTGGGTAGAGGTGTGGACCACAGAACTTTCCCCTCCTTAGACCTGAGGGCCATAGTAAAGGGCTATAGAACATCAGTGCATTGTTACTGTGCCACAGATTTTGCTTTAGGTCACAGTGTTAAATTTGGGAGGAGGGATGAATATACTGTTTGTAATCACTATATATATATATAATGGGGCATATGTGTCTCAGACCTTTCTGAAGTTGTAAGCTTTATAAAAGTAACCCAGCTGAATCTCAAGTCCTACTTTATAAGGCACTCACAATTTAAAATATTTCCATAGTGAAGCCTCATCTGAAGTAGGTCCTGCCTTCCCAATTTCTGGGTAAGTTCCTGCATTTAAAATATCCAATTAATATTGAAGGAAATTTTTGTCTTAATGCAGGTTTGTTTAGAGGGAGGGATACCTCTACTTTCTCTTAGAAACTCTCACGTACCTCCTTGTGCCATTATGCTGTGATGGCAGCTGGGGATACAAAAAAAATAAATAGGGAAATCCTAAAGGGAATTATTACTGGACACAAGCTGTACATTTCTCAACAGGGATGCAAACTAGTTCTTCATTGGGGGGAGGGGAAAAATATCTTAGAGCCAATAGCTTGTGGCCCTCTAACAGCCCACAGCACATAAACATAGCATATCTGTGGTATTACATTTTTTTGGTGGGGGTGTTTAGGAAAAAGACATCTAATAAGGCTCTTTAGGGGAGTGATAATGAAGAAAAATTGAGAAACATTGCCATAGGCAATCAGTTCTTCAGTCTTAGGTTGTCTCTGACCATCACTTCTAAATGGGTTTTGATGCGAGGATGGCCCCCAAAGCTATAACCTTAAGTTTTTACACTATAGAAATCATGTTTCTAAAGATTTTAGATTTCAGAATAACTGGGACAGTACCTAGAGCAGTGGTTCTCAAAATGTGTGCATATCCCTGGGAGTCCCAAGACCCCCCCCCTTTTTTTTTTGAAGCGGGGAGTGTCCATGAGTTCACCTGTTGGCACTGTGGCATGAACTGAGCTGGTAGCAACAAACTGCTAGTCACAGTCTTCACTGCCTTGTACTCAAGAGTAAAAATATTGCCAACTTCACTTAGAAATGCCCTTGATAGAACTAGTAATGATTAATTATATTAAATATTGACCCTAGAGAATAATTCTAATATTCTGAGAAATAGGAAGCATACATAAAGCACTTCTGCCGCACACTGAAGTATGGCTGCCTTGAGGAAAAGCAGTTGTGCAACTGAGATCCAAGCTGAATCAGCCGTTCTTCATGGCATACCGTTTTTACTTGAAGGAACTAGCAAATTGTGGTATTAGATTTGGCTATTTGGCTGACATTTTGGTAATGAAATGCATAGTCATTTGGAACAATTTTCCAAATGACCAATGCATGTTACAAAATCATTCATGGGTAAGAGATTCATTCAAAGTGTAAGACAGGCCAGTGGGTTTTAAATGTAACAGAGTATAAGAATGCATTGATAAGGTTTCAGATTCCACATTGCCTTTAAGAGACTACCCCTTGTAGAGTCTTGGTATAGCATCAAACAACAGCCACAGTTACCTGAAAAGGCTTCAACACAAATGACATAAAATATTGGATGTAGAAACACATATAAGAATCCAACTGTCTTTTATTAAGCCAGACATTAAAGAGATTTGCAAAATTATAGAATGCTACCCTTCTCCCTGGATTTATTTTGTTTTAGGAGGTATTTTAAAATAAATTTAAAAAATTTTTAATATAGTAAATACCAATGGATATAACCCAGATAGTAATAGGTCTTTGGGCTAGTCTCCAAAACTGAGAAATTCCTGTGATTAAAAAAAGGACATCCAAACTTCTTTTGGGTTCTTAATTTTTTGTAGTGTAAAGGGATCCTGAGATCAAATCATTTGGAAACTGTGACCTAGGGAAACTGCCCTTCAGAATCATCTTTTGGTTTTGTGCACATCCCTAAAGAACAACAGAAGGCAAGAATTCAAAGAGAAAAATCTGAAGATTGGGATTACAAAATCAGTTTACCAAGACTGGGTCACATCCAGGTGGTACATTTTAACACCCTTGCTGGTGCTGCCTCCCTCTGGGAGGGGCCACTGCAGAATTGCAGAATACGGATCCTGAGAAACCTCTAAGCTGTGATCTATCCACCAAGGCTCAGTGTTGGCTCCTGCAGTAGTGCTGGTGTGTGGCTAACACTGCGGAGGGGGTTCAGGGTCATGCGCCTGACTGAAGAGAAGCTGCCCCCCAGCGTTCCCTCCTCCAGACTGAGTGTAATAGCTACAGGTAACAGCACAACTAAAGAGCAGGCTTGTCCTCCAGAAGTAATGATTATAAGCAAGTTCAAACTAAAAAATAAAACCAAATCTTTCTGGCCAAGCCCTTAGATTAAAGAAAACTTTTAATTCGGAATCACTGCAAAGACAAAAGGTTTTGCCGTTATTTTATTAGAAGGTCTGACTCAAGTACCAGCAACATACCTTAAAAATGCTTGACATGACACCTGCAGACAATGGATCCAGAGTTTGCCACAGCAAGGGGGCAAAAGGGAAAAGTAAGTGGAGGTGGGCTGGGACAGCACCAGCCCTGATGGCCAGCCAGGCTGACAGGACTGGTCTCCACAACCAAGATCCCTACAACTGTACATGTTTCTAATTCTGGCTCAACTCTCCTCTACACATAAGTAAATGGTCACCCAGGCTGACAGGACTGGTCTCCACAACCAAGATCCCTACAACTGTACATGTTTCTAATTCTGGCTCAACTCTCCTCTACGCAAAAGTAAATGCCTCAGGACTCAATCTGAGTCACTGTCCGTCTCAGCTTCTTTCACATCCACACTGAATTTGTACTCCTGGTCACATCCCATGTAAGCGTCACTCATGAAGTACAGAGTGTAGTTGTGGGCACCAGTGGCTGGGGCCACAAAGTCCAGTTTCACCTATGGAAAACAGGCAGAAATCAGGACGAGCATGGACACAAGTAGAGTTCTCACCCTGCCCCACCTTCCAGAACAAATGCTAGGGCCGGTGGATACACTCACCTTGGCCTTCTGTTGCAGGGTGAGCCTCTTGATGGAGATGAGGCTATTGGACTTTGCATCTCCAATCACCACCCACCAGCCCTCTTCACGTTTCTGCAGTGACCAAAAACCAATCATTTCAGCACAAAGAACTTGAGAATGGTTACAAAAAGCAGGACAACAAAAATCTGAAGGCTTTTCAAAGTTCCTTTCTAAAATATAATTTGATATAACTAAGATTTTTCAAACTGTCAAAAGGTGTTTCAAATGGACTTAAGGCTGGAGGCTTACTGTTTAAGTAAGCAGATGAACTCATTTGTTGATCCTGACTCATTCCTTGTACCTTCTCCCACTTAGTGCTTGCCACTGAAGCCAAGATTGCACTACTGGTAGAGATCTAGTCTTTGGGGCCTGGCAGCTTTGAGTTTCTCAGTACCCCTTTCAGTACAAAGCACATATACCAGCTGAGAAAAATCTTAACATGGAGCTGAACCTGCAGCACGGAGGATCCAAAGCAGGCCCTGTGGAAGGCCTCTTCTGAAGCCTTGCCTCTTCTATTAAGGCCTCTCTGTTGGCCACTCCACTGTCATAAAGCCCTGACGTCCCAGTTTAAAGCACTCTTTCCTCATAGCCTACTGAAAAGCTAGTTAACAGAATTAAATATGACAGTTTAATTGAAGGCTGACAGCAGAAACCAGATATTCTCCCATATAAAGAGAATAAGATTTTCTCTCTGTGGGTAAAGAACTGAACTAGAAGCACAATAAGTGGCAATAGAAAGGAGACAAAAGAAATACTACCTAGAAAAGCCCAGTGTCCTGACAATGCACCCTGGTACTCAGGATCTAGCTAGTGAATAAGGTGAGTTGACACCTGGTAAAGGCAGCTACCAGAACGCACCTGTGGGAAGAGAGGTGCAATAACAGGGCCTGTGACTTCCTCCTCTCGCTCCAGCTGCACCAGCACCACAACTGGGCCACCACTGCAGGGGGAAAAGCAGAGCAGCGCGTCAGTACCGTGGCAGTGGGTTCACATTACATTGTCAAAGTGCCCCCGGCAGGGACCCTCTCTGGCTCACCTACGGATGCTGTCCTTATCCACCACTTCATAAGACAGTTCAATATTAGGGTAGCGGTTACAGAAGCGGGCCACATCCGCGATCTGGCTGTCAGTCAGCTGAAGCAATGCATTCCGTTCCTCATCCTCCATCTCCATGATGTCGAAAACACTCTCCACCCCCTGCAGTGGGTATTCAGAAGTCAGGGAAGAGGGGAGAACACCGACCAACAGCAAATGACACTGCCTCCAAAGAGCTGCTAACTTTTATTTCCTACACTGTCAAATCATCTAAAGAGACACCTCCAAAAAGAACACGGCCCACAACTGGCAGCCTCTCTAGCATCTCTAGCTTCAGAGTAACCAGAACTAAAAGTTTCCCTGACTGAGGACTCACCTCCCACAACCCATCCCTGGTCCAGGGCACTCAGCTCTCAGGCTCAGCCACCTAACACCCCAGGCTGACCCAGCTCACCTTGTCTGTGCAACGTTTGATGTGCTCTGAAGTGAAGTGTGGCAGCTGTTTCAGGTATGAATCCTTGGACCACATGGCTTGGGTGACCATCTGGGCCAGTTCCATGGCTGCCAGAGCAGGGCTAAGCCACCCATTGCTGGAGAGGACATCTACACAGGCCTGGATGAGCCGGATTGCCTGAAAAGGAAAAGGAGTACAAGAGCAGGTGGGGTTAGAACTGAGACTTCCTAGACCACCAGTGGTCCCTCCACCCCATCCCACACCCACATGCACACTCTACCTTACTAAGGATTTCCTCTGTATCTGACTGCAGCTCAGCACTCAGCTGCATGCGGGACAGGTGAGCCTGCAGAAGCAGGTTGGTCTTGACATGCGGATCATTGAACTTAGGGTTATTCAGCTTGTGGGGTACCTTCTGAGCCAACTAGAAAGTGGAAGAAAAATAGCTGGTGACGAACAGGTGACCCTACCTGAGACCAGCTCAGGCCAAAAGCACCAGTGGCCCCGGCTCACAACCCTTCAGTACCTAGAGGAGTGGGTGTGGTGGGGGAAAGGCGATGTGTGTGAGGGAGGTATGGAGGTTGGGGGATGTGTAGGGGATGTTGGTGGCAGAAGTACTACGTGCTCTGGGCACACAGGCCAAGTTTCAACTCCAAGGATGTTCTCCTGAAGCCAACGTCCTCACCTGCCGCAGGAGGTTGTCTTCATGGTGCCGGATGGGAATATTCTCATACTCTGCCGCATTGGAGATGATCTCAATAAGCCCTCGCACCTTGGTCTTGGCGTTCAGGGACATGCTGAAGAGCTCTGACAGAAAAAGAGAAAATCTGAGAGGAGCCAAAAGCAGGCAGTAAAGGAGCAGGAGCTACCCTGCTCTCTCCTGTAATGCCATCCCTCTGACAAACACATGGGCACTTGCAGCCCTGTCATCTCTCATCCCAGCAGGGTCCAGACCCCTGTGTAAGAGAAGCCTCCCCATAGACAGAGCCACAAGCCGCTGCCAGCTCCTCACCAATGGTGGTGTAGTTGATGTAATAGTAGGCCGCGATCATGCCCAGGTTCAGAGGTGCCACGTCCATCTCATCCTCAATGCTGATACACTTAGACTGCTCCAGGTCACTCAGGGTCTGCTCCACCAGCTCTGACAAGTGGTCGGACAAGTGACGATGGGAAATGCCTGTGAACGTGAGAGGTTAAGTGAGGACTCAGGGAGACACCCAGCAAGGGCTGTGAAAACCATCAAAGGATAATGTGTGCTCCAAAGTCCACTGACCCTGCAGGTTGTAATAATTGGGGTTCTGTGTCATACGGCGGTACAGAAAGGTCCAGGTGAGGTAGTCCACGGCATCCTGCTTATTCTCAATGGTCTTGGTGACAATCTCAGCATTGAAGTGGTCATGCATACAGTGGTCCAGGTGAGATTCTACTGGCAATGGCTCATATAAGAACTTTTTGAAGAAATCCTGTGGATTGAGGGAGGGGCAGTAGCAATAGAGAGTCAATGAAAACATCGAAGGCAGGGCGGTGAACAGTGCATAAGGAACATGGAACCAAACAGGGGGTGAAGACCTCAATACATGGAGTCAGCCCGGCAGCAACCAAAACAAAAGGCAGCAAAATTCCATGCAGCTGACAGGCTTATTATGAAAGCCATGTGAAAATAAAAGAAGTTGACAGACTAAAAAAGCTACTAAAGATATCTATCAAAAGAAAGATTAAAGAATCTGCTCTGAGACTCAGGATCTGAAGATGTTATAGGAGTCTAGGACTTACCTTTTTGGAGCCCTGACACATGATAACACAGCGCCCCTCATCGTCCTGCAGGGGGCGGTTGGCGTGGCCCACCATCTGAAGCACATCATAGATGGGGTAATCCACATAGCTGGTTACAGAAGACAAGAAAGGAGGAAAAGGTGCATCAACACAGAAACCATACTAAGGAGGCCCAACTCCCTGCAATGTCAAAGAGTCAAATGCAAACATGGGGACATATGGTCAAATTACAGCAAAACGGTGTTTATGAACTTTTGCATTTAGGAACTAGTTTCACTCGTATCATCTCACTTCACATCATTTAGTTTTCAAGTGTAAGGGTCACAAATTTGCTGCCCAAGGTCCATGAACCAAAGCTACAAACCCATCTAATGCCAAAAGCCAAATAACTCCCTATTAAAGGATCAAATGTGTAAGTCAAGCTTTCCAAACTTAAAAGCTGTGTATTTCATGGCTTATTAAGACACCTGACTTTAACTCAAAACTAGAAGCAGTTTCAGATGCTATAATTAACTCACAAATAAAACTCATTTCAAAATAATTTGCATTTTGGGAAAAAATTATCGAGTTAAATTATTCAGGTTTTCTTAGAAAGATTGAATGTTCTAACTTCTTGTCACTACATAGGTGTGTGACCTTGAACAAGTTACTTTTCCTAATCTATAAGACAAATAGGTTAACAACATAATCTCAAATATTCCTCCTGGATCTAACTTCCTGCTTCTCCAACCTATTAAAACATGGAAGGACGATGACTAAAAGCAAATGTGACCCGAAGCGCTAAGACTACAAACTCAAACACCTGGCTCTGCTGGAATCTCGGCTGTACGTTTACTTCCCTAACACCTCTTTTTCATGATAGCTTAATTTCTGTATTTGCAGATTTATGTTCATTTGAGGGGGAAGCTTTGCATTAACACAGAGCACTAACTATACTCACGCATGGATCTTGCCGTTGTAGTACTGGGTGTCCATGATGATCACAAGGTGGGCAGCCACATTCATGCCCCAGCAGAGACTCCGAGAAGCCACCACCACCTGGATAGCACCTGAGCAGCACAGGGGAGAGGAGGACTGAGGGCAGAGCTCCCTGAGCGAAGCAGGTTCACTACCTCCTGGGCAGGTAGTGGCTTACCTTGTGCTACATTTCAGAACTCAGAGCAAGGCTGGCTGGGAACAAGGTCTTACATGACTGAGAGAGTTAACACAACCCTGTGAGAGGCAGCTCCATGCTGCTGGTGCCTTGCTCTGGGGACTATCCTAGAGGAAACAAGGTAATCCTGGAACAGAACCCAAAGCCCAGGAAAGCAAGGCTTACACTAGTGATGAGGGACTGGGCCTCAGATGGGAAAGTGCTAACACCCGCTCAGCCACAGGCCGGCTCAGCACCTGGCAGCAAAATCAAGATCACTCTGAGCTCGGCCCAAACCAGGCAGATCCAAGGGTCCAAGAGTGAAGGCAAGTGTTCTGGCAGGAGGATCTGCACTGAGGCTCCACCGAGCAGTGTCAAATGGTAAAACTCTGTGTGAAATGCTATAGGTCAACAAGGAGCAGTGGTCAGCAGGAGACTGGCCAAGGGAGAATAAGAGCTCTGCCGTGTGCTAAATCTCTCATTCCAACAACCTTGGGGAGCCTGGCATCACCGGAGAACCAGGTCTAGAGCCGAACGAAGGTCCTGGACTTTAGAAAACCAGGTTCTGAAATTACACAATCTTATATGCCTGCCTGTTTCCTCATGTGGCATGCAGGGACAGTGTTTGTCCCACTTACATCACAAGGGTCTTGGGAGGACCAAATGAGATAACAGGTAAATAATCCTAACAGTATTTTGAAAATGTCCAGTATGCTGTAGAGAAATATTATCACCCATACCCTAAAGTTTAATACGTGCCACTTGGTGTTAGCCCTGGACGTAATCTCTGTGCCATGGGGTTTTCTTACCTGAGCTGAAGAGCTGTTCCACCAGGCGTCGCTCCATGGGGCTGAGCCCTTCATGCAGGTAGCCCACCCCATTTAACAGTGTTTCCTTGAGCGTGCTGTCACTTAGCTTCTCCAGGTATGGGATCAGATCCTTCTCGGTGCAGTGCAAGAACCTGTGCAGCACAAGCACTGGTTCAGCTCAGAGTGGTTCCCATCCCTAGCACACACCTTGCCAGCTGTGCAGACCCTAGCCCTTGGCCCGATGGGGCTAACCCCTACCTCATAAAAACAGAACATCCTCCAGGGTAAGCCAACTTCACTTACCGAACCCCCCAAATCCCCATCCCCAGAAGCCAAACCCTGCCCCACCTCTGCCGCTGGATGTCAGCCGCACATGTGGTCAGGATGTCAATGGCAGTGAGGCGGGTCTGCTTGCGAGACGGGACAAAGACAATGACGGGCTTCTTGGGAGAGTGCTTGGTGATAGCATGGTAAACAGGCTTAGCCATGGAGAGCAGGCGAGTTTGTGTATGGCTAATGTTGAATCCCTAGAGACCAAGGGAGAAGAAAAGACATGCAGATTACCAGACCTAAGTAACTCAGGATGTACCTGAGGCCACAGAGGGATGGGAAGAGTGGGTCCTACCTGGATGTGCAGCTCCAAGGGAACAGGGCGCACATTAGGGTGGAAGTTGAAAGTGGAGGTGGCACTGCAACCCAGCCAGTGGGCCACGTCCTTAGCATTCGAGAGTGAGGAGCTAAGTGCCACAATGCGGATGGGTCGCTCAATCTGGGAGGAGATGTAGCGCATCCGGGAGCATATCACTTCTAAGACAGGCTGGGAAACAGGGAGGAGGGAGTCACTGCAGGCCCCTGCTCACCACCCTCTGCCCAGAGGTCCCCTTTGTGAACAGCCCAACAATCTCAAAATGATCTCCTAATTCTTCCAATTAAGGGCTCTCCCCTCTTTGGTTCCACCTCCTCCATGGCACCCAACTTCTAATAAGCAATGCTAAAAGTACTACATAAAAATCCCACATTGTCCTTTTGGAATGAAGTGGCAGGCAGAATCTCTAGGGAGAAGCCTCAAGTCTCAAGCCTCAGATCCAAACATAAGGCCCAATGTCAAGGTCACTTGTTTAGTCCCAGCCCCTCGTCTGTGCTGCCAGGTCAAGCCATACCCCATTCTCGCCCCCAATAAGGTGGACCTCATCCACCACAAAGAGGTTGATATTCTGGACATTCTTGCGCTGCTTCCACCGCCGGGAAAGTATGTCCCATTTCTCAGGGGTGCTGATGATGATGTTGCCTTTGCCCAGCAGCTTCAGGTCCGTGCTGGTCTCCCCCGTCAGGAGCACCACCTTCTTGTTGAGCCTGTCCTGGAACTTCTCATACCAGTCCATGTATACCTGGCAGGCAGCAAGAGGGAGGGCAGAAGAACATCAGGCCATGCCAGGCACCTTTCACTTATTATGATACACCAGAGAAAGACCTGTTGATCTGTAAATCTCAAGCTACTTTCTAATCCCACACCAGCTTGTACATGATGGGGAAGCTTTTCTTTAGTACACAAACTGAGGAAATAACCCTACAAATTTCAGGGCTTAAACCCTTTATCTAGAATCACAGATGAAATAGCTCCTGGGAAAATTCACGTGACAAAGCATGACATCACACCTGCTCTGCAAGGGCCTCCATGGGGGTAATGTAGACACAGCGCCCCTCCGAGTTCTGCAGCAGCATCCGCAGGATGGCAAATTCTGCACAGATAGTCTTCCCACTGCCCGTGGGGGCCCCCACAAACACATTGTCGTCACTGTTGTACACGGTGTTAAATACTGGAAACCAACAGAGAAGCAGTGTGAGTATCAAGAGGGGAGTAGACAGACTGGGATATGGGCCCACTTGTCAAAATAGAGGACAACATAAGAAATGAAGTCAGTTGTGGAGTGCAAACAGGGGTGATGGCATGCGAGCCAGCCTGCTGTATCTCCCCTCAGTTTCTCCTGCCCACTCAACAAGTAAAGGGGGAAAGGCCAAGACCACAAATTCAGCCCCCCTGGAAATGTCTAGGATGACAACAAAAGCAAAAGAGGCCAAGTATGCTTTGCTTTTCAGGCACTAGGACAAAGAACAAAAGGAAACTGGATCCCTTTCTCTGCCCCTTCAATGCTCTCCTGCATTTCCTAGAAATAGTCTAATATAGAAGATAAGAGCCTAAGCCCTGGCATCAAGACTGGATTAAAATCCAAGTTCTAGTATGTATTAGCTGGTTCAACTGGGCAGATCTCTATGCCTCAGTTTCCTCATCTACAAAATGTGATACTAATATTAATATCTCAAATAGTAAACCCCTCATGAGATTGGTGGGATGAATGAGAAAACACTAGTGATGAACTCAGCCAAGGACGTAGTACAAAAAACATGCTCTGTGAAAACAGTCATCATTTATAGTGATGGGGGAAGAGGCCTCAACGCCACATGGTCTGGTTGGACACTTCAGCATCAGGAGCAGGCATCTAGCCTCCTGAGCTTGAGAAATGACAACGCGCCACAGTAAGGCCTTGCTCTGCTGACTCTCCTCAGTGAGACGTGCAGAGTGGCAGAGCAAATCTACCAGTAACTGAGGACTTCTGAGAAAGGAAAATGCCTGGTGGGCCCCGACAGTCACGCCGATGAGCTCCCAGACACACCAAGCGCCAAAGCATCTCCACTTCCCTGTCTGCTGCAGAACACATCTGTCTGTCTCCAGGTGACTGAAAAGGCCACCAAGGGAACCAACTTCCTGTGAATGGAAACACCCACCTTGGGTCTGGATAGGATTGAAGAAAGGAAATTTATCTTGGTAAAGGCTCTCAAAGGCACTGTTTCTCAGAGCAGACACAGGCAAGGGCTGCAGGTCCAGAAGTTCAGTTGGGGGTGGGTACTTCTCTGGTAGGATCAGGTGCCGGAAGGAGACAGGCAGCTGGGTCTCACAAGCTGCAGAAAACAAAAGGGAAGGGTACTAAGCTTTCCTCCCTTTACCTAACGGCCCCCCACAGCCCCTGTGTAAACACCGGAAACCCTAGGCAGCACGTGTACCACTCTGCCCAACAAAGGCAAGCCCGGGACAAAGCGCAAGACATTCTTCTACTCCTCAGAGACCCTGGAAGGGAGAAACTCACAGAGCCAGCGGTCAGACACCACTCGGATGAAGTACTGAGGGGGCAGCGGTTCAAAGACAGGAACGAAGAACGTAATGAGGTGCTCATCTTGGGCGTACTTGGCCTTGAGGAGGAAATACTCATGATGCAGAATCACCTCACTGTCCACATCCTCCACCAGAATCCAGAATGCCTCGGATGAGCCATGCACCTGCCAACACAAGCACGGGCAAAAGGAGCGTGAGCCAGCATGGGGACTCGGCCCTCCTACCTAGCTGCTCTGCCCAAAGCCTTGCCTTTTCATCCCACTGGAAATCCGGCGTGATGGTCAGCTCCACTTTCAGGGTGGAACGCGTGATAGGCTGCAGGTGCACTGACAACTCCAACTTGGGAAACAGGTGGACATATTTGTGGATGGTCTTCCCCATCTTTGGCATGCGGATAAGCTCCCCTAGGAGAAATGAGAGGGCACGGGGGCTGCAGCCCAGCCAGCCTGCTGCAGCTGTAAACCAGGCCTGAAGGCCACTGTGGGAAAGGGGGTGGATTCTACTCCAGAGGGAAGGTTCTTCCCTCTACTCTCAGTGAACCCCAGAAGATTCAAAGTCCCAAGACCACCTGTTCTGCAGGTGGACATGAGAAGTGAACACAGGGTATTGGTGCACAAGGCCTACGAACTGGCCTTGTATGAAACTCTAGAAAGATGCCTGGGCTGTAAGGACAAGGACAGGGGCTTCCCACACACCTATCTCATTATGATTCAGGTCATACAGACGCTCGAAGGGGAAGTTTTTCTTTTCAATCTTCTTCACTACTTCCTCAGGGAGTTTGCGGAACTGGCGCAGAGGACACATGGACTGCCACCTATCCAGGAAAGAGACAAAGCTGTTGGTCCTTTCTGTAGGACTGTAACAAACTGCCCTCATCATGGCTTCCAATACTGTAGCCACAACCATAGAAGATAGTCATTAAAGACAGACGTTTGAAACTGGGCCGGCAGTGAGGCCTGAGTGCTAACAGTGGCTGCCACCCTTCCCTCACTCCTCAGGCCCACAGCAAAAGGCCACCCCTCTTCTCAACTTTCACCCACATTCATGCCACACTTCAGGCATCAGGACAGAGATCACATGCACCCCAAGGCTTTCCCATCTGGCCTAAGGACCCCACGACTCATGGTGCCCATCCTCCAGCTCACTGGGGCCTTACATGCGTTTGTCGATCATCTTGCAGAGGTTCAGGGTCTTGTCTGTAAGCTGGGCCCAACCTCGGTTCAGGACAATTTCAAAGATCGCACGCATCAGCCGGCCAGCCGACTGGGGAAAGAAGCAGCATTCCCACTGTTCAAGTCTCAACTATGCCCAGGCCCCATGAAGCCATACGCAGTTGCATTAACTCAAGCTCTGATGCAGTCACCCTTGCCAACTCAAAAGCAGAGTCCCCTCTGTCATCACTCCTTTCTCCCTTCTATAAAGTAGATGCTTGTTGAATGCAGAACAGTTAGAAATGCAAAAACTGCTCAAGGTCACTGCATGACATTTTAACCTAACATTCACTGCATGATTTTTAAAAAGCTTTTGACTTCATTTAGCGTTTAGGGTTCTAGGAAGAATGAGGGTACCCATGACCTTTAGAGGTAAAAACAGAGTAGCTAAGAAATCTCTGTTCCATTTCTAGATTTATTTATGAGCCCTGTAGCACAGTGGGAAGTCACCTCTCTGTTGGGAAGCAGACATTGGGTCTGTCCTATGGATCTCCCTGTCTCCCCGAGGGCCTCGGGAGCCTCCCAAAATTCTCTCTTAAGGACTTACCTTGTCCACATGCTCAAGATCAAAACAACAGAGTGGCCGTACTACACACACATCAACCAGCCAACCAGGGCATAACTAACCATTCTTCCTATATCTCACTAGTGTCCATCCAAGAGCACAAAGCACACAAGGAACTGTTAGGCCCCTTCTCACAGCCACGGTACGGCTCTGCCCTCACCTGTGTAACATACACCATGTCAGCCATCAGTGCAAAGCCCTCCAGTTTCAGCTGTGAGATGAAGGCTTGGAGAAGCACATTGATCTGGAAAGAAACAAGGCCCACCAGAGGCCAATCACTGAACAGTCCTAGAAAGTGAATTATATTTCTGCTCCGGACATCTATGCCAGGTTACGATCTACAGCTCTTGATTTACAGATATTAAATAATTGTTATTCCATATAAAAAGAACATGTGAGAAGGATACAGAAACTAGGAGAAATGAGCAGGTAACACATGAACCCAAATTCAAGGTTCACCTTTTTAGAAGATTATGAAAATGACCTGATCCTTACCCCAAGCAGAGATGGGCTCACCTTTGCACTGGGTTCCTCAATGCTCTCCTTTACTGGGATGGGTACCCTCTCCAGCAACTTCTGCAGCTCAAGCTTCTCCTCCTGCCACAAGGAGGAAACAGGTCAAGGAAAAGGCAAGTGGCCAAGGAAAGAAATCATCTAGTGACTGGGCAGTGATCACCAACTCCCCATCCCAGCCACTACGCAAGCGCACCTCTCTCACAGTGATGTTCTTAAACTCGGAGGACAAAGAGAAGACTCTGAAAAGCTCAATCTCACTCAGGGTGGGCTTCAGCAGCTGGTTGTAGGTCTGCACCGTATCATTGGTGATGTAGTAGTGGCTGGCTATCCGGCCCAGTTCTGTCACCTAGAGAGAAGGCAGACTCAATCCAGTGCTGACCATTAATGAGCTCCAGCCTCTAACAGTGGACAGTATGTTTCTGTCCTCTATGTATTGTCCCAATAGGACAACTAGATGAACTCATAGCAGTACAAGTGCCTGTTTCAGGCACATGAAGAAAGATGACATGACAAATTGACCCATAGTAAACTGGGGTCCACGTATACAAGATCACTGAATTATCCACCTCAACTCCAGTTATAGAAAAAGAAGTGCCATTTTATTTATTTATTTATTTATTTATTTATTTTGAGACAGAGTCTCGCTCTGTTGCCCGGGCTAAGAGTGCCGTGGCATCAGCCTAGCTCATAGCAACCTCAGACTCCTGAGCTTAAGCAATCCTTCTGCCTCAGCCTCCCGAGTAGCTGGGACTACAGGCATGCGCCACCACGCCTGGCTAATTTTTTCTATATATATTTTTAGTTGGCCAGATAATTTCTTTCTATTTTTTTAATGGAGACGGGGTCTCGCGCTTGCTCAGGCTGGTCTCAAACTCCTGATCTCAAGCGATCCACCCGCCTCGGCCTCCCAGAGTGCTAGGATTACAGGCGTGAGACACCGCGCCTGGCCAGAAGTGCCATTTTAAAAGTTCCTAAGTTTAAAGGGTGCAGTCCAATCCTACCCGTTTTTCTACCATTCTAAGTGACAAGCAATTACATAAGCAGTACTTAAATTGGGAGCAATCTGAAAAATTTTCTCCTCGGCCTACAACTTTTGCTGAGAACTTTACCTCAAAACTCTCACTGCCCTCACCTGGAAGTTGCCCGTCTTCTTGTCATACTTGACCAGATTGTTTTTGTCCAGCATCAAGGCAGCAGTGTGAACCAGATCTAGTCGGCGCTGGTCCAGCAGGGGATCTCCCTTGAGGTCATCGTGAGAGATGCCATAGAGGGTTGGAGATCGGAGCATTCGGATGTACAGGTAGGCATAGCCCAGCCAGTTCACTGCATCCTACGAGAGACAGCTTATGGTTCTTAGCATGGAGAACTCCTGATATCCAAATAAAAGACTCCCATGGATTGCTTAGAAATTAATTTCCAACTACAAGGATGTATATTATACCATTTCTAATAATTAAATATTGTCTACCTTTGCATTCTGGACGTTCCCCAGCACGATTTCCGCATTGAGCATGTCGGGAAGCTTTGACACCATCTGGCTCTCAATAGGAAGCTGCTGATTGAGGAGGGACAGGTAGTACTGTAGCTCCCCGTGAGATGTGATGAGTATGCCTTCACCCTTCGTGTCATACTGGGGTCGTCCAGCACGTCCCAGCATCTAGAACAGAGACAGTGAACCAAGAATGCTATAGCAAGAGAGCTTCTGGTTTTCATCCAGGGATTCCACATTTTAGAATCTGGACTTTGCAGCATCCTTGCATTTCAGGCACAGGATACTCATCCCCACTGAGAATAAACCTGAAGGCTCTTTACCTGCAGAATGTCCAGGGCTCCCAGTTCCGTCCAGCGCCCCTTCTCTGGACTGTACACCTGGGTGCCTTTGATGATGACAGTATGTGCAGGAAGATTTACACCCCAAGCCAGAGTTGCTGTGGAAACTAAAACCTACAGAGGCAAGGTAAGGTAATGAGGAGAACAGACGTCAGCACCAGAGAGTTAATATCCCTGACTTCTCTGGGCAACAGGCCTCAGAACTTCTAATAGGACTGGTGAGGGGGACAGAACTGGGGGTGGAGGGGCGTCCTAGTACTTGTCAATGTGACACTAGAATAAAGAGGAAAGCGTTCCTTGGACTGCTCATCTATTCAAGAATATTTCAAGGTTCCAGAAATACCTAAGAGTCATAAGTATAGACCTATATTAATCAACTTAAGGTTACCAGAAAATGTAAAATACAGGCTACCCTGAAAGAGGGA
Source organism: Eulemur rufifrons (assembly GCF_041146395.1). Lineage (NCBI taxonomy): Eukaryota > Metazoa > Chordata > Mammalia > Primates > Lemuridae > Eulemur > Eulemur rufifrons. The sequence goes on along the minus strand of NC_091001.1, from coordinate 43,523,166 downwards.
ATGAACAAGGTCCTGACCTTACGAGGCACTGTTTGGAGTTATCTGGTGTCACCAAAGTGCTTACTTTGCTATGCTCCTTAGACACTTTGCTAGACTCACTCATCTTCCCTCACACAGGGTGTGAAGAGGTGGTACAGGTTGTATTTATTGCATCCACCACAACCCTCTGACCTGGGAAAGCTGGGCCAGAAACAGTAAAGTACCAAGAGCAAACATATAGTACAACCTTTGACATTTCAGGTCTTTTGAAAGCTGCATCACCTGCTCCCCCACCAAAAGCTTTGCCCACCCTCACCTGAATATGTTTATCAGCAAAAAGATCCTCCACAAGTGTTCGGTCAACTCTGGTCATGCCTGCGTGATGAATGGCAAAGCCGTACGGCAGAAGATCCTTCAGCTCCAGGTTCTATGGAACAAAGAGGAGAGGATGAGGCAAGCCCTCCTGCAGGAGTCTTCCAGGTCTAAGGAAATCTACTCCCAGGAGACTCGTCCCTTACCTATTCCACAAGGCCACATATAATCAACCTTAACCCATGTGAAACAACAGCACCATGGTGCAGTCCTAGGAGTTGTCTGGGATCTTGGATGGAGACAGCTGCCAGGTAGGAATGATGGAACTAGGCTGGCCCCTCCTCACCTTGCATTGCTCAGCTTCCGTCCGCAGGACTTCGGTGGAGGCTGAGCCCTCTCTCAGAAACAGACCCAGAGTGTCCTTCTCTAGGCACATGTCCCTGATGGCCCTGGCTGTCTTCCCAGTCTCCTTGCGGGAGTGGACAAACACAAGCACCTAAGGAGAGGCCACAGTTCATCACAATCACGAGACATAGCTCTAGCAGACACTGGCGCAGCCCTAAGATACCTACAGCAGGAAACACAGGCTGTACTATCATTACCAAAAGCTAATGTCTTGGACAGAAGAGCAATGGCAGAAATGTGTGCTGGCTCAGAGAAAGCCTAAACAGAGCTGGAAGGACCAAGACCCTAAGGGAATGAACCAGCCAAGTACAGAGTCCTAGAGCTGAAAAATTCAACTAATTCTGGCACCTTATCTTGAAAAGCAAGTTTAAATATGCCATGAATGCAAATTCAGAAATCTCAACTAAGAATATGTGTTCAGGCCCCTTATAGTCAAAGCCACATGAAGATATAACAGTTAAAAATACTGTATTATTTATAAAAGGACTTAGGAAATAAGTCTGAGACTAGTGTGATGTTGTAGGAAATAAAATCCTCCTAGTATTTAGTGCCAAGAAAAAATTTGTCTCTTCATATAAATTCATACACTTTTTTTTATCAGACAACCACGTTTCCTTATTCTTTGTCTTGGTTAACATTGTTAGACTTTAGTATTCAACTTAAAAACTCTATCATACCTCCTGTTATAGTAAGATGCCCTCTTAGTTTTTAATTTTCATCTTTATTTTTACTGTCTTGCACTTTCAGTGTAAGCCTTCCCAAATCTTTTATGTAAGGCCCATGACAATGTGAACAGACAGACTGATTATCTGGGCTGATTTCTTTTGGGGGAGCTTTTTAAGTACAAATCCAATTTCTTTAATGGTTATAGGACTATTCAGGTTATCTAATTCATCTATGCTGAGGTTTTTGTTTTTTGAGACAGGGTCTCGCTCTGTTGTCTGGGCTGGAGTGCAGTGGCGTCATCATAGCTCACTGCAACTTCGATATCCTGGGCTTAAGTGATCCGCCTGCCTCAGCCTCCTGAGTAGCTGAGACTATACAGGCACCCACTACCACACCCAGCTAAGCTCATCTAGGCTGAGTTTTGATGATAAGTTATCAGAGAATTAGTCCATTTCTTCTAAGTCTTTAAATTTATAAACATAAAATTGATCATTGTATTCCTTTATTATCCTTTTAATGTCTATAGGTTCTGTAGTAATATCTCATTTCATTCCTGATATTGGTGATTTGTGTTGAGTCGTCTTATCTTTGTCAGTTTTGCCTAATGATTGGTAAGTCAACAATTCAAATGAACAAGGTTCAAGAATAACAACAAACCATGAACAGACCTGATTTTTTCCAGCATGTTCCATGATTTTCTCATAGACTATTTCATTCATGATCTGGAAACGCTTGATAGCTTTTTTCTCTGTGATGCCCACGTAAGTCTGTTCCAGAGGCACTGGGCGGAAGCTAGAAGTTCAACAGACAAATGAGGCTTTTGGCAGAGAACATTGAGGGAATAAACAGTCCTTTTCACTGCCCCAAGGACAATATTCCTCTTTTTGGATTCACACATCAAAACTCAAAGGCCCTTCTTTTTCTTTCTTTCTTTCTTTTTTTTTTTTTTGAGACAGAGTTTCGTTCTGTTGCCCTGGGTAGAGTGCAGTGGCATCATTGTAGCTCACTGCAACCTCAACCTCCAGGACTCAAGCGATCCTCTTGCCTCACCCTCCTGAGTAGCTGGGACTACAGGTGCATGCCATGACACCCAGCTAATTTTTTTATTTTTAGTAGAAACAGGGTCTCACTCTTGCTCAGGATGGTCTGGAACTCCTGAGCTCAAGCAATCCTCCCACCTCAGCCTCCCAGAGTGCTAGGATTACAGGTGTGAGCCACTGCACCCAGTCCTAAAAGCCCTTCTAAAACCCAATCCAGTAGCACTCCTTTGAAAGGGAGAAGGAAAGCAGGAAGTCACCTGGGATAAACTTCTCCCAGTCTTTTCTTATACCTGTTGTCAAAGTAGAAGAGGCCCTTGGCAGGGTCAACACGCAGAAAGGTAGCTACATCTTCATAGTTGGGGAGGGTGGCACTGAGACCAATGAGTCGGACATCCTCTTGGGTCATCTCAATGTTTCGGATGGCCCTGGCCACCAAAGCTTCTAAGACAGGCCCTCTGTCATCATGGAGAAGATGGATTTCATCCTAAGGAATAGAAAAGCAACAGTGACCTCTAGGACTGGAAAAATGTACCCCCTTTCCTGAGACTAGTCCCATTTTGTAGGAATATAACCTAATATGCTTAAGAAAGAAGACAAGACAATGAGTGCATTGCGCACCGTTTGGGGAGTGGTAACACTTGAAGGTGCTGACTCGGGAAAGGGGGGGGTGGGGAAAAAATATGAAACTATTGTTTTTAACTTGCACTGTTCACTTAATAATTTATCATGAATAAAAAAAAAAAAAAGAAAGAAAGAAGACAAGAAAGGGAATTCCAAGCCAGAGAAACCCAAAGGATAAAGACATTATTCACAGCCAGACGCGGTGGCTCACGCCTGTAATCCTAGCACTCTGGAAGGCTGAGGCAGGTAGATCGTTTGAGCTCCGGAATTCAAGACCAGCCTGAGCAAGAGTGAGACCCCACCTCTACTAAAAATACAAAGAAATTAGCTGGACAACTAAAAATATATAGAAAAAATTAGCCGGGCATGGTGGCAAATGCCTGTACTCCCAGTTACTCGGGAGGCTGAGGCAGAAGGATTGCTTGAGCCCAGGAGTCTGAGGTTGCTGTGAGCTACACGGCACTCTAGCCCAGGCAACAGAGTGAGACTCTGTCTCAAAAAAAAAAAGACATTATTCACCATGGAATACTCCAGGAAATAATATACTCTAATCATGAGTTGCTTTGCTCCAGTTTGGTAAAAAATATTTTATGTCAAGAACTTTTAATACCTCAGGTAAATGAGTTTATAACTTTAGTCAAAGATATATTTCTTTATGAAAAATGATATATGGTCTGATCAGAAGCTTCACCTCTGGGCAGTTATCTCTACCAAGAACAAAAGCTATTATGCATCAAATGATGAGTTCACATAGTTTAAAGTAGTGCTTCTCAAATTTCAGCAAGCTAGTCAAAATGCAGATTGGATTCAGTAGGTGCGGGGTAGGGCCAGGAATTCTGTATTTCTAACAAGCTCCTATTCCAAGCTGCTGCTGCTCCCCCATGGATCAGACTTTGACTAGCAAGGCTCTAAAGCAGGAGTTGGCAAATGTCTTTTTAACGGACCAGATATCAGTATTTTAGGCTGTGGGCCATGCAGTCCCTATTGCAAATACTCAACTCTGCCATTGCAGCACAAAACAGCCATAAACAATACGTAAACATGCTGGGCATGGTGGCTCGTACCTGTAATCCCAGCACTTTCGGAGGCTGAGGCAGGAGGACTGCTTGAGCCCAAGAGTTTGTGACCACCCTGGACAATAGCAAGACCCCAGCTTTACCAAAAAAAAAAAAAAAAAAAAAAAAAATGGCCGGGCATGCATGGTGGCATACACCTATAGCCCCAGCTACTTGGGAGGCTGAGGCAGGAGGATCGCTTAAGCCCAGGAGTTTGAGGTTGCAGTGAGCCATGATGATGACACCACATTCTAGTCCAGGCAAAAAATGAGATCCACTCTCAAAACAAAAAAAAAAAAAAAAAGAAAAGAAAAACAAAACAAAACCAATATGTATACATATATGTGGCCATGTGCCAATAAACAAAAATCAGTAGCCAGAGATTGCCAACCTCTGCTCTAGAATACTGAAAACCAACATATGAGGTCCCCTTTCTTGCTTTCCCAGACACTTACACTACAATCAGACTTAGTCATTGCTCTATCAGTGCTTGTGCATATTTGAAACAAAATATGCTGATTCTTTACTCATTCCCTTGGAAAATGTAGTATTTGTTGAGCTCTTCAATGTTCTGGGAGGAAACAATTAGCTTTTTGCCTGTTTGCATTTATTTGAAAATGCTTCAGACATAAAAAAAGATGAAGAATAACATGGCAAACACATGCACCTACTGGGGAATTTTCTGTTAAGTGCAGATTCTCATTTAATGGTAACAGCAAAGCTGACGATGGCTGTCATTAGAAAGGCTAGGACCTACAGAAAAGGCACTGAAGAAACATCTAATGTTCAAACCCAGCAAACTCTCCTGAGCCACAAGTGGGCTCTCCCTGCTCACCAGAATGATGAGCCGCACTAGCTGAGTGTAGGTGCGCTCGCCACCCTTGCGGGTAATGATATCCCACTTCTCAGGGGTGCAGACGATGATCTGAGTGGCGCTGATCTCTTCCTTGCACAGCTGGTGGTCTCCAGTCAGTTCAGCAACAGTGATGCCATAAGTGGCCAGGCGCTAGGGGGAGGAAAGCTATGTCAGGCAAGAATGCTTGAAGGGGCTGGGGTCTCACACTTTCTGTCTCGGCAGTCTGACTGTAGGGTACTGGGAGTAGATTACCAACCCATCAGGCAAATATCAGGTGAGTCAAATCGTATATTCCCAAAACAAATCCCAGTTTCACTCAGGCAAATGAAGCAGACAAAGGAGCTCTAGGAGCTCTGCACACATGGGGAGAAATGGAAATTTATAAACAAGACCTGGAGTAACACCACTAGGTCTATTATTACCTATATTCACATGATGGTTCATAAATATTTCAATAATACAAACGATACCAACTGTCAAAAATTGCTATGGAGAGACTAAAAGAAAGACGGTAAACCCTTGTAAAAGATGGTTCAAGACATTCTCACTTCAGAAACTCTCTGTACCTGGGTCAAGTTCCATCTTTGAAGTGGAAAAAATACAGCACATGAGGCATTCCAGAGATGCCCTAAAACAGGAAGCAGTGAGGTCCTGGCCTTTTCCCAATACTTTGGCAGTTGCACACAGTATCTTTGGAGGGTATTTCTATTTCTTTACCTTTCCAAAACTGCCCACCATCTCCTGCACCAAGGACCGCATGGGAGCAATGTAGATAATCTTGAAGTCATCCACATTGATTGTGCCGTCCATGTTTATGTGTTTCCCTATCTCGCGAAGCATACACATCAGAGCCACGTTGGTCTTCCCAGCACCCTAAGAGAGAAGTCAGGGACAGGAAGGCCTGTTTACCTGGTTAGGTTCACTGCCCTAACTTCCATGGGCTTATCTCCCAAATAGACAACATAGCTTGTCCTGGGTATTTCATCCTACCATTTAACATCTCTTCCATACATGGACAATGAATTGGGGGTGGGGATGGAGGTGAAGAACAATCTTGTCACAATATTCCATACCACAATCCACATGAAAACAGCAGGCAGCGCAGCACTTACGGTAGGAGCACACAGCAACAGGTTCTCATCTGTCTCCAAGGCAGCGCGGTAGAGTTTACTCTGGATCCGATTCAGTGTTTTGAAGCCCTCAAATCCAGCCTGGGCATACTTCGGCAGCTTTTCCACGGGAAGCAGTTGCTAGAAGGAAGAAACACCATACGTCATGTTGGCAGCATCCTCGAGTAGACTATCCATTTTTGTAACATCGCCAGGATTTTGTTTCTTGGCAATCTCCTTACATAACTCTCCATTCAAGGCCAGTCCAGAGAGATCAATACTGTTCCCTGGGCTCAAAATCAGAATGGGAAAACTGTGAAGCAGCTTCCATTTCTGTAATAATCTATGAGACAAGGCTACATTTTGATCAATGGTTGAAATCCAAATTGGAAGGGAAGTGAACTGAACAGAGAGTTGAGAAAAGCAATTCACTCACTTCTTCTGAGCCAAAGGGCTTGGGCTTCAGAGCAGGAACATGCACCTCTTCATAGCCCTTACGCTGGCGACGGAAGGACCCGTCAGGAAGCTGACAGCGTTTATTGGCCATGAAGTGGCTCCCTTGGGTAAAAACCAGATCCTCCAAGTCCAGAACCTGCCGTGGAGCCAGTGCCTGGGAATGTGAAACACAAAAACACAAAGGAAGTGAGCAAGCTGAGCAAATGAGCTTTCCATCCATCACAGCCTGAGAAATGAAGGGCCCTGGTACCTACCTCTCCACCCTGGTCCAAATCCATGGTTTCCAGATCTGTGTCCATTCGGGATTGACGCACTCGCTCTCTCCGGGACCTTTCCTCCTATAGTAGGGAAAGATAAAAAGCACAACAGTGCATCACCATCCTAGGATCTTGTCCTTCTCTGTCCCTGTTTATCTGCACTTGACTCACAGGTGCCGATTAATAAGCCCCAAACAGAAAGACAACACTTCACATTCAGACACCCGCCACAGGGACAACCAGAATGACCAAAGCAAACAAACACCTTTAAAGAGAGAAGGTACAGTACAGGAATGTCAGAAGTTGATGTTCTACAATAAAGTATCAAGGGCTATAAGGGGTAAAAATGTGGGTTCTGTTACTGTATTTTAGTAAATACCAGGTAAAGGTCCCCATGATGCTGGTGAAGACAGTACCAGGTTGGTGGTCTCTCGACCACACCAATGTGAATGTGTTGGTTCTAATTTTTACCTACGGACAAACCCCAAAGAATTCAGGGAAATACTTTACTTCAACTTCTTCTTTTAATAGGAACTTTAATAGGCTGCAATCTTCTAGCCACTGTCCCTTTCAGCTTGGGAATCATTCACATAAACCAACCCAGCCCTTACTCGAATCAGATCCTCTTTCTCTGTCTCGTGGAGCTGGTAGAGAAACTTGGATAGCTCTGGATCAGCTTCCATCTTTCCCATGATCCTTTCCTTTTCAGCTACACTCTGTGCACTGGCCAGCAAGGTACAGTATAAAACTGCCAATGACAAGAGAAACAGAAGGTGAGAAAGAGAGAATAAAATAAAAATCAACCTTCAACCTTAGGGTAGAAAGAAGGAAAATTAATGAAGTTGAAGCTATGAAAGCAGCATAATCTCTATCAGATACACTACACACGCTGCAAAAATAGCCCACTATATACTCACTCATCATCCTGTGCTGCCGCAACACTTTAATAAAATCGAAAGTGTTGAAACCAAGGAGCAAAACCAGCTGGTTCTCACATTCCCGATCATCACTGGCCGTCTGCAGAGAGAAGGTAATACCACCACTAAGGACATAGCTATCTGCTGCTTCATACAATGTTCCCATGTGCTAAGATACACTGAACATAGAACTACTGTTATCTTGCCTTACCTTCAAAATCTCTAACACTTCATCTGCCTTCTTCTGTGACACGATGGCATCATCATAGAAACGGCTGAGCTGCCGCTGTAGCCAAAATGCATCAATATCCCGAGGGTGCAAATCCTTCTTCTTAGAACTCATCAGTTCACCTGAGGCTACAAGCTACAAAAGCAAGCAGGCACTTAGCCCACCAAGTCCATTTGCTCTAATCACTTTCTCAACACCTTGCATCCAAGTTCTACTTGCCACCCACAGCCCATCTTCTTGTGAGGACCTTCTGGAGGAAAAAAAACTCTGCTATGTTGAGTTCAGAAGTGCAACAGACTAAGAGTTCATCAACACATTTGAGAAGGAGAAAAATCAACTGAAGTCTTAAGAAAATCTAGACACTGGGCTGGGCGCAGTGCCCCACACCTGTAATCCTAGCACTCTGGGAGGCCGAGGCTGGATGACCACTCGAGGTCAGGAGTTCAAGACCAGCCTGAGCAACAGCAAGACCCTGTCTCTACTAAAAAATAGAAAGAAATTATCTGGACAACTAAAAATATATAGAAAAAATTGGCCGGGCATGGTGGCGCATGCCGTAGTCCCAGCTACTTGGGAGGCTGAGGCAGAAGGATTGGTTAAGCTCAGGAGTTTGAGGTTGCTGTGAGGCAGGCTGATGCCACAGCACTGTAGCCAGGGCAAAAGAGCGAGACTCTGTCTCCAAAACAAAAAAAAAAAAAGAAAAGAAAAGAAAAGAAAATCTAGACACTGAATGTTTATTGTGACTCACCTATCAAAAGGTGGCTCAATAAATAATACATAACAGGACCTACACGTGGGGAAGAAGTACACCCAGAAGTAACCTGGCTTTGTAGCAATGGGAAAGACAAACTCTACTTACATTAGCCGAGAGGGTGCAGCGCACAACAGCCTCGTCCCCTTCCATGTCATCATCAGATGCCTCTTCCCGAACTTCCCCATACACATCTTCATCACCTTCCTGTGGAAATAGCCCCAAGCTCAACCATCATCTGGAGCTGATCTCGCATCACCACAGAACCTCTCAAGTCACCCTAAATTAGCTCCATGGTTAGAGCAATGGCTTTGGGGTGAAACCAAGAGCCTACTGGAACCAGGCTCAGCCATACTCCAGAGTACATTTAATGGAATGACCACTTGGCACAGATTCATGATATGCTTCTACCCCCTTTTTGCTTATTACCTTAGGCTGTCACAATGGCAACCAACTGGATCACAGTCCAGTCTTTCTCTGATATACACACACAGTCAATACTTGAAAACAAGAGCTACTAGCTAACAGGAGAGAAGAGCTATACGGAAGCAGACAGCAATCCAGAAATGTAGAGACCACACCACTTGTACTTACCCACACACTGTACATTATGTGCACTTGGCACAGTGCCACAATACCTAAATAATGCTTACATAATAAGCATTGTTAGATGAATAAACTGCTATAAGCAAAACACTGTTAGTTTACTGCTACTTAAAAATCATAAAATCCAATTAACGAAACTTTAGGAAGAGGCTTAGCAATGATCTAACTTAATCACCTTATTTTTTAGAAGGAGAAACTGAGGCAAGATGACCTGCCCCAGATACAGGACCAAAATTGAGAAGTCTCGGCTCCCACTTTAGTGTTCTTTCTTCTGACTCTCCTATGCTTCCCCTTCTTTCTGTCCTGGTATATATTCCAGGGCCGTATTTTCCCTTTCAGGAGCCAAATCCACACACTGAGGACTCTAAGCCAATTTTGAAATTTTTTAAGTGCCCCACTCATTCCTATTTAGTTATATTCAAGAAATTCTGATTAGACGGTAAAACATTAACCCCAGTGTACAAACTAAGTCCATGCCCTTGGGTAAATGTGCAAACTTTTGAAATAGACAGTGGGACACAATACTGAAAAATAAGAAATTATTCCACTAAGGTTAAACTGTAGTAAAACATTGCAGTATACATTCTCAATGAAAGTATTCACCGTACTTTATCTCTAGCCTTTCTTTTTCCTGATCCACTTGGTTTATTTTAAATTATTAATTTATATTTATTAGTTTAAATTTGCTATACAAAACTTAAAGAATGGACTAGATTCATTTTCTTTATCACTCACCTCCTCATCAGACTCAAACTGCACATTCACACCATACGTCTCATCAATGTTGTCATCTGAAAGGATGAGGGATTAGAAAAAGGTACTGAATGGCTAGTGAAACAAGGCACTCTGGAGCCAATGTCCTCCCCAACTGCCTGGCTTGCCTCTCCTCAGAATAGATCTAGGCTCTAAGGATACACACAGACACTCAGATGATCGACCTAAAGAGCCACCCGTGCTGCCACTGCCAAGGCCTTCTCAACCTGCCAACCCTGGCTTCAGCCCTCCTCTGCTTGCTCAACCACTTGAACCCCCAGGCTCTGCCACACTTTCTGCCCTACTCTACATTTAAGAAAAAGGTTTTCAAAGAAAGAAATGGCTTTCAGAATCTAGACATTCCAGTGTCCATCAATAACTCCTCAGAAATCACAAAACAGGTTATAGGAACTCACTGACATTCAGATTTTTTAAATGCTCATGCTGGAAGACTCACATTTACGGGTCAAGAAGAACCAGTTAGTATGATCAGGAAATAAAGATCAGTTACCCATATTTTGGATTTCCTTGTCTCCACCATAGTCTGTGATCTTCTTGCCCAAGTTCACTAGCACGTGGTATCTGGTATCATCTGTTTGACCCAGCAGCAGGTCAATCTCCTTTCGCCTTTCCTTGTCCCGCAGCTTTTCATTCTTTAGGACAGCCAGAACTTCATCAGCTGCCCCACAAAGGATATCACGTGGCTGGTGGCAAGAAACAAACAACACTTAAAACCATAACACACAGGACACCACCAACCAGCTTTATGTGACGGCAGGATGTGAAGAGCCACACATCTTCAAAATCTGCATCATCACAGGCTCTGACCTTTTTCATTAATGTTGATTAAAAAATGCCACCCAGAGTCACACAATTGAAGGAGACTCATCTGTTTTTAAAAAGATTAGCTAGGTGGCCTTAGGAAGCAGGACAGTTTCCACAATGGTTTGCCACATGTCTCCACGTGATAAAGGCACTTGGCAGTCCTCTAGCCAGCCACACTTTTATAATTCTTTGTCCTCACTTCCACTAGCACCAGTCTCACCAGAGCTTCTCAGAGGTCCTCAATCTAATTACGCTTGTGTAATGATTAGGAGCATAAATTCCAGAAGTGACTATCTCAGCTCTGCCAAATACCCCTGTGCCTTGGGAAATTTTCTTAACTATTATTTAACTATTCTGTGGCTCACATCTATCTTCTGTAAAACAGAAAATGAATATTAATAGCATCTATTCATATAGTTAATGTGAGAAGGAAGTAGACATGTCAAGTGCTGCTCCACATAAACTAAGTGCTCAGCAAATATTAGCCACTTCTGCAAATTGGTATGGCCCACACAGGGATCCAGAGACAAGGTTCTTCTGGTCTCCCAGCTGTGACCCTCTCCCTTTCCAAACACATGGCCTCACCCTCTGGCTGGCTCACTCTGAGAATGTGAAAATAAAACAAACTCAGCTTTTTCTATGCACTCACTACAATCAACACAAAAGATTCCTGAGACCTCTGGTCACCAAGAAGCACATGGGGATATTTCCCCACCAGCAACCAATCCTGCAGTAGACACCAGCTGGGTGTCCTCTAATTAAATTCAATTCCGACACTATCTACCTGGAGATAGCATCAGATCCCACAGGTTGAGGGCTCTGTCCCATAAGACTGCCTGCCCCCAACTTTAAGATGACAATCCCAAGCCCCAAGTTGTTTTACCTGTGCCTCTGACTGACCAGCTCTAAACTGGGATTTCCACAACTCCCTCCTTGGGTTTGATTAATTTGCTAGAGCAGATCACAGAACTCAGGGAAACACGTTACTATTAGGGATATTGCAAAGAATAAGAGATACATAAGGCAAAGCGCATGGAAGCTCCACACCCTCTTCAGCCTCACCACCCTTCACATGTTCAGCTACGGGGAAGCTCTTTGAACACAGTCCTTTGGTTTTTATGGAAGTTTCATTACAGAGGCATGATCAATTAAATCACTGGCCATTGATCAACCTAACCTTCAGCACATTTTCCCTCCCTGAGGGTGGGGAGGTTGAAAGTCCCAACCTTGCAATCTGGCTGCCTAGGTCTTTCTGGTGACCAACCCCCATTCTGAAGCTATCTAGCAGCTGCCAGCCATCAGTCAACTAATCAGAACACAAAAAGACACATCATTTTGAAGATTCCAAGGATTTCAGAAGTTGTATGCCAAGAAATAGGATAAAGACCAAATATATATATCACAGTATCACTCACCTGGTCCCCAAGGGCAGCCTGGATGAAGCTGAGTAGCACCTCATAGGTCTCCCGAGTCTCCTTAGTTTTGGGCTTATAGATGATACCCACCATCTCATCAATGCCCTCGGACAGCAGAGTATAACCCTTCATTTTGTTGATGTCGTGCCGGTCTTCATCACGCTTTCTTCGCCTAACAGGCACATAATGTGATGTTGAACCTTCCTCTCCAAAGCAAGACTAGATCAAGCCCACCCTCCTCTCCTCAGCTTTATGGCACATAACCTAATATTTGAAAACAGGAACCTCAGCCTCAGCAAATGATTTCCATTTGGTCTTAATCATTTGTAGGAATATTTCTTTAAGGGATACAGTGACAGAAAAGGAATTCTCTGTCATCCTCTCACTAGATGCATTAAGTGTTATAAGACATGCTCCTCATTTGTTTAAAAAATACAACACTTTATACATTGTATGACAATATCATATAATGGGATTTTGACTAGTTGCTCAGCTCTCGGATGCATTTTCTTTTCCTAGCCAGAGAAACAAGCTTCAATGGAACTGACTGCCATTGACTCCAAAAAAAATTGTAACAAAACCAGAAAAGAAGCTATACTCTGCAAAGTGGAAAACCAATGCTGTATTAACTCATTTCAAATATAACTACTTTAATCAAACTAGGCCTAGAAATCTTGGAGAGTTCATCATAGGAGAAGGGGGAGGACACCAAGATATTCAAGGTCAAAAGATAAAGGTGAGATAAAAGTGAATGATTAAGTTTTGAGATACATCCCCCAAGAATTTAAAAAGAAAAAAAAAAGAAGGAAGGAAAAAAATACTGAACAACAAAAAAATCTGTTTTTCATACTGTAGATGCTTAAGTTAGTTTACAAGAACAAAATAAGTAACTAGGCAACAGTAAACGAAAAAAGTAGTGGTGAGAAGTTAGTAAGGGGGAAAAAAAAAGAATTACTGAGACATGGATGGGAATAACAAGGATCTTGAAAATAACCTGAAAAAAATTAAGACCTGTCTATGGACCAGAAACACATATATCACAAAAAGGTACTAATAAGTTATTTTCCACTTTTGGTGCACTTGTTAAAGAATCTTTAAACTCTCATATCCTGTTTTCACTGTCACTAAGTTGTTTTAATGCCACTGATGTCTGATTTTGCACCACACGTTTCAGTAAAAATGCTGCTCAAATGCTAAGGGAGAGATGGACTTTGGAACCGAAAAAAAAAAGTACTACTCACTTGGCTCGTCTTTCCTCCTGCATCTGTGGTTTGGTTCGTTGGGCCTTATCTCCCATACGGGTGCCCTCCAGCTTCCCAACCAGGGACAATACTTCTCCTGTGGGTTCATCCCGGCGGGTGCGGTCAATGAGAGATCGGTCAGCTTGGAGCACAAGATTGGAGTTCTGAAAAGATCATGACATATTGAAGCTTTGACACGAACAGGGTCAACTCCTATATGTCACAGTGGCACCAACTGATGGAAGAATCATAGCAATTAAGTGCCAATAATCACTAACTGGATTAAAAAGATATTTTCCTTAAGAAAAAATAGCATCGTATAACACCGTGCATAAACATAGAGCTGATTAAGTTCCAGCCGGTCTAATCAGTTGAACAATCCTTCCTCCTAACAGTGCCCATAATAACTCACACCCGGGAAACTCACACCCGTGTTGGATGGGTTGGGAGTGACATGTGGAAGGGGGCGGGTTTAGGGTCTAAAGGACTGGAAAAACCCCTCGTAGAGAGCCCTTAGCCCGTACCGCCCGCCCCAGACCCCAATGGGTTTATTCTCGTCATTTTGTAATCCCCCCTGCGCCCCGACCTGTTTCCCCTACGCTGTTGTGGCTCTACGACAGGCCTTCAGACTGAAACTCCTTTCTTCGGCCACCCCCTCCCCCCTGCATCCCCTCGCCCGGCATCCTCCCCTGAGCCCATACGCACCGCCTTGTACTCGTACTGCAGGCTACGGGCGGTCACGTCCGCCATGGTGACGGTCGCACCGGGACTTCAAAGCTCTACTCCTTCTGACTTCAACTGCCTCAGACCCCCGTTCCCGCCGGGCCGGAACAACGCAAGAGAGACGCACAGAAAGGCAAACGAGATCAGCTCCTTTCCGCTTCCGGGTCGCTTGCCGGAAGTGCGGGAGAGCGCGCGGCGCTTCCCCGTGGCTTTCTCGGCGGAGTGGGCGGGGCTGGCGCTTCTGAGTCCCCGGATCCCTGGAACCTGGAACTCTGGTTCCGGTAGCCAGCTGGCCCTTCGGACCCAAGGCCAGTACTTTCCCTGGACCTCAGGGTCTGGCCTTGGGTCCGAGGACCTCTCACATCATAAGGAAACCTACGCCTGCTGAGTCTCAGTCCTGTCACAAGCTCTATTCTACTTTCTTTTTCCTCTAACTTTGGCAACAGGCCAATGAAGTAGGCATGCAAGGAGGGGCTGATTAGCCCCATCTCCAGATGAGATAACTCAAGCACCAAGCGAGCAAGTTAAACATGTGTGTGTTGTTTTGTTTTGTTTTGGAGGCAGAATCTCACTTTGTTGCCGCGTCTAGAGTGCCATGGAGTCAGCCTAGCTCACAGCAACCTCAAACTCCTGGGCTCAAGCAATCCTCCTGCCTCAGCCTCCGGAGTAGCTGGGAGTACAGGCACTTGTCACCATGCCCGGCAAATTTTTCTATATATATTTTTAGCCGTCCATATAATTTCTTTTTATTTTTAGTAAAGACGGCGTCTCGCTCTTGCTCAAGCTGGTCTCGAACTCCTGAGCTCAAACAATCCGCCCGCCTCGGCCTCCCAGAATGCTAGGATTACAGGCGTGAGCCACCGCACCCAGCCATGTGTATGTTTTAATGGCTGGTGTCTTCCTTTGAGTTTCTCTTCTGTAGAGAGCAATTGAAAGAAAGCTCCTGTTCTCCACGTGTCTCACCTAACCCATGCTCCGAAGACCCTCATTCTCACCCAGCTAAGTGAACAGGGCCCGGGCCCCCATTTGCTCCCAGTTGTCTGTCACATTCCATGGCAGGGCCCTGTGAACATTGGTGAAGGCATCTCCGTACTGGCAGGGTCAAATCCTTGAAGGCAGTGACTTAAATTTCTTCCCCAGCTACAAAGTCCAGGGCTGGTGGGCACTCCCTCCCTACCCTACCCCATCAACCATTTCTCACCAATGGAATGGCAACTTACCGCTGAATGGTTCCCTCACTTAGAGCATGTTTGCTTTTGAGAAGATGAATGAAAAGAAGGATGGGTATTAAGCCAAAGGAATTCATCCTCCATAGTAGTCTCCTGGGCCAAATTTGACCTGTGGTGGTATTGTATTTGGCTCACTGTTGGCTCCTTATTTAAAAGTTAGGGTCATTCACACAAATTCTGGATTTCCCCCATCAGTTGAGAAATCAGAAAATTGACCACATTGACCCACATATCTAGATGGCATACTTGCCCTGTGC